>NC_137969.1:172827638-173427638 GCF_963924665.1 Micromys minutus | reverse complement strand
TCATCCTGCTGGGTTTCAGTTTCTCTTTGGTCTTACTTCTGTGTCCCTGTTCCTCTCATGTGGAAATATGATGTTTAGTAAGTGCCATTGTAGAACACAACTTTGAAACTTGTTTATTCATGTTATATCTTTTTTATTTTACAGGAGCTCACGGGGAAGAAACCGAGCCTTGGTGGAAACTCTGAACATCTGAACAATATTAGAACTGTAAATGCTTAGGGACTTTGAAAGACTGGTCGTTTGCATGGTATAGCATGAGGTGAACCCAACTTAAAGTTATTATATCCCAAGGCTAACAAACAACTTCTCAATTTGACTGGATTAGGAATCATCTAGAAGACATACCTGAGGCATGCCTGTGAGGGTTTTCTAGAGAGGTTTAATTGAGGAGAAAAGACTCACATGAATGTGGGTGCCAGCATCTTAGGGGATGTGGTCCTGTCCTAAGTAAAAAATAAAATAAAGTAAAATAAAATAAAATGGGAAATGGTCTGAGCACCAGCATTCACTTGCTCTCTGCTTCTTGACTGAAGATGCAATGTAAAAACTGCCTCACGCTCTTGCTGCTGCTGAGAACCTCTCCCATACCTTCTTCATCAGGAACCCTCTAACTGTGAAACAAAAGAAAGCCTGGATTCCTTAAGCTGCTTCATTGGGAAGAGGTTAAAAGGCCATTTTGAGAGGTATTCTCTAAAACTACAAATGATACCAAATGTATTAGGACATGTGGCACAGCACATATCCCAAGCCCACCCAGGTCATTTTGAAGATTTCATTTTAGTATGTGACCATATGTATGCATATGTGGAGGTTTGTTCTCCTGTGACCAGTTGTCCTTGTTGGTCGGAAGACGGTGGAAGCCCTCCTGCAGCTGGAGTTTAAAGGTGGTTGTAAGCTACCCAATGTGGTTACTGAGAACCAGACTCAGGTCCTCTGCAAGAGCAGGAGACACTTTTAGTTGCCGAGCAATCTGTCCAGGTACCACCCAGTCATTTCTATGTTGATTTGTGCAATTTAAAGTATTGAGGTTATTTGGATAATAGAAAATTGCAAGGCATATAGTACAATAGCAAAGTCTTCATGTTTTCTTTTCTACTTCTAATCCAGGACAGGAAATGAGAAATCACATTAAGCCAATAATTATAATCTAATTAAGAGCCAAACTAAGAGGAAGTTCATTTAAAAGTAGATTATACAAATATATATAGGCTGCCTAAGCCGTCAGTCAACCTGTGCAGTTACCATTCATGGTCTCTGACAGATGGCCGGAGCTTCCATTCTCGTCCCTGGATGCTGCTGTGTGACGTGGTGTGCCTATCTGGAACACATACATAGCAGCGAACATCTCCCTGGTTCTTGTGATGTGTTACAGAGTAGTCCATCAGGTACCTGGTCCTACACGTTTGGTCTGTGTTCAGCATTTTGGTTTGACTTTAAATCTACATCTGACCAGATTGAAGTAGCCAGAAAAGAAAACAATTCACCCAGGGAAGAAATAAAATTCACTGGCTCAGAGCCCTCCCCCACATTCAGGGATGCCTTTGCTTTGCCACAGCAATTTCTTTATGAAATACGCATAGGCGTTGCTCATCCTCTTCTGAAGCTGTCTGTGAACCCTGGAAGAAAAAGCACTTCCTGTGTTTCTTAAAAGGCTGCCCTGAACTAGCAAACATGTGGATGCTTGTCAAGCACTTGAAGAGCCGGTGAAGACTGGTAGAGAACTACAGCGGCTGGAGGAAGTAGGTCATGTTAAGGACAGACTTCAGTTTCTGAACTGATGAGCACCCTCATCGGCATTTCTCCTCCATGTCTCTCAAGAACGCCTTCCTTCCATTGCTCCCTGCTAGTAATGACAGAGAGTCCCAGTCCTTGATACCACAGGGTCCAGGTATTCCGGGTCTTTTTTGTATCCCCTTCTCAGGTCAGTTATTGGCAAAGAAGGATAAATGTCATACTGGGTGCTTAGAATAGCTGGTTCTTGGAAAGCATTCTGGGGGCTTACCCTGTATTCAAAAGGACAACCTTGGTGTCACACAGCCAACTGCATCTATAGAAGTCACCATGTATGGCCAATGCTTCTGTGAGCTTTTGTGCTCTGTGTGTGATACTGCGTTCACTTAGAACCTGGAGAAAGAAATGCAAACATGGAGTTCAGAGCCTGAGAGCCAGGGTACACCCGGTAGCCCTCTGGCTCGCGCTCCGGCTGGCTGTGTCTGCCTGTGCACGCTTGCAGTTTATGGTGCTTTGTAGTTTACAACACTCGGTTTTAGAGCTGTTTCATTTCCTCTGTCTGGGGAATTACTTTGCCTTCTGAAGTGAATTGGTGATGGATAAGTAGCATTTGCAAAAGGAAGGACAGTTTCCTTCCGTTTTCCAGTGAGAACGAACTTGGGTCGGCGAGTTTATGGCATCATTACCGCTGACAGAGCAGACAAGATATCGGATTTGTTCATCGCGTTTCTGGAGGCAGGGAAGCACAGAGGGCAGGTACAGCAACCACTGCAGGCCGGTCCTCTCAGGCAGTGCTTGCACTGGACAAACGGGCTCTCGGTGATCTCTGTAAAGATACTAACCCCACTCAGGATCCACCGGACTCAGAGCTAACAACCTGAAGGCCTCCCGAGGTCTTACACTTTCCAACGCATGTTTTATCAAGTGAACTGGGAAGGTGGGGTGAGGGATGCAGTCATTAGGGTCACCACAGAGTGGCCGTTGTCTATACAAGAGGGACCTGAGGTCACGAGGCTACGTCAACGGCTATGAAATTAAGTCATAGTGGAGGCTGTACCTGTGATTTCATTTAAGTAGAAGCAGGCTGGCTGCACATGAATACAGTTGACAAAGGAGAAAACAAGTCTTCCAGGGGACTCAGAGCTCTGACCCTCCGGCTCTGACTGGATGGTAACCATTCCATCACCTGGTCCTTCTGCTCGACCAGTTTCAGACGCTGGCTCACAGATCCTGCCAAGCCACACCACACAAGACTGAGTGAGTACACAATGTGGCTTCCCCACACAATGGGATATTATTATTCAGCCATAAAAACAAATGAAGTACGATAGAATTCCATTATTAGAGTAATTCTGGAAGACATCATTCTAAGGGGAAAAAAGCCCAGCACAAAAGGCTGCACAACACATGATTTAACTGCAAATACGGCGCAGTACAGAGAAGGCCATCGAGATGGAAGAGTAGTGAGAATTACCACTACCTAGTTAGCACTAGTGCTTTCAGGGGCGTGACAAGCACGTGCCAAAGCGAGCTAGTGCTGGGACCTCATGGAGGGTGTGAGACACTGCTGAGTCCCACAGCTCATGTTAGGTGCACTTTTACCCATCCTCCCAGTCCAGCCCTGTTCTCTGTGGGCGGGCCAGAGGGACACGCTCAGACCTCACCGAACTGGTAGACAGTTGCCATCTTCATTGCTGTACACTCAATCCCCACCCCTGCACTGTCACCCCCACCCCTGCACTGTCACCCCCACCCCTGCACTATCATCCCCCACCCCTGCACTGTCATCCCCTACCCCTGCACTGTCTCTCCCCACCCCTGCACTATCATTCCCGACCCTTGCACTGTCACCCCCACCCCTGCACTGTCACCCCCAGCCCTGCACTATCATCCTCCACCCTGTACTATCATCCTCCACCCTGTACTATCATCCCCCACCCTTGCACTATTATCCCTCACCCCTGCATTGTCACCCTGACCCCTGAACTGTCATCCCCACCCCTGCATTGTCACCCCTACCCCTAGACTATCATCCCTCACTCCTGTACTATCATCCCTCACCCCTGCACTGTCACCCCACCCCTGCACTATCATCCCTCACCCCTGCACTGTCATCCTCACCCCTGCACTGTCATCCTCACCCCTGCACTGTCGCCCTCACCCCTGCACTGTCGTCCTCACCCCTGCACTGTCGCCCTCACCCCTGCACTGTCATCCTCACCCCTGCACTGTCATCCCTAACCCTGTAGTATCCCACCCACTCCTGCACTCTCACCCCTCACTTCTGCACTCTCACCCCTCACTTCTGCACTCTCACCCCTCACTTCTGCACTCTCACCCCTCACCCCTGCACTTTCACCCCTCACTTCTGCACTCTCACCCCTCACCCCTGCACTCTCACCCCTCACCCCTGCACTCTCACCCCTCACTTCTGCACTCTCACCCCTCACCCCTGCACTCTCACCCCTCACCCCTGCACTCTCACCCCTCACCCCTGCACTCTCAGTCCCACCCATGCATGCATTGTCACCCCGCAGCCCCTGAACTGTCATCCCACCACTTACTTGGCTAATACTTCTTAGCACACGCACTCATGTTCTGATGTGGAGCTCACAAGACTGACTTGTGGGATTCTCTTGGAAGCCGCTTGACGAGCCCAGTGCAATAAAACTTTATCTTAAAAAACGCCACATGCATGATATTGTTAGTTTATTTTTCTGCATAACAAGCTACCCCAAAGTTCAGTGAGTTAAAATAATGACAGTGTTGACTTGACTCACACATGGGTAACCTGAGCGGGCTTAATGGAGCTTGCTTCTCTCTGCCTCATGTAGGCTCAGGCAGCCAATCCAGAAGCAGAACCCCTCTCAGAGTGTAAGTCGATGTCATCATAGGACCTCAGCTATTGTAATCAACTGGGACACGTATACACAGCCGAGCCACATGGCCTGAACTTCCTTACAGTATGCTGGCTCGGCTCCAAGGTAGAAAGACCTGCAAAGAAACAGAGCCAGAGCTGTGAGACACGGAGTACACCTTCATCCTGCTAGAGATGCATCTTAAAGTCAACCTGCATCTAAAGGAGGCAATCTAGAGCTCTTTTACCGAAAGAAACATCAACACTCTTACAATCTAGAGCTCAGGGGATAAAATACTTGTTGCATAAGCCTGACAGTGCGGATCTGGTCCCCAGAATGCCCTTAGAGGTGGCAGGAGAGGCCAACTCCACAAAACCTTTTCCTGGTATTCATATACATGTAGCATGTGTGCTGCAAACACCATGTACACACACACACACACACACACACACACACACACACACACACGTCTTGTGAAAATCAATACAAACACATCCCTAATCTAGAGTAAGAGCTATGGGAGGCTTCTTGGGTTCGGACACCACCAAGCATGACAACTTAAGGAGGAACTCCAGAACCCACACAGTGGAAGGTGAGCAGCAGCCCCAGAGAGCTAGCCTCTGACAACCGTACCCACACTGTAACCCCGTGTGTCTGCATGCGTACATCCATTCACACGTGCACACACAAACAAATGCAATAGAATTTTCTCCTAAAAACAGGAGCTTCCATCCAAGAGCCCAGAGCCATCTTGCCCCCGTAATATCCTCTTTATTCACCGTTCGTGTATATTACTCTTTAGACTTCCTGCTCCATGAGATCGTGCCAGTTTTGCTCAGTGTCGTATTGTTAGCCTGTCACACTGACTGAATAGTTACTGAATGAATAAAAATTTCAACTGAGCTGTGACCATGACATTTGAGAGATGGTTAAATCAACGTGCCAGTGTGTGAGTGGGAATGATATCTATTAATGTTTATTGGTTCTTTTAGAAGGCTTTCAGTTTACCAGTCCACCCTGTTCTGGCAGGAATTAGGGCTGGTGCAGACCCTAAGCTGAAACAAGTGGCCTGGAGACTATACGGAGACCTTTGCATCTGCTCTTATAGAGAACCAGATTGAGGGAAACAAAGCTCCAAATCACTGAAACCCATGATCTATAATTTTTTATCACGACTTGAAAGTTTTACCATGATTTGAAACTGTTTCATTAACTATTGTTTTCTGAACATCACCCTAACCCATTAGCCAACCTAGCATGGCTATTCTCAAGTGAGGTAGATCCCACCACCTCCAGGAGATATTTTGTGGTTTGTGGAGACATCTTACTGTCTCCACAGAGGATGACACTGAAATCTAGTGAATAGAAACCAGGGGCATTGCTAAGCTTCTGTGATGGACCCAAACCCTCATAGACCAGAACCTTGATGGACCAGTACCTGTCATCTTCCCTGTACAAAAGAATTAACCTGCTGCATACTTGTTGAGAAATATTGGAGCAGAATTAAAGAACGTGAAGATGAAGACACATTCTTCCTATCTAAGCTGACTGCAGGAGCTGGGATGAAAACGGGTGTCTAGGACACTAGTCACTCATCTTCTCAGACTGCCTGTTGACTGGATTCAGTGACATTTTAAGATTCGGTTTCCATCTTTGCTTTACTGGCCTCTGTAAGTGACAGGTAACACAAACTGAATTCTGATTTCATTAGCATCACTGCTGCTATTAAAGGCAGAATACATCTTTAACTATTTAGTAATAAGTATATGGGGCACTCATGCTTTAAAAAAAGTTTTCATATGATCCATATGGTATTGAAAAATTGGGCCCTGTGGTCAAATTTGCTGAGAGAAAGAGTTAAGGCTAATCTTTTTTTTTTTTTGTTGTTGTTGTTGTTTTGTTTTGTTTTGTTTTGTTTTGCTTTTCTATGTATAATATTCTTTAGCTTTAGCTCAGATAGTTAATGCCACAGAAGACTAAGATGTCTAAGATGTCAAGTTAAAAATCTGCATTTTAAGCCATAATGAACACTTAACAGATCCCTAACCTAGACAAAGTTAGATGACTTCTGCATGCTGGTACTGTCTTGCAAACAGAAATGTGTTTTAAATGCCCACAGAAGGAACATTACCCTAGATAGTCTGTGAACACACAGATTATGGTAATGTGTATCGAGCTGAGCACACGGTAAGTCCACAGCAACTTCTCTTGGAATGTTGTTTGGACGAGGCTCTAATGATTCATTTCTGTTGCTGTGGTAAAACACCCTGACAAAAAGCAACTTCGGAGATGAAAGGTTTCCTTTAGCTTAAAATTCCAAATACACCGCAAGAGGGACATCACTGTGGTGGGAATTTCGGAGAGCTGGTCACATCACACCCAAGAGAGAGCCAAGGGCGGAAGAACTGTGGCTGTGTGCAGGCATTGGTGCTTTCTCAGTTTGCTTCCTCCCCTTCGATAGCATCGAACCCATGAAATGGTGCTGTTCACATTCACAGTGATCTTCGCACCTCAAGTAACCAAATAAGAAAAATCCCTCGTAGACACCCCACTGCCAACCAGTCCTTCAGTGAGACTCTCTTCCCAACCATTATGATTGGATAGACACAGATGTGTCTCAAAAGCCTCAGTAGAATTTGACTTCTTTAAGACCGTGACATTTACATAAAGAGATGCCTATGAATAGCATCAGGAAACGGGATTCACCCTCATGGAGGCTCAAGTTTGGTTAGATACAGTGGGGGAGCAGTGCATATGACCATTGCCTAAGGAATCATGAGAAGAGCAGTCCACGCCAGCACGAGTGTGGTTTTCTGAGTATTTTCTTTTCTTTACTTATTTCTTTACTTTTCTAATGCCGAGTATTAAGCTCAGGACCTTACCAATGCAAGCTATTGATCCCTGTGACATGTTCCACCCTCGTATTTGAAAACCACAGTTGGTTAAACACATAGGGGCATAGACCATTGATAAAGAGGGTTGACTACAGCCAGATGCTGAGCAGACCCAGCACCTATCAGACAGTGAATGGATTGATAGTCATGATAAAATCAGAACCATTGACTACCGAAGCACTCGCTGTATTTATCTGTCGCATGGTGGACCGAGCACGGTTGCCGGTGATTTTGCACACATTAGCTCATTTATTACTCACAGGGATTGCAACCACCCACGCAAAGCCCCATTTTCCTGTCTCACCAGTAGGGATACTGAGGCTGTTGTTACTGAAACAGGGTGTTACCGGGCTAAGTAAAAGGTTGGGGATTCTGAACCCCAAAAGCCTTCAGGATTCTCTCCCATGATGTGTTGACTTTACAAGTTATGGGTAGATATGCTTGGTCAAACTCACCCCAAATACAGGACTGACAATGCTGTTAACTGCCTAGGACAGTCACACCAGTTAGCCAGGAACCAAAGCACCCCAACATATGTGTAGTGACATCTCTGCTACACCAGCATCTCAGGTCTGTGGAGCCTCAACTCTGTCCTCCTCACACACCCCTTTATCCTCCAACCACACAGTCTTATCCTGGTGTGTAATATTAACCTCTGACGTGGCCACAGGATTTAAATAGCCATGTCTCCTTCAGCAGCTATATCCTTTCCACGAGGAGCTTTAAGCAGATAAGTTAAATCAGAACAATATGTTGTACCAGTAAGGAGAGGACTGTAGAACTGTTTGGTTCCTGGGGGGTGCATGGGGGGGAGGGGTTCAATGGGCAGGAATTTAAGGAATTACACGAGAATAAATAAAGTATCTTCACACTTAAGATGTTCTTTGAGTGACTTAACCGATACCGTTCTGAGGGGGTGGAGATAAAGAGCCTTCCACCCAGATTCACTCTGCTCAAAGTGATGGCTTCCTTTTCGCTGGCACACTTCGCAGGGGTTGGCTGTGCACAGCTTGGGGAAAGAGCACTGTGGCATCGTGGGACATTGTTTCAGCAACTTGAGGGTTATGAGCTCGGGGAAGAGACAGTTAAAGCTTCCTCGCACCAGCGAGATGAGTTGTACCACACAGCGCTCCTGCCAAGGTCAGCAGTCTGAATGGAGCTGAGACACTTACTGCCCGTGCCAAGCAGTGCCAAGCACCTCTGGAAGACCCTGCCTAGGACCCCAAATTTAGATTCATGCTGCAGTCTGGAGAGTGTTTTGACGTGCTGCCGGGCTACAGGGATAAACCGCACTGCACACTACCTCTGGAATGAGACAGAGCTCTCCAGGCTGGGAGGCTGAGGAAGCCGGACCTGGGCAGCGCAGCTCAGGTGAGTCGGGGAAGGGGGACACAGATAATGTGGGCTGTCTGGCCCATGCTTCTGCCGTGTTGATAGGAAGAGTCATTCTGCTGAGGCTGGCTGTTCCGGTGAAGCAGATTGATTCCGGAAGATTTCTTGTATTTTCCTAAATCCTTGTTTAAAAAAAAAACAAGAACCAGGCTGAGCCTGCTCTTGAATCATAAAGCCCCCTCCAAAACCAGGAGGATTATCTTAGAGAGGACCTAGCCAAGGAGGAATTGTAGTCCAGACTCTGCCGAGTCCCAGAAGCCCAGAATCTGATCAACATGTCCCCAGGGGGATTTCTTGGGATGCTTCAAAAGAGACAGAGATGGTGACCATGGAAAACACCGGGGTGGGGGTGGGGTGGCCAATTTCTAATTTGGAACCCATCCTAGACTTAACAGGAAGCAGGTTGGTATTAGGTGGAAAATATCACATAAGCTGGTGGTGTCTGAATTCTTCACAGGAAAAGATGATTATCCCTGCTGCAGCAAGCTTGGAATCCTTGGGGGATAGAATTATACCCTGGTTTGCATTCGTGTTTGCATCCCTGGCATAGGGCCTGGTGTTTGACACACATGAGAATGGTTTGTCTTCCTAAAAGTGATACGAGATTTGGGTCATAGCCCCAGCACATTGGAGAAGCAGCTTGGGGGAACCGCCGAGAGTGCACAAAAGCCATAGAGCAGTATTTGGTACGGAGGATCACGTTATCTCCGGTTGGAGCTGCTTCAGACTTAGGCAAGGGCATTGCCCTGGTGGCTGCAGCCAAGGGCTAGGTGAGACTCCATGGTCTTGAAAGCCCAGTTGGGGCCAGTTCACTAGACGTCTGGTCTGTGGTGAGGTTCTGGGCAGGCAGTGCTGGCTCAGGCAAATCGCCTTGCTTTATTTTGCAGCAGGTTTGTCCTGTCACGAGAGTTTGCTATTTAATCATTCATCGATCCTCATCTCCGTTTAGGGCCAAGTGATCTTGTCCTGCAGTCTCTGTTCTCATGTCGCCGTCTTTTCAAGCAGGTCACATGTGTGTATCACCTGCATTTGCTATTGAAGCTTAGCCACAGTCTCTAAAAAGCCCCTCCAGCTAGCTCATGCCTCCTCTTCCTGGAAGCATCCAGTGCTTGTTATGCATTCGATTATATCGATCTGTAGTTGCCCAAAGCTGATATTCCTGGAGTGTTGGGTCTATGGCTCCACGCCCCAGAAGACTACCATTATGCGGCACATGGGAGAGAGGACCTCATTCGACTGCAGGGAGAGACAAAGGGCGGCTTTCCCAAGGAGTGTATCTGTGGGTGACATCAGGACATGCAGACAGTAGAAACATCTGTCCAGATGCTGCTGCAAAAGACTGAATCTCAGAGGCTACAAGATGCACGGTTAGGGCCCACTGCAGGCTGCCTGAACATAGAGGATGACATACAGTAGAACCCTTGATCTGCAGAGTGTGGCTACAATCTAGCTGACCTCGAATGGTGGCACAGAGAAAGCAGGCTATAGTCTTGGCAGCATCCATCCCCATACCGAGAGGCTCATGGATGATCAATAGTCAGCATCAACACTTAGATAATTAGGTAATCTTAAAGTTTAGATTTTTGTCCCAGAATCAAATTCTAGGTTCATGATATGGAAACTAAATCACATCTTTGTTGGGGTTCTGGTGCCACCACGGTTTCTTTCACTGTGCAGCAAGCATGAGGTCTGTGGTCCTTTCAGATCCACCACAGCACCTTAGCCCAGATGACAGACTGGGCATATGAGCTGGAGCTGTGGTTAGTACACAGGCTGTGATAGATGCACTAAAGCTGGTGTAGGAAAAGATACAAGCAATCTAGTGCCCAGGAAGATTAGCAGGCAGCTGGCTCTGTCTGCATTGGATGTTGGAGAAGTCAATCAAGTGATCAGGAAGACTTACATACAGCTCATCTCTATGCCTGTGCTAGAGGTCTGGTGCAGTCACCAGAAACTGCTGTTCCAGTATATACTGTGGATTCCTAGGACCAGCTCTTTTCCTAAGCGACTTTCTAAAGCATTTCTCTTATTCTGTGGCAAAGATATTTCCTCTGACAGTTCTGATTAGCAGAACAAATCACCAAAAAGATGGAGATGATCTTTCTCCCTGGGTCAAGGAGGTACAGTGCACAGAGGACTAAACCTGTCTTAGAATCTAGCACACATGCATGCTTGCTTCCCCCCCCCCCCCACACACACACGGGGAGAGAGAGATGGGGGTAGAGAAAGTATGTATAGATAAGTCTGTTACTAGCAGGACTTGAGAAGCCTAAGTCATCTACGGGCTGGGCAGGAGGAAAATTATGCATGACTTACTCTTGTCAGAAAAATGAGGAGGGTCATGCCATGAAAATACTTTATACTTAGCAGCAACAACTTAGCTTACCTTATTAGGCTGAATGCAGATAAAGCTTTGTACACTCATTTTGAACGTTATTTATATTTTAGAATCATAATTTCTATTTTAATCCTAGTCCCAAACATCTTGGGTTTTTTTTTTTTTTTTTTTTCCCTGTTGCTGTAATAAAATATCTTGACCTAAGTAACTCAAGAAAGGGAATATTTTCGCTTTCAGGTCTAATGTGTAGTTCATCATGGTGGTGATGTACCAGGGGCAGCAGCTTGAGACAGCTGATGACAACACATTTACAGGGATGGATCAGAGAGCACTGACTGCATACACATTAGTGTTTCACTTTCTAGGGAATGGTGCTGCCCACAGTAGACAGCTCTTACCACCTCAAGTGATGTTAATATAGTCCCCCACAGACATATGCAGAAGTCTACCAGGTGATTCTAGATTCACATCAGTTTTACTATTTAAAAAAATATCATAATTACCTTTAAATGTATCTATGTTAGTTAATTTTGTGTAGCTGTATCCAAAATACTAAAAACAGTGGCTCCAAGGAAGGAGTCATTCTGGCTCACAGTGTCAGGGAATTTATTCTGAACTCCTTTGTCTCTTATGGAACTGTACCTACAGAAGTGGGGAACCTGGCAATCTCTTTACCACATAGTAGACTGAAAGCAGAGAGTGAGGAGAGAGCCAACAAGGTAAAACCTCCAAAGACCTGCTCCCCATTGTAACCCACTTCCAGAATTCCCCAATATAGAGCCACCTGCTGGGAACCAAGCCTTCACTCCATGAACCTCTGGGGACAGTTCATGTCAGAGCCAAAAGGTACTTGGATTCTTTTGGCTGTTTCCTGAAGCCTATGCCTTCCCCCTGCAGGTAGGAAAAAAATCTGGAAAGGAATTATTATCAAGGCACAGAAGGAACCCGGGGTTTACCTAAAGGCTCTTTGTACATCCTTAAAAGCAAGACAAAGCCCATCTCTCTCTCTCTCTCTCTCTCTCTCTCTCTCTCTCTCTCTCTCTCTCTCTCTCTCTCTCTCTGTGTGTGTGTGTGTGTGTGTGTGTTTGTGACTTTAGGGTCTGATGGAGAAGGGTGTGTGTGTTTGACATGAATAGGGTAGGAGGTTCTCAGGTGCTGTGGAAAGAGGATTATGAGTCTGTGTGTGAAAGATTCCAGTAGGGCCACAGGCGTGGGGGAAGCACAGCAGGCTGGAACTCCACATCTACCTTTTTATTTGTTAAAAGCAGACAGAGACATGAATGTGAGAGAAAGACTTGAGAGGAGGGGTGGAGGGCTGGCAGCAGTGGGCGAGAAGCAATTAGAAAGCATTTTTATACGTGTTTGAAAACGTTCAAGAGCAAATTTAATCCACTAAGAAAAATCAAATGAAGAAAGCAAATGCCCATTGTCACCTATGCTATGCAGGGGTCTTCCCTCAGCATGATGTCCAGAAAAACTGTTCAGGGCTCTTATGTCCAAGGGGCTGAAAGCAAATTGGACAGAGAAACAAAGGAAAATGAAAATTATAGCAGTTCTAAGCAAAGAGAAAGGCTGTGTTTTAAGAAACGGGTGGGACAAGCGTAGATTCCTGGAGGAATGTCCCACAGAAAGAAAGCCAGTCCATGTAAATGGGGAAGGCTAAAGTCGGACACAGGCTGTAGGATACAAAGCATATTGGATGGGTTGTAGGTATGTGTGTGTACATATGTGTATACGTGTGTGTATGCATATGTATGCTGTGATAGTTTCTAATTCTTCAAGATTTAAGCTTCAGGAAGACTGTTTAATGCAGGCTGGTCTAGCTACAGGGAGTCTGGTGAGGATTTTGGCAGAGGTCTAGGCAGCCAGCTAAATGTGCCTTGCCCAGAGTGGGGGAGGGGGATCGGGTTGAATGTCAGACCTGTGGGTGCAACTGGCGGGATTGGACTGAAGGAAAGCATGGTCAGTGATTGTTTAATTACCTATGATGTTCACACATGGGACATGAGGTGGGTCTGAGGAGACAGAGCTTCCATCCAGTAGTTACATGTGTTGCTCACAACCAATGTCGTAGGCCTGTTACTCAGCCTGACTGTCAGCAACAGCACATCTATCTATTGCTGCTCCTGCTGCTGGGCTGTAGCCCAGGGTAGCCTGGGAGCATCCCGAGACTGTGTTATCTCCATCTCCCATCTTAAGGCGGCAGCTCTGGGAAGACATGTCTGTCACCACTTCAGGCTTTTTGTGGGGGCTCTATGTTTTGAACTCGGGTCCTCCAGCTTTCTGGGATACTAAGCTTTTGCCCACCTATCCCACCCCTGTGCCTCTTCTGCTTCCCAACTACCTAGCCCCACCAGAACTGTAGAACCGCCTCTCATAGCGTTCTTCCATCACTCCCACTGTGACTTAATGACTAACCGCCCCAGGGAGTGAGGGTGATGAGGCAAGGGTGTGTTATAAATAAGACTCCACCGGTGTTAATAGGTCATTTTAAGATATCAGGGCTACAGTGAACCTCTTGGGGGGGGGAGCTTGGCGGAGGGAGGGGCTTGCAGAGGGAGGGGCTGGCAGAGGGAGGGGCTGGCAGAGGGAGGGGCTGGCAGAGGGAGGCTGGAAAATCCTGTGGGGACCGGTGCTGGAGACAGAACTTTGCTGAGGTCAGAAGCTTCTTGGTGTTCAGGTTGGGGAAGTGGGATATTGACTGTCAATATTCCTGCTGCTCTTCTGCTCTATGGACGGGGTTCTTGAGTGGCCCTAGCTCCACTCTTGCCCCTCTGGTCCTGCCTGCTTTTCTGTATGCCCCAGGAAGATGAGGTGTTCTTGGATACCCATCTCTGCGGAGTTCCTCCCTGTCCTTCTCCACCCCCACCAACACCCGTAGCTGACAAAATGTGATGACCAAAAGAAGTAACAAAAGCCACATGTGCCCAGAGAGTAGGCAAGAAGTAAACTAGCCCGGGGTTCACCTATGGGCTGCTAATTTTTCAACAAAATGGCCAGCAGCTGCAGCCCATGCCCAGCTGCTGGGGGCTTCTGCCTGTTCTTAATGTAAGGACGCAGGAAGGAGCTAGGAGCCCGGTTGTTTTTAAAGAGACAGTGTACGATCTGATTGATCTCTGTCTGGCACTTTAGAAAAAGTGGGGGCTGAGAAAGGTGGACAACAGGCTGACCTCAAGGCAGTTCTTAAATGATTTGAATTCTGTACAGGCTGAAGTACTTAATGACTCAAAAGGAGAGCCTAACACCTGGCATTTCATGGCAGCACAGGAGTGAAAACTTCCCAGAAAACTAGCATTTGTTTACTTATGGTATGTTTGTGTTTGAGGTGCTGTGGGTGAAACCCTCCTTGTCTTTCCTTGTGACATCCTCGGCCTTTTAATCAGACCTCGCCCAATCACAGATGCATTTTCCCTGTCTGTCGTCAGCTCTCATTTGTTCTGAGATAGGTACATCCCTCACAGTAGCTGCATTCAGAGGGAATCGCCATCCTCTTACCTGGTCTGAACCAGAGCGATGACTGAGAAAGCTGGCAGGTGTGTGTGAACCCCAGGCAGTGGGGTTCAGAGGGGATCTCTGCTCTCTGGCTTCTGCTTCAACTGATGGAAGATCTCTGCTTCTTCTTATGGAAACCTCTTGTTGCCATTTCTCTGCTTTTCAGCTTTGGGTCATTTTACTAACAGATGGGATGTCTGGAGACCCACTTCTCAATTCTTTGAGGAACACTGTGAACATAATACTTAATAAGATGGTTAAAATATTTAGATTTACTTTAGATCTTCAAGTCTACGGGGAGTTTCACTAGCATGCATTTAGCCCCTTTAAGGGTCCCTGAAGGGGCTTCAGGCAAGGATAAGAAGGTACCTAGCCCTGTTCTGGACAAGGCCCTGCTTTCCATAATATGTAGTCTCATATAGTCAGCTGAGTTTTCTCCATGAAACTCTAGCTAGTAGGCTATGTAGGCAATATGAAAAGAGAGAGGACTTCTCATATTTGTTGATGTGTATGGCAAAAGTTATTTCATGCAAGGGCAGCCTGACTAGTGTCAGTTCTGGTGTGTGTGTGTGTGTGTGTGTGTGTGTGTGTGTTCTCAAGTATGCACAGAGGGGCACTTGTATGTATGTGGTGACCAGAAGACAATTTCTATAGTTCCTCAGGTGCAGTCCATTTTGGTTGTCCAAGCAGGGTCTCTCAGTAACCAGGAGTTGCTCAACTACAGCAGGCTAGGCTTGCTGGGCAGTGGGCCTCAGAGGTCGACCTGTTCCTGCCAAACAACACTTCTGAGATTATGGACACATGTCACCATGCCTTGCTTGTTGCATTCTGGCGTATTGAACTCAGATCTCCATGATTGTAAAGCAAGCATTTTACTGACTGAGCCAATGTCCCCAGCCCAGTATATCATAATTCAAGCATCAAATGTCTCTGTTCTCTTCATCCACAGAGTAAATGAAGGGGTGGGTCATAAGCAGCACTTTCTGCCCCCAGATCTGGATGTCTTTTTTGTCTGTACAAAGTTTGTCAAAAATTAGTTTTGGAACCCATTGTCCTATTTATGGGTCAGCAGAGGTCTGGTACCACCCTCAGCTTGTGTGTGCAGTGCGTGTGCATTTTGGATGCAGTGGCAAGTTCTGTCGTGCACCTCAGCAAAGAATAGTAGGTCTTCCTGGCACAGTTAAATGTAGAATATTCTAGCTTTTCCTAGTACTGTCTATGACAGCAACGCTGAGAGAGCCACCATTATTTACAATGTCTCAACAGTACGACACACCACGCTCTGAGAAGTCTAATCCTCAGGCAAGAATACAACTGTTGCCTCAGAGGGGGGAAAAATTAGGGAGTGATAGTGTGATCCCTGAAAAAAGTGAGTCTCTGAGAGATGTGGTGAAGCCTGATTTTCTCACCCTGCCCTGTTGTCTGACACACCCAGTGTCCACGTAGGTATCCACCCAGGTATCATCGGCCCTGTACAATCTCACATCTGTTTCTTTTCTGTTTGAGGATGGGACTCCTTATCTAACCTGAGAGTCAAAAGGCTGGATCCCCAAAAGGAAGCCAAACCAGAACCTGCTGTGTACTTTGGGGAGGGGTGAAAGCATCTGTAGTGAGCTTAGCTAAGAGTCATTTCTTTCTTCCTAAATACCAATCGGAACACAAGGATTCACTAGAAACCAGTGTGCAAAGAGGAAGGCAGTGTCTGATGCCTAACAGAAACTCAGTTTAAGAAACCCATCTTGTTGTGGTTCTAATTTTATGAAATTCTTTCCATCGGGATGACTTACATCAGTACAGCTAAGGAGGCTTGGGAATCTGCTTGCCCAAGTGCTTATAGACTTAAATCTTCAGACTTCCTCAGCTGGTATTTCGCATATACAAATACAATAGTGGTGGGATTCTAAAGCCCAATTAAGTGGAAAAGGTCCCTCTGGAGGTAACAATAGGCCAGAGCCAAAGCAGCAACAACAACAAAAAGCTACTTAGTTGGCCTCCTTTGTTAAAAGGAATCCTTAAAGAAAGCCCCCCTCCGAATCTCCTGAATGGGGACTGAACCAACCTCCCATCCTAGGCGTCACACACAGGGTTAATTGAATACTCCGAATGGGGGTGGGTCCTTCTTTTGTGGCAGTAGCTGGCCACAAACAAAACCCAGTCCCTGGGTCTTGAAGGGGTTTCTAGCTCACACCCCTTTTGGAAATTAAGCCTCAGAGTTCCGCCTTCCAGGCCAGCCTAGAGCCCTGCAGAGAGACCTCAATCTTTGCAAGGTACAGAAATTGCTGGAAAAGGGGAATGTAGCATTTCAAGTTGCCAGCTGCATGCAGACACCCCAGCAGTCAGCTTTGCCCCTCTTTGTCCCTGGTCTACTGGGTGAGCAGCTGGCTCCTGTGGTAGAGTGGGTGGAGGATGGGGGCCTGTCAGTTCTGTAGCCTCGGTCACCCCAGCCCCCACTCCTTCCCCATCCCCCACAGTAAGCTGCGCGGGGTAATTAAGCCTCAGTGGCCTGGAAAGTTTAGAGGACACTGAACGCCTGCTACCTCCCGAGCCTCCTCTGCAGACAGGGAGACTGGCTTTAGTTACATTGTGTCTTTCCAGGTAAACAAGCTTGGGAAAGGTCACAGGTGGAAACTGAATAGTGCCTTGCTTGTGTGAAGTTTGGTTAATTAAATAATCACAAAAGCAACTAATTGTAGCAAAAAAGAAAAAAAAAGATTTAAAGTAATTAATTGTAACCAAATATTGGGAGCTAGATTTCTTTTTGGACTATCTTATTAAATAGGATATTTTCTTGGGATACTAAATATTAGAGGAAGTGTTAAAATTTTTTACTTATTTATTTTTTGCTGCATACAGGCAGGGATTATGAAAAGCAGGGAATCTTGTAATGGCCTTGATAGTGGGCACCATGTTTTCTCAGGCAGTGTCTCATTATCTTGAGACATAAAGTTCTTCCTTTATGTTGTTGTTTTGCCTTTCATACAAATACACCATGTGTTGTGATTATATTCACCCCCATTACCCTTCAGTATCCACTTCCTTTTTGGTTTGAACTCCTCCTTAACTTGTCTCCCAGTGGCAACACCTCTGAAGACATAGCTCCTTGGGAAGAAATCCAGGCTTCGGGGGCACCCCTGTGTCTGTGATTAAGCTTGGTAGGGTCCTATCTGGTGTGGCTAACCACAGCTACCTTGTGTTCATGGCCAGCATCTTAATTTTCTAGCAGTTGCTGTGATAAAGACCATGAGCAAAAGCATCTTGGGAAGGAAAGGGTTTATTTCCCCTAAGTGTCACAGTCGCAGTCACTGAGGGAGTCACTGAGGGAGCTTGAATTCAGCTGTCTTTCTTACAGGTCCCAGGACCGCCTAACTAAGGGTAGCAGGGTCCACAGTGGGCTAGATTCTCTAGTATCAATGAATAAAGAAAATGCCACACACATTTGCCTATAGGCCAATCTGGTATAAGTAATTCCTCTTCCCAGATGCCTCTTGAATTCCGTTGATAACACTAACCACAGCATTTGAAGTTGTTCTGTGTCTTACCTAGATGGCAGCCTCTCTATCCCAGCCTCCCTCTCTCCCTTCATGTCTCCCCTTCTTCTAGTATGTTTCCTGGGTCTTCAGGAGAGGTATGGAATCCTGTTTAAGCATCAAGTCCTGTGTGAGTCCTGTTTAAGGATGAAGGCTCACTTTTTCACAGCCCCTAGACCAGACACATAGGCACCTTTGTATCAACTGTCACACTCAGCTGAAAAAAAATGTTTCTCTGCCCTAGGATGAGAGTGACATTAGTCTCTGGGAAGAAATATCAATATTTAGAAGCAAGTTTGACAATGTTGGCCATGTAGGGGACTATGAGTGATATGTCCCATACTTGGGCCCATTACCTCCCTTGCCATAGGCTTTAAGCAGATTCCCAGCCTCCGTCCAGAGAAGAGATTTCTATTTAGTTTCTTGAGTGTTCACTGTGTCCTTGGTGGTAGGAATGAACACAGGTTGTGCAGAGAGTTGTGCTTACTTCTGCTCAGGAAGGCATCTAAATTCTGTTCAAAGTACTTTCTCCGCATCTGCAAGTGAGTGGGAGCCCAGTATCATGTTTGGAAAGCAAGAGTTTGTTCTGAGGGAGCTCCTGTCCCTGCGTCTTCTTTAGGGATAACACACTTCTTCCCAGGTGCCATGTTCACAAGGTGTTTTATGTGCAATATCAACATGTTCCTCTTGGTCAGGACTCTGTTTGGAAGTCTGGTTTGGACAAAACAGTGCCACCATGTGGAGTCTCCTAATTCAAGGGCAGTTCACTTTAGGCAGGGAGGAGGGGGAAGTCAAAGTCATTAAACTGTCCATGGACTATGGCTTGGCTTTCGATGTGGGAGCCGCTGCTTTGTAGCTACTTACCACATCAGATGATGGCCTTTGTTCGATCTCAGTACCCTGTGGGCTATTCCCCAGTTACTACTTTCTGAAATCTCCTAGAAGTTGACCTCCCTTGTTTTATATGGTCTTGGAAGCGTGGCTGTTGAGCTCCAAGGAGCCTTTCTTCTTTCTCAAAGTCCTAAATGGAACCTTCCATGCTATAAGAAAGCAAGCTGAACAAGTCACCTGAGCAAGCCACTAAACAGAACCCTTCCATGGTGAGCTCATTAGATCCTGCCTGTAGGTTCCTGCCCTGTTTGAGTTCCTGTCCTGACTTCACTCAAGCTATGGAACTATAAGCTGAAACAAGCCTTTTCCTTCCCAAACTAGTGTTAGATCACAGAAATAAAAGTCCTCACTTAATGTGGGACCCAGATCATATACCCACAATAAGGGTAAGACTTCTCAACTCTATTGACCTAATGTAGAAACTCTCACATATGTCTAAATATTTGACTCTTAGTCACTACATATGGCTTCTGTTGGATAATAACCACCTAAATATTCACAAGGGCACCAAAGAACTGGAAGATCCAGTCCCAGCAAAATTGCACTGGGGAAACACAGCCCAAATTTCCATGCTTCTGAGCACTTGGATTTCTGAAATGATTAGGTGACAAATTTCTGTGAAACCTTACTACCTCCATGGCAGTTTGTGCTCAGTCGTGCGTTGATCACTCCCAATTAGGGAGATAGGAAAAAAAGGGGAATGATGCTGGTGATCTTGAGGGTGGGTATAGCATATTCAGCAGATGGTGTAGATTGGTTTGTAGGTAGCAAGAACTGTTTGGGTGTCTGTGAGCATGAGGTACATACAGTAAGAGCAGTATCTGCAGATGGTATGTGTGAATGAAGCCAAGTCCTCCTGTCCCTTCCCCTTTCTTCCTCTTCTTTCTTCTTTAGCTTCTCTTCTTCTATCCTCCTTCTGTCCTTCCTTCCTCCTTCTTCCTCCTCCCTTTTATGGAACATGGGTAATGTGGAGAAAACATGAAGAAACACCTTTCTCAGGTGTTAGGGTGCAGGAACCTATAGAAAGAGGATGGGCCACCTGTTCTTTAAAGTTGGGAAAGCCCCTCCAGGTGGTTGCTGCACATTTTGCCTTCCATTCCATACCTTCTCTTTTACTATTCAATGGTGTCTATTTTTGTATGGTTCTCTCCTGATGACCCCCAGGAGTGACACATTTTTTTAAAACTTCCTTTCGTCTCTGCATTTTATCTTTTTCTTTCTGGTCTCTGAATGGTTTCATTTGCTGTGGTGGTGGCTACAGTAGGAGGCTTTCTGAAAAGGCTCCTGTGTGGAAGCTGATGCTGAGAATTCAACTTTGACCCCTGCTAAATGCCTTTGGTGCTAAGTAGAGCCAGAGCTGTTTTGTGGGATCAGCGGATACCTACACTTGAAAAGACACCAGAGCCCACACTGCTGCTTTGGAAAATCACCCTTGGTTTCTTTGACATGTGAAAGAGCTGATTCTGCTGTCATCTCCATCTCCTCTCTGTCAGTGTCAGTCAGGATAGGCAACCACCATGGCCCGCTATGACACCTTTCACCTAACACAGTGTTTCCAGAGACAATACCTGGGAGAAAAAGACCAGGATACAGGCCGTGTCCTACACAGTTGCTTGAAAGACCAGAAAAACATTGCTTACCTGTTTCTTCCATCTGGGTAAAATTTTTTTTTTTAAGAGAAAGTAGATTTTTGTCTTTCAGTCACAAATAAAGCAAATGCTCTTCATGGTGTTTGGTTAGAGACAGTGGTCATCAGGGGCTACTCTGTGTCTGACTCATCTAGGCCAGTTTAAAGAGAGGACAAGCTGGAGCACAGGGCTGGGAGTCTACAGAATGGTTGTGGCCAATACCACATTGGAAGTACTGAAACGGTGACGTGAGTTTGCAACACTCACAGGACCACATGGCTTTGTCTTGCTGGTAGCTGTTCCTTCTGCTATGGGTGTGGTGGCCCACACCTGTAAAAGCTTAGCACTCAGAAGGTGGAGGGAAAAGGAGTAGCCAGAAGAGAAATTTAAGGTCATCCTTGTAAGTATAATGAATTCCAGGATAGCTAAGCCTGCAACTTATGAGACACTTGCAAGAAACACAACTAACAATAAAAATGTTCTTTGGGGGTTTAGCAAAGAGGCATCATGTATAAAGGAAATATGGCCATCAGAGGCCCTAATGGATATCAGCTGAGACATTTACCTTGAACATTGGCATCCAAATACTTTCAGCTAGAAGCTAGAATTGATTACTGCTAGACAAATACTCATAATAACGTGACATTGCTATGAGATCTAATTTATTGTGGTGTTTCTCACAATATTGCTGTTGGTGTTTTTTTTTTTTAATTGATGTTGATTTTATAACAGTACTGATATTCATAACTCTACTTTTTGAGCTAACTGTAGAATGGTTTCATCAAAGCTGGTCATATTCCTTGTTAGCAGCAGAAAGATGTCTGCTTGTGTTCAGCCCCAGTGTAAGGGTCTTCTCCCCTCAGAGAAAACAAGACTTTCCTCTAAATAAATGCCACCAGGACAACCTGACCTGACCTAGATATCTTGTTTATTTTTTGGGGGGTTGTTTGTTTTTTGTCAGAACAATGAGCAGACTCTGTCATAGTCATGGGAGCTACACGCTAAGGGAAGGTTCTCATTTTGGTCACTGAGGAAGCTGATGTAGCAGCCCACTGTGATTTAAATACAGAATTGGATCAAATAAATGAGACTGGCTATTAGATAAATCAGGGTTACTTCACTCACCTGAGTTGTGAACCTTTCTTGCTAGCACACCCTATACTTCTTAGTGTCTTTTTGGAAGAGCAACTCATATTTAAACGTCACTTGCATTAAGAACTCTGTCCTACATTGTCATTCACAATCCCATGTGTTAGAACAAGCTGAGTCCCTGGATAGAAAGGTCAGTGGCTGCCCTCATCAACATCTGCATATGGCCTTCATCGCTGGCTTCTTTTTCACTTAATAATAGTAGTTAACAACACAATAAAAAAATAATATGTGTGCCTATCTGTCTGTCACAGCATGCCCATCTAGAGTTCAGAGAATGACACTGTACAGTACTTTCTCTCTGTTACTCAAGGTTCCAGGGCAGCACTCAGGTTTCCATGTATGAATAACAAGGATACTGAGCTCTGTACCCATTCTTGAAGTAAACTCCATATAATATGAACACATTACATTCCCTGCAGTAAGGACAAGTCAAAGTTATGGTCCCAGGTCCTGGGGTCCCAGGTGAGGCACGCTCCTGTCCCATTCCTGCTATTTTTGATTTTGATTCTGGGAGTGACACACTTCCCACAAGGTTCTTTGCTTTCTTGGGCAAATGTCTACCTTTACTGCCTTCTTTGCCTCTGGAAAAGGAAGCTGAGCAATGCTGTGTTGGCCATTCAAGTACTTCTGTATGACCACTGTCCTATAGAACTTATGCACCCAAATGGGGCTGTCTTTCTGTTCCCCTTTCATGTGGTATAGGGGATGAAAGTTTGGTTCTGTATTAACAGCCAGTTATAATAATAATAATAACAACAACAATAACAACAACAACAATAATTATTATTATAATTATTATTATTATTGAGCAGAAATGGAATTCGGTGAAGGCTACAATTTGAGCAGGTACAAACCTCACTCTTCCTCACCCTCAGAGTGCTCTCAATATAGTAGGATGCAAGTTAAGACAATACACAAAGAGAATCTGTGGCATCCTTACTGAGCACAGGACCACATAGCTTCACAGAAGTCCATGTAGAAGACATGAAACTTAGAACGCCAAACCAGGATGGAAGCCTGAACTCCTCTGAGCTACCGGAGTGAGAAATGTATACAGAAGTTGACAAGCTACACTTTTAGAGCTTCCCCTGAATGTCTCTGTCCTAGATTGTAGGTACTATATATCACAGGCATTAGAGCTGAGCAGCTTGCTGAGACTGGAACTGGAAATGGGATGGATGAATCTCATCATGTTTACTATGACATCACAGAGCAGGTAGCATTAAACTGTACACAGACACTGGGCCAAGGCTGAGATGAGGGTCCTAGGAAAGAATCCACAATGTCTGGTAAGGAGACCTCAATAAACACCAATCCATGTTGCCTACAAATCCCGAGATAGGAGTGCAGTACAGTTAAAGAGTTCTCAGAACTCAGAGGTCCTCTCAGCTCGGGCTTGATGGTGACCACCACTGCAGTGAGAGACCTATACTCTGTGAGGCATTTTCCTGACACCAGGGAAGTAAAATGCCAGGAAAGTGAGCCCAGATCACCTGTGAGGATTCACCATGACATACATGTACCCAACTTGACTGACATACTTCATATCAGATATACTCCAAAGACAGAACATGCCTTTGATCATTCTAGATGTGGTTGAAAGAAAAAAGGAAGATGCCGTGGCCCACATTAAACACCTTGAGTGGACAGAAGACATGGCCATGTGAAAATCATTGCTGAAACAAAGTAAGTGGGCTCACTTGGAGATTCCCTCCCATCTCTATTTTCTGTTGAAACTTCTTTTGGAACCTTGTCTCAGATAACCTTGAAGCTCAGTTGCCAGCGTTGTCTGAAAGGCTTGTGAAAAATGATGGAGCCCTAGCATTAGACCGGGCAGAGCACACACATTCTTGCTTGTTGATTGCTTGCCACTGTGAGTGTTCCCAGGCACTCCCAGAACCCATCAGACATTGTTCAAAAAGTGGCTGCTGGCAGGTTCCTCTGCCCCAGTGACACTGTGGACAACAGCTAACTATGCTCAGAGAAATAGCAGGTACAAGCAAGCAGCTCGTTTGTCTTGTCTGGTGTGCTCCGGTAGAAAAGCCTGGTGTGCACAGTGCATCTTATTACAGAACCAGTAGGGACAGGTCCCCTATGAGGGCTGGCTCACTGTTACCAACCCCCTTTCTACAGCGTCTCTCTAGACATTTCCTGTCAGATCCTTTGTGTGTGTGTGTGTGTGTGTGTGTGTGTGTGTGTGTGTGTGTGTTCCCTAGTTCTGTGCTAACGAGGATCTTTGAAAAATGACTGGTATGGTAATGATGTACGGAACTTACCGGAGATAGCAATTAAACATGGTTAATGGCTGAGGTACACTGACACATTAAAAGGCCTGCAGACAGGCGATTTATGAAGACAGCTCTGCTGCCTACTTGGTATCCAACGTGCCCTCCTCTAGTCTCTGCTTAGGCGGGCTGCTCTCCCTTCAGAAAAATTTCCAGGCCTCTTTCAGGATCTCCAGTTACTGGGCCACAAAAACAAACAAACAAATAGCACATCTCTGTTCATTCTTCTGTTTCAGTACCTCACAGTCCTGTGTTAGGTTTTGTCTTTATGTAGCTAGCTCATGTCAAAAGTTTAATTGTCAGGAAAAAAAAAAAAAGGTATCAAAAGGGTCTAGAGGTATAGATGGCTCAGTGGGCAATGTTTTTCTCACCCAAACATGGAAGATCTGTGTTTTTGTGTCCAGCCCTACATAAAATTCCAAGCTCGGCAGCAATTCCAGTTGGCTACCCTATTGCTATAACAAAAAGCAACTTGGGAAGGAAAGGGTTTATTTCAGCTTACTAGTTATAGTTTGTTATGAAGAAAATCAGGGCAGGAGCTTAAAGAATCTTGAGGTAGAAATTTAGGCAGCAGCCATGAAGGAGTGCTACTTACTAACTTGCTTTAATGGTTCATTACGCCTGCTTTTTTATACAACCCAGGATTACCTGCTCAGGGGTGGCACCACCCACAGTGATCTGGGTCCTCCCACATCAATCAATGACCAAAAAAAATGCCCAACAGATATGGCAACTGGCTATATCAGATGGAGGCAACTCTTCAGCTGAGTGAGATTTCCTTTTCCCAGATGACTATAGTTTGTGTCAAGTTCTCAGAACCTAACTAGCATTGTGGCACACACTCATAACCACTCCCTGAGTCTTACTGGTTAACCAGTCTAGCTGTATTGGGGAGCCAACTCCACATTCAGTGAGAGACTTTGTTTCAACAATAAGTTGGAGAGGTTGAAGAAGACACAAGACATTGATCTCTGCCCTTCACACACACAAGCACACATGTGATTGTTTATCCCCACACACAAGAATACACACAATTATGTACCCACACGTGTACATATACCAAGAGACATTTTAGATTTAACATCAGAGATAAATTTTATAGGTGTATGAGATAAGTTGATGATGACTTTGGAATGAATCACTGGGTTTCGCTATCCTAAACTTTGCTGATTTCTGGTTATAACATATGTTCTGCTTCCTGCAGGGGAAAGAGAAACCCAGTTCACCATTGGCTATTAGGTTCCAGGAGCATAACTTCCTTTATCCAGCATCCTACCTCTGTGACATGTAAAGAAACCAACATACTTTCCAATGGCAAGATCGACTTCTTGTGCACCATATTCTTCAACATCTATAATTTTCCTACCAAGTGAATCTGTTCTCTTGTTGTTTTGGGCACTTTTCAAGACTCTATTGCCTAAATCTGAAAAGAGTACTGATAATGCAATTCATAAACCAGCTATCATGATGTCTTTCCCTCTCTTTGTGACCAAAAACATGCGCTCTCTTGCCTTTGAAGATCCACCGTGTTTTTACATCATACAACCCAAGGCAGAAGTGTCCAGGGAACCAGGAGCTAAACCAGTCTGCTGCATTTGAAAGCCAGGACTTGACTGGAGGAATCACAGGAGAGGTAAAGATCCTTCTGTGCTAACCTGTGATTGCATTTGGACCATGAGAATAATGTGTCTTTGGGCACGACAACGGGGTGGTTGCTTGTTGATGCGTTCTAGGTTGCTCTTTGGTGAGCTCTGAAATATGCACTCTGCTCACACACAGGGTCAAGAAAGACAAGGGGATCTGGAGTGCACTGGTCCTGAGGTCATCAGTGAGCTGACACTATGTGCAGACAAGCCTCTCTGTTTCTACTGGAACCATCATTCATCGGACAGAAAGGATCTCTGTGTTGGACTCGTCTCTGATCCATCCTGTCTTCAGGGATACAGTGTTCCTGGGGGAACACGGCAGCTTTTCTTTAGAGTCTGGATTATTCCAAAGTATATGGAATTCCTTTCAAGCCCAGGATGAGAGCTTCCCAGCCTGGCTGTGACTGAACGAGCTGAAGATAAATTGGGATCATATTTTATTCAACCAAGAGAAATGGGATCCAGCATGGTAGATTTCATGTTCTTGGGAACTATATCCTGTCAATGCTGTTACTGAGAAGGACAGAGAACACACACTTCCAGACAAGGAAGAGGAGATGTGGCCTTGGCTTTGTGAGCTGTGACATGAAGGGACCTGGCAGGATAGCAAAGTATAGGTGCCATTTGCCAGATGCCTGCAGAAGACTTCCCGAGTTTTCTGTGGATGAATGCAGTATTTCTTACTGCAACATAAGCAGGCCACACTATGCCTTATGCATTTATTTGATTTTAGCAATTGCATTAGGAACGTTGTTCTTGCCTGCATCCTAAGAGAAGTGCTGTTGTCATGGTTGTTTATTTGGTTTTACTTTTTTCTTTTCTCCAAACAGAGACAAACACAGGAGAGAAGGATGAGTGTGGCCGTCACTTAATTCTCTAGTGCATTGGGAAGCGGCAGCATATGGTCTCCAAAGGGTAGAGAGGCAACAAGGGGTGTGGGGGTTCACTCAGGACCTTGAGGCCTCAGAGTCCATTAGAGAGTCCCCCAGCCATGGCTCACTCTGCTTCCATTCACTCAGTTGGCTCAGGCTTCCCTCCATTCCCAGCAGTTGCTTATTAAGTGGGGAACAGTAACAAAAGCACATCTCAGCCATTGGGCATTCTGCATTTGTGGGCGCGGATGGAGGAAACCTCAGCATAGCCATTGTTAAGAAGCCCAGCAGCTGGTGGCTCTGGCCAGCTGCACCAGACTTCACAGGGGCTGCTCCCAAGCCGCTGCTTTTCCAGCCTCATTCAAGCCCAAGTGTGCCCATGTGCGCGCTTGCTGTCCCATAGGTTTGGAGGGAAATGGAAGGCCGTCTAAAGGGCACACAGTCTACCAGGTTAGACTTCGATTTGCATTCAAAATGACTTATTTCAAAGTCAGTTTTTTTTTCCCCTGTGGACCAAACTTTAGCCTTTTATACTATGGATGTGTGGACGAGCATATGCTTGTGTCTGCGTATGCACATGTGTGTATGTGTGTGAGGAGGACGAGGAAGGGAGTGAACATTTATTCCCAAGTCTGTCTTTGGGAAGGATGCTTTGTGGCTGGTACGGTCCCCTTCTCTATATGCTTCAGGCACACACATGCATCAACGCACCAGGCCCACCTCCGTTCTGACGTGATAGATGGCCGGCTCGACCTGGGGCCCAGAAGGTCATACTGTGTTAACTAATGACTCTTGACCAGTCTTTCACTGGAGCCTCCAGGAGCCCCTCTCCTTATTCCTTTCCATCTCAGCCTCCCCCCACCGCAAGCAGAAGCTTCTTTTGTTAAGGACCCAGAGGGCAGCTGCTGACTCCAGGGCTGGAGGGCTGAATAGAGGAAGAAGCGGGTACAGGCCTGACCAGGTCTAGTGGCAGGCTGCCAGCTCACAACCTCCAACAAGCTCCTCTCTCCCCTAGGTAGATTGTTTTTTCATGGGTACCATACATTTAGAGGAGGTAGAGACTGAGAATTAGTGAACCCCTCATAGACTGCACACAGTCTTAAAATCATCAACTGCAAATATCCTCTTAAAAGCCCACATTACATCATTTTAAACAGGGTCCTGGTATCCTGCAAACAAATGTCACAAGGCCGAGGCAAGGGAACCCGGCTTTGTTATCCTCCGTGTTTTCCCTCCTGCCGCTCTGTCCAGTTTCTACTCTGTCTGACTCAGGAGTGCCCTGGTGAATTATGCATCAGAGAGAGAGAAAGAAAGAGAGAGGGAGAAGGAGAGGGAGAGAAAGAGAGAGAGGGAGAGGCTGAGCCTGTGGGGCTGTGCCTTCAGCACGGGTGGGGGGGGGGCTCTACAGGCTTCTTTGTGCCTCCCTCATACCATAATCCAAACAGCAGGCTAAGATGGTGGAGCCAGTGAAAGTGGGATGGAGACACCCAGAAGATCACAGGTACAGTGGAGACGCAGTCCAGGTCACTCTTGTTCTGTCTTGTGCAGGGAGCTCTGTCTGGTGGCTTTTCCATATGTGAAAGCCTTTTTTTTTTTTTTTTTAATTACATTAAATGCTGTCATTTGAAATGAAGTGCAATGTGCAGCTTCATTTCTGGAAATGAAGTCTCAAGAAAATCCTTTTCTTTTTTTTTTTTTTTTTTTCTTTTTTGCATTTGGAAAAGCTATGGCTGCCTTTGCCTCCAAAGCTGTGTTGGCTTCCCAGCCATCATGGTGTTCGCTTCACTTCAAAAATACACAGGGACATGTGGAAGTGTTCTAATTCTTTTTTTCAGATCCCAAACCATATGCACCAAATTTTCACAGACTTGATCTCCATGTAGATAAAAGTGAGAACCCCCGAGGGGGACCATGCTGTAGAAATCCCTGCATTGTAGACTCTAATTTAATCATCCCGAGCCACAGAATTTCTTTGCATAAATTACAGCCCCAATGATAGCATCGCTTTCACAAAAGGTGGCTTCTAATCGATTTGATTCTCCTGGAGATGGCCGGGCTTTCCAAGCAGAGGAGTGATGTGCAGTCCCAGAGAGCTGCGCATTGTACCCGGGGCTTCCAAGGCTGAGTGGCCCCTGATGGCTGTTTGCTTATTCAGCTGATTTTACTTTTCACCTTGACATTTGCAAACTGGTTTTTATTTTCTGGGAATGAAGAGTTATTGGCAACCACCTAGTCCACTTGGGCACCCGGAGGAGGGGGCATCGAGTGGAGTACCTCCGAGTGGAGACTGATGGTCGAAGCCCTTTTCAGCACACATCCTCTTTCTGTCTCCTCTCTTTTCTTCCAGCCCTTGAGAAACATGATTTAAAAGAAAAAAATGTTGTTTTCATGTGTAGCTTGATGTCTATGTGCAAGTGAGGACTGGCTCTAGTTAGGTCAAGGCAATACATGATTGCACGATATCGACTGGGGTGGGGACAAAGTTTTGGTAAGGTGGGAGAGAAGGAGAAGGACAGGGAATCAAGATGGAGTCAAAGGAGAAGGTTCTAGACCCAGGTGGTCTTAATTGGCCAGAGGTAGATATTATTTCTAAGGGTTTCTATGGGTCAGTTTGTTTTATCTAGGTGGGCGGTTTACATCTTTGTCAAATGGGTTTTGTGTAGTTATATTGTGGATTAAAAATTTAATATATAAATATGATTGATAAATTACTGATTATTGAGTCATGATTTTACTGGGCTGTTGGAATATGAGTTAAGTTCCCGGCTGTCAGGGAGACAGCTGAGAGAAGGCTTGGGGGCAGTGTGGTGTCACTGAGATAAAGATGCCCCACAGTGCCATGTGGCCCTAAGGGTGCTGGCACTAGCTCAGGATAAAAGGTCACCTCATTTTTATTTTTACTGCAACATTCATGCTTTGAGATACGCTCAGATATGACCGAGATCAATGTCCACACAAGCTATGATGAACACTTTAGGTGTTCTGGCCTTGCTTTCCCCAGACCTTAGCAAACAGAAAAGAGTCTTTCTCTGGACCATGGAGAGTTTCGAAAGCTTTGCTATAGAAGGGAGGCCTCGGGCAGCCATCAGTGCCTATCTGCATTGGGATGACTGAGGGTATTCTGGAGGGTCCCTTAGAAAGAATGTGTTGGAGATTACCCCAGAAACAGCTGGTCTCCATCCTTGGCACTTTACCTCACAAAGGTAAAGTTGAGACAGAAGGAAAACAGGGACTGGGCAGTACTCGACTCTTGTCTCCAACAGAGCTCACTTGGAACAAATATTCACTTTTACATGTTCCTAGCTGAAGGGTGCTTTCAGTGCCAGATTTCTCAAAGGAGGTTGAGCCTCACACACATATGTGTGAAGAAAGAATTACATATATGCTGAAAAATTCACTGGGCACAAGCACACAGCTGGTATTTAATAAAGATGGGAGGCTTGAGTGAAAAGCTGTCTACAAGCTGTCACAGTGCTGTGCGTGAAGGCAGGGGTTAGACTGGGGAGGTGTCTCAGTGAGTAAGAGAGTTTCCTGAGAAAGCAGAAACGCCAGGTTTTAGATGCCCCAAACCTACATAAAATCTGGGGGTTGCTGCATATACCCTAGAAGCCCCGGAGTAGGGGAAGAACAATTGCTGTGGGAGGTGTGATTACTGACCATCAGCCCTTCTGAATGGCAGTGAGCTCTGGGTTCAATAAAAGATACTGTCTCAAGGAAATAGGCAGTTAGTATAGAGCAGAACACCCGACATTCCCCTTCAGCCTCTTTAGATGTGAGCAAGGGCTCAAGCACCTGCAGAGATGTGTAGAACATATGCCACACACATGCACTGCCATAATAAACAATGCAAATCTCCAGTGCAGTATGTAATCCTGGTAATACAATGACACCATCCCTGATAAAACATCACCATGAAGAGATACAGATATCTATTCATGGGTGTGAGAGAGCAGGAGACAGGACATGTATGTGTGTATAAGCATAGGCAGATTGCAGGTGCAGGCTATTTGAGGGACCAGAAGCTAGGACGCTGAGTATAGTGACAGGGAGCCTCAGATACCGTTTGGATAGTACAGGATTCTATGCCAACTCTGCTTGTGTATGAATAGGAAGGTGCTGAACACAGAGAGGTAGATAAACAGCTGCAGTGATAACTAAAAAGCCAACAGCAAACGTTCCCCTCTCCACTACTTACCCTTGAGCCCTATGTCAAGACCTTACCTGTCCCTGTGTGTCCACAGTGTGTAACATGAAGGAGTGAGGCTGAGAGCTCGTTCTGGGGGAAAACCTCCCAAGGTGGGGAGCCTTGCTCGGGTTGAAAGAATGCTAGAACATTCTGGCAATGGGTCTTAACCCAACACATGTACTTCATACTATATACATTTCCTGTTACTCTAGGCATTAAGAAAGGTGAATTGGTGAGGCAATCCCATTGGTTTTGTCTCTTGCTGTAAATAGCTTCAATGCTGGATGAATCACTGAGAGCAGGGAACCATCACCTCTGGCCTTGGAGACCTGATGCTCTGAATTTCCAGTTTGTTCTTTACATGATCATGATCTGTCTGAATAACTCTGACATCATTCTTCTCACTTTCTCCCTCCCCCTCCCCCCTTCTCCCTCCCTCCCTCTCCCTCTTTGTTTGTACGGGGAAGCCACAAGAAGACACCACCAGATGTTTTCTTAAGATAGTTTTCCACTAGATTTTTAAAGACAGAATTTCTCAGTAAACTTGGAATTCATGAACTAAACTGTCTCAAAGAGTTTTAGCCAATCTCCTGTTTCTGTCCTCTGCCCCCCATTGCTGAAGTCCCAGTCATACATCAGTGCCCCCAGCTTTTTACAGTGTACTGGGGTCCGGAACTCAGATCCACAAGCTTGTACCATAGGTGCTTTATCCACTGAACCACAGGAAAGTCTTCATCTGTAGAACAAGTTGCAAAGCTTCCTTACAGAGCTAGAGCTAGGAATGTTGTTTGGCAGGAAAATCCTGCCGCACACACAGAAGCTTAAAGAACAGCAGTGATTTCCTGTCCTGGGTGTGCACAGCAGCCTTCCCTGCCTGTGCTTTCACAAGTGTGGATTTAACAATGTCGGATTGAAAATATTCGGGGAAAAAAAAGGTTTCTCTGTCCAGAACACATACAGATCTTTTTTCCCCCCCACTGGAGAAGCACAGTGTTTGCCCAGAGCCTTTACACAGCTTTGTGTGGTAAGCAATGGAGAGAGAGTTTAAAGTACACAAGAGAACGTGATAGGTTCCATGCAAATGTCACACCATTTTGTATAGGCACTTGAGCATCTGCAGATGTTGGCATCTGTCGAGGGTCTCAGAACTAATCTCCAGTGAGAGCAGAAGGCAGACTGAATGTTGCTTGGTATCACACCTTTTCTATCATGTAAAGCGAGTATATTCTCCTGGATTAAGCACTAAATGGCCATAATTGCAGCTGATTTAAAACACAGATAAGACAACCTCTTAGCTTTACCACCATTCACTTAGTATCTCAGACAAATTAGACTCCCTGGGTCTTTCACCATCAACAGAGTGACATTATATGCAGCCCTGAAATCCTCAGCAGAACATGGAACCTCATGCAGAAACTCTGGGTAGGGATGTGGGGTTTGAGAGAAGTGTATGAATTGAAACCTCAACTCCTTTTTATATATGGCTTGCCCTACAGCTGTGTGTGTGCGTGTGGGGAGGGCAGTGGCAGCAGTGTGACCAAGAAACCAGCTATACTGATACTGAGTCTGTTCTCAGGGTGTTCTCCTACAGTGTGCCCTCCGGGCCTATGAGCTACTAGGTCTCTACTACATCTACAGGGAAGAGAGGGGAAGAAGTGAGGGCCCAAGGCCAGTTCTCCTCACTCATGACAGCTCCTTCCCCTTGCCAATTGACCCTTTGTCTATATTGATTGGAGACCCTCCTGAGTTTGAAATCCATCCTGCACTTCCAGCCTGGGCCTCTTGGGTATTTGCTTCCTGTGATGAGAAGACAGGTCCTGGAGCAGGAGAGACCCTTCCAGCTTTTCACTGTCATATGCAGAATAGTGTCAACTAGAAAGCACACCCAGGCAGGCTGTAGAGAAGTAGAGGAAGCTCTCCTGGAGTTAAGGTAGGCCTACAGTCAGAGGCTCCAATAGATTCTAAGTAAACTCAAGGGCTGACTCCACCATGTATGTATGTGTGTGTGCATGCATGTGTGTGTATGTGTGTGTGTGTGTGTGTGTGTGTGTGTGCTCTCAGATGGCTGTAAGTGTACATTTGGTATGTGCTGGTCTATACTCACATGTGTGCTTGTGCATGTGAATATGGAGACCTGAGGTTGAAGTCAGGTGTCTTCCTCCATAGCTCAGCTCCCACCCCTTAGTTTTGAGGCAGAGTCTCTCATTTGATCTGGACTTTATTGATTTGTCTAGACTGGCTAGTCAGTGGGACTCAGGGACCCTCCTGTCTCTGTGGTCCCAGCACAGGGCTGGCAGGCATAGGCTGCATCTCAGTTTTTCTGTGAATGCTGAGAATGCACATTGAGGTCCTCAAATGCTTGTCAAGCACATTGCCAACTGTGTTATTACCCCCCAACCCCCCTCTCTAGCGCCCCATTTGGAAAGACCATGACAGCATGACCCGATGGATGACTAAAGGAAGCTTGTCCTCTGGGGTCAGTGGAGGGAAGCAGGTTGTGCAGACAGCAGGAACAGGCTGATCAGAAGGCTGAACCCAAGGTCAACAAGAGACAGCAGCTGAGGTACAGGTTTGAGAGCCATTTCAACCAGAGTCTATCGACCTGAGTGTCAGCTAGCTGAGCCCTGTATCCACAGGGAAATAATAGCTCAGCCTTGTTGCTTTGGACTGCGGGCAGGACAATGACTACCTCAAAAAGAGCCAAAAAGTATGTGGTGGGGGAGAACCAGCCAAACACACAGTGGCAGTCTAAGATCTTTGAGAAGGTGTGAGCAAGTTCTTTTTCTTATCTTTCTTAGCTCCTTCTACAGAAATATATCTGCTTTCCACCTGCCAAGGGGCACATTCGGCCCAGCATGACACTACACTGTCATTCCCAGAGTGCCTTTGGAGTCTGTGGTGATTTCGCAGAGAGGTAGCTTCAGACTCAACCCACCCCTCTTCCTTCTGTCTTTGAAAGACTTTGTAGCAGTCACATTAGGGACCCTAGAGGCCTGGGGGAGACCTCTCAGAGATGAAAGAGAGGGAGAACGGGGGGGGGGGGGGGGAGAACTCTGAGAGGGTACCAGAAGGGGGCAGCATTTGGAATGGAAATAAATACAATAATTTATTAATTTTTAAAAAGGCTTGAACAAAGCAATCACTTTCAAAGACCAAAAACTGTAGGTAGTATCATGTCCCAACAGCATGATACACATGGTTGGCCCAACCCATGCATGAAAGCTGGAGTCCTCTAACTGGTCCAGTTCCCACTTCACTCCCCAAACTGCTTTGGTGCCTGGAGTACTGGACAGTACTGTTCTCTGCAGGAAACATGAACTTTTGGTAGCAGCTTCCAGCAAACATGGAGAGCCAGCATCATGGGCTTCGTTTCCCTCATAACCAGGCAGTTTTGGGATGTGAGTATTTCGTGCACACTGATGTTCAGTGTTTTCCTCAAGCTAGTCCAATTTACATGAGCTGTAGGGATGTGAACCCTGCCCATCTGTTCTCCTGAAGTTGCTATTATGTCTAGACCTGGAGAGTGTGTTCTTCTTCCAGGGATGATATTGTGTTTTCAAGAGAGCTGCTATGGGAACCCAGCCTGGACCAGGTACTAACACTACCCATGTAGCTCAAGGCAGCCAAGCCAGAGTGGCTGGCTGCTAGGAACCAGTGCCTCTCTGGTTGGAGGGCACCTGGCTGGAGGGTTGATCTGCTCTGAGTAAGGTTACTAAAGGTGTTACTCATGATATGTGGAGGGTACAAAGAAGTGTAGGTCAGAGATCCTGGTCTGAAAGGCTTGTGAAAAATGATGGAGCCCTAAACTGTGGCTGGAGCAGTAGCAGAGTTTGCACCTCCTCTGGAAATCTGCCTTCTGCTCCTGCACAGCTGGCCTGGCAGGCCTTCCATTTGTATCTATGCCGTGCTGCCCGCCCCACCCCCATCACTGCTACTCTTCATAGGACATCTCTGCACATTCTGCCTGGCATCGCCCTTGACATCACCTCCGATTGTTCAGTGGCTCAGCTTGCTCAGGGACCCCCATGGATGTCCCACATTCTCCACTCATTTGATTTTGCCACTAGCAATGCGGAGCTCCCAGGGTCCATACAGCTGAGAACTGTAAGGAATTAGATAAAGGAATTCCAGGACCAGATTAGCAGATTAATCCTGAAGCCTAGAGAAGAGCTGAGACTTAGACACAATCCCACTTGGAAACATCCACACTTCACAAAATCAATTCGATTGAAGACATTTAGGGAGAAAATGCAAATTTAAAGGTTGTGCTGTTTTTCAGCTTGCTAGTGGACCATGAGTACTTAGTTACCTTCTATTTATTCTGGAGACAGTAAGCTAGTGGTTTCTTTTCTATTTGGACAACTAAAAGTGTCAAATGTTGGGCTGGAGAGATGACTCTGTACATGCAAAGTGTCTGCTACATAAGTGTGAGTACCTACAAATAAAGTTTGGGTACAGTCTGTAACCTCAGATTGAAGAAGGGCAAACACCAAAGAAAAGGCAGACTGGAGCTTGCTGGCCAGTCAATCCAGCTAAGCAAGACCACATAAGATCAGTGAGAGATGCTGGCTCAAACAGGACATAGAGAACATCTGAAGACACTTGACATCAACGTTTACTTCCCTCAGTATAGTTAGATAGATGCACACAGGTGTGTGTATGGGATCTTTCTCTCTCTCTCTCTCTCTCTCTCTCTCTCTCTCCCTCCCTCCCTCCCTCTCTCTCTCTCTCTCATGCACACACACACACACACACACACACACACGAGAGAGAGAGAGAGAGAGAGAGAGAGAGAGAGAGAGAGACAGAGAGAGAGAGAGGGAGGAGGAGGAGGAGGAAGAGAGGAGGAAGAGGAGGGGGAGGAGGAGAAGAAGAAGAACAAGAAGAAGTAGAAGAAGAAGAAGAAGAAGAAGAAGAAGAAGAAGAAGAAGAAGAAGAAGAAGAAGAAGAAGAAGAAGAAGAAGAAGAAGAAAAGAGAGAAAACTGTCCTAGTGTGAAATTAGTTCTGCTAGTTGGCAAGACAGGGAAACAAACAAACAACCATATTTGCCAAGGAAAGATCTAGATTTTCAAATGCTTAATACCACATGAAGTCAGGATATGGATATAATGGGCCTGAGCCTGTTCACCACTGAAAAGAGGTTTTCTCAGCTCTGTAATGCGTGAGGGTAAAGTCAGAAATGCATTTTCACATGATGCACAGACATATATGCACACACACACACACACACACACACACACACACACACACACACACATGTGCATACATACACTCACATGTAGTTTAGAAGTTTCAAGTAGAAGTCATTTCATAGAGAAAACTGCCCCTCAAACCTGTTTAAGTGCATGGTCTTCTCCCTCCTCCAGTCTCTACCCCGAGTCTGGATTCCCTGGTAATATTCCCTCCACATGTTGATATAATGTATCCTCTAAGCTTCTCTAAGTGCTGTTCATGCTATATGACCCATATCACATGCTACCCAGTGTATAAAATCAGTTCATAGGCCATGATCTTCATAAACCCCTGGAAACATCTCCCTAGGATCTCTGCTTTTCTGCAGAACGCAGGCAAATGGGCAGACTGTTCAAGGAGCCTCCTTGATTGGTGTCCCAGAGCCTCCTTCTCTTCTACTCCCACCCTGGACAATCAGATCTGAGTGTCCTGTTCCGTCAGTAGCAAGCTGTGTATGTTTAGCTATAATGACACAAATTTTATCATTATATATTTTTTACCAAGGACTTCCATCCATTTCTTATGCAATTCTTTTATTCTTGTTAGACGAATGAGATAATGATTCTGAAAGATTTGGTCACTTTTCAAGCCAGTCATCAAAGCCAAAAGCTCCTGAATACAGAGCCAACTTGGAGAGGCTCCACCTCCCCTTCAGCCTTTCTCTTTCCACACACTTTTTCCTCAAACACTTTTTCCTTCCATCTGGTTCTCCAAACACTTAAGATTTTACCCTCTTTCTCACCTCTACTCATATCTTGGCAAACTTTTTAATTTCATAGCTTGAGAAACTGACAGACCTGTAAGTGATGTTTTAGGAGATGTTGGTGGCAGGAACTTAAAGGACATCCTCCATAGATTCCCTTAAGGCTGGAAACAGCATCTTCTAAGCCAAGGGACTTCGGTTCTCATAGTAACTGGTTAATGTGTACTACTAAGTAAATGTTTTTCAGCCTTTCTTCACCAATGTAGTGTGTAGTAGTCAGAGCTAACATTTTCCAGGGGACTTAATGACATTCTTATTTGTCCCCTAAACAGAACAACTATTTAAGCCCTAAATACTGCATAACATAGAATTCCTCTGATTATATTAAAAATGACCACCTGGAAGGCTTGTTGGCAAACAGAACACTCTTGTTTCTAGAGCTGAGACTGAGCATGTAAGTGGGTGCACAGGTGGTCAGAAGATCCCTGGAGACCAGGGGATTCTCCAGGGAATATACAACAACCTCTGTGCATTTGCTAGTATAGGACAAACTCCTATAGACTGAGGCAGATCTGGGCTTATATTCAACACTGCCTGTTTTGAACTTCATGACTTTTGAAACAACTGTTCAGTTTTATTTTGATATATAGTTTTATTAAAAAAATTACCAGCAAGCAAAATATTCCTTAAGAAGTATTTTCAGGATTTGTTCAATCAGTTACCAAGTAAATCATTAAGTGAAAACAAAATCTCTATTTATGTTTCTGAAAACTGAAGACGGTCCTTTCATGTGAGAAAGTATCATATAGAAGTTTAGCAACAAATAAATGAAAAAAATAGTCTATTGTGAAATTAGTTTGTGGTTATATTTGTTTGAAATCAACATATACTTGATGTTTTCCTAACATTAGGAACTTTGAAACAAGCCCTATAGAAAATAATTTTAATCTATGAATTTTGCTTATAACTTGTGGTAGATGAGATGTCCCAAAACTCTGCTTCTGAAACTTTTTAGCATTTCTGTAGGCAAATAATGCATAACTACGTGACTGGATTATCACGTTAGTTAGGAACATGAGTAGCAGACAAAGATATGAACCCATACTGGATTGGCTCAGAAACAAGGCTTGTGTAGAGGTTTTCCAGTTTATTGGTCATAGGGGCCAGAGTTGAGACATTGACTCCACTTGAGTCCTATATAAAATCTTCTTTAACCCTTTTTTCTTGGTGTGAATCAGGAGAAGGCTTAACCCATGATGAGAATTCAGCCAGGGTGAACGTCTGTGAGTTTGAGTCATGTATGTACAAGAGTACTTAGCTGGGTCCACTTAGCATGGGGTTTAAATAAAACTATAACCATAGAAATTATTTGAAATGAGTATGTGGGAAATTAACAAAAGTTAGATGAGACAACCAGTACAGAACAGATAGCCCACATGAAGAGAGAATTAGTAGAATTGGAGACAGACTTAAACAAGGTGTTTCACCAGGCCCAAAAGGAGCAGGAAGGAGGCCAGCTGATATCACCTTTCAGATAACACCCCCCTTTAGAAAAATATATCTTTAGTATGAAACCAAAGGACAGAAAAGAGATGCAATGCTTGCAGAAATAACGAGCTTTTATTCTGGATCTACATTCTTGGTGAGTTCTAAGGATAGATCCAGATGGCGGCCTTTGTAACTTATCTCACACGCTTAACTGAGAAAAAAATACTTTAAGTCTATCTCGAGGGACTAAGGAACCAGTCCCTGATTGCCACACAGTAAAGAAGCCGATTAGATGTAGATTCTACTAGGTAGACTACATGGAGTACAGAAAAGGCTGTGCCAACTCTTTATGTGTGTTTATGAAGGATGAGAGTTTCATCCAGTCATTATTGCCTGCATGTGCCTTAAGTTACAGTAGGAATCAGCAGTCCCTGACAGCTGTTCAATGAGTCAGCCACTTTGGTTACAGGGGACACCTTGCCTGAGTCTTCACTATATTTCTTCACCACCACCTGAGAAAAATGGAAGTTTGTTTCTGAGAGTTTCCCTAATTAGCCCAGGCTAACTTTGAACTCTGATCCTCCCACTTCTACATCCTAAAACTGAAGTTATAGGTGGAGGGGAAGGATGTGCTATCGGCCCCCGTGACAAGCACCTTGTAAGGTAAAGATGACTCAGATTGTACCTGGTTAAACCCCTGTACCCTGATATGTAGAATAATAACAACAAAAATAGAAAATGATTATTTTGTTTTCCCCTGATTAAGAAAAAAAAACTTAAATGTCAATATCTAAGACTGAGCCAAAGGGTTGTCTCAATGCATAAAGGGGCCAGTCCCTAGTGAGAACAAATGTGTTCGGCTGCACTTCATATTAAGTGTATGGTTTCTTAGACCTCGACCAAAAATTCAGACTCAACAGAGAGAGAAGAATTTTAAAAATTAATTAACCAACCATTTTGTTGATTGTTGTTTTGATTATTTTTGATACAAGTATTTACTATCCATATATGGTGGTTTGAATAAGAACTGCCTCTATAGGTTTATAGATGCAAGTGCATAGGTTCAAATACTCAAGTGGCACTGCTTCATGGGGATTAGGAGGTATGGCCTTTTGGGGGTAGGTATGACCTTGCTAGCAGAAGGGCGTCACTGAGAGTAGGCTTTGAGGTTTTCAAAAATCCCCTTCCAAGTCCAGATATTTACTCTTCCTTCTGCTTGTAGATCCTGATGTAGAATTCTCAGCTATGTCTCCAGCACAATGTCTGCCTACATACCACCATATTTCTTGCCATGATAATGGACTAAACCACTGAAAAAAGTTTTATACATTTACTTACTTATTTTATGTATATGAGTACACTGCAGCTGTCATCTGACACACCAAAAGAGGACATCTGATCCCATTAGAGATAGTTGTGAGTCACCATGTGGTTGCTGGGAATTGAACTCAGGACCTCTGGAAGAACAGTCAGTGCTCTTAATCACTGAGCCATCTCTCCAGCCCCAACCTCTGAAACTTTAAGCAGGACTCAGTTAATCGCTTTGTCTTATAAGAGTTGCCTTGGTCTTGGTGTCTCTTCACGGCGATAGAGCAATGACTAAAACAACATCCCAGGTTGGCCTCGAACTCAGGGAAAACTCTAAAATTTAGTTTTCAGAGTGCTGAGATGGCAGTACTACCACACCCAGTGAGAAGAGATTGAGTCACCATTAAAGTACCCCTTCCTTATTATTGTTTGTTTGTGTTTTGAGAAAGAGTTTTTCTGTCCTGAAACTACCTTTGTAGACTAGGCTAGCCTGGAACTCAGAGTTTGTCCTGCCTCTGCCTCCTGAGTGCTGCAATAGAAGACACGTGCTACCACCACCTGGCTCGAAAGCACACCTTACTAACATCCAGGATTAGACCTGGAAAATTGTCATGATTGCAGTGTTTTTCTAGAGGATCCTAAATTTGGGGTAAGGTGGGGGCATAGACAGACTAATAAAAGAGAAAAGTGATAAATGGAGGGAAGAATAGAGAGAGGAAGCAAGAGAGATGGAGCAATTTAAAGAAGTCCAGATTGAGGGAAAGAGGAAGGGAGGGAAGAAGAGACAGGAGGAAACAAGAGAGACAGACCAATGAAGAGGGGATGTATTGGGAAAGGAAGAAAATGAAGGAGGAAGTAAAGAAAAGAGGAGATAGACCAACCAACACTAGAGATGGGGGTGGAGGGATTGAGAGAGAGAGAGAGAGAGAGAGAGAGAGAGAGAGAGAGAGAGAGAGAGACAGAGAGAGAGAGAGAGAGAGAGACAGAGAGACAGAGAGACAGAGAGACAGAGAGACAAGCAGAGACAGAAAGAAATAGAGATACAGAGATACAGAGACAGAAAGACAAAGAGGCAGACAGATGGAAACAGAGACAGAGAGACAGGCAAAGACAGAGAAACAGGTAAAGACAGACAGAGAATGAGACAAAGAGAGTCAGAGAGACAGAGGCAGAGATTTAGTTTGACTGAATCTGCATCTTCCATTTGACTTGGTACAGCTGAGATACTGGAAGGCTGTAGACTTTGAGTGGCACATGCTCCTTCTGTAACTGCTTCACTTTCTTTGAGAGACAATCTCTGGCCATCTGACACAGTCACACTCTTCCTTCACCTCTGTCCCTTATGTTCTCTGTCTACCTGCAAGGCAGCCCTCAGAACATGTACTTTACACGCTCCCCCCCCCACACACACACACAACTTCATCCTGCCATCTCCCTGAACTGTGCTGGTTAGCTAAGTGAAGAGAATAGCTCAGATGCAAAACTTAAAACAAACAAACAAACAAACAAACAAACCACCCCAGATCGACATGGCCTGTCTGAAGGTAGTGACAGGAGGCTGACAGAGTGACGAAGGAACACTGACCACCTTAGTCAGGCTGGTCTCCCTCGGCAGCCACCAGACCAAGGGAGTGTGATCTAAGTCCACAAAGCTTCAGTTTTCTGTGATTCATGAACCTTGTCATAATCAGCAGCATTGTTATATGGAGAGGAATTCTAGTGGATCCACAGTACCCCAACCCCCAACAAATAAAGACATATGCATTTTGCATTCTTATCGAGGAGTGGAGTAAATCTGTGATGTTGTAGACATTAACATTTAGGCTGGTGATGTGTGTAAGATTTTATGGCTCTTGCACGGAGACATGTGCATTCTGTTTTCTATTTAAATATATTCACCATTCTTTGTGAGTCAGTTCACCACACTGGGATAGGAACACTGGGAAAGGAAGCACACTTAGAATTCTGCAGCTCCATTCTTCTACTGCATTTCAATTAGAGGCGCCATTTGTCTTGTGTGCTTTATCTCTAAGAACACCCCCATGTGCTGCTGAAAGATAACACTCTTCTCGGGTCTCTGAAGTTGCTGGGTTTTGCTGTGTGTCTCCTAACACCCCGTAGGTGTATGTAATCTCGCTGTAACAGAATGTTGTCACGTCTTGTTGACTAATTAAGCTCCCTCATTCCAAATCTCAGCAGCTGAAAGTTCAAGTGTTAAATGGTGGGAGAGCAAACCCAAGAGGAGATGTGCAAGGGGGCTGCCCGGGCACCAGCTAGGTTTTTGCTTCTTGTTCTCATGTTGCTTTTTTTTTTTATTTTTTTTCTTTCTGCTTTCTGGTGCCAGGTGCTGCCTGGTTGAAGATGCTACCGGGCTCAATGCAGAACCAAGTGCACTGTGCAAGCCTGAGATTAGGAACCGTGTCTATGCGTCTCATGGGCAAAAGGGCTCATTCTTTCAGCTTGGGGCTCTGCTGTGGATGTGGGAAATGGTATCATTGATCTATTTGTTAAGTCACAGCAAACATGGAGTCTTGATGGATAGTGTGCTAGGATCCTTAGAGGATACCCAGACTGTCACCAACCCAAAGACAAGATTCCTCGACTCAGTATGTAAAGCTAGTGGGGAAGAAAGACCAGTTGGCACACAGAGGGTAATCTGGTCGCTGTCCTAGTTAGGTTTTACTGTCAACTTGACACAGTCAAAGGTCACTTGGGAATGGAGAACCACTAACAAATTACTTCAGTCATATTGGGCTGTGGCCATGGCTCTGAGGGACTGTCTTGATTAAGGATTGTTTAGGAAGGGCTCATTCCACTGTGGGTGTTATCATCCTTAGGCAGGTAGACTTTTGTACTGCGTAAGAAAGTTAGCTAGCGTAAACCAGAGAGCAAGATAGTAAAAAATGTTCCTCCTTGGCTGCTGCTTAAGTTCTTGCCCTAACTTCTTTTAGTAGTGGACTGTGACTTGTAAGTGTAAGCTGAAATAAACTAACACTATTGCCAGTGTGATTCTCTGCCTCTCTTCGTGGTTAGAGATGTGAGCTCTCAGATCTTCCTGCCACCATGCCTTTGCTTCATCACCATGGGCTTTTCCAATACTTTGAAACCATAAGACTGATTAAATGTTTTCTTTTATGATTTTCCTTGGCTGTGATGTCTCATCCCAGCAATAGAAAAGTCACTAAGACACAGGTACCACCCCTTGCCCTATAACTATTGCTCAGACTTACAGCCCTGTTAGGTGACTCCAAGCTAACTTTATTTGTACATCTGAGGATGGGGGTTAAGGGGTGTGAGTAAGAGAGCAACAGATTTGAAGCTAGCTCCAGTGTGATTTTTATCCTCATCAGTAAAGTTACAACACGAAGACTAAGAGAATGGGGGAGCTTTACTGTCAAGGCACTTCACTGGGGTCTCCAAGTTCAGAGCCTACTGAGCTCTTCCTTCCTTCTGGAGGACATTCCTCTGCTGATGGCTGATCTCAAAGGTGATCATTCATTCAGAGCTTGACGTAGCTTGAAGAGAGAAAAAGGACCAATTGATTAGTTGACAATGTGCCCAAGATTCAGAATGCCAGGAACCAAGTAGGCAAACCTCTTTGCACCACAGGCAACCCAGGTTCACTATCATTAGCGACAGAGGGGACCATTGTAAGTTAGCAAATTCCACAAATTAGCAAGTAGAAAAAGCATAATTAAAAGAATCAGGGACACGGAATCACGGTGTGTATAGTGTTCCTTTGTTTTGACAAGGATAATTCAATTCTGCTGACTTAGAGTAATATTTCGTAGGATACTAGTAAGTGTAGTCCTGCCTGTTTTGTAAACTAAGGAAATATCAAGAATATAACTCCTTATAACTGTCCTGTTACCACACTAGCATTGACAGGTGAGGTAAGATTACCAGTGGGCTTGTATAATAATATCTGGGTTGGTATAACACAGCATGAAAGTGAGTGTAAATTTATGAAGGGTAGATGGTGCTCACTGGTTAGTGAACATGTATATAAAGACATGCATCTGATGGAATTTTTACAGTAGCTTCTGGTGCAATCCAAACCATTTCTGCTTTGAAAATCAGGGTTACTACTCGTGTGTGTGTGTGTGTGTGTGTGTGTGTGTGTCCTATCTTCTCTGTTTCTCCTTTTTATGTTTTGAAACAGGCTCTCTTATTGGCCTATAGCTTCCTAATGAACATGTTAATGGCCAGTGAGCTCCAGGGACCCGTCCTATCTCTTCCCAGTGCTAGTTTTACAGGACACACCACAGTGTCTGACTTCCTTCGGGCTGGATCTGTCAGTTCTGTTTTAGACCTTCTGACTGCTGACCATTTTGTGAGCTGAGCCCTGCTCCAACCCCGAGCACTACCTAAACTCTATAAAAAAAAAAAAAAAAAAAAAAAAAAAAACATTCTTCTCCAAGGACTTCCAGATACCACCAATTTTGGTGGCAAAACTTTGGGCTTTACCTTCTTTGGCAAGTTGACTTAAAATCTTGATGTTCTCAGAAAATTTTTCCCAGGTTTCTGGTACTATCTTTATTAAGATATATTTATTGGCAGGGTCACTCCATAATTAACACATATAGTAATGTTTCTCTATGTGTATGTGGTGAAAAGTGGGCATGTTCTCACATCATCTTCTTTCCTACCAGGCCTTTCATTCTTCCTTTCTTCCTCTTCCCTCCTTTGCTTGCTCTGGACTTTCCTTTTTTTCTTCTTTTTTCCCCTCTTTGTCTTCCTCCGCTCTGCCTCTTCCTCCTTCTCTTCTACTTCTGCTACTGCGTCTGTTCTCCTCCTTCCCTTTCTCCCTCTCTCTTGCCCTTTCTTTTCCATTGTTCTTTATTCATAGCATATTTCAAGTAAATAATACTATAACCTTAACTCCAGCTTCCACAATATTTATTCAACTTCTATAATTGTACTGTTTGCTGGAAGTTTTTCATTCTGTGGCCAACACCTCACCATTTACTAGTTAGAATTTACATCACTAATCACAAAAAATAGCATGGTGGTTCATAAAATCATTTCAAATCGTGTTAGAACATAGCCCCTTCACCTCACTTCTATGTACATACCCACAGAACATAAAGTGGGCTCTCAAAGATAGTTAACCTCCCTCTTCTGACAGACTCTTCACAATTGCAAAGATACAGAATCAACTCATGTGTTTATTAGCAGGTCAGTGAATTAAGAACATGTAATACACATGTGAGAAAGATTATGTACATATAATAAACGTGTATAAATATGACACATGTATGCAAATGTGTTCATATGCACATCAGATAAAAGTTGGAAAACACATTCAATAAAGAGGATTGTCATTCTTCCTTGCAATATTCACTTTTAAAATTGCGATATATAAAATAGCAGATGCTGTTTTCAAAATTCGGATGTTTGATGCTGAGGCCCAAAAGTCATCTATTCAGACAATTTCAAAACCACCAAATCCATTCTTACCAGTGGAAACAGGCTACATTCACAGTGTTTGAATCAGAACATATCCTGCTCAACGCAGAGAAACTGCCGGCCATTCCTGGGTTTTATTTTGAAAGAACCTCATTGAAACACATCATTGGAACAAATGTCGATTTGCCTTAGACTGGTTGTGAGAATGATGAGTACTCTCACTTCATCAAGCTTGAAGGCTTTGAACAAGTCTTGCACCCAAAGGCAAGGGATGGCAATGGGAGGGAGTGCTGAGGAGGGACTATTTGTGTGCTTGACTATGAGCAAAGGGCGGAAGCCATGACACATTCCCTGTGACCATGGAAACCCCATACTGTACAGTAAGGACATTCTATTTGTGGCATCTTTTCATATGTGAACATAAAAGCATACACACTCGCCACTGCTTGGCAGTTTGGGTTAGCGTTTACTAGTTCTTTCCCTCTCTTTCTTTAAATTTAAAAGGTCCTTTTATATAAGTCATTCTAATTATGGCTTCCCCTCCCCCAACTCCTCCCAGATCCTCCTAACTTCTCCACTCACCCAAATCCACACCCAGTCTTTCTTTCTCATTAGAATACAAGCAGACATTTAAAAAGTAATAAAATAAAATAAGAAAATAAAAACTAAGTATTTTAATACTTAGAAAATTACCTAATATCTCATTATGTTGGTGAGATGTATTGTTTGAAAGGACGCTTACACAAACTAATAGTTACAATGAACATCAGTCCTCAGATCTAGGATTATTGTTTTTAGTGTCTATACCTGGCCAGTGCCTAGTCCTGAGTTTACTTGTAATGTGGAAAAACGTTGCATGCATAATGAAGAGTTCAGGATCACATTTCAGTTTGTGTAACTCAGATACATTAAAAAAAGTAGTTCTTTATCTGATCTTCAGTGGTTTGTTAGTACCATGTTTTCATATTTATACATATAATATTACATGTATACAAAGCTCAGACTTGGCTTACATAATAGAAATCTCGCAGAAAGATTCTAGTACTTTAAGAGAAGTTTGTAAATATTTATATCACCTTTTCTGCTATGAAATAGTCTGTTTTAATATGAAATTTGGGAGATGGGTGGGATCTTGTCCAAGTGGTCCAATCCTTGAGCCTTGGGCTGTACTTGGTCACCATCTTTCCTTGTGCCATTTTGGTTTCCCAGGAATATTAGACTTGTTCTTCTTTTAAAGAAAATGGAGTCCTTCTAAAATGGTTCCTTCAACTTTCCAAGAACACTCCCTGGCCCATTTTCCTTTCTTGTTATGGCTTTTTGAGGAAGAGACACAAATTACCCAGAATATCAGCACATCACAAAATCCAAGCTTGACTTACAACTTGGTGTGTTTTTCACCACACTCCACATCATGGATGCTGTGTGAGGAGGACATATACATCAAAGGGAGATGCTGACAGCCTGTTGGGCTTGTGTTTGTCTTGAACCAGTGTGTTCACACATATGTGTTTATAATAGTCTGCTATGGTGGGAGCTAGGGCATCTTCTTGAGTTCAGTGACTGCTGGGACAGCAGTGTCCTTGTGATGGTCATTCAGGTATGACATACCTTAAGACTATGTCACCAGATCTACTGCTCATTTGTTTATTCATTCAGAAGGCTTGTCTTCAGTTGACAAAAGAGTAAATTTACCTTTCATGGTGATTAAATTGAATGTGAACTTTATAGATAAAAATGTCTCTCTGGGCTTGATGATGCACATCCCTGATCCTGGCTGAGAAGGCCAGGAGTTCCAGGCCAGCCTGGGCTAAAAAAGCAAATCATTGGAAAAATTATATATGTGTTAAAAAAGTCTTTCCAAACCTAGCCAAATACAGAGAACCAGCTTCTGAATAGAAAGACTTAAGCCAACTCCTGCTGTGGAGATTTTTCAGTGCCAGGAAAGAATTCTGTGAAGATACAGGGAAGCACAAAGAGGATATGGTCGATTCTGCCTGTAGCCCCGGAAAGGCTCAGTGAGATGGAGGTGGGCTAGTGGTGCAGTCAGTTGGTGCATCTCTTGCTTTGCTGCGTTTTGATATGGAATGGCAGACTGGAGGAGGCAGGAGATGGACTTTTAAAAAAATCGCACTGTGCAGTTTATTAACCATTCAAGTGCAGTAGCATCTGGTGAGATTGGAACAGAATTGGGATCGAAAAGTGAACAGATACTCAGCATCTAATGGGTTGGAAGAAGCTACTACATGCTCTTCACAACTGTCTTCCACAGTCAGTACAGTACTACCATTAACCCAGTGCACCAAGTGTGCCGAGTGGAAAAGATGCAATGAGAGAAATAGCTATGTTAGAAAGACCAACACTTTAAAAAGAGCAAAACACTTTCAGTTTCTCCCATTGACCCCTAAAACATCTCTGGATCTACCAGGAAGAGAGAGAACGGTTCTAACACCTGAGCTATTAGAATATCAGATCTGCTGAGCTTTGGTTACTGACAGGGCAGAGGGAGAGAGATAAGGAGTGCCTGCCGTGACCATCAAGGAAAAGGGCATAAAATGCTTGGCAAAACATCAGTCAAAACAACTGGTACCCAGGGTTAACAATTAGTCATGTCCTTTCTCTTAGATTCATATACACTCCTGTCAAATGGCTGAAGTCCTTCAGGTATCATGACTTCCACTCTCTTGTTCAATCAAAAAAGTCACCTAGCCACAGGAGGAGACCTCACAGTTGCCAGGAGCTCCTGCCATTCCCCTCTTTCCTTACACTGTGCATTACAACAATGTTTGCTTGTCCATAAGTGTTTCAGATGTTATCACAGGACTCAAGTACCAGGAACTCGAACAACAGTGACTCATCTCTCGGTTCTGGAGGATGGGAAATGAGATCCAGGGTGGTAGAGTTGGCTCCTCTGATAGCTCAGGGGGAGAATGTTTATCAAGTCCCATTCTAGCTTTTGGTGTCTTGATTCAACCTCTGAAGTCCCCTGTCTTCACTTCAGTATAATGCTCCTTCTGTTGGTAGACAGGACTTGGGTTAGGGACCAAGGACACTCAAGCCTGCCTCTTACCCAATTATACCTTCAGTGGTCAACTTTTCAGATACAGACACAGGTGAGAGATAAAAATTAGGAAGTCAACATGTGATTGTTTTAGGAAAGATAATTTATTCCATTCCACCATCCAAGGCTAACCAGTGCACAAATATTCAAAATGACAAGGATGATGCTACCACCAATAGCTTATGCTAAAAATGCCACCTGTCCTTGCTAATGACATCCACCTACATTCACACCTACCCTCCATCCTAGTGCTCTTTTTAATGGTGTCATTGTCTGGACATGAAAGCCTGCTACAGCGTTAAGTTCCAAATGTTCTACACTCCAGGACACTATGAAAAAGCCTCCTGAACTTAGGCACAACCTTAAAGCATCTTTCTTGTTTAAGCACTATTATAATACTTAAGAGATTGGATCAAAGGACCATTAGGAGATTCTGACTTCCTTCATTTCTCTCACCCTGGCTATACACAGAGATCTCAGGTAGACAAGGGCAAGGACATCACTGTGCTGGGAGACAATAGGTACTATAGACTGTTGAGAAAGGATGCCAAGAGGCACAGGTAGTACAGTACACGGAGAGCACATTCATCTGGGAGATTACAGTGCAATGGTCCCATGATGCTGTAAGGAAGCCTGTGGGAGGCTGAAGTCATGAAGTGTTCATTCATGAAAATTGTGACCTCAAAGGAGAAGCTGGAGGGAGGCCATGTGAGGAAATACACAAATAGCTATCCCTAAGGACCAGACACAGCACCTTCCCAGACTCCAGGTCTACGAGCAGTACTTTCTGTTGTTTATAAGTTCTCCTTTTATAAGTTGTTTATAAGTAAGGCAAAGCCAAAGCATGCTTATATTCAACAGTCTCAATATATGGGCCCTGGATTTTCCTTTTTGGGGTGAGTTATCTTCCAATGCCTTTCCTACCAGATGTGTAGCATTTTCATAGATAAACAAGCTTGTGCTTGATCACAAGGCTACACCCAGAAATGCCCAGTTAAAGTTTCTCCTTTGTTCTGTAACTATTTATTGTGTATCATACAAGCCAAATTTATTTTCCAGGACTCCATAACAATGTGCAGAATCAATCTGTTATAACTCCAAATCTTTATGACTGCAGTCATGTCTCAACTTTGAGCTGAGGCCACAGAACCTCCTAAGACACTAAGTTGATGTTTTGGAATCTGAACCATATCTGATCGTTAATCAGCATTCTCTCCAGCCACAAAGGAAGCAGTCACAACAGAGATATATACATCACACATTTTGCTCATTTCTCAGAGCTACAAAGGTGATTGTATTTTACAAAATCTGATCAAATTAGGAAATGGTTATCTCAAACCACAAGTAATCTTTATGTTTCTAGAGGAAATATTAACGATGTTCTCTTTGTAGCTCTACCTGAAGTCATGAAAGTTACTCTCCTACTTATGTCTTGGAAAAAATTCCATGTGGAACAGTGGATCTGAGTCTGTGTGTAGTCTAAGTTAGGTATTTGGTGGGGACTGCAGACTTCTGAGTAAATTTTCTGTAGCAGAGGTAGATAGATGAACAGGGGCTAGTGAAAGGAAGCATTCCTGTCTGGTCAGATCTAGGTAGGTAGCACACCCAATTGTGGGGGATCAGAACTTACTGGATGGATGAGTGATGCAGGCAGAAAGTATAGGGGGATAAGCAAAGCCTCTTCACCTTGAGGATCTTTGATTCTCTGGTCCTCTACCTCCCAATATCTAAAAGACAGCATCTCTACAATATATTACTAACTCAATCTGTTTTATCACTGAGCTGCCCCACACCTGCGCCCGACTTTCTGAGAGAGGAAGTGCTCTATGAGTACTCAGCACTGATGCCTGCCCTGCCTGCCTGGCATCACCCAAGCCATCTGCTCAGGGGGCATCAGGCCCAATTGCAAGGCAGCCTGACAGTTTTAAGGGGCTCTATATGCCAATCACATTTGATCTTAGCTGCTCACCTGCACAGCCCAGATTGTAACAAGACGGTACAGTCAGTCACCAGCGACAAAAGTGGCTTCAAACCAGGAGATTTTGTCTCACTGAAGATGCGAAATTTTGACATGATGATTGCCCTTCAGACAGTCATTATGAAATCTGACTTTCCCTAAGTGACCCTGGCTGTACTGATCACTTGCCAAGTAGATGAAATAGTAGACACTGGCCGTGTTTTCTGTCAGGACTCTGCTACCTTGCAAATCTTCAGAATGTCTCAGACTCTGGCGCTTGGAAATAAATTCAGCAAGCGTCAGAGTTTCAGGGTACTATCGTCTCATAACAAGCAAACATTTGTTACACTAAGACTAGTTTGTATTTTGGAAAAAGTGCAGCAGGAAATATGAAGTGAGTGAATCTGTTTACCTTCTGGAACCACCAGCGAAAAGACTCAACATGGGCATTAAAGTTCACCGACAGGAAGTCACGCTGCTGTGTTGACTTTGAAAACCTACAGATGGATGTTTAGTTCAGAGTGGAAGGTTCAGAGGGGAAAGAATTCTCACAGGTGTTAAAATGGTTACTTTCGATCAAGTAGAGAGAGAGCAAAGGCAGAGCTAAGGTCAAAACTCAGAGGCTTTAAATTCCAGAATATACTTTAGTGCCCTAATGCACAGACATAACTACTTAAATAAAGGAGTCTAGGCAGAACAGTGTGTGTGCTCTTTGATTTATTCTCCAGTTTCCTTCCTGGTTTTTTTCTGGGCATCCATCAGCCATCCACTCAAATATTTTATCAATAAAATGACTGTGCAGAATAGTGTGTTGCATGTATGTGTGTATTTGTGTGTGTTTGTGTGTGTGTGTTCAGGTGTGTGTGTGTGTGCGCAGGTAAACATGTACCTATGTGTGTACATGCCTGGGAGGCCAGATATTGAAGTCATGTCTTCATCACACACTTGCTAACTTAAACTCTTATGACAGGTTTTTCACTCAACACACACTAATTCAGTTTGATTGGTTGAAGAGCACCACACTTATCTACCCAGAACTGAGTCACAGGCACATGACCCCCAACTCTACTTTACACTGTTTTAAAGAGTTGGTGGCCTTTATCTTGTAGTCAATGTCTTGACCATTTCATCTAGTTAGGTAATCACGTGTTTTGATTAACCAACCTCTGTTTCAGTTCACATTTATTGTACCTGCCTTTGTGTTTGTCTGTCTCGAGTAACTAAACACACAGTAGGTCTCAGTGATAACCTGGGCTAAACACAGGACAGTGAAAGAGGATGTTGAAGATGACAAGAGTGAAGGCCAAAGCAAACAAACATTAAGAATAGTTGCAGATCAAAATGATGCTGGCTTTTTAAATAAATCCCAACCTTTTGAAGGCTGTATTCATCTACTTCTTGGTTACAGCATTCTCTGCATAGGTATATTCCAATGTATTCTTGGTGGTTTTTGAGGGGGACTGGGCTGAACTTGACATGCAATTTATGAAATAGTTTGTTTCCTTAATTGTTATCTTTAAACTCTTATTATTGCTTTCTTTGCTTGTTTGTTTTTGAATTCCAGAACAAGCAGTTTTTGTAGATTCTTTTGGTTATGTTTAGACATTAGGGGGAAAAACATCTCATTTTCTATTATTTGGAATTCTACTGGAACTAGCCATCTTATCTCATAATTCAGATGATCTCTAGCCCCAGGACATGACTCACTTATTGCTTTGGTGCGCTTCGGTGGCAGGCTGGATGGGGCAACTTACATTCTTCATCACACGCTATGTCTTGGTATTAGTTAGATTCCTCCACAGGAGGCTCCTGTGTCCAGATCACAAATGTGGGGTAAACAGAAGGTCAGTGTGCCTGTGCCCAGCACATTCATTTCCTCTCTTCCATATGGTCTCCTGGAGATCTTCTCTTTTTAGTCCTTCTTCCTGCTCCAAAGTCTGGAAGCAAAGGCTCATGGGAGAGGAAACAGCCATCATAGAGGGATATGAGTAGAACTAATTGTATGTTCCTCTCCCCTGCCCATGTTGTTTAGGCACTGACAGTGAAATGGCCATGAGGGCCATCATTCTCTGAGGGGACACGATCTCCTGAGTGCTCTCCCCATTCTGTGTTGGGAACAAATTGGTGGTGCCTTGGGGTCCGTGCATTCAGAATTTCTGCAAAGCAAGGTGGTTGTCAGCTGGGTTCTTAGTGACTGGAAAACACTGGTCTTGAAAACCTCCTGATTTTCTTGGGAAAGGAAATGTAATTACTGGTGCAACTGGATAATTTCATTAGCTAAAGAGCTCATTCAGTGAATTTAGCACTCGCTGCTACTTAATGTTGTTATAAATGGCATTCCCTCTCGAAAAGGATAGCAAAAGCGAGAGTCTTAATTTCCTCCTAAAAACAAGAGACAAAACAAACACAAACCAGCAGCACTGTCTTCTTAAAATACGTGAAGAAGCAAAGGCTGTGGGTCTAGAAGGTGACTTTGGTCGAAGGTTTCTCTTAGTTCAAAGAAACCTATGGTTCCAGAAAGGACCAATTCATGTCAGCCTCCAAATGACAATGCTGTTTATACATCTGCAGTCCCGTCTGCAAAACAGTGGGGTGCAGTGTATCTCAGGGAGATGTTTTAGAGTTGGCATGACCCATCACAGATGAAGCCCTCACTATCGCTAAAACAATCTAGTTTTAAATCTGTAAAAAATGTTATCTTTCCTTTCTTGAAATCAGATTCCCATGCCTATAAATGTAGTTTGTCTAATATACTCCTCTTACATTTTGACACACAGAAACTAGGGTGAATTTTATCTTTCTGTATCATGTAGGTGGAGACACAATTTGAGTGTTTCTGCCAAACAGGTGAGACTCTTTCTTCAAAAGCAAGTCATGCAGCCATTTTTTTTTGTTTTGTTTTTTTTCCCCTCTGATTCTGGCTGATGAACACAAACCCTTTGCAAAGCTCTCATGTCTGAGGGTTCTGTCCAGGGCAATTATCGTCACCTGGCCAGGGCCTCCGCTCTTGCAGGGAGGCCATGTCAATAAGCCAAGTCATTCAAGACTTCATGTGGCTGCAATTAGGCTCCTTCCCTGCAGGCGTTCAGAATTTAGGCACATTGTGGATAAATCCACGCTCCGGGAAGAGAGAGGAGCAGAGAGAGAAAGAAGAAAAGGGCTTCCTGGCGTCCAAGGAACATGCCGCCAAACTCAGTCTCCTCTGCGTCAGCAATGACTTTTATCGTGTCCTATTGATTTTCATGTTATTTCCAACTTTGGAGCAGAATAGCTTGCAGCAATCACAGCAATAAAGCAGTACTTCTGTCAGTCACCTCAGCCTTTCTCACCCACCCACATGGTCTCCCAGCTGCATACACACACACAAACACAGGATCTGGGTTTGCAGTCCAAATATGAGAAACAATTTTTAGAACAATCAGAGGACCATTCTAACCTTTGTAGGCATTGTATTCACTCTGCTATCGGCTAAACCTGCACATCCCCCACTTTGGGCTTCTGATTCCCGGGGTTTCAGCCTAATGGTGCTTTTACAACAGTCTTAACCTTTCTGTTCTGTGCTAGGGAACATGATAACACTCAAAACATGTGAGGTTAGGCTCAGCAGTGCACACTTATGCACCCAGAACTTGGAAGATCAAGATTGAGAGCTCAAAGGCAGCTTAGGCAACACATAAAAACTCAGTCTAAATCAGAAATAAACCAAAAACACAAAAGCAACAACCACAGAGAAAGCAAAAAAAAAAAAGAAAGAAAGAAAAAAAAGAAAGAAGAAAGAAAGAAAGAAAGAAAGAAAGAAAGAAAGAAAGAAAAGAAAGAAAGGAAGGAAGCAAATTGTGGTGAGATTGGCAACCAGCCTAGGGGATTTAAAGCAAGAAGGCTATGTGTCAGGTCAAGGATAAGGTGGGCAGTGTAATCCACAATGGGTACAGCAGGCTTCCACAGGACTGTGACCATGGGGTTGCCATCACTGCCATATTGGGTATGAGTTGCACAGATCGGTGGCTTTATAAAAGAAAGACTGAACCAGGGTTGACAGGGTAAGCTAAGCTTTGCTGCCCAAAGAGGAATATCATCCAGAATTCAGATCTTCAATGAATGCTAAGCTTTACCCAAAGATTCACTGCTGACTCTGAGATAGTTGAGCCAAAATGCAGGGATGGTGGGAACCTCCTAGGACGAGAGGGGTCCCAGGTGACAGGGAGCAAACAAACAGGGACCACAACCCTATTCCTGCATAAGAAACCTCATTGTTGCAAAGGCAAGAGTGAATATATAGGAGACCTGCAAGAGCCTGCAAGAACACAAATACCTTGATTTTGGTCTCAGGGGGCCTTGAGCAGATAACAAAGACATAATCTACCTAGACTAACAGAGGGCGAGCTTATAAATGTTGAAGATGTGTTCTTTAAAGTAAATAGTAATTTATATTGATATAAAATATCTTCCATTTTAAACTGTAAGATGGAGTATTTTGAAAATATCACATTCATCAGCATGCCCACACCTACAATCAGGATATTCAAAAAGTGTCAGTGTTTTCCCTAGCATCACCTGATTGATGGAATCTCATATGAATGGGATTATACAGTATATAAGTACTTTTTAAAAGGTCTACTTAGAGTATGCATATGTGTGCAGGTACATGAATATATATGTGTGTGTGTATATGTGTGTGTGTGCATGTGTACATGTTGTGTGTGTTTATATATGTATGTCTGTGTATCTATGTATGTATTATGTATCTGTGTGTATGTTTGTATGTATATATTATGTATATGTGTGCATCTCTTCTGTCTGTGTGTATGTCTAAATGCATGTGTATACATGTGTGTATGTATGTTTTATGTGTGTATGTATGTGTGTTATCTTTCTTCCCCCTCTGTATTTGTGTATGTAAAGAGTCAGAATTCATTACTCTTTGTATCTTTGCCAGAAATTATGCAGAGAGCATCTGGGTCTAGATTTTCCTTAGTGGGAAGCTCTCATTTTATATATATATAAAAAAATTGTCTGATGATTCTGTCTCTTTCCTTTAATGAAACCGACAGCTTTTTCTCTCTGGTTGCCCAGATCAGCCAAATCAGTTAATCCGGTCACAGTTTGAACTTGGTGCTGTTTGTTTGCTCACACTGTTCCCTCTGCTTCCTTTCTGTCCTGGCTTCTTAAGGGAAGGGTTCAGATGCTACAGGTTGCCCTGGGTCTTACAGTGTGTGTGCTAATTTGATTTGTGGTTTTTCCCAGTGAACCATTTTCTTGTTAAGCAGGTTATTAAAGACTGTTCTGTTTTCATGTATTGCACATTTTGACGTTTCATTACTGATTTCTATCTAATCTCATTCTGGTGTGATTAGCATACAATTCCTTGTGTGGCTTCACCCTCTCACAGGTAATGGTGCTTCTTTTCCAGAACCACTTGTGATACAGTGTGGATGACACGGTGTATTCTGCGTTGGAATGTCTCAGATCTCCATGATCTCTGGCCATGTCTAACTGGCTCCTGGTACTGTGTGAGGATTGCTTCCCTCTCTGTCTCTTGTCTAGTTCTACCCATTACTTTGATTCTACAGTGGGCTTCTTTGGGACATGGATTTATTCTTTGAGTCAAGCATAATTACCCCTGGTATTTGGGGTCTCCTGGTACAAGCACAGGCACAGTCGTCATGGCATATTCTCCTGAGTGTAGTGGCTCCACCATAAAGCATATAGTTACTTGATTTGCCTCCCAAGACCTGCCCTGAAGTCCTAGGAAAAGGTGCATCCCCCCCATTTCCCTGAAGGTGTTATGCACTGGCTGTGTTTGTGAGCACTTTCCTTCCAAAGTTCTCAAGACTTTGGATAAGAGACAGTTCCCAGATACTCATCATAAACTGTGTGCAAAACAAACTTCCTTAACATACAAAAGATATACTCCAGCACCTATTAGCTGTCGGATGTGAAACCAATGATTTTCTGCACACAAGCATACATAAAAGTTTAACTTATATACCAGGCAAGGAAGAGATTGATGTAAACATGTTGGACATATAATGGAACAATGATGACAATAGACCATAATGAGTTTTGCTAGTGTGGTCTCTCTTAACACATCTAGTAGTACTCTACTGATCCATTTCAAGGCATGGGGCAGTACAGTGTCAAGTAGTGACATGAACTGACTTGAATAACTAGACATTGTCCTTTATTGTGGCTGCAACTTTTATTGTCTGAGGCATAACATCAAAAAATAGTATGGTTTCATGTTTTTCTTTATTTACAATTTCACAAATAGATTCATTCTTGACCAAGATCTCACCAAGATCCACTCGCAATTGTGTTTCTTTCCTTTTGAAGTAGTGAATGTCAGAGAAAAACAAGCCCTTTATGGCTTCTCTTTGGACAACCGTTTCAGCATCATTACTCTGTGCTTCGGGTTGACCATGAGCAGAATAACAATTACTTAAACACAAGTACTGGGGTTACTGGGTTTAGTAACCAGTGGGCAGCTAGTACATATGGTGTGGATACACTTGATCAAATGGTGATTTAGATCCTCAGGAAGCCATATTTAACAATAGCACTGTGATTTAAAATTTAGGAACTTGCAATTCATACATTGCTTATTTCAGGACATTTTTATTTGATGCATTTAGACTGTGTTTGAGCATGGGAGACTGAAACAAAGAAAGTGATACTGCAGATAAATGGGCACCATAATTACTGGGTCATTCATCTTTAAAACTGATCCACTGTGCCATTCTCTGTCTTTCAGTGGAATGCTTAAACCATTTGTATTAAAGAAAATTACGGACAAGGTGGGATTTATGTCTGCATTTTGACATTTAATTCTTATATGTCTTCTTTACTCTTTTGTGGTAAATATATATTATTCATGGAATGTTCTAATTCTCCTATAATTTCCTTTACAATCTTGAATCATCTCTGTGATGGTGCTGGGATTAACAATCAACACCATAATTTATAGCAGTCAGTTCACTCTGGTATTAACTTAACTTCTGTTATATGTACAAGTTTGCCTCTGAAGCTCCACTTTTAACTCTTCCTGTGAGCTGGTATCATATAGATGATGTTTGTGAACTAAAATCCCATTTTACAGTTTTGTAAATTACCACTTTAGGCAGTTACTTTTGAACCCTAAGGAAAGAATTTGAAACAAAGTTGTCCTTATTTCTGAGGCAGGCTCTCACGTAGTCTAGTTTGGCCCCTAAGTTGTTCTATAGCTGGAGTTGGCTTGGATTTACTACTCCTGCCACCACCTCCTGAGTGACACCAAGTCTGGCTTTTTTCTTTTTGTGGAGATTCCTATGTGTAGACTTGCATATGGTGTGACACGTCATGAGTTTTCTCCAGCCTCATCCCCTACATTGCTTCCTCACACAGTAAGCAGAGTGATTTTGCAGAACTCCCATTTTGATGATATTAATCTGCCTTCCTAGTTGCTACACTGTGAGCACACAATGCAACAAAGCCAGGGGCCTTTCCTGGTGTGTAAGGAACTTCTTTCCAGACTGATTCCTCATTTATCTTCTGCCTTCTTTGGACAATGAAGTCTTCATTCTGCCCTTTCAATGTCATGCTCAAATCTGAGCCCAGGCATGTGATCTCAGTGCTCTAATTTAGAGGGTTCTCTGACCTGACAGCCATGTGATGAAATTTTTTGCTTTTATGAACTCAGAAGTCTTTGTGGAAATTTAGGAATAAGGTCCCTCCATCTTGGACTCTTGATTCTCTTTTCTTATTTAATATTCTTTTCTGTCATTAAAATTAGCATTATCTTAGTGACTAGTCTTTCCTTAGAATGTGATAATATGAAGGTGGGAGATTCATCTGCTTTCTTGCTTGTATTTTTCAATGGGCTTAATTGACCAAGCATAACAACCAGAGGGAAGTACATCTATTTCTCAATGATTTCTCAACAACATCACTGTATACCAGCTTTCATTTAACATCTCCTATGTAGTTGATTTTGAAGCAGAACTGAAGGCTAAGCATGGAGGATTGAAACTCTAGTTCCAAATGGGGCCATATGCAGACAAAAGGCAATTATACCTGGATCCAGTGTCCACATTGCAGTCATCACTGAATAGTAATTCAAGGCCAAAGTTTACAGTGTTAGTATTGACCCAGTATGGGGCTCCTATCACATGCCTTTCACATGCAAAATGTTCATTCCTCCACATTCTTTTCTTTTTTGGATTAATATATTTTTATTGGATATTCTCTGTATTTACATTTCACATATTATCCCCTTTACCCCGACTCCCATCCTTCTCCCTCCACTTGTGCTCCCTCTCTCAACCACCCTCTCCATCTCAGCACCAGTGCAATCCCCTACACTGGGAAAATGCACCTTCATTGGACCAAAGGCCTCTTCTCCCATTGATGCCAGGCAATGTTATCTTCTGCTACATATGTGACTAAAGCCATCATAGGTCCCTCCATGTATACTCATTGGTTGGTGTTTTAGTCCCTGGGTATTCTGGAGGGTTTGGTTGATTGATAATGTTGTTCTTCACATGGAGTTGCAAACCCTTTCAGTTCCTTCAGTCCTTTCTCTAGTTCCTTCATTGGGGACCCTGTGTTCTTGTTTCCAAAAACAACTGTCTCTGTTTCGTTCTTCCAGCTCATCCATGAATCCACTGTCTAGGATTTGAACACTGCCTATTTCATAGCCAAGTCGAGAAACTACTTTCAGTCAAGTTGTGGTGCTAGTAACACAAGAGGACAGGGTTTCAGTGTGAGAACAGACACCAATTCACGATATGGCCAAGGGCCTTACCTTTGTGCAGTCAATCCCTTTGTCACCAAATACATGAGTATTTGTGACCTCACTGTGGCTATTAAGTGAGTTAGCATATGTGGTACATCTAATCATACCTGCCACAGAGTGTGTGCCAACTAAATATCGATTATTTTGTTCATTATAATAATTAAATGAACAGATACACTGTATTCTGCTCCATCGGATCTTCTATTATGCCAGCCGAAACTTAAATAATTAATGCTGATTAGTTGTCCATAGGTGAAATTATATTTTAACAGGAAGGAAGGACCTGGGTCACAGTCACATGTCACAGTCAGGCATGATTCTCAGGGACGAGCAGAATAACCAGAGTAAAAAAAAAAAAGGAGGCATCTGCTAAGGCAGGGGCTTTCTCTTGGCTCTTTTCTATGTGCTGACTCTGATGCTGGCTAACATAGCACACTTAAACTACCCATCCGGCATACACACTCACTCATGGAAATGCCAATTATCTCTTTGCCATGCCTCTCCATCTGGCCTTTGTCTTTTGTGTGGTTCCAGCTCCCTTGAGCCTAGAGCTTCCACAGTGCTTGGTAGCAAGAATGGAGGTGGGAAGAAAGGAAGGAAAGCTTCAGTAGCTGGACCTGTCTAGGACTGCTGGATTCACTACTTACAGGTACTGACTAGGACTGGCAACCTTTTGGTGTCATTTAAATTTCCGTTTATGAGCAAGTCAAAGTGATGAGTTAATGTAAAACCCTCTGTCTAACCTGACCTTTTAGGGTGAGTGGGAAATCCTAACTAAAGCTTAGGACAGAGGACATGGCTCCAGATGTTTCTGCCTTTGGTTCCCATAAGTCTTTCCCATGTTGCATGGTAGAAATGCTGCTTGTCTCTCAGTTTTTAATGTATCTCCTCTCATTTCTTCTCAGGTACCACTGGGTTTACCATCCTGATATAATTACCTGCTTTATACTGGAGCTTCTGATCTTATTGAATTTCTCTTCTACAATGTATGGATACATGCTATTGAGGAAAACATTTTATTTTATGAAATTTATAGAGAGTAAAACAAAATGTCTTTGAAGTTCTCAACAATTGCAATAGGTCCAAACCTTATAGCAAATATTGTTAAGCAATAAACATTTGTCAAGGAAGACTTGTAGATATGGAAGAAACAGGGAGAAAAAGCAAAAACAGAAACAAGCAGTTTGTGCATTGCTGCTTGGTCCCAGATTCCCTGTGGACATTGTAACACATCCGTGAAGAACTTGACTTCTGGGACGAGCCAATGAGAGAGTTCTCATCTGTCCTGTCACTCACTAACTGTAATATTGGCAAAGCACCGATCTTTATTTATTGTCATCTGTGATGGGAAAGTAAAGCCACCTCCTTTTGCACAGCAGTGCTGGGAAAATAAAAATTAATGTGAGAAAAATTTAGTGTAATATCTGACAGAAAGTGTCTTTATAATTATTGTCTATAATCAAATACCATGGGTTTTTGTATTAGGTTTAAGAAAACAGCAGTTCCAGGCTTGGTTAATGCCTTCCTTTTCTTTCCATATGCCATAATAAAATACTTCTTTAGAAACAACAGGAGTAGAAAAGGGTTTATTTGTCTTACAGTTTCAGATTCCATTAGGTGTCAGGAATTTGAAAGAGGTTGTGAGAGTTACAGCTGAGAGTAGAAAGCAATGAATAGATGCATGCATTCCTGTACTTAGTTTGCCTTCTCCACACAGCACAAGAGCCTCTATTCAGAGACTCACGCTTCTCACGGTGGGCAGGTCTTCACACCGCAATGGATATAAGCAACATAATCACCTGCAGACATGCCAATAGGACGACCTCATCTAGACAATCCTTCGACTCCCTGGGTGATTCTAGATAGTGCCAAGTTGACCAGCCATCATGAGTAATGTAATAATTGAATCATCATCAGCTGATGCCTTTCTCTCTAAGGTGCTTTTTGATTTTGCTTCCTCTAGTTTAGAACATAAACATGAATTCACATTCACAATAAAAGGAACACTTTAGTCTGTGTAACACAGATTTCTCATGCATTAGCATATACTGACACCATGTTTCAGTCATTAGAAATTGAGTAGCAATTTAATCCCTTTGAAACTTATCAATTCTGAGTGTTGAAATAAGATTAGGCCTCTGTACACAGAAGTCTGGATCATGATGGATTCATCAGGCTGATCTTATGGAGAACATCTTTTGCAGGTAGTCAGGAGAATTAGGTTTTATTTTCACTATAAGGCTTGCATGAGAGTAAGCTGGCATGCTGGAGGTGCATGGAGAGGTATAGAGGTATAGCAACTTACTTTGCGACTTTTGGAACTGACTTGCTGAAACATCTTTGCCCATTCAATGATTTCACATTACAATTACACACATATTGGGTCCACAGAGGCTCCATAAAATCATATTTGGTTCTGGGGAAAGATTCTATCTATTATAGATTGGATTATGTCTCCTAAAGATAAATGGAAGTCCTGAGTTTCATAGCTCAGATTGTGACCTAAAATGGAAATCAGGGCCCTTGAAGATGTGGTTAAGACAAAATTATAGTGGAGTAGATATGCCTACATGCTAACATAGCAGGTATCCTTATCAAGGGAAACGTGGAGAGAAGGATGGCATAGGAACAGAGGTAGAGCCTTCAGAGATGAAGCTATGAGCCATGGAGCTGGGAGGGGTGGGGCTGAGTTTCTCCACTCATTTTCAGAATTCCAGGTCTGCTGACACCTGGACCTTGCACTTCTAGGATTCAAAGCTGAGAAACAACAACCTCATCTTGTTTCAGGTCACTCAGAGTGTGGGCCTGTGTTACGATGTCCTAGGGAGCCACCATGCAATCATCCATGAGCACCAGCCTTTGAAACCTTGCGGTTCACACGGAGTCTGCGCTTTCCTCTGTAACCGCCCTATACTAAGCATGGGTTTGACAAGGGAGTGGAAAAGGCAGTGCTTCCCTGACACATCAAATACAAACAGGCAAAGGTTACTTTGTGAGATCTCAGAAGTGTTCTTTGAAAAATTGCCCACATCTAGCATTGGTATATGGGTTCAGACTACCTAACCCTGTATTCCTGATGAACAAGGGCCTCCTACTGTGTGTTTCAATAGTCAGTCTCTTGCAAATGGTTGGATTAGAAGACAACAACCTTAGCAAGATTCTCTTGTGAGTTTTTTTTCTCTCTGTTGTTGACTCTGTTCACAAGAGACTATGCCTTTCAACATCAGGAAAGGAGCATGCCGCTTCACGAGAGAGTTTGTGTCATTTCCAAAACTGGAAATCCGACTTACAGGGAGGGCAGCAGATGTGGAGTGACAGCCCATTTCAACAGTGGTGATGATCTACTAGGTTCTTTATTATTCTGGCCACTCCATTCAACAACACGGCAAGGTTGACACTGACCTGGTAGTGATGAGGGCAGATAGGTTGATATGGCCTGATCAAATAGTACATCTTGGAAAACACATTATCCAGACATCCCCATTTCAACACATGGCTTATTTAGCCAAACTTTAGAGAAGCAGATCCCAGAAAAGTGAAGGTAGTAGACACCAGGGAGGATGTGGTAAAATGAGTGCCCAGGTAGCTCTTTAAACAGCCCTTCCTGATCTGCATAGTGGGTTTCCATCGAATCAGCAGTGACTGTCTCCAGCCCTCCCTGTTCAGCCCAAGGCTATTGGCAGAGCTGGTGATTTCTTTAAACATGATTACCGCTGCTGCTTTGGGATTAGGTAACCGCAAGGACCAGAAGCGGCTCTTTCCAGCTGGAGAGCTCGTGCATTTGCCAAATGAGTGGTTTTGAAAATTGGCCTCCTTTGCTGAAACACGTTTTTTCTACAATCTAAGAAACCAACGGCATAAAAGAGAACTGTGTCAGGATCCAGGCGGCAAATTGGACCGGGCACATCCTATTGTTTTTGAAATTTCTGTTGAGGAATGAAGAGGATCCAAATATAGGCTTCTGGGATTTCCACCCCTCCACAGACAGCACAGGCCAGCACATTTGCAAAGAGCTCTGTTCTTGGCATAACACTCAGCCCCCAAGAAGCCTCTGAGAGCAGAGTTGGGCAGAGTGCAGGGTAAGCAGGTCCATTTCTAAGACAGACATAATCTGGTGCCTTTTATAGGTACAGCATAGATCTAAGGTGAGACATAATTAGCAAAAACCATCCACATTGTGCCCCCCTAGACTTGAGTGGCTTGGCAGACGATAATACAAAGTCAGTTGGTTTAATATGGAACATCAACTAATGAACTAACAAAGTTAAACCTGGGGTTTTCTTCCACCAGTTCTGGTAGAGGCAGGAATCCATGGCAATTGCTGATCAGCATTGGCATGGATAGGGAGGATGCTGTGGAATTAGCAAGAACCAACCAAAGAACGCACCCTGCAGATCAGAAAGAAATACACGCAAAGGACCAGGCAGGTATTCCATTTGGTACTCTATTCTGGTACACAGGCCAGCTCTCTACTGAGTGCTCAGGATTTAAGGTCATCATCTTTTCTCTAAACATTGACAACAGAGGCCTGGATCTCAGGTGTCTCGACTGTAAATATTCTAAAAAATTGACTTGCAAACTTTCCTTTGGCCTGTTGGAGAGTAGGAAAAAAATATACCACATTTTCTTGTCTCTACTGCCAAATAAAGGAAAATTATGTGAGTTTGGGACTTCTTTTGATATCCTAGAGATGGTATGTGGCTCTCTGCTCTTATAGTTCATTTTCTTAGCCTTGAGGAGAAAAAGCAAGACAGATTTTCAGTTGCAGACACAACAGCCCTTGGAGGACAAGCCTGGTAAAAACCTTTCAACAAGAGTGGCAAAGGCCTATCTAAGACTTCAGGACATTCAGGCTGTTGCAAGTGGGTATTGCTGTGTCATCTCTCCAGCTGTCTCAAGACAGGAGAGAGATGCTTCTTATTCAGTTGGGTTGTGACTCCATTGAAGAGTCAAGTGACCTTGTCACTAGGGTCACCTCAGATCATGCACATATCAGATACCTACACTACAATTCATAGCAACAAAATTTACAGCTAGGAAGTAGCAACAAAAGTAATGTTATGGTTGAGGGCCACCTATCATAAGAGACTATATTAAAGGGTAGCATCATTAAGAAGGCTGAGAGCCACTGTGAGTTGGAGGTTTGTAACAGTTTGACAGGAAGAAAATAAAAAATATATATATATATATATTTGGGTAACTGAAATATCACTAAAGCTTCCAAAAACACCCAGTGGGTAACATGCCTGGAATGAACAAATGCTGGCAGAACTGTTTCACCTCCCGAGCCTTTTTGTTTTATGTGTAGGGCTCCATGCTGTGTGTAGATGGGCTTCTGCCCTCCTTCCATGCATGTACCAGCAGGAGACAGCACCGACTTTCTGTAGCTCTCTTCTCAGCATCCTGCTCACCCTCCTCACACTTACTTGCCCACAATATAATTCACTCACTTACTTCCTGCGGCTTCTCTGTCTCGTCTCTCCGGTTTGCTCTCTTTCTAGTATCTCCTTTGCTTTTGTGTATGAGTGCTGTGTTCACGAGGGTGCTCATGCAGGAGCGAGCCAGCGACCAACATCAAGTGGTCTCCCCATTTCTTCTCCCCATCAGTGTTTGAGACAGATTAGCTCCCTGATAATCTTGCGCTGATTTGGCAAGACTGGCTCCTCCAGGGATCTACCTCCATTGCCTCTCTAGGGCTGGGGTTGAAGGACAATACCATTGCTGCTTGATTTTTATGTGAGATCTGAGATTCCAGTCTTTAAAAATCTTTGTACTTGAAGCAGCAAGCCCTTTAATGCCTGAGTCCTCTAGTCTCTTGGCTTGTAGGCAGCCTGCAGCCCTATGTGAAGGTTCATTATTCCATCCACTAATCCTTCCAGCTCTGAGATATATACATTTGTTTCTTAGAAACTCCAGTCCAGATTTCTAGATTTGTAACATCCAACTACTTGAGAAAACTTCAGAAAAATCCTACAGCCACAATACCCGTGACCCTTAGCCACTGTGTGCTGTTTATGTTGCTGAGCGTGGATAATTGACTATGTGGCCATCAGTAGTCGACTGTGCCCTTGCCTGCTTACATGGATCTCCCAGACTTTGTCACGATGGCTTTTGCTTGGGCTGTTAATGACTCCAGCCTGAGCTTCACAATCTGCTGTGGTATATTTGACTTTCTTAAACTTGACTGGGAAGGCCATATTTTAAATTGCAGTGGAAACTTGCCTTGGACTAAATATCTGATTCTTCCCCAAATAATGTTAGGAGACATTTTTTTTTTTTTTTTTTTTTTTTTTTGATTGTCAAGATGTGGTGACTGTCATATCTACTTAGTGGACAAGAGAGAAGATGCTGAGAGGCTCACAGACTGTGTGCAGCCCCACATGATGGAGAGTTACGTCGTTCACCATATCAGTGGTACCCAGGGTGTAGGTTTCATAATCTCTTTTTTACAACACATTATTGCTTGTTTGAGCTTTGTTACTTTTGGCTTTTTTGTGACAATGAAGGTGTGCCAGTGCAACAGAGTACTAGCTGGCAGGAGAGGGTAACAGTCAAGGTAACGTTGTTTTTTGTTTGTTTGTTTTCTGTCTCAACCATTGTTGCTTAACATTTGTTAATTGTCCCTTTCTGATCCAAGTGACAAGATTTTTATTATTCAATAATTTGTATTATTCAAATCGAATTAGGCAGCAAATATTGACCAAGTCTATATATAAGCTTGTGGGTTGTCCCTATGAATACAACACAGCACTTGGGTTTTATAAGGCAAGTAGACATAGTGATCCCTGTGGAAGTAGAGGGTGCAGAGGCACCACTGGGATACTCTGTGGAAAAAGTGTTGCAGGGATGATGGAAAGTGGAGAAATAGAGCATGTGGGGGATTCCAATAGTAGAGGGTGGAGGAACTTGGCATAGATGCACAAAATCCCTGTATGTAAGGCACCAGGGCAGCAGCGATGTGATCAGATGTGAGCTGTTATAGGAAGCAACCTGAGAGCCCAGGGGAGCATGGCTTGATGTATGAAATGCCTCATAGCTGCCTCAAGTGTAGAAATCATCTTAGTCAAATATCACAAGACCCTACTATCACTACTCTACGGTGCCACACGTTCTTCGAAGCTGACCAAACTTTTGAGTTCCATCAGCTTGCTACCCCTCTCCCCTGTCGAGTCAGATCTGTGGAATGGTCACTCCCTCTTCCTACAGAAACAGGTAAAAAGTCATGGAGTCAGATACACCGTGGGTCTCACAAAGCTGAGGTACAACATGCCTTGGCACCAAAACTTGTCATGCCAACAGGAATCCACAGAAGCCTGATAGATGATAACTACACACATTTATTTTGTTCTCATGGAAGGTGGTCTCATCTATCACCCAGGATAACAGGAAGTCACCTCTACAGGTCTCCTTCACAACTCCAAATTCTGAAGCAAATGGATCAATCAAAAAGTCTGGCGTACATTCATAAACAAGACCTAAGAGACTCAGACAGAAATACTGAAGAACTGTATAATCTTGTTCTTTTTCTAACCTAACCTAGGTAATATTCTCCTTCCCCCCTTCTCTTACTAGAATCCTGTTTTTCACTTTGAGACAACCTGGGTAATATTCTCTCCTCTCCTCTCTCTCTTGTTAGAACTCTAACTTTTACGTTGAGACAAGGTCTCTCCCTGGCCTATAACTTAGTAGCAGGCTCCACTGGCTGGCTAGAGACCCTGATGGATTTATCTCCACCTTTACCGGCGTGAGAATATAGGGGAGAAGCAATCAAGAAACATCATTTCACATAAAATTAGACCATTAAGGCAAGATATATATTTCCTTCAAATTCAGTTTCTCATTAAATGCTATCTATGCCTATAAATATTTTCAGAAAGTTTCAGAAGTAGGAAAGAACAGTCTCTTGCATCATTCAAATTCCTATGATGAGATTTATTTTCTCTGGGGAGTGGGGGAAATATGTATTGAATTCATTAAAGACATCTTGATTAAACTTTTTTTCCTGCAATATATTCTTCCCTTTCCCAAACTCCTCCTATATGCCCCTCACTTCCCTATCGACTCAACTTCATGTTCTTTCTCTCCTTCTAAAGCAAATAAAAAAACAAACAGAAGTCAATAATGAGAAAACAACAAAGTGTAACATAAAACCTACCAAAACAGAGGCAACAGCAACAACAATTCAACCAGCTCACCAAAATAAAGAAAACTATATGGGGTATGGTTTGTGTTGGGTGACTACTCCAGGGCATGCAGGGTATGCATTAGGTTGATGTACCCAGTGACACTTCATTAGAGAAAATGATGTTTCTTTTTCCAAGCAGGTAACAATTACAAATACCTTACTGGTTAGGGGTGTAACTCAGTGGTCACATCTCCTTCTCAGTGCTGGGTTCCCATCTGGCTTGAACCTACAAAGGCTTTGTGTATGCTCTCACAGTCTCTGTGAGTTTATATATGTATCAGGCTTGTTGTATCTAAATGACACTCTTTTCTAGGAGTTATCCACCCCCTCTGGCTCCTACAATCTTTCTGCTTCCCCTTTCATAGAGATCCCTGAGTGTTGAGAGGTACTTTGATAAAACATCTTATTAAGGACTATTTCACATTGTGCAGTTGTGGGTCTCTGTGTTTATTAGCTTATATTGTAAGAAGGAGCTTTTCTGATGAGAGTTGAATGATGTCTATTAGTATAGTCATATATCATTAAGAGTTATCTGATTGCTATGTTTCTTCAGAAGAATAAGACTGGTAGGCTTTCCCATAGGCCCATGAACTATCCAGTCTCAGGTTCTTGGCCAGTTTAGCAGTGTCAGGTGTGAGTTATGTCTCCTAAAGTGATCCTTACATAAAAGCAAGAACAGGTTGATTACTCCATGACATTTCTGCCACTATTATACCATTAGATCTTGCAGGAAGGTCTCTATTGAAGGACACAAGATTTATAACTGGAGGATGATAATTACTTTTGTTTTCCAGTAGTGTGCAGAGTACCTTTCAGTGCCATGAAGATTCTAGTTGATCACTGCTCAATTTTTCTATGTTTGATGATATAAACAAAACTTCAGAAATAGAGTTTCGCCATCAAAATGTGGAGGGTAAACAATAGAATTAACAGTAGTTTGTAATAGTTGGAGGTTTAATTTAAAGTCTTACAGGTAATTTTTTTTAGCATTTACACATGTATATGATCTATTTTGATTACATTCACCCTCCATTCCTTCTAATTCCTCCAAGATAAACCTCCACATTCTTGGACACAATTTTTGGTTGGATGATATTTTAACCTCTGTGATATAAGAATTCATTCTGCAGTTCATACACTAGGGACTGTGTCTAGAAATGGTTGTGTCAGTTGTTCATAGGCCTCCTCTCAGATGCATGTACACTGATCTATGTCTAAGAAACAAAAATATTAAATATCACTATTAAATAAACACCTTTTTCTAAAATATTTTCATTACCTACATCTCCTTAATTTAGTTTAATCCCATATTTTGGATTTTGCTCATGGCACATGACTCATCACAATGGGTCGGACAGAGTGATGTACTGTTCAGGTTAGATCCTTATCAGAGATGATGATGAAGATAGAATTTTAAGAGCTTCTTGCTGGTGTGCAGTATTAGCTGTTGTCATGCATGTGTTGTGATACTGCTACACCCTGTTTTAAGGATAAGTAGGCAAAGGCTCATTAAAGTGTAAATTCTTGGATATCATAAATAAGAATTATTAAACAAGAATTAAACCAGTGATCTCAGCTTCACAAACAACTCCAGCCCCATTAAGTCATATTCAACTGCTTTTGATCTAAAAGGGGATAGGCTGTCTCCTGTGTGAAAGGGGAAAGATCTGAGGCCTCTCAAGAAGCAAGTGCAAATGCTTCTGTGATCAAACTCAGCATCCACCCAGTACAGATATTTCCCATGGGGTTTTCCTGCCTCATAAATGGAGTCTGAAATCAATATAATTCTCGGAGTGTTGAAAAGGTCCCACAATTTTGCTTAATAACATTAAATTAAACTTGGATTTTAAAACTTCCTTGTGAGCCTTCATTTCATCAAAATAGTTCCATCAGAAGGCAGGAATAAGACACCTTTTCAGCCATAGCCTGTACTGTGCACCTGCTGCTGGATGAGACCTTTTGTTTCATGGAAACCCAAAGAGCCGTTATAACTTGTGCATATGAATGACCACAGATCTTTCCCCAAATCAAAGAGTTTTCCCCAAGTCCCATAGTCACACTTTACTCCAGACAATATGAACCTCCTTTTACATGCTGTAGACTCATCTAGAGGCCCTGGCTGCCTTTTACTACGCCAGTGACAATTTCAGCTAGAACATTGTCTCTGTTCTTATGAACAACTTGCATTTTAACTATAAATAAACAGTTGTCATGATTGGTATTTAATTGTTCTTTTAAATAATGCATTCCCAATGGCCTTCATTTAGGACGACTGTTGACATTAATGCAATTACTGTTTTCACATAAATATAATTGTGTGTCCACTCAGGATGACTGTTGTCATTGTCACAATTACTGTTTTCACACAAATAGAACAGTGTATACACTCAGGATGACTGTTGTGGTTGTTACAATTACTGTTTTCACACAAATAGAATGGTGTATCCACTCAGTATGACTATTGTCACTGTCAACATTACTGTTTTCACACAAATAGAATGGTATCTAAGATGACTGTTGTGGTTGTTATGATTGTTGTTTTACACATGAAGTACATAATGGGGTAGAACTCATGTGGCTCACTCTCGATCATGTAGACAAAAGGGGATAAGAAAACTTTGGATGGGAAATGGAGAGATGGAGTAACAGGACACACAGTGCAAACCCATGAATGATCTAGGAAAAACCATGTATATGTTGTAATGGAGTAGTAAGATGCCCAGAGATGACGACCCTAAATTCAAGAGATGGAGAGACATTTTCTATCATTAACCCTGCAAATGGCAGGAGGGATAATGTTTATGTTTGTCTGTCTGTGCTTTGTATGGGTTATTCCAGAAGGAGGTGTATATGATTACCTATATGACCCTGTCCTTAAATCTTCTGCTCTGTTGAATAGCTCCATGTCATTCTCAATCTATCTCACATCTCTGAGTTTCCATTTTATATCTGAAACGACAGGATCTAGTTGATTTCACTTCCACAAAACTTCAGTGGGGCAATATATAGACTGTATTTCAGATGCATCAAAACTGAGCCAGTTAAGGAGACCAGCCCTCTATTTGACCTTTCCTGGTCTCTGTTTCTTTCCCTGCAAGTGGGAATTGACTAACCATTTTAAATGTTTCTTTTTTATTTTTTTAATGTTATAAGTACACTGTAGCTGCCTTCAGACATACCAGAAGAGGGCATCAGATCCCATAACAGGTGGTTGTGAACTACCATGTGATTGCTGGGAATTGAACTCAGGACCTTTGGAAGAGCAGTCAGTGCTCTTAACTGCTGAGCCATCTCTTCATCCCTAAACATTTCTTGGAATAAATAGTTTGAGACTGAAAGAGGCTTCAAAAGGGAGGCCCTCAGGTAGATTTGCTCACTACAGCTTCAGGAAAGCTCTGAAGAAATGGAAAATGTCATGCTACTCTCAGTAAACTCAGTAGTTGAGCTTTGTATGGTAGAAAAGAAGAGACATAAGGTTCAATTCGAGCTTCCAAGGCTTTAGATACTGTATGAAAAACAGACATGCTAAGAAACACTTTCTCATTTTCAGTGTTTTGAAGGGGGCTCAAGAGGAAGAGAGAGGATTATGCTGAAGCTTTCAGGCATCAATTTCTATTATGAATGTGTCGCAACTTAATAAAAGGGAAGATTAGCTTGGTTCTATCTATCTTCATCTTATTTGATGTATGCCAACTGGAGTGGGGGAATATCCAGGAGAGGATAGATGGCGCCTTAGCTCTGTGTCTCACAAGAAGTCACTCTGCTGATGCACAGTACAGACTCAACAACTTGGTCTGGTCACCACAGATGAAAGTAGGAGACACAGTGAGCTATGATTAGACTAATTTGCTGAAGCCCTCAGAGTTCTAAACATACCACACTCTATGGTCCCTGCAAGCCAGCACAGTATCTGGTGGGGGCAGTATTGATCTGGGGCACTTTTGGGTTTTCAGAGCAACCAGGCCAACCTCTATGTTTCTGAGAAGATAAGTCTAGATCACCAGAAAGGAGTGCAAACCAAGAGCTTCTGATTCGAAGACTTGACACAGCATCCTTTATATCCAGCACGTTTTGCAAATGTCCCCCCTGTGGTTCTGGCACTTTGTAAAGTGAATTAAGTTATTTATAGGATTTGTACGTTCTCAGTAGAGTATGTAACCCTACTTAAGATAGACTGTGTATTCATTATCTCTGTGTATACAGAAAATTAGTACGGATTGATGGAAAGATGCTACATTGGTTAGGAATACTTGCTACATTTCCAGAGGACCGGAGTTCAATTCCATGAGGTGGCTCAAAACCACTGGTAACAAGAGCTCCAGGGGATCTGATGTCTATGGCCTATGAGACCACCTATACTCATGAGCATAGCACATACTCACATACACACACAGACACATACACACCCATACACACACTATACATAATAAAAATTAGTTAAAATAAATCTTAAAATGAAAGTTAATATATGCTTCTTGTACATGCTTAACGGGTAGCTTCTAAACGAGTGGATGGATAAATTAAAGAGAAATATGCATATCACAAAAGTGTAAGATCTGTTTAGGACATACATGTCCACTGGAGTTTTAACTCTGAGGCAATGTAGAAATGTTTGAGGGTCCAGAACCAGGAGAGAATAGATGTCAGGACTTTACACAAGTGTTCAGCCTAATCCAGGTGGGATATGGGAACCTCAAATGCCCGTGACCTGGTCTAGTTCTAGCCAGGGTGAGCTCACTGGCCTGCTTCCACTGGTTCTACCCACACTAAGCTCCATAGGAACGTCCCTGGAGACAGACGTCTCTCTTTTCCTCAGTCACTTTCCCCATTCCAAAAAAGTCCAAAAGGGACAAAGAGTAAAGTGTGTGGAACAGAAGCCACAGGGCAGGAGACACCAAACTAGAGTGGCTGGAACTCACCTGGGAAGTCCAAGGGCTTCAGATGAGATGAGAGACTCTGGCCTCGGCCCATCCCAGAGGCTGGTGTGTGATTGTGTCGTCCTGAGATAAAGATCCTGTCCTTGATATTGTGGGGCCTGTGATTGGAATACAAGGAATCAGTCATAGCCCTGTTCTGCAGGTCCCTCAGGACAGAGAAATTTGTCCATCTTTCCAAAGTGTCTTGTTCTCCATAACACGGAGGCCTTGGCAGGCTCATGTAGATGTTCCCAGTGAAGAATCTCTTTTGTCGCCTTTCCTCAACAAAGCTCAAGTTTGGTTGGTGATCAGCTGGCCAGCATCTCCAGTGTCTTCAACCCACCTTTCAGTCTATAACCCTTCCTGACTTCTCTTGCCAACTCCCTTACAAGTCCTAGTATTCATCAGCACACCCATCGGAATGTCTAGGGCAAAGAACTGCTTTATTTGAGCAAACAGGCTCTTCTCTGCCTCACTGGGTGCACAGACACATTTGCCCCAAACTCTCAATTTTCTCAGCTGTAAAGTGAGCATCATAGTAACAGGCATCAAAGCAGATGTCCTTGTAGAGCACTGGGTGGAGAACAAAGGGAGTTGTTGTCACCAGACAAACCTTCACTTGAAAACATACATCCTGAAATGCTTCAATGTCTGATCTCGAGTTAGTAAAATCTAGTGCTTTCTGGCTCGAGTTGGAAGAGCTTTTATCTGCCCCGCCACTGAAAGAACGTCAGAACTGCTTACATTTAATTAAGAGTGTGGCCCTTCCCCTCCACACTGATGTGACTGGGACAAGCCCCGTTCAAAGGTTTAGCTAAACCCCTCCATCCTCCCAGGTTTACGAGAGGTTATATAGCTGGGCAGAGGACTTGATCCAACATGACAGCAGATGGCTGATAACATCGTTGACAGTTTACTCAATTGAGTTATCTAAGAAATATGGTATTTAATTAGAGTCTACTCAGTTCTTTCTAACTGTGAGCTAAGAGCTCAGACCTGATAGTCAGCCCTGAACAAAAAAGTTCAGAGGCTTCAGTCACGCTTGCCCAAGGCGTGGTGGCCAGAGGCTGCTGGGCAGGGTTAGTCTGGGCAGAGGAAGAAGTCAGAAATTCCTTTTAAGAAATTGCTAATTATTGATTTGCCTCACAGAATTTCCTCAGATGGCTCTTTGTGGGGTAAGGTTGTGTTCTGTGATTATTTCAAATCACACACTGGAAAACAAAGACAATTGTGATTTTGGAGATACAGGCCTGAAGAGTAAGTATCTGTGGGAACACTGAATTACAAAGGAAATCAATTTGGGAAGAGCACTAATTAGGGCAAAGAGAATTTTCAGTTTCACATATCTTTTTTTTCCTTTTCTCATGGAGTGAATTAAAGGCAGATAACAGATTAGACCATCCATGTATCCTATACTTACCTTATAACAGATAGCATGAGAAAAATTCAATGGATTTTCTTGTTGTTGAGGTGTGATCTTTTGATATGTATTGTAATGGTAAGTACTGCCCACCAAGGGTTGCTCTGAGGAATGAGAGAATCTGCACAATGTACAATGTGACCTTCCTCCTTGATTTAAAATTATTGGTTAAATGAAGATGCTGTCAGCCAATGACTGCATAGGAGAGGCATAGGCAGGGTTTGAGGTTCCTGAGCTTGGGGTTGGGAAGACCAGGAGGAAGGAGAGATGTAGATGGAGAAAGAAAAAGACTTCATGGGCTAAGAATCTTAAAATCATTGTCATGATGACTGGCCAACTGGAGTTAAAAGCAGCCCATATGGAACATAATAAGTAATAACTTGGTATTATTAATAGAAAAGTAGATTTTAATAGCATAGAGGATAGATATCTGCCCAGCTTTTGTGGTGATAAGGAGTTATTTAAATTAAATGTTGAATGTGCCTTTTATCTGGGAATTGAAAAATCAAAGGCTGAGTAAAAAGCCTGATTGAGATCAAATATTTTCAACAGCATATTATAAATAATTATTGTTATATACTAAAATATGTAATTGACAACAATTTATGTTTATTATAATTAATCAATTAATTATTCTGTAAACATTAACAGTTAAGATAAGTCTATAATTCTCGTATTTGTTTTCTTTTCTTTTAAAATTAGATTATTTTCCACTCTGCAAACTCCCTATTCCATCCCTTCCCTACCCCACCCTTGCTTCTAGGATGGTGCTTCCCCACCCACCAGCCAACCCACTCCCACCTCACCATCCTGGCATTCCCATACACTGGAGTATCAAGCCTTCACAGGACCAAGGACCTCTCTTCCACTGATGCCATATAAAGCATCCTCTGCTACATATGCAGGTGGAGCCACGTGTCCCTCTTTGGTTGGTGGTTTAGTCCCTGGCAGCTTTAGGAAGTCTAGAAGGTTGATATTGTTGTTTTTCCTATGGGGTTGCAAACCCCTTCAGCTTCTTCAGTTCTTTCTCTAATTCCTCCATTAGGGTCCCTATGCTAAGTCCAATGATTGCCTGTGAGCATCCACACCTGTATTTGTCAGGCTCTGGCCAAGCCTCTCTGAAGGCTCCTGTCAGCAAGTTCTTGGCATCCGTAATAGTGTCTATGTTTGGTGTCTATATATGGGATGGATCCCCAGGTGGAGCAATTCTGGGTTAAAAATTTAGAGATGAGTGGGTGGTCCCATCCCCCCAACCTTACCTAACCTTTCTAGATGTGGTTTCTACAGGTTCTGAGTATTTGTCTTCATGTAACTGAAATTTGGACATATTGTAAGATAACGATAACTACCTGAAAGCAAGAACAGTACCACCCTGCCCATTCACACCTTTGTCATTGCTTTGAAAACGAAGCAATGTTAACCGGTGACAAGTTTGAGAAAGGATTTAAAGTACTTGCATCACAGGGCATGAAGAAGTCAAGTCTTAATACTGAAGAGGAAGCTTCCTCCCTTCTGGCCAGCATCATAGTTTTGATTAGTGCTGTCCAGACTGCTGAAGGTAATAGATCATCAGTGATCTTGCCCAATTTTGAACCCTGTAGACTGTAATAATGAGCAGATAGGACTGCAGATTCAATAGTGGCATGAATGTCATTGGGGTAACCAACTACTGCCTGCTTGGATTTAATTCCTCCAGTGTGAAGCACATGATTGCTGCTGTAAATCTAGTTAAAAGCACATGACTGGGGAGCCCACAGTGTTTATGAAATGAATCTATTATTATTACTTTACTAAGTGAACATTACATCAAACAATCTTCTAGATATGCATCTCTGTACCCAGCAGAGACATTTCTTTGTGCAGTGGTTGGTAGTTAATGCAGAATTTCACAACTGATCAAGGTGTAGACAAAATGTGACTTTGTTATACAGCCTCAAATGGAAAGTCTATCTAACCACTCCCCATACATACACTTACACATGCTTAAAATCTCAAGGGTCGTTGTGGATGAGACATCAAAAGATTATAAGAACCAGAGGTTGGGGAGGACACAAACAAAGCTGTATCTTCTGGAGATGACAGTGTCCTGGCACTCATGAAATCATACAGGATGTGGCTGTCTGACATACAACATCGGACCAGTCAACATTCTATCATAAAGTGGAAAGGGATTTATAGGTCCCGCCTCTTACTATTTATGAACAGTTGATGGCTTCTGGGGAAGGAAGACTCCATATTCTTTATGAGTGTGGCTCTTGGTAAGTCAGTTAACCCCTAGTAAACTGTCCTGCATCTGCAAGTATTCAGATTGCATGAACTGGATTATATGAGTTCTTAAATAAAAATTTAAAAAGACACAAAGTTGGGGGTAAATGGGTGGCATGGATCAGGCAGGAGATAACAGACACTTTGAGTGAATATGATTAAATATGATCAAAATAAATTGTCTAAAATTCTCAAAGAATCAATGAAAAAGCATTTTTAAGAGTGACTTTTTTCTTTGAAGCTCCCATACCCTTGACTTGAATAAGGATTGCCTTCTTTCCTGATCTTGCCCCCTTTCTTATTCTTCTACTATGTCTTCTAGCTGTGATTCATGAATGGGTTGAGTTTCTGCAGGTAAGAATGTTCATTCCATGCAGAAGATGAGCTAGATCAGAATAAGAGTGCTATGTCTCTTAGAAGCAGGAAGCCAGGAGCTTGAGAAAAACTTCACTTTAATGCTACTCTGTGCTTCTAAGTCACTGGCCTCCCTCTTAATGAAGACTGATATTGCCTCGCATATCTACCCAAATGATTAAAAAGGTACATGAAACAAAATAAGTGAGGTTACTTCCAAGCAGAGTCCTGGTATCCAATGGTGGGTCTTCAGTGCCACACCTGCAGGGCTGGGGTTAGGTCAGTTCTATCACCATGTAACAACTTCCATGCATCTCTTTCTCTTGGGGTTTCTTACTTCTACTTTGTGGTCCCTTCTATAGCTATTTCACTCTGTGAGGGACATGGGAACATCAGGGTAGATAGTGAAAGGAAATATTCAGTGGTGCAGATCTCCATGATGCCCAGGCTATACTTGAACCTGCTGCATGCCAAAGATGCAAGAAGTTTCTAAAGAAATTGTTTATCTTACATGAATAGCCAAGAGAAATAGTTCTGTGTCCCCACATATCACCTATGCTTTCTTGAAAACAGGATTTTCTAGGCATTGGCTGTGATGTGTACTGAATGAATTCTATGTACTGTGCAGTTAGGAAAGCATTTTGTTGAGGTGTAAGACTCAGCCTTGCCCAAGTAAAACACCTATAATGGTTATAAGACTCTTCTGCTAGAATTCAACCATTTCATCCCCAAATTCCTATGTTGAAGCATAAAGTGACCATGAGGAGTCATTTCCCATAACAGGAAAGTTCTCTTTGAATGAGGTTACCTGGCAGTGGGGGCACAATCCAAAGAATTGATGTCCTCATTAATAAAGGAGTGAACACTAGGTGCAAGCCCTCCTAAGAAAGGTCAGGAAAAACCAAAAAGTCAAGCAGAGGCAACCTGCATCCTTAGGATCCCAGCCTCTAGAGCTGAGGAATAAGGTACCTTTTCTGTTGTGATGTGTTCAATGTGTCTCAACTAAGACAATATATAAGGGGAGAGTGATGGTACCTACTATTTCACATGAAGGGACATTAGTTAAGATTATGGGAAGAAACTCATGTGGGCATCAGCTTATAGTAAAGAGCATACTGTGCTGATCATAGAGAAGAAGAAATCAGTAACAGGTGACCTTCATGGTGAAGCCTTGTGCTGGCAAAGTTGGATGAGCATAGCTTACCCACTCCTTGCTTTCAGGCTCACTCTCATCTTAATGAAAAATAATACGATACTTTAAAACTTGGTATTTGGAAGTATTTAAACTTGTGAGGAATAAGCTGAATACAACTGTGTACCCTAGTTAGACTTAGCCATTTTAAATACTCTACCACATTGGAATGAATGTTCTCTTTTCCCTACATATAAGTTTATATCACGTATATCAATATTTATAGAAACACACATAGGTATTCTGATATTTTTTAAACCACCTAGAAATAGACGATATCCATCTTAATGATTCTCTTATGTTTTACTTTATGCTTTAACATAATCGCATCCCAGCTACAAACTTCAACCACTATTCATATAATACATTTATCTAAACTATCATTTTTATTGTAATACTGCAACTGAATTGTTGTTTGTGTCCTTGTCATTTCTTTTGTCTGAGACCTCATAATGCATTTCTATGTATTTCATCTCTTTAAGCTTTTTCAGTTCAGAAGATTTATATGCCCTTCTGTGACTTTTATGACACTGACATTTTGGAGGAATATGACACTTTTAAAATACTAGGAGAGAGTTAGCTCCTTGCGGCTTGCCTGGTGTCACATCTTTAGGGTTAGAGGTTTATGCATTCTGACTACAACATGGCAGAGGTGACCATATGCTTGTGCCAGGGACTTGTACTTAGAGCAATGTGACCCATATCCTAATCAGGGTCAAGATGGCTTCTGACATTCCCAGCTGAACAGTGATAACTTTTTTCCTCCACTAACAAAGCAATCTATACAGAGAATAATTTCTTTAAATGCTGTTTTTAAAAAATTATTCTATGTCTGTCTCCCTGTTTCCCACCCCAACCATGTATGTGTATATGTCTCTCTCTCTCTCTCTCTCTCTCTCTCTCTCTCTCTCTCTCTCTCTCTCTCTCTCCTGTGTGTGTGTGTTTTGTGTGTGTGTGTGTGTGTGTGTGTGTGTGTGTGTGTGTATTGAAAGAAAACCTGTGGGAATCAGTTCTCTCCTTCTACCATGTAGATTCAAGGGATTGAACTTGCATCCCAGCCTTGGCAGCCAGCACCTTTATCTACTTACTGATCTATTTCTACAGCTCTGGGAGACACTTCAAGGGCACACAAACATTTTGGTCATATTAAATTAACGTCCCTAGTTGAAAATCAATTAATGATCAATGTCAGAGATGGCATTCACTCTGGTGGTTGAGAAATAGAGTGCCCTATATGTTAGTGTTCTTTGCACTCAACTTCACTTAGCATTGAAAGTTTGACTCCAAGCCAGGGCCTCTATTAGTGCCTTGGACACATATTCTAATGGTTTGGATTTATGGATTTATGTTTATTAGTGGGTTATTATTTTGGTCTTCAAATTACTTCAGAAATGATTTTGGGGTTGGTACGATGATTCAGGGAAATAAAGATGCTCGCTGCCAAGTCTGACTACCTGAGTTTGAGTCCTAAAACCTACATAATAGGAAAAAGGAAGAACTGAGTGTTGTAAATTGCCTACTGACCTTCACATTCCAACTATTGTTACACACACACACACACACACACACACACACACACACACACACACAGACACACACACACACACCACAAAAGTAAATGTTATAAAAGAAAAAAAGATGTTGGTCTTTTCCAGATGAGTGTTTTCCTATGCCTTGTCTTAGAACTGAACAATTTTGAAAACCTTGTTTTTCTTGTTTTCTCTGGACCTTCATGACCAAAATGGCCTTCAAAGCAAGAATAGAGTTTAGATTTAGTTCCTTGCTTGACATAGGTATTTTATTTACTGCTTGTATGTTGCAGTAAATATTAAAAAATAAAATAAAATTGGTTCATCTCTTTATTGGTCCTGAGGTCTCACTCCTCAGGCCTGACCCAGACATAGAGCCACACACACCTCTGATGACCAGTCTGAGCCACCAACATGGCCCAACTTGTCCATGCAAATCCCTTCCCTGGTGGTTTTCTATTGCCATTTCTCTGCCTCTGTCCCGGGGTGTTTCTCTACCACCAAATCCCACACGAATACAACTCTACAGCCCGATAGCTTTTCATTCAGGTTTATATATTCAACTCTCAATCCACAAACCCTCTACACAACAAGATTACATCAAATAGACAAAGATACAAACTGCCCATCTATATGAGATACTAGACCTATAATAAAATCCTTAACGTTCATAGCTATTTAACACCAATAAATATCACCTGGGTCTAGCTGGTCCTTGACAACCTCCACCTTGCCAAGACCTATACCCTCCATCCTCTGACCGTTCAGACCTCTCAGTCCTCCACCTCCCTCACCCTACCCAGTCACTGGCTTTCTTTTATTTCACTAATTAAAATGGGCAGGTTCAGATGAAGTCACGAAGTACTTGACTAGGCAGCCCTTCTTGGGGAAGTAGAATTAACATTAAAATGCAAACAGCTTCAGGACAATCTACACTTGTATATGCCAACTTTCTTGATTTGTGTCTGTTGTGGTTTGGATGTGGGATGTCCTGCACAGGCTCCTGTGTTTGAACACCAGTGAAATAATAGGTGGAGCCATTTTGGGGAACCTGCTGTCCATCTAACAGAAGCAGAACCACCATGCAGATGGTACCTGTTTCTAAACTCATCAACATCCAGATATTTCCTACTCCAGAAAGGACAGGCTCACAATAACACTGTCACCACAAAGTCCACAGTTTCCTTGCCAAGATATTGAGCTGAGATAAATCTTTTCCCTTATCATCATTTCTACTAGATATTTACTCACACCAATTAGGAAATCAACAAACACAGAATTGAAAGTTTGAGTGGCTTAAAAATTATATATAATTATTTGAATTTTAATTCAGACAGAATGTAATACTTTCTTCGGTATAAATTATTTCTTTTTAGGAAGGCAGGAGTATATGAGACTGCATGGAAGAACCTAATTTTTTTTTTCAGGAGTTTCTATTTGCCAATCACAGTTCTAGATTTTCTATGTTTTTATTTCCATTGATTTTCATAAGTCCTCATTATATAGGTGAAACATTGAGCCTTCAGAGACTCTTGAAAGGCTGCATAGTAAGCACATGGCAAAGTTTGAATTTTAATACAGTTATAACGAGTATAAAGGCTTGCTTTTGTTAAAAAATAATAATCTCATCCTCAAAGTTCTTTATTTCCTTCAAAGAGAACAGTTCAATTGTTTGCTCCCAGCCTGGCCTGTATCCATTGAAGGTAAGAGAGGCTCCTCCAGTGGCAGCTTTCACTTCCCTTCATGGACCCGTTGGGCTGGTCAGAGGGACACCTGCTGATGGATTAGAGATGGTGCTGAACAGACTGGCAGGAAGCAAGATCAAAAGAAGAGAAAGTCTCCATGGTTACCCCATCCATTCTCCTTCCACAAAAGTCAAAGCAGAAACCAAGGTACAAAGTTGACCTTGCATGTGGCGGATTTAACAGGGTTCTTGTTTTTGTTACCATACTAAAATGACAGCATGGTCAGCTTTTATATCACCATCTATAAATACAAAACCTTGCAAGGTCATACAACAGCAAATAGGAAACAAGCCTACAACTCTGAAGTAGAAAAATAAAGGGGTGAGCCACAGCTATACTAGGAGAATAGACATCCATCAATTAGAAGCAATTTGCATTGGGACTGAACGAGGGAAGACCGAGACGCCAGAGATGCAGGAACCCTGGTTTGAACCACAGCTGAAAACAGTAACACTGTTCAGGTGTCTATGTGGGCTGGTTAGGCCATTCTGCAGGAGACAAAGACAGTAGTTACTACTGGATTCACCCATTTACTTCCTGGTGGGTGGATACAAGCAGGTCTCATCAGGGTCCCTAAGCAAGGTGACCATGGAAACAAGGCTAACTGTAGAACCAATGACATTGTCCCTTGTTCCGATTCCTGTTCTCCTTGTTTGTCTTTGTTCTAATCATGGACAGCCATTGAATCCTTGGTTCCAAGTAAAGGGACAAGATCTCTTTAATCCTAAAAGGCAAAGAAATCCCTTTGGTTTTAGTCAGTGATACATAACACTCAATCGAGTTGTTTCTATTTCACGAGTAGCCTTGAACATTTTGATAGACGAACAAGCTTCTCATTTAAACTGCCAGGCCTAGTTCTCTGCAAGTCCAAAGCAATGCTACATGGACAGCTGGCAAGCATTCTCACTTTGTGAAGCCCAATAGTATTTGTTTTATAACTGTTAGCTATTTTCCTGCAATAAGATACAATACAAAGGCAACATAAAGGAGAAAGGGCTTACTTGGGCTTCCATTTATTCTATCATGAGGGGAAGGTATGCTGTCATGAGCTTGAAGCAGCTGGTCCCATATCCTGGGCTGTCAGGAAGTAGAGTGTGAACAGGAGGTGAGATCAAGAGAAAAAGTCTCAAGACCTGTCCCCTGTGATTCACAATCTCCAGCAAGGCTCCAATTCCTAAAAGTTCTACAAGCTTCCAAAACAGAGCCACTAGCTTGGAACTAAGTGCTTAAAGATTTGAGCCTTGGAGGGAAATTCACACACTAAGCAAAATCCAAAGATGCAGGAAAGCTTCTTTGCTCACCTTTTGATGGGTTAAGATATAGAAAAGACCTTCTTAAAGAACATAAAGCCTTAGCTGACAATTTGGAGGTATAAGGAAGGCAGCACTCTTTCATTCATGTTGGAGAAATTAGGCTTTTTATTTCTGATTCAATTGTTTGTTTCCAATACCTTTCAGTCACATCTCTGATGAATTTTTATAAAGAATCAGAAATGGAATCCCACTGAAGGAAATCGATTGTGCTGGCCAAAGATAAAATACTCTATGGACTAAGAAATATGTTTTAACCCCTTTAATTGAATAAAGAATTTTATTTATTTATTATTTATTTACAGGGTCTCTCTGGGCTCTTCCAGCCTGGCCTAGAACTTACTATTTATTCCAGGCTGTCCATAAACTCAGGATCTTCCAAACTCAGCCTTATACGTAGTGGGATTGATTACAGATAGTGTACCACCTTACCCAGTGAGTAAACTGTTTTCTCAAAAAATAAAAAAAACTGAGAATCTCCAAAGAACTGATGTGGGAGAGTTTTAAAGATCTTGAGAATTATCATTTGCTTCCAGGCCTGTTTGTTGTTGTTGTTGTTGCAGAATGTTTATGGAAGCTAAAACTGAAAAGCTGCCCACTATCAGCAGGCCTCTACAAATGTGTTCTACAAAGATGCAGACAGCAACTATATTTTGCTTTTGCAAGCTGCAAGGTTTAGGTTGCAACCTCTTCACTCCAAGTAACTGAAAATTTTGAAAGCAGCCTGGGCAGTGTGTAAGCTAATGGCCTGGGAAAGCTTTCTGCCAGGAAATGCTGAGAGACTAGCTTAGGCCTCTAGTCTGCAGCCTGTGAGTGGAGGCCACCCGGAGTCTCCTTCCTGTGCTCCTGTCTCCACATGCCCGCTCCTTCCGGTCACTTCCAGCATCACCATGTCTACCCTCTATGTCAATAGGCAGTGGTAAAGAAATCAACATCAGACATTATGATCCTCTTAAACCGTGTTTCCTGGTATGTCACAAGTGGCAGACAAAGTGGAAATCTGGGTAGTTGTCTCAAACAGCTGAGTCCTAGGCCCCATTTCTGTAAGATCTCTGGAAAAGTAACTCTTTTGCTTTGGGCATGGATAGACTAACTGAAACAACCTGAGGTTGTGGTTTATGAAACTAACTGGATGGGCCTGTGGATTTTCTAACTTCCTCAGATGGACATATTCTAATAGGGATCAGCAGGGTCACATCAAGTCGTGAATGAATCAAGAAGCAAGAGGTAAGATCAAAGAAAGATTCTCACCTGCAGCATGCAGGGAACCTCAGGCAGTATGTCCACAGCAACGCCCTTCTCCACTAAAGGAGGTTAAGGATTTTATACACACTGATACAAGAACGTGTTTTGCAGGGGAACACATCCTTAAGTATGCACATTGTGAGACAATCCTTTAGGAAGGAAAGATGGAGCCAACATCCTGACATCCTGAGTTTGTCCTCCATGACCTCCAGGGTGGGAAGACAGAAGTAATGTCCACAACTTGTCCTCTGATTCTTTTGAAAAGTCTGCCATGCCATGTGAGAACACACACACACACACACACACACACACCCATTCAGAAACCCACACTCACATGCTTTCACACATATGCATAAAATAGATGAAGTGAATGGAAGAGAGAGAGAGAGAGAGAGAGAGAGAGAGAGAGAGAGAGAGAGAGAGAGAGAGAGAGAGAGAGAGAGAGAGAGAGAGAAGGCGATATTCAAATTTGGAGTCATGCTCAGCCCGAAGTCAAAAAGCACATGTTTAAAATCTTTAAAATGTTGGAAAGTAAGACATTTGGGCATGGTTAGTTTTTTTGGATGATGGATAGGACTACTTCTGGGCATTCTATGTCTTTCTCATGAAGTTTTACAAAAAAAAAAAAAAAAAAAAAAAAAAAAAAAAAAAAAAAAAAAAAAAAGAAAGGAAGGAAGGAAGGAGGGAAGGGAAATTTGAAGGCACATTACCATAGGAGTTTGCCCCTAAGGGTGCCTGCCTCATTTAGTGGCTAACCATATTACCTTGAGAACAAAGGTTGTTTGTTTTGACCCAATAAAAACCTTCCTCCATGGCAATAATCTGCAGGCCTCCTTCCCATGTCCTATCATTTGCCTTTCACTAAAAAGGATTCTCTGAAACTTCCCTGACAGATCCCACATGGGAGAAGGTGGCCTTCTGTGCCTACAGAAAAGGCAAGCTTTGGAGAGAGGAAATGGTAGCTCATTTTCTCACCTCAGCATCATATGGCCTTCTTGAAGCTCAACCGGCCCAACAGAACCTGTTCCTTCCCTAGAGGAGTGTGCACTCTGCGCAAGGCCCACAGCTCAGACGGGAACACATGCAGGAGCCGGGAGTCACCTTCCCCGTAATATCTGCCGCAGCCAAGAAGAATCATGAATTTGAGATGGAATGGGGAAACATTTAGGGAGAAGGAAAGTGGATAGGTGTGGAAATGCTATACAAATACAGTACACGTGTATGAAATTCCCAACAAATGAACGAGGAAGTAGGAAAATAAAACACTTCTAGCACTTTCCCTTCTCTAGTGAGAGTTCCTGGAAGTTAAAGGAGAGAGACACCTAGCCCTCTGACTGCCTCTCCATACGTGAGGGCAACCCTGGTGCTGGCATCCTCTGCACAGCCTGAAGATATATAGCCACCAAAGACCTCAGACACCTAGTTTTGGGACCTGAAACACTGCCTGCCTATTTTGACCCTTGTCTTTTGATAAATCCACTAGATGTTTCCCAGGACTATGTCAATGGGCGGTCTGCCCTGGGTCAGGAGCACACACTGGTTTCACAATGAGTGCTGATGATGGCCCAGAGAGGATAAGGAGCCAGAAACAAAATGCTAATTTCACCATTCTCCCAATGTCTAGGGTAGGCTTGCACACAGTGGTCACTGAATCAAACCCCCTCCACCTGCGATGCTGCCATGCCCTGTAACAACATTAACCCATCCCTATGGGTTATTTTATGGCTGAACATAAGTAAGCTCATAGAATACAGAGATTTTACAAACCAGATATACAATATGACACATGACAAACAAAATTGTCATAAGCTATTTGTATAAAAATACAAGACGATGCCCATTTTTCAGAGTATGACTTCCTTTAAAATTAGAAATATCCACTTGTTTTATAAATGACCACATACTTGTAATCTGTAAAGCCTCCATACCCTGTCTGTAAAAGTCAGCTGAATTACCTAGTATTTGCAAGCAGAAGTTTGGCAATTTCTTTTGCTGGTTCTGAGAATGGAACCCAGGGCCATGAGCATGCTGTCAGAGCTTCCTCCTGCTGAGCCCCAGACTCAGCTCTTACCAGCAGGCTCCTGTGCTGCATTGTCAAAGGCCTGCTGCAGATGCCAAGGCAGGACTGCAGAGCTCCTCTCATTGGCAGAAATTTGCTGTGTGACACATAACGTAAGCACACATTGTAATAGATAGACATTAATAATGGTTTATTTGTTATTCCCCACCCCCAGAAGAGAACTATAAGAGTATTTGGAATTGCCCATCTGACTCATTGTGGAGTGTTTGTTGGGGGTGGGTGGGGGATAAGATTGGAATGAAGTTAGAGGTCTACCTCATTTTCTTAGGATTTTAAGAGTGTGTGTGTGTGTGTATGTGTGTGTATGTGTGTGTGTGTGTGTGTGTGTGTGCATGTGTGTGTGTGTGTGTGTGTGTGTGTGTGTGTGTGTGTTGTACATGAATCCACCTCCCCTGAAGGCCAGAGGCTTCAGTAACCCTGATGTTGAAGGAACAGGCAGTTGGGAGCAGTCCAAAGTACCCTCTGGAGGAACAGTAAGAGTTCTGATTCCCTGAGCCACCAACTTATGTTCTGAAACAGGGTTTCTTGCTGAATCTGGGCTCACTCATTAGGTGTGATTATCTGGCCTGCAAGCCTCAGTGGTCCCCAAACTCAGTTTCCCAGGCCTGGGATTGCAGGCACTCACTACAGTGGTTTCTGAGGATCCAAATGAGCCATTTTGCCAAGCCCCTCCTTGCACTTTCGTTGCATGTAAAATAAATCACTGCTTCTAATCCATTTGGCATCCTGTTATCTTGCCCTTATCTTGTATAAAATTTGACTTCTAACCATTTCACAGTTCAGATGCAGGATTCCTGAAATGCATTTAGGGCTATTTGTCCTGCGTCCCGCCCAGTGACCCTCTTGGAAGTGTTTGTCCTTTCCCGACCCTCCCACTGACACTCTCAGATGGAAAATCTTGAGCCCACTCAGCAGACATTTCTTTGTCTCCTCCCATTTTCATTAATATTTCATCACTAAGGCCCAGGCAGCAGGAACCTTGGTGGGGAACAGTGTGACATTGATTAAGTGTGTCTTCTGTGAGTGACTCACTCCAAAGCCCAGCCATCATGTAGGGGAAGTCGTGAAGACAAGATAGAGCTCAAATGTTGAAAAATTATTCCCAAAAATCCCGGTCCAGGAAACCCTCTGAGTCTGGGATTCATTTGCCGTTTGACTGATAAGACTGAAAAATGTTGTTCCTTACCATTTCTAAAAATAACTGGGTTGTCTCTTTTTTTTTCTTCCTCCTTTCTTTTTCTTTCTTTCTTTCTTTCTTTCTTTCTTTCTTTCTTTCTTTCTTTCTTTCTTTCTTTCTTTCTTTCTTCCTTTGAATGTGTGGTGGGGTGAGGAGGCCTGCTAATGAATGAGAAAGGAATCCTCAGTTCTTTTTCTGCCCATCTCCCCACCCCCCTCCTTCCCATCTGCTCCTTTCAGGCTGGCTGTTGGGACAGAGGCTTCCAGGGTTCACACCATCTTCTGCATAATAGGGTAGCATTTTACACCCATCCTCTGCCTGGCAGGTGGCAATGAGGTCATGTTTGAAGACAGCCCAAGGTGAGCAACTTGCAAATAATGTGAGGAAAGAGTCTGCCTTGTCTTGGGCTCTAAAGAAACTGTAGGCAGGCTGAGACACCGGTTTCTGTGCTGTGAGCCTTACAGAGGCTGCAGAGAGATTTCGGCATCATTAGGAGCAGCACATGCTCCACAATACACTCGGGCAGGCGGGGGTGGGGGGATGGGGGACAGTGGGGGACAGCCATCTGATTTTCGCCTCATATTCTAGGAGTGACTCTCTTCATTGCTTTTGTACATGCTGAAAGGAGTGGCATCCGTCAGCCAGTATGTGTCTGTATAAATTATGCATCTGTGAGTCCCTGCTCACGTGGTGTGGTGTGCCAGGGAGGCAAGATGTGCCTTTGTGGGGGAAGAAAAGGAGGGAAGGGGGGAGGGGCTGGCTGAGGGAAGGCTGGGAATCAGGAGGTTTCTGTGAAGAGTGAGAATGCATATGGACAGATGGATCTCAGGGGAAAGCAGACTCTTAGTGAGACTGGAAGCCAGACCTCAGCTGAGTCATTGCTCTTAACTGTTCTCTCCTTCCTCTCTGCGCCAAACCCACCTTTTTTGCCCAACCGCTGGCCCTCACTGTGGCTGACTAGAGAGACAGGGGTAAGCATCAATATAAATTAGGTATACATTCAAGTTTGGGTACATATAGAAAAGGGTACCACATAGCAAAACTTTGATGGCAATCATTAATACAGAATACATGGCTAGGGTGTGCTGAGATTCTCTCGGGGGACAGAATGGAGACTTAATAGCTGGGAAGAAAAGAACTTATTAATAAACTGATGTAACTGTAGATCTAACCCTACCCCTGCCTTGGAGCAAACTGAAGATGCTGCTGCCCATGGCTGCAAGTCCAGATGCTCACTGCATTTCCCAAGATGGGTGCCACAATCAAAAATTGTAAAGAATGTTAGCTGCTTCATTAGTTGGTCTCTTGAGCAGCGTGACAGAGAAATGTGCAAATCCTTCCAGTGTGGGAGGCTCTGCAATATACCCTGGGAAAGGGTCAGTATGTGGGGCAGATGTGGGCGCTCTCGACTCTGGGAGGTAGGCATGGAGGTGGAGGAGGTGACACGTTGTCCTTGGGATATTCTGTTCCCAGAGATGCCAAAGGATTTTTTTTCATGGGGAATAAACACATTTACTATATAAACTCATCAGATATCACAGGACCAGCTTTTCTCTTACACAGCAGAGGAAAATCAAATCAAATCAAAGTCATGGTTTTATGATTTCTGGAGGTAGAAAAAGCCAGTAACTTAGTATGATTGGTTAAGCAGTCAAAAGCAGACAGTCTGAAAAAGAAGAGAGAGAGAGAGAGAGAGAGAGAGAGAGAGAGAGAGAGAGAGAGAGAGAGAGAGAGAGTATTATTTACCATGCGTGTGATGCTTCTGAAGGATATAGACTAAACTCAGAGGTTTTTTTCATTAAACTGAGCATGGTGGAATGCCATTATAATCTCAGGACTAAGTAATCTGAGGCAGGAGGAAGGCTGAAAATTTGAGGCTGACTACAAAGTGGGAGACTGTCGATTAGGAGTCGTGCTAGTAAAAGGGAGGCTTGTGAGCTTGTGGAGAGAGGTGTGCGCATGTGCTGCCTCTCCTCGGGGTCATTTGCCTGAGCACTAGAGACCAGGTGGAAAGACATGAAGCCATGGAAGCACATCCTGTCACTGTTGTAAATCCTTCCTCTGCACATTTTGATTCATGCCCACAAGTCCCTCGGATGACGGAGCTATCCGTGCATGTGCCCCAGGGTATTGTGTTTGTTTGGTCTTGTTCAAAGTTTTTATCATGGCTTGCTTGACAATTCTGTACTTCAGGTTTACTCCTTGGGGGGAAAAGGACTATAAATTCTTGATGCTTTTAGCCTTTATTACCGACACATAATAAAACTCACATATTTTCCCCATTCCCAAATGTTCTCATAGTTTGTTTTTCCTGAAGCCATTAAGAAAACCAACCCCTTGGCATTTTTCAGCTTGTGATATAGCAGTGGTCTGTCCCAAAGAAACAAAGTTACTTTCACTAGGAACAGGGGTTCTGATGACATAGACTTATCTGACTATGGTGGAACAGCACTGCACCCATTGCAGAAGCCACGTGCAGCCTTTGCACCCTGCACAGCTTGCTTGCGTAGACCCCAGCTTCTGCAGCCTTCACAGACTATCCTCCTTCGGAGAGAAATTGGTCCAATCCTTCTGGTTTTAGCTCCCATCACCACATGTCTACTGTCATTTCATGGGCATTTTTCTTGATGCTTTAGTGACCTCTGGAGCCACTGGTAATGTTACTTTCAGGAGTAGCTTCCAACTGTCAGTGCTTGTTTTCTGTTCAGCAATTACTAGCACCTACTGTTTCTGCAGAGGACTCGGGTTCCATTCCTGGCACCCACATGGCAGCTCACAGTGGTCTATAACTCCAGTTCCAGGGGATACCATGCCCTCTTCTAAAATCCTTTGACCCCAAGAATGCCGATAGTATGGGCACATGCACTTAGGAAAAACACTCACACAGAATAAATAAGTCTAAAACCAACGATACTCCTGTCCTGGACCAGGCTGCCTCTAAGGCTTAGTAACTGGTCGAGAGAAAAAACAGCAAGCAGCTAACAGGGTTGAAACACTGTGCTCTTGAGAACAGCTGGAAGAAGAGCCATTTTCAACAGGGGTAACTGTTGCTTATCCCATGGTGTAGAGACCCTGCTGTGGGGACGAATGGGAGGCTCCTGATGACAAGGTTGTGAGTCGGGAACCCAGCATGCTCCTTTCAGATGATGTAAGGCCCAGATTTGATGATGTCACCTCTGTTGATTCTACCCACCAGGCTTCTCCGGTCCTAGTTATTAGATGCTGCTCCCTCTTCATCTGACAATGTTCTACTGTCCCCTCTGCTGCTTCTGTCACTTCCTTGCTGCTCCCACTATTCCTTGTTTGAAAACACAGTCATTTGTAGTCAAAGATGTTGCTTTCGAGTGTCATTCTCAGGACCATACAGGATGCTCCTGGGAAACACCACTGTGATCCATATAATTCTGTGTTTGTTTAGAGTCCACATCATTGAGGATTATGTGGAACTTGCTTCCCTTGGACTTATTTTATAATTTGTTATAGTGTATTCCAGATCCTCCCATTCATCACAAGGGTGAAATGTTTCTTTCTAAAGGCTGAATAGCAATAGAGCATTCCAATTGTGAGATCTATATTTCTTTCACTAGTCTTCACCAATGAGCACTTGTGTTTCTAAATCTTGACCATTGTAAGCAATGCCGCAATAAATGTGTGCTTACAGACTTTTGTATTTTGAGACACTGATTTCATTTTCTCTAAAAGCATCCTGGGAAGCAGGTGTGCTGGAGCCTGTGGAAGTTGCCACATTTGTGCCTTGAGTTGCCTCCCTCTGTCTACTAACAGTGACTTTTTACAATCCCACCAACTATGTAAGGCTCTTTTCTCACTTTCTTTCTTACCTTTTGACTTTTTAAAAATGTTACCTTACTTTTTTCCCCACTTCACATCCTGCTCACTGCCCTTTTCCTGGTCACCCCTTTGCACAAGCTTCCCCCTCTCTTTCCTCCCCTTCTCCTCTGAACTCGTGGGAACCTCCTGGATATCTCCTAACCATTGCACATCAAATCACTTCCAGGCTAGGTGCTTCCTCTCCCACTGAGGCCAGACAAAGCAGCCCAGCTAGAAGAACATATCCCACAGACAGGCAACAGGTTTTTTTGGGATAGCCTCTGCTTTAATTTTTCAGCACCCACATACAGACCAAGTTGCCTGTCTGCTACATATAAGTTCAAAGGCCCAGGCCCAACCCTGTATATTCTTTGGTAGTGGTTCAGACTCTGACAGCCCCAAGGGTCCAAGTTAGTTAACTCTGTTGGTCTTCTTGTGGGTCCCTTATCCCCTTTGGAGCCCTCAATCCTTCCTCCTATTCTTCCATAAAATTCCCCAAGCACTTTTTACTATTTAGCAGTGGGTATCTGTACCTGTCTTAGTTAGCTGCTGGTAGAGCCTCCTGGAGGAGAGTCATGCTAGACTCCTGTCTGCAAGCATGACAGAGTATCATTGATCATTTCAGGGATTGGTGCTTACCCATGGGATGGGTCTCAAGTTGAGCTGGATATTAGTTGGTCATTCCCTCAATCTCCCCGCCTCAATCCCCTGTGCCCCGATCTATTGTAGACAAGACAAATTTTGGGTTAAAATTTTTGTGGGTAGGTTGGTGTCTCTATAACTCCACCAAGGTTGTTGTCTTGCTACAGGAAGTGACCTCCTCAGTTTTCAAATGCTCAATGTTGTGAGCCATAGCTAAGGTTACCCTATTGATTGTTGGGCATTTCCCGTATACCACCCCACTACCTCACCCCAGTCATTTCCAGATTTCACTTCATTTTCATGCTCACCTAGCCTTTTCTCCTGTCCTTCCCCACACCTGATCCTAACCCTCAGATTCCCCTCCGTTCCAGTTCCCTTTCTCCAAGGCCCCTTATGATTATTTTATTCTAAGTGAGATTCAAACATTCTTGCCTGTGCCTTCTTTCTTGTTTAGATTCTTTGGGTCAGTGGGATACAGTATAGGTATCCTGTACTTTATGGCTAATATCCATACCTTGTATTCATTTTGGGACATCACTCAGGATGATATTCTCAAGTTCCATCCATTTGCATGAAAAAGACATGATGTTGTTTTTAATAGCTGAATAGTATTGCACTGTGTAGATGTACCACTTTTTCTTTCAGTTGAGAGACATCCTGTTGGAGACAGGATAAATTTTGGGTTAAAAGGCTTGTGGGTGGATCGGTGTCTCTATCAAGCCACCAAGATTCCTGTCTGGCTACAAGAGGTGGTCTCTTCAGGTTCCATATCGTCAGTGTGTGAGTCATAGCTAAGGTCACCCCATTGATTCTTGGGAATTTCCCTTATTCTAATAAGTTGTTTCAAGTTCCTGGCTTTTTATAAATAAAGCTGCTATGAACATGGTTGAGCAAATGTCTTTGTGGGATGTTGGAGCATCTTTTAGGTAGATGCTCAGGAGTGACTTTTTGACTTTGAGATAAGAGCCATCCTAGTTCCTCTGAGGTTACAGCTCACAGTGCTTTTGATTCCCATCCTACTAGCACTGCTGAAGAGCTCATTTTCATATACTTGAACTTGGAAACCCTGTCCTATTTTTCCAGTTAGCTTATGGTGGTGGTTGCTTCATTCTTTTGTTGTTGCTGATGTTCTGGTTTTTGTTGTTGTTGTTTTGTGGTTTACAAATATTTTCATTTAGGACAGTCTCAACTGTTTATTTTTGTTTTGTTGCTCATGTGTTGCTATTCTATCTGAAATATGATTTCAAAGACGAATGGCATGGTCACATCTGTGTACTCTTCCAAAACTTTTACAACCTTGGTTCTTGGTTTTCATGTCTATAATTTGTTTTAAGGTGGCTTCTATCTACGGTGTGAGATAGGAATCCAACCAATGTCTTTCATTTTACTTGGGGGTATTGACACTTTACATCATGGTCCACTGAGGTGTGTCTTTCTTGGTTCCTGTATCAAAGGCAGTTGACAGTAATTGTAAGTATAGAGAATTCTTCTGTGTCATGCCCTTTTGTTGTAGCCGTATTCTTCAGCAAGTTCACTTACAGTGCTTTACTCTAATTTTGTCACCTGTAAAATAAAAATACGAATGGCATCATCTTTCTATTTGGAGATGGAGTTCATTGGACTGGGGACCGCTAGAGCACTAAGACACAATTTTCATGTCACACTATCTGCAGCGTCATTCATTCATCTTCTGTACATCTTCACGGGAGCCAATAGGACATTATCTGACGGAAGGGTCTGTTGCCTGATCTTAGTGGAGCAGGCACCGCATCTTGGGTTCTGTGCTCCTCACTTCCAGTGGATTTATTTTATTATCTAACTTTAGATTACACTTTCAAGGCTTATTGTTTAAGTAAAACTAGGAAGTGAGTATAGTTTCTGTGCTCCGTTTTCTTATCTGTAAAGCGTGCATAAAAATGTGACCACGTAAATGAAGTTATGTTTGTTAAACGCTGAGCGATCTACACCATCATCACTATTGCTAATATTGCTCTCCTTGTTCACCATTTTTTTTTTTTTTGTGAAGAGAGCAGAGAGGGACTGGAACTAAATCCTTACCTGCTGCATCTGAAACAACAACGTAAAAGTAGTGATGCCTCTAAAGTCATGTAAACATGAGAAGGCATTTGCTTTTTACATTTGTGAGGACACTTGCTACCAGTGGGTTGAAATAGCAGCTCAAGTCAGAGTGAGGAGCCTTTCTATAGGGTAACACTATTATGTCAAAATTCACAATGGTCTTGATGTTAACAAATGTTAAATGTCTTTAACTTTTTTCTTTAAGTGCCACTTTAAAAAGTTACCTAAAGGTAGTTTGCATTAATAATGGCAAGAAAGAGGGGAAACAGTTAAAAATAATGCTTTCTTGCAAACCTTGCTGGTCTTTGTAAAGTGTGATGTAATTACCTTCATTAGCCCTTGCATAATGTCTGTGTGAGTTAGAGGAAACATTATGTTGTGTGTCAGAAAGACACACAGCTCTTACCTCCTAGCTTAAAATTGCTTTTCTACTCAGGCAGCTGCAGCTAGTCAAGCATTTCCGGAGCTCTGTCCTCTCCCTAACTCTCTAGAACCTGGGACTATAAAAGGCTATGTTTTAAGAGTAGCCACTGGTTCTTTTGTTGTTGTTACTATTTATTTATTTATTTATTTCTTCAAGGAACAATACACGGGTCTCCAATTAGTTGCAGGTGCAAATATTATGCATTCAATTAATTGTCTTCAAATGGTTAATTATGGGCAGAATTGGCTAATTTGGGGTACAATTAACTACTTGCCACTTATTCTGAGAATGCCCATGGACGGCTGTGTCTGCAATTAATTTACAAGAGCCATTACAGTGAAAACCCTGTACTATACATCCAAGAATGGAGTGGGAGAATTTTTTAGAAGCAGAATTTCACTTCGGGTTAATTGCATTGACTCTTCCCTTTGGCTTTTCTGTGTGGTTTGACTGTAAATGGGCCTATCTGAGCCACGTCTGTGGGTGAGGCAGACGTGCTGGGTCCTGAGAGTGTTGAGGGTGGATGAGGCCAACATACCCTTGACAAAGTTGCAGGGCCTCCATCAGTTCTTGATGAAAATAGATTAACTGTTTTTTTGACATTTATTTCTGCACATTTTCTGGCACAGGAGTGTTGTTGAAAATGAGAATATTTAAATATTCCATGATAGGTTTACTATCTCCACAAATCCACCAACTGTTGGTATCAGGAACTGACTTTACAGTCAGGAAACAGCTTTAAGGCCACAAGTCACCTCTGAATCCAGTGATGGCGGTAATGTCACCCCTAGGTGACTAAGAAAGAACCCCTGTTTCTGTTGCCATGGCAATCACCATACATTCCCAGCATCCACCTGGTCCACCTGCGCACCTGAACCTGCATGCCACGTATGCAGTTACTTCACAGTTCAAATAAAAGGCAGAGCCCTCTGTCCTTCCCCCTCCCTCTGTGCTTCTTCATCTTTGTCATCCCCTTTGTTCCTTCCCCCACAATAAACCTCTCCAGTGGAACTGTACTGGCCTGTGTGATCTGTTCAGATGAGGCGCCATTCTAACACAATACCAACTATCAAGGTAGCATCATTAGCACTTGGAGAAGCTCACTCTGCACCCAGAATCCATATGAAAAGCCAGGTATGGTGAAACAGACTTGCAGTAGCATATTAGACATTGATTGGCATGTCCTTTAGATATGTTGGCCAGCTGACCTGGCCAACTCAGAGAGTCAGATCAGTGACTTAGTCTTAAAACCAAAATTGAAGGCATCTAAGGAATAGTAACAGAGCTTATTTCTGGACACACACTCAACAGAAACCCAATACACACAAACATATATGCATATACATTAAAACATACACACTCAAACACATGCACAAACATATTCCAACACGTAGAGACACACACTTGTACATATATACACCAATGCACCCATTTACTTTCATGCACATATATAATACTCACACATGTACAAATATACCCAAACACATACACCAACATATATGCACACATACCACAGCATACACACAAACATATACATATGTTTCAACACATACACATGTATATACACATACAATCACCACACAATACTAACAGCCTTTTATATATACGCAGAATTTTAAAACATACACGCACATACACACACAACCCAACACACATATCAACACCTTCACATATAACAATGCACACATGCATAGATACTTCAAACACACACTCCAACACACACACCAACACACAAGTAGCAACACATTCACACACATATACAACAAACACACATGCAGATACCCTCAAACAAGTACACCAATACACACAAAACATCACATACTCCTCAACATACACACACATCCTCCTTGAAATATTGTTAAACATGTCCCAAGAAAAACTGTGCGGGTCAGTGTTGCCAACTTGGCAGAACCTAGAATCACTTGGAAGGTAAGGCTGTGGATGTGCCAGAGGAAAGTTGCCTTTGTTTTATAATCGTGGTGGGAAGGTTGCCCACTGTGGGTGGCATCATTCCCTGTGGGATCCAGGACTGTATACGTTGAAATAAGGGTGAACAGCTGCAGCTATTTACCTCTTTCCATTCCTAATGGTGGATACCACGTGGTCATTGTATTTCATCAGATGCCCTTTCCCTGTGGAGACTAAGCTGCTTGTGCATCGGCATGTTAGACCACACTAACTGAGGATTACTTGTCATTGAAAAGGTATCTCTGACCTGTGCACAAGCTTCCACATCAAAGTGTGGACATTTTCTGTGATCCTGTAGATGGAATGGAATCCTTGGAAGCAATAAATATATGCTATCAGAAAATTAAGACATTTTTCCCCCTTCAAACTCAATATAAGTGACCTTGTGATGAATAACGTTGGTTGTCAACATGACCTAGAATCACTTAGGGAAGACAATCCATGAGTGTCTCTGTGAAGGATTTTTCTTAGGTTAATTGAGGCAGGAAGACCCACCCTAAATGTGGTGACACTGTTTTACAAGCTGGAGTAACAAAAGGTACAACAAGCAGAGCACCAGCATCTGTCTCTGAGTCTTAAGCTTAAATGCAAAGTGGACAGCCACTTCACACGGCCACAGCCATATCGTTCTCACCACCATGTAACCTGTAACAGCCCAGACTGTGAGCCCTTCCCCTCTGGGCTGTTCCCTATCAGGGGTTGTTTATAGCCACGAAAAAAGGAGCTCACTCGAGTCTTGCCATCTGAAATGTAAGTATTGATTCCTATAAGGTCTCTGATATTCAGACACAGCAGAGAAAATCCAGGCTTTGCAGATGGTTGTATCTCACCAAGGGTAAGCATCTTTTGCTTAAGTCAGCACACACGTCAGAACATCACAAGATAGAGCTTTCTGCTCAGAGTGGCAGGCAGCACAGAATAGTTGGTTTCCCTCTTTCCCCGTTCTCCAAGATTTGAATATATATATATATATATATATATATATATATATATATATATATATATATATATATATATATATATTGGAGTTGAAATCCTCAAAGCGATGAAGGAATTAAGACAATTCCATTGATATTTATGTCTGCATTATACATCAGGCTAGTCTCTTTAAAAGAGATGATCACTCACTTTTAAAACCCACCAACCAGTGCTATATGTTGGACAAAGTGATAGAGGCATGTTTCTGAAGATATGACTGCAAATGACTCAAATGACATTGGGCCCTCATGGTGGCTCATGCTGCTGGGTTCCTTTCAGCTCATGTTATGATGGTAAACCTAACTGTTCTTTACCCCATAAATGTAGTTAAATGATGCCTCCAAATAGGTGTAGGGTGGGAAAATATTACACTGTATCATTATATTGTCTGACCATGTAGTAAGCATTCACACGTGATGAGCAGTGACCAGAGACGCTGCAGACTTTGCGGTACCTCATAAAGAAAGTTTCTGTCGTCCAGCAGGCCAACAGAAGCCAACCTGATGGAACTGACCCTCTCCCTTCCCTTCACTCCATTTCATTTCCTGCTTCTTTCAGTTTTAGGATTTGACTATAAATGTTGTGGTCTTTGCTCTTGCTGATTGTATCTTCCAACGAGTAGGGTGCTGAATTAATATTGGTTCCTTGCTAGAACCCCTCAAAGTAGATGAATACTCTCAAATACCAGTCTCTACCAAGTTTTGTCTTCTTCTGGGAGTAACAAGACTCCTCTAGATCAAAGGATGCATTCATAGTATGATTGAAAATGGTCACTGCTTAGAAGATTTAAAAAGCAAAATGCTAACAGAAGGCAAATAAATGTACTTTTTAAAGAGAAACAAGAAAAAAAATATTGATTCCTGGAAGAAAAGACTTGTCAAGGCAATTTTTTTGCAAGAAGAAACCCTTCATTAGAAATCAAGCTAGATCTAATTCTGAAGGAGTAGACGGATGTCTCCCTGCATTTTCCATTGTCATATCATATACAGCACATATAGATAAAAGTGATTGTTTTCAGTCCCATTTACAATAAAAAAGAGCTAACCAACTGAGTAAAATCAAATGTAATTAGTTTTACCTAAATTGTAGGTTTTCAGAGCAATTAATAAAACTGGAAGTTGAAAGCTGCTTGTTAAGCAAATCAAAGATCGAGGAATACATTTCCCTTATTGAAAGTCTTTCCAATGTAAACCAACCTACACAAATCACTGTCGAATTTGCAATACAGCATGTGGGTAATTAGAACGTTCATCAGTAGCACAAATCCAGGCAATTCATGAATTCTCTTGATGCCAAACATCTACAGATACTCTTTCCTGCTGATTCCAGTTCTAACCCTAGGAGCAGGAGAGGCACAGTCACAGATATAAGGATATTGTAGTTGCGCTAAGCTGAACAAACCTAAATGCAGGTCTCCAGGGACACAAATATCACTATCCGGATTCTGTACCCATACTGAGAAGCAGAAGAAGGTGGATGCTGGTGCCGGGCTCATTCTTTCTCTTATCATGTCCTGGACCACACCTCATGGCTTGGTGCTATTCCCATTTAAGTATGGAATTACCACAACAATTAACCTAATCTAGAAAACCTCCCACAGACATGCCCAGAGATTTTTTCCAGGCTGACTCTAGATCCTGTTCAGGTGAAAAAGTATATTAACCAACACATGTAGTAATCACACACGCATGTGCGTTATTCACTTCTAAGGCATAAATACGAATTCTAGGATATCTGTGGGTTTTATACTGTTACAGTCACATGATGTCATCAGGAGCCTGTCCTTGTGCCATGAGTATGTTTAAGTTCCCATGTACAGCTATGGGGCAAGAAGATCAACTCAAATCTCCTTCCCTGTTCAGGATTGACTTTGTCCCTTACGAGACACCATTAGTCTTTTGAGATGAGAACACAAAACTCAAAGTCCTTAAAATAAGGTCTCCTGCAAGAGGTACAGCTCTGTAATATTCAAAGCATTTGAGGAAATGTTACTACATGTAGAGATTTCCCAAAGCTTAGGAGTTTCATGATGATTTTCCCAATGGCCTCCTTAATTCCATCAACCCAGGAGAGAGTGTGGGAAAACAAACCTCAAACTTCATGCATAGCTCATTCTGGGTGGCATCAGGTTCTCCAACACTGTCAACATCTTACTACATGTTACCTGTGCTGCTCTCAAGCACCAGTATTTGGAGAATAATCATGCTCTCTAGGCAGAGCAGGACACAGAGGTATGTGTTGTCACCAAATAGAGCATCTTAACATCTTCCAATAGCAACTGATGCAGACCATCCAGCAAAACCTTCTGAGAGAGGGAGAGGCCTAATTTGCACATCTCATTCCTTTTACTGAGGTCTCCAGGATTCTACCAGTCTATTGACCTAGGTATCAAGAGAGACAGGTACGTATGATCTGGTAAGATATCAGAAGTATCCAGAAAAAAAAAATGGAAGTAGTATGAGACCCTGTCCCATCAGAGAGAAGCAAAGGTTTCCCCTGGAATAGTCTGCAATGGAAATGTTCACACATTGTATTTGGACTGCCTTAGGGATGTGGGTGTGACGTGATGAAGTAGCAGGCAGAGGAGTGTGGCCCTTGAAATGGCTCTTGTGAACTGTCATGTATGTCAGGCATCCTCTTCTTAAAATTATTTTTTTATTTTGTTTGTTTATGAAGCCACTAGAAAACGGAGAAGGGTGAGCTCTTTCTCATGTCTGGTAGGGATTTTATAGAGAGAGCGGCAACTGCCAGTCACTGGCTTGCAGGAGCCCCATCCTCCTTACTCTGTTTCCTCAGGGAGTGAGAGAAGAACCCTTCACCTGCCTAATACACAATTATTTCCTAGAGTTCCTCCAAGTAAAGCCATTTTCTTACCTATTTAGGGTTTGGGGTACTTGTTTTTGCCGCATAGCCCAGTTTGTTCTTGAATTCACAGTCTACTTGCCTCAGTCTCCCAAATACTACAATTACAAACAAGTGCCACCATGACATTCCTTTCCTTCCCCTCCCTTCCTCCCCTTCCCTTCTCCTTCCTTCCTTTTCTTCCCTTCCTTCCCTTCCTTCCCTTCCCTTCCTTTCCTTCCCTTCCTTCCCTTCCCTTTTCTCCCCTTCCTCCCCTTCCCTTCCCTTCCTCCCCTTCCCTTCCCTTCCTTTCCCTTCCCTCCTCTTTCCTTCCCTTCCCTTCCTCCCCTTTCCTTCCCTGCCCTCCCCTTCTTTTCCCTCCCCTCCCCTCCCCTCCCCTTCCTTCCCTTCCCTTCCCTTCCCTCCCCTCACCTTCCTTCCCTTCCTTCCCTTCCCTTCCCTTCCCTCCCCTCCCCTTCCCTTCCCTTCCTTTCCCTTCCCTTCCCTTCCCTTCCCTTCCCTTCCCTTCCCTTTCCTTCCCCTTCCCTCCCTTTACCTTCCCTTCCCCTTCCCTCCCTTTACCTTCCCTTTCCTCTCCCCTCTTCCCTTCTCTCTCTCTCTGAGGCTTGGGGAACACTGAGGAAGAGGGGAGAGGAAGACTGTAAGCAGAGGTCAGGGAATTGGGCAAGACAGTTTCACTGGACTGGATTCTTATGTTTAAACAAAACCTGCACAACATGGGGCAGGTTAACACTGCATCAAGGATTGGGAGGGGTGGGGCAAGCACAGAAGTTGACAGTTGATACTTCTTGGTGGGTGTGGACAGTTTTGTTTTTTTTTTTTAAGGACGGGTCCCTTGGTGTTTGGGCATGCATCAGTTGATGGCCACACATATATGTGCTTCTTCACTAATTAGATTCAGTGGGTTATTTGAAAAAAAAAAGGAAGTTGACATGTGTTAAAATTTCAGTCCACTCTCCAACCATTACCACAACTAAGCATCCAAGGTACATTCTGCATCCAGGGAGAAGAGCAAACCATAGAGGGGGAAGATAAAGATCAGAAATGAGGAGAGTATGTGAATTTGCTTAAAGTTCACCAGCACTGATTTTGAGGAAGAGACTAAAACAACTGCTGGCAAAAAGTATGCCTTGAAATTATGCCAAATTTGTAAAAAGAGTTTGGATTAAATGACAGCACAAAACTGTGTTTTGTCTTTTTGGGAGGAGGAGAGGTGAACTTAGCCAGCAGTTCCCACTTTGAACCTTCAGACCCTGGAGGGATTTCACCTGGAGCCAGCTACCGTATCCTTCAGAGTGGGATTCTCACCCTGTGATACTCCTGCTGGACAGCGTGTCACACATCTGTAAACATGGACGCTTGGTTTATTTCAGCCTCAACCTTCCCAGTAGTGAGGAAATTAAGGAGCAGTCATATCACAGATGTTGGATGCAGCAGAAATGACTTGAATGATTGTTCTAGAATGTGGATTCAGGGATCCATCTTTATTGACTGCCCCACGATTCTGCCTTACTTTATAGACGGGGTCTCACATATTCCCTCTGGCTTCGAGCAAATTCACTAATAGGCAAGGATATGCCTGAGTCTGATCCTCCTGTCTCTACCTCTCAAGTGCTGGTCTCATCTCCAATTCTCACTTTCCACTGTTCGTCCTCCTCCCCGTTGGTACACTGAATGTAGGGACATATACCCCCTTCCTTGGTTTTGACCTCGTAGTGCTATTGTCCAAATAAATCCAATTATCTAAAATATTACATGCGCTAAGGTGTAATTTTAGTAGATAGCTGCGTGCTTGCAGTCATATTAGAAGCGATGTTCAATGTTTTGACTTAGTGTGTTGCCCATGACAGACGCACCCTTCAGTTTAACTAAGGGAATGCCGGGTTTTCTTTCCCAGGGTTTACTGGCTATCTCCTAATTTGTCCAAATCTTCAGCTTCCTTCAGCAGGGAGATCTCAGATTTCCACAGTTGCAACCTGTCTGTTCAGAGGAAATCCATTCTTGCTGGCTTCTGTCCCAGAGTCTGCCACCTTGCTCCAGCTACACTTGCATTGCCTGGTGTCATGGCTTTTAAGGTGCTATGAGACTTCTGTGGATTTGGATGTTTGTGCTGTGGCTCCACTCAGAGGCCCGTGGCCTCTCACTCAAGGACAAATACAAAAATAAGAAAAAAAAAATTAAGAAAGTTAAGGTAAAAGAGGCTCCTGTGGGTGCACACCCTATCCCTGCTTTCCTTGGGAACAAGGCGCTTGCCCTGTTTCCCCAAGAAATGGGTAAACGTGTTGTTTCTAATACTTTTTTCTGGTTCTTACATTTTCAGAAGCTGACGAAGCCTCTCTACCTATATCACCTCTGAAGAGCCGGGTCTTTGATGCTGTCCTGGGTTTTTCATTGCTGGTAGTGATCATTCTCTGTAGCCTTTTACTGATTCAGCCAGACAGGGACGCAAAGCCGATCAACCCATGACTAATAGGGACCCCCCAATACATTTCACCACATTCTGAGCAGCCAACAGGTATTACTTGAAATGACAAAGTGATTTAGGTCATGACCCCTTTAGTTGTTTTGTTTACTTGCCTGTTTTTAAGGGTGATTTTATTTTTATGAATATGTATATATGTGTTTGTCTGTTTGAATATATACTATATGAATGCATGTGCCCATGTAAGCCAGAAGAAGAAACAAATTGTTTTGGAGCTGGAGTTAAGCTCTCTTCCATAGGTGTTGGGAACCAAACTTAGGTCCTTTGTTTTTTGTTTTTTGTTTTTTTTTTTTTGTTCTTGTTGAGTTTTATGTTGTGAGTGTGCATGCATACACTCATGCACCTACACGTGCATGTCTGTGTTCATACATTTGCACACTTGCCATGCTACACCTGCAGAGGTATACGAGTGGGACTTGGCTCTCTCCTTCTACCTCTTCCAGGGATGGAACTCAGCCACCCAAGGCTGGAAGCAAGTGCCCTTACCAATTGAGCGACCTGACAGTCCCCTTTCTACAGAATTATTGAATAATATAGATGAATACTTTCACATGGTACAATTTTACATGGGTGAGTAATATTGAACTTCATTTAACTGTAAAATGAAAACCACAGGCTTCATTTCTAAGTGTAATTGTACAAGTTAAAATAATACAATTTCATGTGTGTATCAGGAACGCACTGGAGTCAAACCTGACTTTATTTCCTTTTCTTTAATATTTAGTTACTCCTATTTATTTCAAAACATAAACTCAGTGGTCAAATATTTGGGCTTCTCCACACTTCTTTTAGACAACAGTGGTTCTTGTTGTTGTAAGTAGTGGTGTTTGTTTGTTTGTTTGTTTAAGATAAGCTAATCCTAGTATGCTTAACATGGGCTCAAACTATCCATCTGTTTGCCTAGGCACAACTCAAACTGGAGCCTCCTTCTCAGGTATGAGGAGTTGCATGTAAAAGCATCAAGACTCTGCTGTCAGGAGTATCTATATGTGGGTTTAATGCATTTAGTTGAATAATAATTATAGGAAAAAAATCAGCATTTCCATCATCTTTTCAAGGATACAAAACTCATTTTGGTACCTGTGTTGTTTTTCAAACTGCTCAAAAAGATGAGAATATGCTATAATGTGACCTCAGGTTTAATGGGCAAACATTTGTAGCTCTGGAGTCTGGGTCAAGACAGCTAACATGTGGATTCTGTTAGTCTCTGTTGAGGGCTCTCCTGATGTCTCCACATACCCTCTTTGTGGGGGAAGAACACGGTTACTGCAGAAGGGGAGCACCCCAGTGGCTCTCTTTAAAGGAATGGTGATCCTTTTGGGTCAAGACTCCAGCCTTTGTAGCATATAAATCAAAACTTTTTCCTCTTAGAGGCCTTTTCTATCCATAAGGCATCCTGGAGGTTAGGGTTCCTGTAGGAACGGATATTAGAGCAGACATTCCCAAACAGTGGCTTTCTATACTGGCAAATATGCTCCAAAACAAATGAAGGTCAGAAAAAGCACCCCATGTCATAATACTGAGTGGAATACATGACCCCCAAGCACAGAGGCCTCTATGTAAGGATGTATTTAGGAATATATATGTATGTTTAATTTTAAAACTGCAAAAACCGTAAGTATTGAAATAAACTAACACATTAACAATTGGAAAGAAAACAGGAGTTCCAAAGGCTGAGCTGAGGAACCTGCAGTTAAAACCACACACTTAGCATTTCTCTGCTTCCACAGACCCCTCTGCCTCTCAGTGGCATTCTCTGACTCTCTCTACATGTGTAGAACACTTGCCAAAATATGCCAGACTGAACGCACATTCCTTTTGCATAGTCCAAAATACACACTCACACACACACACACACACACACACACACACACACTCACACACACATACACACATGCACACACACATACACACACACACACACGTACACACACACACACACACAAACACACACACACACGCTAACAGAGCAATGCCTATGGTAGCACAGTTCCAGTTCCGGAGATGGTAGAGGGCTGTCTAGCTCCAGACCTATGATATGTTCCCTCCAAAAGTGAACCATTGTTCAGTTAATTGAGTGCTCCTTCAGCACGCCCAGCAGCACATGAACTGTGTGTGGTGGTGCGCTTCTGTTAGACTAGCAGTAGGGAGTTGGATGCCTGGGGGTCAGCAGTTCAAGGCCATCTTGCATTGCACAGAAAGTTTTGGACCAGCCTGAGCTACATGAACCTCTATATTAAACAAACAAGCAAGCAGAAATAGAATGAATGAATGAATGAATGAATGAATGAAGGAAGGAAGGAAGGAAGGAAGGAAAAAGAAAGGAAGAAAGTTTGTAGATTTTTCTGCTACTCCTCTTACACCATGGGGTGGGTTTGGTCCCCTCTGATCTACCCCCAAGCTCTAGTATATTTTATCTTTCACTTTTGAATATCTTCATGTGTTCTACACTAATATATCCTACAGAATTTAGTACAGTACAGATTCCAGATCTGAAATGAATAACTCGTTCCTTTAGCTAATAGCTATAAAACAGTTATAACTCTGCATAGTTGACTCTCAGAACATAACCTACAACAAAGGCAGCTTGAGTAATAATAATTTCACACAACAGCAGAGCAAGCTGAGGTGGGCAGAGTCCAGCAAGTCAGTGGTGCACTGAACAAACTGCAAAACAACTTTATTCTAGGTTCTAATCAGTCACCCTGGGTGGATGTGGCAGGCACTGACTCTCTGTACTGAGGGCAGGAGGATGATTCTAGAAGGTGGCCCTGTTGGTGAAGTGCTTGCTCTACATGGATTAGAACTGTGTTTGATCCCCAGAGCCCAGAACAAAATACTGAGTGCAACAGTGGTACGTATGTGTAATCTCAGCACGTGAGATGCAGAGACAAGGATATCTCCAAGGCTCACTGACCAGTTAGTCTACCCTGACCTAGCCAGGATCCAGTGTCAGTCCGAGACCCTAACTCAAAAACAAAGGCTCCTGAAGAAACCCACTGAAGGTTTTATTCTGCCTTTCAGGCGTATGTGTGATTGGTCTTTCTGTCTCTCTGTCTGTGTCTCTCTTTCTGTGTCTCTCTGTGTCTCTGTCTCTGTCTCTCTGTTTCCCTTTCTCACACACACACACACACACACACACACACACACACACACACACAGATACACTCACACACAGCTTTAACTTGGATTTGTAGTTTCAGCACAAATGGCAAAGAAAACTCTGATATAAGAGTCTGTATCTATTGTCCTGGAGACAGGGACACAGGCTGTGGTGACGAGGAAGGCAACTGCCCTGTGGCTTGACCTCCCAGCTCTCCTGCCTCGCTGTCCCATCATTAAGAAGAGCCTGGCAGGTTTTCTTCCTTTGTCGCTCCTGTGGCTTCATGCCCAGGCGTACAGATAGGGGCAGAGTGAAGAGTGGAAGGTTTAGCCAGCCCTGTAAATGGATTGTCTACATTTAAAAGGGAGGAAGACCATAGAGCTCCAGAAACAGTTAAGGGCTGCAGGGAGCGAGGGAGGCAGCTCAGCTCTTTCAAGGAGGGAAGGCCACTCACTTGGGCTGCACCTGCTGCCCACGGAGTGCTTCGCTATTGAGGAGGCCTGCGGCCCGATCTGCATATCAAATAGCTGGCGAGTGGATGAGGCCATTCATTCTGCCGCCTGTGTGTTTGTCCTGCTGGGGACGGGCTGTTGTTTAGCAGCAGGCCCTGGTTCCCTCAGGCTCCCTGAGTCAGCAGCCCCCCTCACCCACACTGAATTCAAAACCAGGATTGATCTTCACAGAGAAGTCTCTGATGTAAGGGTAAGTCTGAGGAATCAATGCTGTAAGGCTGGGAGGTTTTTTTTTTTTTTTTTTTTTTGGTGGCTTGGCTCCATCCATCCATCCATCAGCAGAAGCAGTGCCGAACAAGAGGAGTGGCCTGGTCAGCATTGGTAGACTTCCTCTCTGATCACACACATGCCTTAGTGCATCGACACACACTAAATTAGGATTGGACCTGTTTAGAGACAGGCTATCATTGGGTCACGTGGTGTGAGGGAAAAATGAGCACTTGGTGTCATTTGTATTGGTATTTAGGTGAAATGTATAACATTTCATATTTCTCAGGGCCTAGATATCCTAGAGTCTGGATAACTACCTTCAAGAAATATTGACATTGTTGGGATCAGATAATTTGCTTGCTGCTCCTTTCTTGTGTATGTGTTTATATGTATATGTATACAATGTGTGCATGTGTATATGTCTGTTTGTATGTGTATATATATATATGAATTTGTATGTGTGTAGGGTTGTATTTGTGCATGTCTGTGTGTATACGTATGTATATGTGTATATGTATAGGTGTGTGTATGCATGTGTATGTATGTATGCACCTATGTATGTATGCAAGGTTTCAACAGGAGTCCTCTCCTAGCAATAAAGAATAAATTGAAGTTGCTGGTGTTTTTATAATACATCCTTTGTATGCCTCTCAAGAGAATAGCCATTCCACCCAGCCCAATTCCTTAAACTATATTTTCCATTTATTTCTTGTCTTAAATAAAGGACATATCCTTTGGACAGAATTCCCTCTAAATGAGAAATTAGAAAGGAGAACAAAGTGTAAGCCACACGTTGAGGTCAAACATCGTTCTTTGCTGCATTTTCCCGGTTCATTGTGTCTTGTCAAAGCCCAGATCTTTTTTCTGGCTGTGAAAATAGTTTCTTAGGCTTGGGACATCTTGTCAAGGTTAAGAGAATGTTACTAACATGGTTGAGACAAAGCATTACCAGAGATGATGAGAAAAAGGCCTGAGATTTGTGGTTTAAGTAAACACAATATTTTAAAGAAAGGATTTTCTTCTATAAGATAATATTCTTAATCTCAGATACTTTCTTGTAGTTAGAATTATTTACAGGGCATAAAATGTAAGCTGCAAAATTAGAAAATTATTTCAATAAAGGCTGCTTTTACATTTGCTAGATGTAAGCACAGCAACAGTCAGATACAAACCTTCAAGCAACGAAGCCAACTTCATGCTGTATTTCCTGCGCTTTGAAGACTGACAGTTCTATTGAATTATATCAATTATACAGTTTCTAATGCCTGAGCAAATGCACATGAAGGAAGAGCAGGAATGAGCCATATTTGCATATCACGATTTGTATCCCTTCTAAATATTTGATTGTTCTTCCTTTCTTCCCCCACAGGCAGAAACTGAGGCTCAGGAATGTGTCTTACCAAGATCACTCAGCCCACAGGACCATGGAGTCTTACCTCCTCTCCCACCCAGATCCATGCTTGGTTGTGATGCAGCTTACGTGGAGCCGTCTTGCTGAAACTGGATAGGATGGTGGCAGAGGACAAACCAGTGGTGCATGTGATAACAATTCACATTATTTCAAAGCATCATTAAAAAACTGAATATTAGACACACAAAAATTAATCACTGCATTTGTCAAACCCAGATCTAGAGGAAATAAGGACACCTATATTTCTTCAAAAATCACTTCATAAAAAAGAATAACCAAACACTGAGGGTAATTAGCAAAGCTCCATTTCATATATATATATATATATACAAAAATCAAATAAAACTCAGCTAAGAAAATATTCAGAAATAAAGGAAAAAGTCAATTTTGCATCAAGATGTAACCCCATCTTGGAATCTTTTTACTGGCCAAAAGCTTCAGCGAGTGATACTTGTGGGCACATATTACTGACCTGGGGACTGATCTGTGAGCTTCTAGACCACACTGTAAGAATCCATTCAATCCCAAGGCAGTGAAGCAGTTAAATTCCCGCATCTCCTAGGCAACCAGCAATGGCAGTCCACATAAGAATCCTGGGGACATTGCCAATCTGCTGGTTAATAAAGTAAACTTTGATTGCTAGAGATATTTCTTCTTTTTATAAGTCATTTTTCGTTGCCATATTCAAATGTAATGTCAACCAGCATGCTATATATGCAGGGGTAGCCTTTACGCTGTGCTGTAAAGAATGGCCCATTAGAAATGTTATTTTAAAAGATGCAGGGCAGTGTGCATATCCACAACTGATTCGATTGCATAAGAAAATAACATCAAAGAAACCACTGAGGTGCATTTGCTTAATGAGAACAGTTCAGAATATAACAGACTTCAGTTTCCCAGTTTCTTCATCAGCAGTGTGAAAATATTAATTTTTGCAAGCTTCAAGCCGCTTAAGATGCTGAATATCTTGTGATATATTCGCCTGCTTTTTAAAATTATAATGTAGAGTCTCTATTCTGAAGCAAAATTGTGTATATGTCCCACTCAGACAAGCACAGGAAAGATTTATTCAAAGTTGCCCAAGCTTTCTCTCCCCTAGTTCAGAAGCTATGCTGCATCTTGGGATATTGACAAGCCCTAATAGGAAACGGAGCAGGGGAACTTACTGAACCCTGCATTGAGAGGGAGGGAAGGTAGGAGGAAAGCGAAGGCAAAGCTAAACCAAGCTCTGTGTCCACAGTGCCTAGGAAGGCAGTTTCCTGGCGTTCTCCTGTCTTCTTGGCTCCTGGACACAGCTCTCTCCCTCTGACCCAACTAGCTTGATAAAAATTGTGCTGGGTTCTTCACAAACATAAAAGCAACCAAACAAAACAGGAAGTCACTCCACTGATGAAGAGGAGAGGGGATGGAAAGCGGGGATTGGAGAATCAGCGCTGCAGAGCCATGAACAGCACCGACTGGGGACCCGTGGGGGAGGGGCAGCAGGCGAACCGCTCTGCTCTGGTAAAAATGGCCCCTGCTCCTTGTCTGTGTTCCTCCTTAGGCAAGGAGGTTGTTGTCCTACAGAAGAGTTGTGTTAAGTCAAATCTTCAATTCCAAGAGCACTATCTATCTAATTTACACCCACAGCACACTGGGTATTTCTCATCTCTTAGTTTTTACGACATTTCTTAGGTATTCCTTTGTTATCGGTTTTCCACTCCAGTGAAAAATCAAAGGCTCGCCTCCCCTCCACCCCCCCAGGAGCCTTCCAGCATTTTGCCATCCTTAACTCTGCTTGAGATTAGAAAAGTCAACAACACGATTCCTAGCTCTAATGAGTCGACAGCTCCAAGGAATTTGTAGCATGCGTTTCCTTTGCACACCAAGTATATGGTCCAGTAGTAGATCCAGTAGTAAATTCTGTGATGCTGCCTACATCCACGGCGGATAACCCCGTGCATCACTTAATACGTTTTATGCCTGTTGGCTCTCTCTATATGCCCTGCCATGGTGAATAAAGGAGAGGCCGAGTTCCCGTGGCAACCAGAGCCACTGCGCTCCCAACTGCGGGCCAATTCTTCCTAAGCAGAAAGTAGGCAGGAGAAAGAGACTACACGGGCTCCTGCATAAACATGACAGGCTCTGATCTGGAAGAAGGAGGCATCCAGTCTCAGATTGAATTTAGATTCTCTGATTGCTTGGCCAGACCCTTCCATGTGCTCTTCCCATGGAAACATCTGCAGCTGGAAGGGAGCCCAATCATAATTCTTTGCAGACCCCCTCCCCACCCCACAGTCCATTGCTAGCTGAATGTCACCCGGGCTCCATCAAGGACGAGACTCCATCAAGGACCCGGAGAAGAATTCTTTATGCATCTGCTCAAACCGAGAAGGTTATTTTGTTGTCTTCAAGACGGCTCTTGAGCTGCAGGCAGAGCCAAGGGCTGTGGACCGAATGAGGAGAGTTGCTAGGAGATAAGTCCGGCTGCAGACAGCAGGCTGGAGTTATCTCTAATTGACAGCTCCTTACCCTAAGGGTCTAATTCTAACCTTGAGACCAGGACTATAATGAGAGGGCAGCTTTCAGTCACCCCTATTCCTGGCGCAGGCGGGGAGATTACTGGAGGACTGTTTTCTAGGGGTTTGTTATGTTTCTTTTGGAGGGAGGGGAACCAGACGTGAGGGGCCCTGTCTCAGCCCCAGTTTGCATCCCTGAGCCCTTGTCTGATTCATAACACCTGAATAAACTCTCTCCTGCAGTGAAGATGGGCTTGCTTTGAAATATCCAGGGTGTGCAAGGAAGAGAAGCCCTCCTTAGACTTCAAGTGATTTGAAACTGAAGCAGAAAAGGTGGATTTCTTTGAAATAGAGGGGATCTGGTCAGGGAAAGGCAAGAAAAGGAAAGCAAACACCGCATTCTGTTTTCTGTATTGCCCCTCCCCCAGTTCCTCTTGGCTTCCAGAGACATCTTCTCTGTGATTTCTGAGAGATGCTGTTTAGATGTCATGTTGGACAATAAAACTACACACTCCTGCAGGTCAGGAAGAGCCAGTGTTTTCTTGTGACTTTTTCTGCAAGAAGTTTGACTAGTTTTTGTTGTTTTTCTTTCTTTTGTTTGTTGTTTATTGTTTGGTTTTTTTTTTTTTCATGACTAGTACCCCATAGAAAATGCAATTTTCACACAGCCTGAGCCTGTAGGCCTGAGAGACGAATGCTTCCTTGTGCCAGCGACACTGTCACATTTTCCTGGTGTGCTGAGGTGTAAGGTGGGCCAGAAGAGCTTGCTCCGGACATTCCCTCCCAGTGCAGTGGCTGGGGCTGTTTCCTCTCCTTCAATATTCCGCAACGCCAGCTAGCATTAGCCTCCAGTTTGAGTACTAAAGAAATGACATTGTAAACCAGGAGCATATCATCTTCTTAGTGCTTTTAGTGAATAAAGAAGAGATGTTTTGTTGAAGGGGTGCCTCTGGAATTTGGCTGAGAAATACCTGCAGTACCAGGTCTCCCTCTAGAGGCGCTGCTCATCCTGAGCCCCATTCCTGGGCACTGAAGGCCAGGGGACTCCATTTCCTTTAGGTTTGCAATATGATTTGGAAATGAAAGAATGGATCCTGTCCTTCCTCAAAATTAAATATCAATAGTCTGGCAGATTTGATTTTTATTATCTTTTTAATTTAACTTTTTAAAAATATAATTTTAAATTTGGAGGAGAGTTTTAGAAAAATACAAACCTCACCAGAGTACCCTCAGACCCAGGGGCACTTGCCACCAGTCTTTTTGAGTGTCTGTGTTCCTCTACCACCATCCCATCGCTTTAAACAGTTTGATAGTACAGTAAAGACAACAGGAATCTTCGTCATTCCCTGAGTTCAGGAGCACACTTTCTGACCATTGGCATTTCCAACGGAGAAAGTTAAACCTCAGTGCTGGTGACTGTCGCCTGACAATCCATAGTCAGAGCTTGTCAGTTATCCCAGATCTGTTCCTGGTCGCAACGGTTTTCAAGCCTTTGCGAATAGTCCAATCACATGTTGTGTCTATTTTCCCAGGAAGGATTTCCACCAAGAATGATCTAGAAAAATCTACTACATACCACTCAAAGATGGTGTCAAGCTTGGGTTACGTTTAGTATTAAATAGTCAGAGACAGAAAATGTCCAGAAGGAGTCATGGCAGTGGATCTGTGATGTGTCTGGTGAACTTGGGTATTTTCTAAAGAAAGGGGAATGCTTGTTTTCATTAAGCACTTAGAGGAAAAGCTAAATTGTCAATTTAAAAGAAATTTTGGAAAACAGAAGATTGGATAAGCAATAAGAAATGCCATTTGCGGCCAGATGTTTGTAGAGAGCATGTCTCCATTAAGTGGGTAGGCGTGGGCTTTCTTCCTTTCTTGTTCTGGAACCATCCATCACAGGGCAGAGTAGGCAGAGAGAGGAGAGACACTGCTAAGCAGACAGCAATAGAACCAGAGAATGAAGCAGTTATTTCTGGATAGAAAAGAAGATTATGTACATGGGGGAAAAAAACACAACACAAATTAAGTTTTTGAGTACTGCGTATGGCAGTATACTCTTATAATCTTAGCACTTGGGAATCTGAGACAGGAGGATCACAAGTTTGAGGCCAGCGTGGACCATATACTATCACATGTTCTTTAAAAATAAAAGTGGAAATTACACTTTATTTGTTTATAGTTTTATGATCATGAATATTGGTTAGTTTATAAAGGAATCCCCGTGCACTTGTAACTAGCCTCTGGCCCTTCCCCCAACCACATGGATTGGTGTAGGACCCTGAAGCTTCTTGATTCTCTGCTGCCCCCATCAGCCAGGAAGGCCAGAGTCCTCCATATTGTCCTGGTCTCTGGGCACACAGATGTGTATACAGAGCACCACTCCTATGTATCTGAGCAGATTTTAAACAATTAAAGCCAACATAGAAGGGCCCTGAAGATAGACATACTTTTGGGCAAAGCTCTACCCAAAGATGTTCTCTGATGTGTACAGGACACTCAATACTTTCTCCAGTGTGAGGCTGGATTCCCATACACTCACTTACACAGCATCCTCATGTGACCAGAAGGCCAACATTCTCCATTCGTGTCCTCTGGAAGGACAGTCCATGAAAGCTTTCATCCCATGCCTGTGTTTGTCAAGCTCCACAATTCCCATTGGATTAGAAGTCACATCCATAATTTTCTTTAAAACAATAGTATCAGGACAAACTAGCTTTAAATTCCCCTCTCCTTTATGTGACAATGAAATGAAAATTTGTTCATGCTTGAAAAGAATTTAAATTTCATTGGAAATTGAATTCTCATGTTTGTTTCAAAGTGACTGTATGTCCTAGCACTCTGGAGTCTGGTAGGTGAGAAAGTCCTATTCAGGAGGTAGTTGCCTGACCCTGATGTCAGGGGGACAGACTTCAGATTGTTTCTAATCAGTTGCTTAGGGGTTGAAGGCTCCCTTGGATTCAATCACACAGCATTTTTTTAGGAGCAGTTGCTGACCTTTGACCCTTCCTGCAGAGGGCTTGACGGGATTAGGAGAACTTTGCTCAGTTCACCTCCAGCTACAATAAACTAACAAGAAAGAACATACTTTTTAATTATCCAAACATATTTACATGCTAGACTGAGTCCCCAGATGGGACAAAGAGTCATACCAAGCTACAGATAGCAGTTGTTCAGTAATATTCTCTGTCTGTCTGTGTCTCTCTTCCCCTTGCCCTTCTCTCTCTTTTCTCCCTCCCCGTTCTTCCCTTCCCCCTCCTCCTTTCATAGGAGAACCTGTAGGTAAAAGCCAGGTTGCCCGCATTTCATCGTAGTTTTCTGTAGCTTGATTCTCACTTCTCCTTTTCTGCATCCACACACAGCTCACAGCTTCTGCTTGAATATCCTAAAGGGTTTTAAATGGTGTCCAAACCATTCAGCTGTTTTCCTCTCCTATGACAAGGCAATGCATCTCCAGTTTACAGGACAAAAGGATCTGCAACATTAGACTACAGTGATACAGGCATTGTAGGCAATGGGGCTGTCACATGTATCTGTCCTGGGAGGGTCCTTCCACAGTACTAGTTGGTGAAACAAATCTCCATCAGCAGGAAGGCTCGCTAAGGCAAGTGAGGTTGACAGTAGTCCTGGCTCACATAAGGGTCAATGACATCTTGCATTTTGTCATCTTGAGATATCCTCTCCCTTCCCCCTCTGTCTAGCACACAGTCATATTTCTGCCTGATCTTTCTTGCAAAGTCAAGAAAGATAGACTGGCTTCTCCTGGGACCCTCTTGCCATTGATGTTGAGCAGAGTATCTGAGGGCACAGTGTGGTACAAAAATTTCTCACATCTCTTTGTACCTACTTTGATTTCGTTTTATTGTGCTTTCACAATTAGAAGAGCAAGGCAGAGGAGATGAAGGCACAGTTTGTTCCTGGGTTCAGCTGTACAGATGGTGTTCTCAGGTTGCTTTTTGTCTTTTCCTGCTTTCTGTAGGTTGTTTTTATCTGTTTCTCTCCCCTCCTAATGGTACCCTGCTAATTGTTTAGTGGTGAAGGCATTTGGTTCCTGCTGAAAAACAAATGTGTGGTTTAGTCCATTAGCACCTTTGCTCAAAATAAATAGCACTCAGAAGTATGTGGCTGGGGGGGGGGGTCATTTTTGAAATCTTAAGCCAGAAACCAACTTATCTGGAATTTCCTGTTCAGTGGCAGAATGAACAGATATTGTGCAGGTGGAACTGGAGTCAAGACGTTTCCCTTCCAAGCTCAAAGCAGGTCCTTGGCCTGACAACCACAAAAGTCATGCACTAAGTATCTTGGGTAATCAGGTAGGGAGCATTTCCTGTTCTTGTCAGGGATTGAAGGCATGTAGCCTCTTGCTTAGATGCCACCTGACTATGGAGCACTGTGCCGTGGATTGTGCACTATACTCAACGTACACACTGTCACAGTTGAAAGAAACTAAGTCTTCCTGTGGAGTTAGGGCAGACTTCATATATGTGCTACTACCTGTAAAGTGGATAGACTCCAGGCAGAGAGAATAACTTGTGACTGAGGAATGGCAGGGACTTTCAGAATGGGCCTTAGGATGATGGTAGGGATGAGGGTTCAGAAGGCTGCAAAAGGAAGGCCTGTCGAGTCCTCTGTAGATAACGAATAAGTACTTGTTTGATTAATGTCATATATGTAGCTATTGACGATCTGTGAGTAGTCAAAATGTTCTCTGATACAAAGCACATTAAACAACAGATGAGCAGTACAGCAGTCTATGGGCATTGTATAAGGAGAAGATGTGACAGTCCTCGATTGTCCCTGGGTGGTAGTGACAGGAGACTGCCTTTGACTGGCTTAGGTGTTTGAAGGATAATTTCGAAGGTGTTGCCTGCTACTCTCCAAGTAAAGGAAGTTAAGATCTTCAGTGATGAAACAGGTGGGGACATGTGCCTCCCTATAGCATGCGGAAGAAATGATGCATCCGTGTAGTCTGTATTTCTGCCAACAATGAATAACTTTCATCATCACAGGGAGAGAGGAGGCAAAGTTAGATTTTGTATGACTATAAATAGTTGGCCTACTGGTGAAATCAGGTTAAGGTCTCTTGACTATATAATAGAATTATCACTGAGTCTCTAGTCTGCTACCAGTATTTACGACAAAGAAGTTTTTATGTGTTGTATGGTCACATATTCAGAATTAGGCGTTACTGATAAAGGGATGTCTGCTCTGAAGCTTTCCTTTAAAAGAAAGGCTCAGGAGATGTGTGTGTGCACCCGTGGGCAAGTGAGTGTGTTTGTTTACATGTGTGTATATAGTATGTGTGTATGTACATGTGTGTGTGTGAATGTAAAGAAGAGAGCCAAATGGAGAGAAACAAAAGCAACAGAGCAAAGAAGGTTGGACATCCCTGTCTTGTTAAACAGTGTCTAGCAATTCTTTGTTCTGAAAACGTTTTTAAAGCTTAAAAAAAAGTCACAATAAAATAGAAAAAGAAAGACAAAAGACAGCAGAGATGACTCGACTGGTATGGAAAATGCCCACCGTGTAAACATAAAGATATGAGCCTGTATCCCTTGTACCCACATAAAAGCCAAGTGAAGGGGCAGGCATCTGTAATGGAACTACTGCGGAAGGTCAGTCAGTGAGCTCCAGGTTGACCGAAAGACTTTATTTCAGAGGCAAAGGTGGAACTCTCAGGCATATACACAAAGGTTGCTCCACTATACCAGAAAGACATTTGCTTGACTATGTTCATAGAAGCTTCATTCATAATAGCCAGAAACTGGAAACAACCTAGATGTTTCTCAACTGAAGAATGGATAAAGAAATGTGGTGCATTTACACAATGGAGTATTGCTCAGTTATTAAAAGCAATGACATCATAAAACTTGCAGGCAAATGGATGGAATGAGGAAATTCATCCTTAGTGAGGTAATTCAAACTCAGAAAGACACATGTGGCATGTACTTACTTATACACGGGTAATAGCCATAAATTAAAGGCTGACTACACTGCAATTCACAGAGCCAAAGATACTAAGTGACAAGAAGGGCTCAAGAGAGGATACATGAATCTCACTGAGAAGGGGGAAATAGAATAGACATTGTGACTATACAGGGTTGGTGTGGGAACAGGAGGGATCAGGTTGGGGGAGGATAGAGGGAGAGAGTACTGAGTGATAAAATTGGAAGCAATGGGAAATTATCTCTAGGACAAGCAAGAAACCCAGGGCAATGGAAACTCCCAGGAACCTCTGAGGTTAACCCTAATTAATACTCTGAGTAATAAAGAATATGGAGACTAAACCTGTCTTCTCCTGTCATTAGACAAGACTTTCAGTGGAGAAATTGGGACACCAACCCAACCACAAAGCCTTAGAATTACATTTTGTCATGCCTATAAGATGGGGAGGTGTAAAGATGGAACAGAAATTGAGGGAACAGCCAACCAGTGACTGGCCCTGCTTGAGACTTACACCATGAGAAGAAGCTCACCCCTGGCACAGTTAATAATATTGTCCTATATTTGTAGACAGAGCCAAGCATAAATTTCATCTGAAAGTCTTCATCCAGCAACTCATGGAAACAGATGCAGAGACCCACAGTCAAACATTAACCAGAGCTTGGGGAACTCTACAGAAGAAGGGGAGAAAGGACTGTAGGAGCCAGAGGGATCAAGGACATCACGAGAAATCATTTAACCTGATCTTATAGGGGCCCACAGAGACTGAACTGTCAACTAAAGAGTATTCATGGGGCTGACCTAGGTCCTCTGCCTGTATGTAATAGTTGTGCCGCTTGGCCTTCATGTGGGACCCCTATCAACAGGAGCAGGAGACATCTAGCACTCTGTTGCCAACCTTGGGAACCCATTTTCCCAACTGGGATGCCTCTTAGCCTTAAGAGGAGAAGATGTGTCTAATCTTACTGCAACTTAATATGCCCCAGCTGGTTGATATCCATGTGAAGAGAAAGGGAGGAGAAGGGAATGGGGGCAAAGAAGAGAAGGGAGGAGAAACTGTGGCTTAGATGTAAAGTAAATAAACCAATTAAAAAAACTCATACCAAAGCTTGAGGCAGTTTTTCAGAAAGCATTATGTTGGTGTAACTATAAAGAGTTGAAGAAGAGAGAAAGACACACACACACACACACACACACACACACACACACACACACAGACACAGAGAGACAGAGACAGAGACAGACAGAGAGACACAGAGAGACATAGACAGAGACAGAGATACGCAAACATATATACTAAACATTATTACATACACACGGAAAACAGTTACTATTGCTGAAACACTATGACCAAAGTAACATGGGAAGGAAAACATTTATTCATAAGGCTTCTGTTTTCACATCAGTATTTGCCACTGAAGGAAGTCAGGGAAGGAACTCAAACAAGGAAGGTGCTGATGCAGAGACGATAGAGGCGTGTTGCTTATTGGCTTGCGCCACATGGCTTGCCCAGCTTGCTTTTTCATGGAAATTAGGACCTCCAGCCATCAGGCACCACCCACATTGGGCGGAGCACTGCCATGTCAATCATTAATTTAAGAAAAGTCTGATCCTATGGAGTAATTTTAATAGCTTGTGTCAAGGTGACATACAACTAGCCAGATAAAGTTTAAAGATGGAGGAAACCCCTGACATGTTGGATCTATGTGATTGATACCAGAGTGGAAAGTGTGATTGGTTCTTTAGAAATTAATGTAAGAGTGAGAGGGGTTGGAGGAAGGACCTAGGTGCATAGGTGGGTTCAGGAAAAGACTAAAAGACTGGCAGGTGACTGCTCTGAGGGGCACTTGGGAACCTCAGCTGCCTTTGTACTACGAATGCTGGAATGCATGATAACAGGGTACTGCAGCTCTTTGAACAGAAAAGCAGAGGGGTAGCCCTTTTTGGACAGGCTCACCTGCTGGCCCTTCTAGATAAGTGCTTCCCATTAATAAGAAGCTCCTGAAGTTGCCCCACCACTCACCTTGATGACTTTATATAAGGCAGTTGCATTGTCATTGGCTGGTTTTCTATCTGGAGGCTGCCCCCGTGTCCTACTGCTACCAGCACACCACTAATGTCAGAGCCAGTGTGTTCATCTGTGGCCATGCCTGCCATGTGCCCTACAACACTCTTAGGAGCTCTGATGGCTCTAAAGGATAGAAGATACAAGCCCTGGTTATGACCTCAGGAACCCTTCTGCAGACCTCCCTACTTCTCTGGAATGTGTGGTGTGCCCACACCAGTATGCCAGTTCAACATTCAAGGTGATCAATATTTCTTTGTCTAGCAAGAATCATGTGTAAAACAGTAAGAGCCTGCAACAGCTTGAAGCTCCATCTGGCTACTGGAGAACATGCTCTTGGGGTGAATATTGGTTCCTCACCCCAGTCTTCCCTGGACTGACAGCTGGGGTGAGATGCTTTGCACAGCCTGCTGAGCAAACCAGCAATCTGGATGATTTCTCTCTCACCTGGGAAAGCTGGGCTTCCTACTGAGAGTCTGAGAAGTGACCCTTTGTGACGAGGCTACATCCACCAGCAATGAATTGCTGTTCATTCTTGAATATTTATATCAGAAGTTAAAAGTCTGCTGGTAAAAACCCTTCATTCTAGGAAGCCCCCATTATCAGGAGGACACTCTAGGAGGACTGAACTTATGACTCCAGGAACAGTTTCCCATTAGGTCCACATAAAGTAGAGTGGGGAGCATCTAACTGATGGCGGAGAGTTTCTTTCTTTATTATAAAGAGCAGGAGGTAGCTGACTCAGCTCTGTCTGTCTAATGGCTTTGGCTTGGTCACTTGTAACTCATCTGAGTTAAGAGCTTCAGCTCATAGCTCAGTTGGCAAAGGGTTGGTCTTACAGGCATGAAGAGTTGAGTTCAGTTCCCAGAACTCACAGTGAATGCTCAAAGTTGGCACTCGTAACCTCAGCTTCGAGGAGATGGACATAGTTAGATTGCTGTCTGTTATTCACTGGTCAGCCAGCCTAGTCTTTATGAGCTCTAGAACAGAGAGAGAGTCTGTCTCAGGGGTTAAAAAGAAGAGGGCCAAGTTAAACTCTGAGATATGTATGACACTCAAAGTTTTCTTTAGCTTCCATACATGTGAATCTATAGATGAACAGGAACACCCCCATATTTCCCTACATACATGCATTTATGCATATACACATGGCAGCAAGCACAACCCTCAACCCTCCCCCCCAACACACACACACACACACACACACACACACACACACACACACACACACACACACACACAATAAAATACAGCAGATCCCCAAATTCCTCTCTATATTCCAGCCTAAGCTTTTCAGTCTTGAGAATCCAGACACCGTCTTTGATTCTATGGTTTATCTCCTTACTAATTTTTATTTTTATTTTTTTTCCCACTAGGCCTTTCTAAGTCTGAGTTCGTGGTCCCAACATTCATGTTAATGTGGGTTTTTTTTTTTTGTACAGAAATTGAGGATACATCCACATACAAACCTAAATACCAATTCTTATTGGGGAAATCATAAAAGAATATGTATTTAAACCACATACACCTTGAACATTTTTTACTATAAAATAATAAGTTTTGTAAGATATTTTTACGAATAAATAAGTATTCAGCTAGTATATACATACAAATTTTCTGGTACAACATCTCCCTTCCCTCAAAAGCACAAAAACAGAGAGCTTCATGCTTTTCCCACCATGAAGGGTCTTGAGGACACCTGCCTACCTACCAAAGAAATGAATCACATTCTAACCACCCAGGGTACAGACCTGCATCATGAGGCTCCGAAGCCAGCTCTCAAGTCCATGAAGTTCGCTCAAGTCTCTCATGGACATCTGGCTGGTGAGATGTCTGGGCAGAATATTTGTTCTCATACCATTTCAACACACACTTTATTCAATGACTGTAATTCTCCACATCTGAGTCTAAAGCAGAGATTCCATGAGGCTGTGAGCTAAATAGCTTACGTTCCTAATAGAAAAGGGCACAGTCCTTTCCATTTCTGATAAATATGTACATACAGCAACTCGCAGTCATTAGTAGAGTGTGCTGGTTAGTTTTATGTGAACTTGACACAGAGTAATCTGGAAGTAGTGAACCTTAATTGAGAAAATTGCCTACACAAGGTTCAGCTGCAAGATATCTTTTTAGTTATTAATGAGAAAGGGGCTAGCCCATTATTGGTGGGGCCATCCCTGGGCTGGTTGTCCTACAGTCTATAAGAAAGCAGACTGAGTAAGCCATAGGGAGTAAGCCAGTAAATGGCACCCCACCATAGCCTCTGCATCTCCTGTCTCCAGTTTCCTGTCCTGTTTGAGTTCCTGTCCTGACTTCCCTTGATGATGAACTGTTATGTAAAAGTTTAAGCCAAAAACCAAACCAAACCAAAACAGAAAACCCACTTTTCTTCCCAACTTGCTTTTTTAGGTGTGGTTTTATGTTGCAGCAATAGCAACCCTAACTATGACAGTGTCTTATATACAGCTAGCTTTCAACAACATTCCTGGTAACTGGTGAGTAGAAATGGACAGTTTCCATGGTCCACTGATATTCTACTTCTTCTAGTTATCAATTATGGTTGACAACAACATGCTTAGACTCTGGAATGAAAACAGTGTCCCAGCTTTTACACGTTACTCCATTCAAGGACGGTCTGTATCCCTGAGCATGTTTATTTGGTTTGCATATTTGCTTGTTTACTTATTTATTAATGTACTTATGGGTATTTGAGTTAAACAAGGTGGTCTTTTGATACACATAGAGACATCACTAGGACAAGCAAGCACTGGAGCTCCTTGGAACTGCCTGGACCATCTCTACTATCATTGTACCTGGTCTCTCACTGTGCACATCAGTCACAGGAATGCACAGAATTTGATGCTCTGTCAACAGCTATAGTACATATGTTAAAAGCTGTCAGTCTAGGTTTGGTCATCTGACACAGCAGCCAGACCCGGTCTCCCCATGCTCTTCTAATCCTAACCTTGTAGCTACCCTTCTCTCCATTTTAACGTATTTAATGATGATTGTTGATATCTCACATGTATCTCAAGCTAGTCTTTGCAATCTGTGTGTGGTTTATTGCACGTAATAAAAAAACTCCTCTGTGCTGATCCATCTTGCTACAAAGGGCAGATTTTCTGCCTTCTTTAAGAGTGACTAATACTTAACTTCAGGTCTTCATCCAACGGTCTTGCCATGCCTTCCTGTATGCGATATATATATATATATATATATATATATATATATATATATATATATATATATGTGTGTGTGTGTGTGTGTGTGTGTGTGTGTGTGTGTGTGTGTGTGTGTATGTATGTATATGTATATATATTGACTATTATGAACAGTTTTCAACACTGTGGATAATGGTGAAATAATACTTTGTACTTATTGAAGCCCATAATTCTCTATAATTTCTCCTTCAAACACTTTTTCTAAATACCACTTTCCTGAAGCCACATTCTTCTACCCAATTGAACCTGCACAAAAATTTAATACGTGCAATCATCTTCCTAATTCTTTCCAACTATGAAATTCTATTGCGGGAATGGCTATTCCCAGCAACCTATCACAGTTCAGCACATATTTAGCCCTTGCTCCATGTAGGTCTTGTATTCAGTGCTCAGAGTATTCAGCCTGTGCGTATATGTGGCTGTTGTGGAAGACATACACAGTAGATGGTAACATATTGAGGAACTGGTTAGGGCTCAGACCAAAGAGGACTCAAGCTAGTGCTCTCTTTTGTGTTCATTTTTCTTCAAGAAAGTTCCAAGAATGAGGGTTACCCTGAGCATTTTTATAAATGCAAATCATGCATTATGAATGCATACTTAAAAAATTGTAATTTTCCTTTTCTTTTTAATAACAAAAAACCTACAAGAAACAAACCACAGCCTTCCTGTTCATGCACAGTTTGATGGTTTTTCTGAAGGTGCGCCATCTCTCTGTCTCTGGCCTTTGTTCTCCTCTATTTCCCTTCAAATGATGAAGACCCATTCTGTCTGCCTCTGGGCCTTTTCATTTCAACTGTCCTATTTATACCTTTGAGCCAATTGGAATGGAAGAAAGGGTGGAGGTTATTTTTTTTCTACCTGTTCTAGGAACATGTGTTCGAAGAATAAATTTTTCCCCTCATTAAATCATGTTGGCAATTTTCCAGGAATTCTTATTTTAATATCAACTAAGGAAGTGCATGGTTTCTATCTGAAGGTAATGAACTCAATAAGGTTTTCAAATACTTTTAATTTTATTATTTAAAATTGCATATATTGGAAATTTGGTTTGCGCAGAACTGTGAAACATGAATCAGTCTAGAATGTTTCATCTCCACATGTAGTTCACACTTCATGGGCTGAAAACTCACAGAGTAGATCTCTCTTCCTATGGCTTATTCAAAAGGGACACAATGGTGGGGTCCAGAGAAAGAAATCACTTCTTGGTAATCTCAGAAAATGTGGGCATAGAAGGCCAAGAAGCAGAGAAAGGATAAGGCAGTGGACCGATGGACACGAGGTCTGAGAAGCATGGTTGATAATCGAGGGTTGCTTTGACCTTCACTGCCTTCTCCGCTTACTCCTGCGAGGCATTAGAGGCATTAGTTCCTCATGTGGTCTGTAGCCCAGGCCAGTCCAGGGGAGCTGAAAGCCTCTTGCTCAGAGCATGGAGAAAAGGGGCTTCCAAGTATAAGGAAAGCTGTTTGCAAAGATATAAAAGTGTCCCAGAGCCCACAGTACAATGTTGCACAGCAGTGGGTCCTCAATTCTTCCAGTGTGAGAAAGTTATACTATCCTAAAAGAGTGGGCATATTGATCTAGATTTATGGAATGGATCTCAGTAAGACATGTGGCAAATGGTGATGTGTGCAGTAGGGCTGTCTTGCCTGACATCTGATGAAGAAGCCAAGCAGCAGCTATCCTAGAAGCATCTCATCTCTCCTCTAAGTCTTCCTTCTGTTCAAAGGGCCACAGTAAGTAGCAAAAGAAATTTTCATTCATCCTCCCAATGATAGTGTCTGCTAGAGGAATAGCAGACTCTGACAGAAGACAGAGTGTTGGGTTCTGCACCTCTAAACCCATGGGGACACAGGTAGACACATGCAGAACATGTAAAATGAAGTAAAGAAACCAGCATGGGGTAAAACAAAATAAAACAAAACATGAAGCAGAAACAATGGGTCAGACAAATGTACTGGTGCTGTTCTGAGATATCCTATTACTCCCAGGGCAGCTGCAGATCCATCCCAGGGCTTCATTCTTTTGACCGAAATACCATTGTCCTTAGAGGGCCAACATACCACCATAGCAGATAATGATTTCTTTGATTATAATTGACTTATTTTCATTAGATTATTTTTGACCTAAGAAATTATCTTATAGTTGCAGTATCCCAAACAGATACATTGTACCAAAATTTCTGGTATATAGAGAGAAAAATCTGCAAGGGGCAATACAGAAACTAGAAAAAGTGAGAGCAAGAAATGAGCTGCAAAGTCTGTATCTGACCATGTGTTCAAGGTTCCACTGGACTCAGTGACCTACTACTGTTGCATGCAGATGGTCCCTGAGGCCAGCCCTACTGTGTCCCCCATGTTCTGAGGTTTGATGTTAAAGTATGTTGGTGGGAAACAGCAGGACTCTGCTGGACTCATAGCTAAGATAGTTTGGTTGTGGTGAGGAACCCATTTGTGTGTGCCACCATTGATTCAGAAGGGAGACAAAGGGTGCTTGTGAGACGGTAGCATATTAAGGTTGGCATCTGAAAAGGTTCTCTGCTAAAGAGGAATTCAGATGATTGCTCCTCAATGTAAACGTCTATGTGATCTGCTTAATGCAGCTCCTTCTTTGCTGCATGTTTCCTGGTGTCCTCTGGTTAGCCTTCCATGAGTGAGACAGCAAGGGGTTGGTAGCATTAGCTAACAGGGTCCCAGTACAAGTTCCTGCATAAAGGTCTTTGAGTTCTGCTCATGAGATGATGGAGAAGGCTTTTGAAAGGAGATAATCACAATGAACCCATGGTAAAGACAGAAGCTCCTTGTCCATCTCTAGTTTCACCCAATTCCCTTTTCATATGGAACAACTTCAGAGATGAAAGAAAGGAAATCAAATGGCTTAGCAGAAGTCTGGACCTCCTGGGCTCCACTGAGTTACATGCCTTCATGTTAGAGTACTCCATTTCCCCTACCTCGCCACAGCCCTCCACAGCCTTACAGTTGGGTCATCTAGCCCAAGAAAGGCTGAGGGCAATTACTGAAGAGCCTTGTGAAAGTTGAGACATTTGGTATGTTGGCACTGGGGATTAGTAAGCATGAGATTGACTTAGTGATACCAACAGATTTATGATGACCCAACTAAACAGGGAATGAGGATGCAGTTCATCTTGGAGGTGGAGCAGAGCTGCAGGAGAGGCAGCATGATGAAGTTAATCATGTTGCATTCATATTCCAGAAGTAGAGAAAGGGGGATGCTGGTACCCCAGCCCACAGAATGGTGCTTATGTGAATAGGGTTTTTCAATCACTGCTGACCCAGCCCAGCAATTCCTTCAGAGGCTGAGATGAATCCCAAGTAGGCCATTGCACATTCCATGAGGTTGTTGATCAATATTAACCACCACATGTATATTTAGAAATTCACACACACACACACACACACACACACACACACACACACACACACACACATCATCTTTTTTTCTTTTTAAATGAGGTCAAATCTTCAAGAACTCCCAGAAAAATTTTCAATATTACTACTTTTGGACCGTGTAGCAAAACAAACAAACAAACAAACAAACAAAATCCTGAACAACCTTGTAGATGCAGAATCTCCAAACCCAGGGTTGTATCAGACACTGACATATGGCATAGCTGTAACTGGGAAGAAGTACACACATTCCTGAGTCTCTGAGTCTGGGGCTATTCCTGTCTAAGGTTTTTCCCTGGAGACCGATACAAATAGGCATATGTGAGTCTATGCACTTATGCCCTGTTATTATTTGATATATTCTAGAGATACAAACAAGTGGTTAAGATATTCCAGAGCTTTCTGTTGGACTTGTCATTTCAAATGTGGTTTGAGGTGGTCTCAGGGAGTATATTAAATGGAGTCTTTGCATGCATACATCCTCTGTAAGCACATGACTGCTTTGTCTGCTCTTGAGTTTAGAGACATAATTCAGCAGATCTTTGCTGCTTCCTTCCAAGAAATCTAATCAAACCTGTACTGGAAAGAACCAATATGGTTAGGGTCTGCTAAGGAAGAAAATATATTCAGAATTTTGCCTCCAGGACCAAATAAATAGATTTTCTTATTATTGCTGCAATCTAATCTCCAATGTATAAAACGAGGATAAAAATAATAAAAATAAAAGACATAAAAGTACAAAATGGCAGAGTAAAAACATGAAACAGTCCATAGGAGCGGGGGATTTGGGAGGGGTTCTTGGTGACATTTCTTCAGATAATAATGAAAAAAAAAAGGTCTAATGTTTACCCAGCTCAGCATCCTTCCAGCTTCCCCAGGGAATGAAATCTCTCTCTTCCCCTGGGGAAGGGGGGTACTTACTTTGCTGCATATGTATTGGCATAAAATTGCCTACAGAGAGATCACAGCTTGGGGCAAACTTTGTGGAGGATGAAGGTGAGTAAGAATTTCTCTGTGCTAAACTGTATTTCCTTCCAGTGAAGTTCCCATTTCAAAATATGTCCTCACCAGCTGGAGAAGTCAAGCAAAACAGCCACCTTCACTCCCCCTTGAATTGAACAAAGCCTTCAGTGTTAATTTCTGGTTCCCATTCCTCACTGGGTAACCTTCAGTCAACCCTCTCCTCATTGAAGGGCTTTATGTGGAAACAAGATCTTTGCCTGGGAGCCTGTTTACTCTTAGAAAGACTCAAGATGGGAGCTTCCACCAAAAGGAGACAAAGATTTAGAGAACTGAGATTCATGAAATGTGTCTCTCCACTCCCTGTAGGAAGGACATGCAGATGCCTTTTATGCTTTAGAGAATCCAATGGTAAAGAAAGTTGATGGTTTCAAGGTGTACTCTCCAAGATCATGAGTTGTTATCAATCCCCACTGTCAAATGTTCATGGTATTTAGAGAGGGGCAACTGGGACGAAATGGGGAGTAGATGAGTTTTTGCAGGTAGTGAACCTGACAGTGGCTTTTAAGAAGAGATATGAGGTTGGCCATGTGGCTCAGTTGGTAGCGTATTCACTTCCCTTGTAAGAAATATGAGCACCAGTAAATTCATAATCCCAGAACCCAGGAAGTTCACGTGGGAGGATCAACATTCCAGGGCTATCTCTGGCTACCAAGACAAGCTTAGGATTCAGGAGATCCCATCTCAAAGTCTCCACAAGGCACCCTCTATTCTGTCACAGCACAAATAGACCTCTGTGACTTAGACTCCAGGGCCACGATTTTAGTCCCACTTGCTATAAATTGCTTTTACCCAGGATACAGATGTGCCAATAAAAAAATGAACTCAGACTGGTAAGTATTTCATAAGTTGGGTGTGGATGATGAAGGGTGGGCAGTGTGTAAAATAAAGGTAACAAGGATACATGTAGTGGGAGTTCCATGGCTGGATCAAGGTTCTGAAAGAGAACACGCACATGTAAAATGATCCATGAAAATGAACAAGTAGAAAAATGTTGTTTAACAGAACTTACTCTTGGGATCATTTGGGGTGCATCTTGATTGGTTTTCTGCTTTTCCCAGCATAAGCACAGAAGCTTAATGTCTCCAAAGATGACACTGCAAAACCCAACCAAAACAGAGATGTGGGTGATGTTTCAAAGACCCTAAACTGACAATTCAGAAAGGTACGATTAGAATTCTGGTCTTTCTAATAACTATTATGGTCTTTCCCAACCTCACTCTCTGCCTTTTCCTCTCCCCACTTCTCTCCTCTAGTTACTCTTCTTTTTTTCTGTCTTATTTCATTGCTTTCCAGACAATCTCAAGTAGCCCAGCCTGGCTTCCAGCTTACTATATATCTAAGAATGACCTTTCACTCCTGATATAGCTGCTTCTAACCCTCCAGGGCCAGGATCAGTGCTGTAGACCACAATACTGGTTTATGCATGCAGGTGATAGAACTCAGGGAACTGTGCTTGCTGGGCAGGAAGTCTACCAACTGAACTGCACTCCACCTGCCTGCCAGTCTTCCTTTCCCTCTGATGCTATGGTATTAATTTCAAAGTGAAATCTAATACCATTTAAAACCTGAAGAGAACACCAATGGCTTATGATCTAAGATCAAGAATTGACAAATTGAAAAGCTTCTGTAAGGCGAAGGACATTGTCAATAGGACAGAATGGCAATTCACAGATTGGGAAAAGATCTTTACTAACTATACATTGGATAGAGGGCTAATATCCAAAATATACAAAGAACTCAGGATGTTAGACTCCAGAGAACCAAATAACCCTATTAAATTGGGGTATAGAGCTAAACACAGAATTCTCAGTTGAGGAGTTTCAAGTGGCTGAGAAGCAACCTTAGAAATGTTCAACATTCTTAGTCATCAGGGAAATGTAAATCAAAACAATTCTGAGATTCTACCTTACACCAGTCAGGATGACTAAGATTAAAAACTCAGGTGACAGTAGATGCTGGCAAGGATGTAGAGAAAGAGGGACACTCCTCCATTGCTGGTGGTATTGCAAGCTGGTACAATCACTCTAAAAATTAATCTGGCGGTTCCTCAGAAAATTGGAAATAGTTCTATCTGAGGACCCAGCTTTACTACTCCTGGGCATATACCCAAAAGATACTCCAACATATAACAAGGACACATGGTTCACTATGTTCACAGAAGCTTTATTTATAATATCCAGAAGCTGGAAACAATCCAGGTGTCCCTCAACAGAAGAATGGATACAGAAAATGTGGTACATTTACACAATGGAGTACTACTTAGCTATTAAAAACAATGATTTAATAAAATCCACAGACAAATGGATGGAACTTGTAAACATCATCCTGAGTGACATAACCCAGTCACAAAAGAACACACATGTACTCACTCATAAGTGGATATTAGCTTGAAAGAAGCTTAGAATACCCAGAATACAACCCACAGACCATATGAAACTCAAGAAGAAAGAAGATCACACCAAAGTGTGGATGCTATAGTACTACTCAGAAGGAGGAAGAGAATAATCTTTGGGAAGTAGCAGGAAAGAAGGATCTGGGATGGAGAGAGGAGGGGGAGGGAAAAGGGGTGTCAGTTCAGATATGGGAAGAAATGGGGGAGAAGTACAGAGGGTCAGGAATTTGAAAATAGATGTGTAGCAATGGCGGAGGGAGAACTGGGGTAGTCACTAGAATGTCCCAGATGCCAGGGACTCAAGAGGTTTCCAGGACCCAACAGGGAGAACTTTATCCAAAATTTATAACAACAGGGAGACAGAATCTGTAGAAACCATATTCAAATGGATAGGAAAGGTCCTCAGTTGAAGGTTTGGGCCACCCATTCACCTCAAAAATATTAATTCAAAATTCTTCGTGTCAAAAGGAAACCAAGGACAAAGAGTGGAGCAGAAACTGAAGGAAAGGCTATCCAGAGTCTGCTCCACCTAGGGATCTATTCTATCTGCTGACACCAACCCCAGATACTATTGCTGATGTGAAGAAGTGCTTACTAACAGGAGCCTGGTAGAGCTGTCCCCTGAGAGGCTCCGCCAGAGCTGGACCAATAAAGTTGCTGATGTACACAGCCAAACATTGAACGGAGTGTGGGAACACCAACGGGGAAGTCCCAACTGTAGGACTGTAGGAGTGGAAGAGGTTTACAACTTCATTGGAAGAACAATATCAACCAACCAGAGCCCTCAGTGCTCCCAGGGACTAAACCACCAACTAAAGAGTGCACAGGGTGTACCCATGGCTCCAGCTGGATATGTAGCAGAGGACTGTCTTATCTGGCATCACTGGGAGGGGAACCGCTTGGTACTGTGGAGGTTAGATGACTCAGGATAGGGGAATTCTAGGCTGCTGAGACAGGAGTAGGTGGGTGAGTGAGGAAAAACCCTCATAGAGTCTGGGGTAGAGAAGAGGGGATAGGGGACTTATGGAGGGGACACTGGGAAGGTGGATAACATTTGAAATGTAAATAAATAAAATAAACAATAGAAAAAAAACTCAATGCAGCATTCAAAGGAAAAAATGTTAAGTATAAGCATGATTCTTAGTATACATCCATGAGGAACATCATAAAATGAGAAAAGCAGAAACTGCTCTGTCAGATACTTAACTAATTTTGTTGTATAAATATCAATTCATCATTATCATTGTTACATCAAGTCAGTGTATACATTTATACATTTATACATTTATCTTTCTTCATAGGAATGCTTTCTTAATTCTCTTCTTCACCCTTCTTCCTCTTCTTCCCCATAAAGCTGAAGCTGGCTCTGAATTTGACTGTTAGGATCACAGGTATACATCACACCAGACACAAATTATTATCAAAAAGACAGTTGTATAAAATTCACCACAGTACGGTTTCCATTTTCCAGAGGAAGCAAGGCATGAAGAGAGAGCCTGGGGCACGTGCTGACCTCCCACTAGAGTGTGTCAACCGCTAATCTGCTTCTGCTGAAATGTAGACTGAGTTTTACTCCAACCACAGAGGAGACAGAGAAAAGTTTCGAAGACACCACTGAACATTCCAAATTAACCCCAGTCCTGGGTTCTAGACTAACTTCCTACCTAACTTCCCTTTCCCTTGGTGCCAGGGCTGAACGGGGGTACTGGCAGAGATGGCAGTGGTAGGTTCTTTAAGATACTCTCCCAGCCTTGCTGTGGGCAGATGAAGGCATAAGCCTCTTTGAGGCTTCAGGTGATGTCACTATTGTCCAGGAACTCTGGAGTGCTCTGGGGAGGCATCCTTCCGGAAGGAGTCCTGGGGACAATGTACTTCTAAGCATAAGAGAAGCAATTTGCAACCTGTGGATTGTGATCCCTTTTTTGGGGGGGGGTTTGCTTATGACCATTGAAATCACAGATATGTACGTTCTGACTCACAACAGTAGCAAATTTACAGTTATGAAGTAGCAACAAAAATGAGTTTTGTGGTTGGGGTAACAACATGAGGAACTGTATTAAAAGAGTGCCGCATTAGGAAGGTTGAGAACTACCACTACCGTAAAGGCACGCGTTGTGAAAGTAGGGACTACATGATCTAAGAATGCTACCATGTCCACACAGCTAGAGGGAAATAGAAGTGAAGTATGTCCATCAGGGAGGCAGCTAGAGGGATTAGCAGGAAGTTGAAGGCTTTGCATGGTAGGCTAAGCAGCTTTGTCTTAACTCGCTGCCCTAGTAGCCTTCCATTGAGAACTGGAGGCTCTCTGACAATTGGTACTTAGTATCAATGACATATATTTCAATAAGAGAGCCATAAGACTAATTAAAAGCATTTATCAGTGCTCTAGCCAACAGGAAGAGTCAAAGCACTACTTCCCTAAGCTGTAAGCCACTTCATGGTTTACATCCCCAGGGGCTAATTAATACTTTGTGAAGAAAGGAACCAAGAAGCAATCCTGTGTCCCTCTGGAAGCTGTCAAAATTTCTGCCAAGAGCCAGGTTATGAAGTGGTGACATCTTTTTGCTGTGGACAGACATGCATAATATCCAAAGGCATGCACAGGTCTATATGCAAGCTATCTAAAGGCATACATGGATCTACATTCATGCTATAAAAAAGACATTTAGGAGTCTACATGCATGCAATATGAAGGCATTCATAGGTCCCTGTGCAGGCTGTATAAAGGCATTGGTCTATCAATGATGAAGAATTCCAAAGTGCCCAGTGTTATATCCACAATGTTGTTGGCTATAGCACGCAGCCCTGGTTTGTCCATAATTCAAGCAAGCCTCATGCCTAGGCAGATTACACAGCTTCACAATCCACTGTCATCTGTGTAGGGGTCTGCCTGAAATATTTCTAAACTATTCTTTGATTGTTCTGGGACAGGTGTCATGTGTTACAAAGCCCTTAGACCACCAAGGGCTGGCTCCCTAGAGGTCCCTCTGTTCATGTGCGCATGTGAAAGAGCTGATGTGGAAGGTACTGGAGGTTTGACTAACTGTGTAAACAGGAAAGCACCTTTAGTTGATTTGGTCTTTCAGTGTATTTTCTGGAAGGTATTAATGTGAGATACAGAACAGTCTTCAAGCTTTTCATTCTTATAAGCCCCTTCAGGTCCCTCTATTCAGATCATTTTGTTCCCAATCTTTAATCTGTTATCAAATGAAGGGACAGATTTTTTCTGTTCAAGTTACAATTTAGTGTTCATGGGACTGGGTATGTGCATTTTAAAGCTAAATTAAGAATCCTAATGCTATTCTGCCATACTCATAGATCACTGCCTAGCCCAGTTATCACCAGAGAGGTTTCTGCCAGCAGCTGATGGGAGTAGATGTAGAGACCCACAGTCAAACACCACTAAGGGCATCCTGCAGAAGAAAGGGATGAAAGATTGTAGGAGTCAGAGGGCTTGAGGACACTGGGAAAACATGGCCCACAGAATCAACTTAGCAAGGCTCATCAGGACCCAGAGACTGAAGCAGCAGTAACAGAGCCTGCATAGGACTACACTAGGTTCTCTGCACAGACATTATTGTTGTATGACTTGGTAGTGGTGAGTCTCTGACTCCTGCCTCCTCTTGGGATTTCTTTTCTCCCACTAAGTTGCCTCATCAAGTCTTCATACGAGACTTTGTGCCTAGTTTTATTCTGCTTTGTTGTTCTATGTTCAGTTGATATCACTGGGAGGTCTGATTTTTCTCTGAAGGTAAATGGAGGAGGAGTCGATTTAGGAGAAAGGGGAGGAAGGGGTGACTGGAAGGAGTGGGGGAGGGGAAACCATAATCAAGATGCATTATATGAGAAAAGACTACACACAAAAGGAAAAATACTGAATATGGGCTGAAAATATATCTTAGTGAATGGAGCGTTTGCCCTGCCTCAGCTTCCTGCATGGCAGATGCTAGTTATGGTAACCATCATCTTTGACCCCAGTACTTGGAAGGTGCTAGAGCCTCAGACATTGTCAACCAGCTAGCTACACAGAGAGTTTGAGGCTAGCCATAGCTACATGATACCTTGACTCAACAAAAGAAAGCCAAACAAAATGACCCCCCCCCCAAAAAAAACCAGGTTATTTAATGTTTGTCATGGTTTAGTTTACATATCAGCCTGGGTAATGGATGTCTAGATCTCTGGATAAATGTTACTCTGGGATCTGCTCCTGGTAGAGATTGGTACTTCATTCTGTAAGCCCAGGAGAGTGTACAGGAGTATCACCCAAGGTGCTGTGGGCCAACATAGCAAGTCAGAGTGAGGGATAACCAGATCTCCATTCCTTGGCTGGAACAGAGATACTGTTCTTCTCTGAATGCTGCTGTTTCTCAGACGTCACCATCAGCCCTACCATCTGCCATCATGGACTACAATGTGCGAGTCAAAGGATCCTCAGGCCCCACCATCCAGTGAGCCTGCCTCCTCCATCTGACTGCCTTACTGTAGATTTCTTATTGGTTCTAGAGAAAAGAAGGTAAAAGCTTTTGATTGTTTACACCGCAAGGTCTTGATTTCTATTTCTCTTACTCATTTAAGTCTGTTCTTACAACTAGTTTTTCTTCCTTGATTTTATCTGCTTCCTGCAACTTCTTGTTAAGACACACACACAAAAGGAAGAACTTTCAGACTGATAAACATAGTTGAATAAATGAATAGCAGGTTTCAACATGGAGGGGAGATTTTTTTTTTTTTTTATAATTGCAGTTGACAAAAAGTATTTTTCAGAGCTTGTATGGAAATTCTAAAGCCAGTACGAAAGGCTTATGCTCAACAGAACGACAAAGAAGGATCTCACAGAGGACAAAAGCAAGCTATTGAACAAGTCTGCAAGGACAGGAGGCAAGTCTGCAGTGCTCAAGAGAACATTAAGTCAAGAACCACAGAAAGCTCATTCAATTACTATCTAAAGAACTCACAGGAGCAAACTGGCTCCGGGACTCTGATAATGCAAAAATCTGGAGAAGATTATATATATATATAAAGTTCTATTGCCATGAGTTTCCATTATGCCAGCCAACGCTCTACCCCCAAACTACACCCTGGCAATGTTCTTGAGGAAGAAGACAAGTGAAGACAGAATACATTTTGTACCCCTCAAACTGAGTTAATATCATTGACACACGAAAATGGGGCTGAACCTTAGCAATACTATCTTAAACAGACAAAGTAATCCCAAAAGGCTGTGCATGACACATCTTGTGAGCTTAAGAGCAGTAAGATCAAAACACATGAAAGTGTTTATGTATTAAAATCCTGCTGGAAAGTCTGCCCAAGAACAGGGAGCGTAACGCCTGAGTGCGGCCTCCACAGCGTCTTCGAAGCTCAGGAACAGGAGACAGAATGGTGAGACCTGGCTCGTGTTTCAGGTCCCAGTGTCTGTTTTTCATGGCAGGCATCTGCATACTTATGAAAAGACTCTAAATAAATAAATAATTTGGCAAATCAGTGATGTGATCTGTGGACACCTGTGCTCTTAAGAACCACAATGATTAATCTACAATCTGGATGTGTGCACTTGACCTTCAGAAACAGAAAAGAAGAACAGGAGAAAAGAGGGAGGGAGGGAGGGAGGGAGGAGAGGAAGAAAGAGAGGAGGAAAATGATGTTAGTGCTCTGAGCAGGAAACTTCTGTTCTCTAAGAGTGGTGAAATTAGTCTTGCTTCACGATTGTTTCTAGCAATGCGTCTGGATGCCAGCAGTCTGGTGGTGCAGTCATTTCTACTAATTCCTTAGAGGAAGAAAGAGTGAACCAGGAATACTACATGCCCAACAAGGAAAAAAAATGTTTTTACTATAAAAAGAGCGCCCCTTAAAGACGAAGGGTGCAAAGGATGCAGAGGAAACCCCATATGTTCTGTTTAGAAAAAAAACCTGTTTAATAAATTTAACTTATCTATAAAAACACAGTGACCCACAGAATACTCTCTCTCTTTCCTTCCCTCCCTCCCTCTCTCTCCCTCTCTCAGACTGTGGGGAAAGGAGACCCAGGCTCCTCCCCCACTCTTCCCTTCAGACTGAGAGTGGTGCACACGTGTGAGTGCACCATATGGGCAAGAGATGTCCACACAGAATAAAGACTAAAGATGGAAATCAACAAGGAAATGGCCAGAATGAGGCCCTTTGGGGGTGGGGTGGGGAAACTTAACTGAATGTAGCTTTGATGTAGGGCAAACTAAATATAACTTCAACCTCAGGCATCAAGGAAGGGGTGTGTGTTAATGCTGTTTTCTTCATTAGGCTCACCACATGGGAGACCCACCCTGTGTAAAATTGAGACAAAGATTTAAACGGAAACATGACAGTGGCAACCACTGACTGTTTTACATACACACATTCAGAACACTGAAAGTCTGTTTTGTAGGTATTTGTTAGAGCAAAGAAACTTGGGAGAGAGTGGTCCACACCATAAACTGCCTTAGTGGAACTAGGTCAAGATAAAGAGAGTTTAATATTTTTATAAAAATAATGTACCATAATCCAATTTTTATAAACTGTCTCAGTCTGCTTGTTTATTTGTTCTTCTGTCACTATAGACACCATTCTGCTTGCATAGTGCAAATGGAAGTGAAAATGTGAAAATGGTGTGCATAGGTACACGTGTGGACAAGAATGGGTATCCTCGGTGGGCTTGACCACACCCACGGGCAGGGAGGCCTGTAGGGATGTGCCACGGAGGAGGAGGCTTGTTTTCATTTGCATATTAGGGAAGGTAGAGATGGCTCAGTGAGCAAAGAGCTTGCTTTGCAATGATAGGAACCTGAGTACAGTCCTTAGCATCCATGTTAAAAAGAAAAAGGAGGAAAAAAAAATCCAGGTGTGATGTTTATCCCAACCCTGAGGAGGTGGAGACAGATATATTTTCCTGTGGCTCATTCATTGGCTACTGGAGAATTCCAGGCTTCCCAAAGACCGTCTTGAAAGAAAACAAGACAGAGAGTAAGAAATGACACCCACATTTGTCCTCTGCCCTTCAAATTCATATGCTTCTTTGTGGGCTTACAGACCCTGTTCTGAATAAGTAGAAACTTATACATGAAGCCAGTACAATTTATTTGAAGACGAAACCAACAATCTTAAACTATGCTGTGTGCATAATCAATTAGACAGAAAGACTTGAGACATTTTTATTTACACTATGTCTCATCTGCAAAATGACTGGTAATAAAGTGTTACCCACAACAGTTGTGGCACCATTTATCTTAAGCAGATTCTATAACCAATATGTCAGATGTCAATATTTACAAAATAAGCAATAGATGCACGTAATTATGTCTCAAAACAGGAGAAAAAATAAGAGAATATTAAGTATTTCGAACCACTCAGGAGAATATGGGGTTTTCTTCTCCAGTGGATGTTTGCCCCAGTTAGACCCATTTTCTGGAAGATGCTCAATAAATTTTTAGAAATGGTCACTTATGTCAACCCATATCTGCTGACAAAGGCAGATGCTAAAAGCCCATGCAAGCCTGCATAAGTATTTGCTCAAAATAAGATTGGTTATCATCAGTCATCTTTTTCATATCTTTAAGACTCAACCTCTTCAACCCTCAGACATGGACAGAGGTCTTTCTATGAAGGTACAGAGCAGGCTTTGGATTATTTTTCTTTGTCTATCATACCCTTTTTTTCCCCTGCTTCCAAAGAAGCCTTGGTTGTGGTCTCAAAGCTCTTTGTTCCTCTAAAATCCATAGATTCTTACACCTATTAGTTTTAATTCTCTGTCCCCCCCCATCAGGGTTACCTGGTTTTTCTTAAATTTAATAAATCTATTCTCAATTTCAGGCCAAACTCATTATAAACCTCAAGGACTCTCTGCCAACCTCTGGGCCACCAACTAAACACCCACCTAGGTGTGTTCAGCAGTGAATCTCTAAGGTGCCCTGTGGTGTCTCCCACTGAGAAGCTGTCTGGCGATTTCACAACACACCCTGCTCCCTGTCTGATCCCTGATGTGTTGATAGAAGCCGGTGGACACAGACCTTATGTGCTTGTTGAGCTAAAGAAGACTGAGCTACAAGTAAGGTGTCTTCATGTTTACAGTTAGACACAGTTGACATTTTAGAAAGAAATGGCCTAAGAGAAAGTCCTAATGACTATCATGGAAACACACTGGTGTCCCACTGGCTAGAAGACAATACTATCTGTGCATCCTGTTTCTCTAAGGGGCTTTTACTTCCTCACGTCATTACTGTGTAGACGAAGGGTGATTTCCATAAAGAGCATGAATGTCAACAGGCCTCTAACTTCATATTTGTGTGAGAATTGAATGGCATTATGAAAACCTCAGAGCGGCTAAATTACATATGCTATCTTTGACACAGTCTCTTGCATATCGAATGAGCCTAATGTCAAAGCAAGCCCCAACATTTCACTTCTCTGATGTACCTTTGGACCTGACGGTGTTCTCAAATGCAGACACATGCATCTGGAGCCTGAGTGCTTAGCACCGGGCTGGAAAGAGGCCAAAGAGGAGGAATCCATGAAGTACCGGAAGCAAGAATGTAATATAACTCCAAAATGGCCAACCCGCAACTAAGCAGTAGTTGTTGGTGTGGATTGTCAAGTGCTACAGCCCCAGCAGCCACTGACTGTGTCTGATGTCTGCAGCATGAAGCCAGAAGCTGCCTGGGAATCTGTAGTAGCTGAGTCTTCTGTCCTTGTGCAGTGCAGCCACTATTCCTGGGCTATTCCTTACATTTTACCCAGACCTAGTTTTCTTTCTTTTTTTCTTTTTTCTTACAACTTTATTTAAAGAAGAGAGATACATGTACAGATTTTTTAAAAGCATTTTGACAATTCTTCTAGAGGTTTGATAGCATGCTTTGAAATCCCAGTAGTTACCATAAGTATAAAGTACATGTAGAACAGAATGTAACATGGAAACAGCCAGAGTTTTCTTGGTGTGTATAGATTAAACATAATGATCTTTGAATACCAAAAATTGCCACAAGGCTATATTCCTAGCTCTTGGATTATTAATGATTTAAGGTCTAGGTGTACCACACCCTGAAAGGGTGCTGTACATTTTTTTTTCCTAAGAAGGACTGAGGCTTTCACTATTTGCCCTTTGTTATTCTTGAGCTTCATATGGCCTGCAAGTTGTTTCTGGGGTGTTCAGATCTCAGAATGGCTAAGATCAAAAATTCAGATGACAGCAGATGCTGGTGAGGATGCAGAGAAAGAGGATCACTCCTTCACTGTTGGTGGGGTTGTAAGCCGGTATAACCACTGTGGAAATCAGTCTGGTGGTTCTTCAGAAAAATGGACATAGTCCTACCTGAAGACCCAGTTATTCTACTTCTGGGCATATACCCCAGAGATGCTTTAACATACAAAAAGGACACAGGCTCAGTTTTCTAATCCACACAACAAAACTTAAAAGGACTAAAACTCTTGAGTCAGGTGTGGAAGTGCAGCATTCAGAGGTTAAGACACTGGGATGGCAGTTGAGAATACGACCAATCTAGGCTACACACTGACATCTTGATACAGGTAAACAAACAAACAGAATTGTTAGGGTAGCTCTTTTATTGTCTACTTACAGGCAACTCTTTATGGCATCTACATATATGAGCAATCTGCAAATTCCCAGTTCATAGGGTTTGACATTTGGTTGTTACTTGTCTGGAAGGACACACACACACAGAAAACTCTGTGGGTCTGAAACTCTAGTCTTGCTGGGTGACAGGTAAACTGCATGTATGCTTCCATGAGACACAAATTCCAGAGCTTTGGAAGGTCAGAATACTGCTCTGGGATGTGGATAACCTCTGTGGAGACATAAAGGTGGAATCTTGCTGCCTAACTCAAGGCCTTGAATTCAGCTTAACTCAACCAGCTGTTGGAAGGTCCTGCCTGCTTCACCTAGAAGCAGGAAGTCCTCATCTGAAAATGTCTAGAGTCCAACTTTTGTCTCTTCCTCCATTAAAAACAAAACAAAACAAAAACCAGAAGTTGTAACTAGAAAAATCATAATTAAAATTAGAAGTCAGTTATGGACATTTCTGTTTCCCACAAGAGAATCAAGGTCAGAATTAAGTCAGTGATTCAGGCACATACACAACATAGTGTGTGTGGAAGTCACTGTGGTTACTCTGCACTTTAGGACATATAATGTTACTAGGGTCATGGTTTATTTCTCAATAACATTTTCAACAATGATGTCCTTTAATACCATCATTTAATTAAAAGATAAGGTGTATTTGATTTGAAAGTACTGCTCCATTTCCTTTGGTTTCAGAAGAATATTTAAGGTGAGTAATTTATATGGAAAAATTCCCATGGGACGAAGGTCAGGATGGTGTCTTTGAATGTGTACTGTCTCATAGCATAGCCTTGAACATGAGCAGCTCTCTCTCTCTCTCTCTCTCTCTCTCTCTCTCTCTCTCTCTCTCTCTCTCTCTCTCTCTCTCTCGTGTGTGTGTGTGTGTGTGTGTGTGTTTGTGTGTGTGTATATGTGTGTGTGTATGTGTTTGTGTGTGTGTGTGTGTGTGTGTGTGTGTACAGAAAAGACAGAATGCCAAGTATGGACTGTCATTCTGACAATTCACACTTGGTAACTAATCCAGTCCAGCAATAACTTGATGACTTTCTCAGGATTGAACTGGCTTTCTGGGAGTGTCACTAACTCTGTTGTGACATTGAAACCTGCAGGACCTGGGCACTTTTCAACAGTATCCCGCCCACCATACAGTTTCATGGGATGCATGAGTTTCCAAGGCCTTGACCATGTTTGAAGTGCAGTACATATGCCCAGGAGATGCCCAGAACAGACAGGTTGAAGATTCTGACGGCTGCTCACTGCGATTTTATTCTGCACGGATTTCTTCCACCTCATCATCCCGGAAGTTGTTATTTCGTGGAAGGGAGGGCTTCTTTGTCTTCTGAGTCTTAGACAAGCATCCATCTGGCTACTGCTGCCTCTCTTTTGGTAACAGACCTTTGTATAAGAAGAATGGAGTTTTCTACATTGATCTCTGTGAGGATCTGCAGGGATAAGATTTATGTCAGGCCTCAGCCCAAATTGTGGCATGGCTCTGGTGGGGACACTGAATACACACACACACACACACACACACACACACACACAAAACATATATGTGTACAAATGTGTGTCTACCTGCATGTATGGTATGTCTCTCTCTCTCTCTCTCTCTCTCTCTCTCTCTCTGTAGCTTAGAAGACAACTTTCAGAGTTGGGTCTCTCCTACCATGTGGGTCCCCAGGATAGAACTCATACCATTGGACTTGTCAGCTATTTTTTTTTCCCACTAAGCCACCTTGATGGACTTCTTCACCTATTTTATGCAATCATAATCTTTCAAGCTCACACTATGAAGTATTTCTTTGCATCTTTTAGTAGTCTGGCAGCAGATGTGATTTCTCTACAATGAGAAAGCCCCCCTTGTACTGGGGCTCAGTATCTGATTCACTCTGACCAAGAGAACATTAGAAAATGTGATGGTAAAGGTGATTCCTTGCTCCTGGCTCTTGCCTCATTTTTTCTACATTTGAATCTTACAACGGACCTAAGGAAGATGTTCTTGCTAGTATGTGAAGATTAGAGACGGCATGGATCAGCCTTTCTCTCTCAAAAACAAATCATGTAAGCACACCACAGACACCAAACCTGAGGCAGGAAAGACTGGTAACTGCCAGAAAAGTGTGAGAAATAAATTTATTGGTTTTGCCTCTGAGTTTGTGGGTGATTTGTTAGTAGGTTTAAACATCGCTGGCACAGAGACTAAGCAGCTATGGCCAGAAATCAATATTCTGGGAGAGAGGAGAAGTTGGAGCACCTGACCATCCAGGCTGCCATACGATCTTAACACTTTCGCTTTTCCAGTGGGACTATTATAGTGCAAAGCATGCAATCCTGTTCAGAGCAACACAGCTTCCACATCAAAACCCTACCAAGGTGTCAAGGGTAAGTCTAGTGTTACTATGACAACAACCACAAGTACCACATCTGATTAATCCACAAACATTCTTCCCCTTTTACAACTTTTTTTTTTTTTTTTTTTTTTTTGACATATGGTTTCAGTCCATGGTTAATTGTTTCTATGTTTAGGGCATATGGTGAAGCCAAAATCATGGCTGCAAGAATACGTGGCAAAGAGAGACCTGAGGATAAGACACAGGCCTTAAGGACCATTTTCTGTTGACCTACTTTTTCCAGCTTGTCCTAACTCCTGAAGCTTCCAAAAGCTCCTAAAATAGGACCACCACATGGGGACTGTGGCTATTTGAATAAAAAATGTCCCCATTGATTCATGTCTTTGAACACTTGGTTTCTAATCGGTGATGCTTGTTTGGGGCAGGTTGTGGAACTTTTTGGAGGTGGAACCTTGCCGGAGTCAGTCCACCACTAGAGGGTGGGATTTGAGAGGTCCCAGCTTCCATCATCGCTGGCTGCTCTCTACTTTGTGTTGAAGTGTGTGTGATAGGCAGTCTTTTGTCCCTCCCACTATGCCTTCCCTGTCCCTATGGACATCTAGCCTCCTGGAATTTTATTGCCTTTGGTAAACAATTACAACAATACTTAGTGAATTAGGCCAGTCAGGAACCGACTCTCTGACATCTAAGGGGGGGGGGTTAAGGAGCCAGTGTTCCGCTCTTATTGTTGAACAAAAAGAAGCTAAAGCCTGGAATAAAAATTAAGGGACAGAACTAGGTGGGAAGACATCCTCTAATCCTGAGGTATTAGGTATTAGGGGAATTCTTCATAGTCTCAGTCCTCAATGAATTTATTAGCAAAGTGAGAAAACATGAACAAAAAATACTAGCTTTGATGTCCTTTGTCTTCAGTCTTGCTTGGCCTTCTTGAAGAAATAGTGTGGCATGGTACTTGCCCCTGGTCATAGGCTTCCATGAGTGTTGATGGCTGCTGTAGGTTTAAGGCTTCTTGTTGTTGTTTATGCTTATAAAAGCAGACAGATTTCTGAGTTCGATGTCAGCCTGGGACAGAGGGATGGAGATCCAGGCCCAGGCATGGGAGAAATGGTAATTTCAGAGTGGGTCCCATCAAGCTATCTTATTGTATGTGCTTGCTGTCTCTTTCTAAGAGAGAGAGGCTGGGGTCATGAAATCTTGATTCATGGGAGAATCATAAGGTAATAACAGAACTGATATGTAAATAAAAAACCTGGGTTTTTGTTCTGCAAGAGATGAACTATCAGAGAGTTTTTAGAATAGCAAGAGAAACCTATCTTGACACAAACACACACACACACACACACACACACACACACACACACACACACACATATGGGGAGAGGGGGGAGGGAGGGAGGGAGGAGAGAGAGAGAGAGAGAGAGAGAGAGAGAGAGAGAGAGAGAGAGAGAGAGAGAGATGGAGAGCAAATCGAGCAAACTGGGAATCTGCCTTGAGTATAGGACATTAGCTTGTAATCTATGATTTGACTTGAGTCATTTTTTCCCGCTGTTCCCAGAAACCCCTTCTCTCAGAACCCCTCTCCAAGCTGAGGCTGGTCCTTGGCAAGTGTTCTTAGCTGTGGGGTGGGATCAGATCCTTCCATAATTACTTCAGGATGGACCAGACACTGACTCCTGGCCACCGTTCTCTAGATGTGATTTTCTCACTCCATAGGAACAAGTAATTATGTGTTAATTGCTTTGCAAGCAAAGTAACTTGTATGCAGAAGTAGTGCTTAAATGGAACCCCGCAGAGCAGAAATGCTTGTTGGTGATGATAAGTGTGATTTTCCTCAATGAAGAAATGAAAAATGGGCAGCCCATATGCTCAGCACATTGACAGCACAGCCTCAGTCAGTAACCTGCAAGGTCCTTTCTTGAATTCTCTGTCTTAGGGTGGCTGTAACTTCTGTTGACTTGTAAAACCACATTGCTGAGTTTAGAGGAGAGTTTCTACAGGTCTAGGTGGAACATTCTTCCCATGGTATCTAGAACACAAAGAGAGAGAAAAGAAGGATTCACCCTCCTAAGGCAAAAGTAAAGTCAGTCTTGTGACCCAGGAGACCACTCCAGATGAGAACAGGTGCCAGGAAGACTCGGGTTAGCTTTCAGGAACAACGCCAAGGGCTGCTTGGGTAAAAATCAGTGAGATACAAAAACTGACTAATGGAGTCTCTGCTGTATCCATCAGTTTTCACATTACACCTGACCTCTATTCAGACCCATGGCAGCTTCAAAGACGAAGGCAGTACTAAGAATAGTGTCTGTTACAGCCAAAAATCACATGGGTAGTCTTTTCTGAACGCCCACCACTCCCAGTTGGTCCCATTTGGCACTAATGCAATCCTAGGGGAAGCAGAAAAACTAAACAGTATTATTAGCAATGACAGAAAGCTTTTAGCCTGGCTTCCCTATGCAATGATGGATACTGTTTATCATATTTTACCTGTTGCTGTTAAACTTTCCTTGTCAGAATGAATCATGGCCAAGGGGAAGGGGACCAGATTATAGACAATGTGATTTGTCTAATCGCAGTTGCCCCTCGTCAAGAGCCGTGAGCAAATGTAAGCAGAAGCAACCTGCAGGCTGAAAATCATTCTCCCTGCCAAACCTGTCAGGGGTGCACCTGGCTCCGCAAGGAAGCCCATTCTCTGCGAAGGACGAGGTTCCCCTCCTGCACAAGGGGAGTGGAGGTGCAGGCTTGATGCTTGCTATCCAGTGGGTTGATAATGAAGATTAATTTACTTATTTTTTATCTACGTACATTAGAACACAGAGAGAATGTCTTCCAGCTGAGTGGAGCCTGCCCTTTGAGATGCCTCCCCGTTCTCCCTTTGTCGGCATTGAAGTGTGTGGAAACCTATCAGGATGGACCCATCAGGCCTGCCCTCTTCCAGCCTTATTGGTTCCCTGATTACCCTAAGAGAGCAACAAACACACAGAGAAGTGTTAAATAGTGGTCTCCATGTTTTTGTCGCTTCCCCAGTCTTTTGCATAGATAAACTTGTTTTCTATTTTCGGTAGGAACAAGATGGTTTAAGAAAACCAAGAGTCACAAAAATCTATATTTTGACAAACTCAGAATTAGCTAATTTTGAAGCTGAGCACAAGACTAATTTTATTAGCACAAACAATGCAAAGCAAAACAAAACATCAGGCAGTTGTCTTGGTCTCACAGAAGTAAGCGTGGCGAAACATGGTATTAGTGTAGTATGATCCAAGTGACTGGTTTCAACAGGAAATGCCTTAGGAACTCACAAGGTGTATCTCCAGTTCCTTCAAGTCTATCCAACATTCTTGGATAGCACCGGTATTTAGTCATATGCATGAAATGAAAGTAAGGTCCCCACAGTTCTTCTGAGCAATTGTTTAACACATTTGTAAGAACAAGGTCCAGATGGGAGTCAGGTCAGAAACAAGTTCCCTCAATTCCAGACTATGGATGCTATGGTCTAGTTAGGGATCACACTTCTGTGACCTGGGATGGAATAACATTTCTAAGCCTTAGCTAGCCTAGTATAGACATAAAAATATGCTCTCAAACTATAGGTAAGTTTGGTGAATCCATGAACGTATGTAAAAATTATTTAGTATATGAGGCAGGGAATGTAGCTCAGTTGCTAGAGTGTTTACCTAGCATCCACCAAGCCCCATGTTTCATTCCAATACTATCTTAACCAGGCATTGTAGTGTTTTGCCATTATTGCCAGACTTGAGAGGTGGAAGCAGAAGACCAGAAATATAAGGCAATCCGTCTTGATACCAGACAGAAATACATGAAACTATTTTCTTTTTAAAGAAACCTGCCAAACACAAAATTAAAAGGAGAAATAGCATAACACCCAATATTAGCTCATAATACACATTGACTCATTGTATTATACTGTTGTTATTAATAAATCATAATTTTATTGGATTAATTTTTAACTAGTTTTGACTGTGAAGTAAAAAAAACAGAAAATGGATAGGTTTATAGTATTATTATTATTATTATTATTATTATTATTATTATTATTATTATTATTATTGTGTCTTTGTTGAGCACACATGTCACAGTGCACATTCAGCAATCAGCAGACAATGTTGTGACGTAAATTTTCTTCTCCCACCCTTTCTTAGATTCTGGAGACCAAATACAGATGTCCAGATTTGAGTGACAAGTCCCTTAATCTTTGGAGCCATCTCTTGACTCCAGTGATGGGGAAGGAAACGAGAGGAACTGGTTGGATAGTAAGTGACAGATAGTGGACAGAGGAATGGGACACTGGTAGGCATCCAGGTGCATCAGGCTAACTGTGAGCAGAGGATGGAAAGTGTAAGGGGTAATACACACAGGAATCAGTGGTAGGTGAAGCCAGCTATGGTGTAAGTGCTGAGATACCCGGGGGCTGTAAGAACAGATCAGGCAGAAGCCAGGTGAAAAGAGGCCCTGCTCTGAGCTAAGTTGACTCAGCGTTTCCATTTGAATAACGTGGTGCATGGACCTTTACTGGGCAGCTCACCCAGATCCATTGACTCCTACATCCCTCATCCCCAGGCTCTACCACTCCACCCTCTTTACACTCCCAAAAATTACATAGACAATTAAGCACCGAGTTAGGCTCTTTTTTGCCCTCTGTTTCAGAGACAGGATGGGACAAACCTTCAGCTCCATCGGCTTGTCTGCCTACAGATGCAATACAGATGCAAACCTCCCACTGGAGAACTCTTGAAGGGAAACTCTGAGATCTGAGTGTGACCATGTGGGCATCATGTCTGGTGCCTAGGAAGCCCATTGGGTCACCTGTAATAAATCCTCTGCTGTTTAGTTTCTAGGTCTCTTTCTTGTTTCTGTTGTTGTTTTTGCTAATTGTTTGTTTGTTTGTTTTATTTTAGTTTTTTCAAATTTGGTTTGGAATTGGTGGTGTGGGAGCCTACAAATCTCATATAAAATCTAGGGGAGGGTATGGACAATGGCGTAGTGTCCTGCATGTGAGCCAAGCTCTTAGATGGACTGTCTGATTTTACATTCACAATGGACCTATTTATTTTAGAGAGAATCTGAAACTCTGAGTTCAGCTCCGTCAGAGAGCTTGTGATCAGCAAAGGCAGGTTTGAGTTTAGAAGTCTTGGGGCTGAGGTCTGTGTCTTGATAATACTTTGCTGCTGATTTTTCAATTAAGCATATTAAAATCAAATTTTCTGTCATTGTTTCTTCTTTACTTTTTCCCCTTTTTCTTCCTTCGTTTTCATCTTATTTTTCTTATTTGTGTGTGTGGATTCCCCATTCCCAGCTAGAGCTGAAACTATTTGATATGAGCAAAAGAAATAAACAGTTGTGTTGATGTTGTTCCCTTAGAAAGAAGCTTTGCTGCAGGCTTGGGTCTCTTGTAGATACTTAATATTTGATACATTTACACACCACAGATCATTGCTTTACAATTTGGGGGATTTAGTAAAGTCATACTTTAAGAACCTCGGCATTAGTGAGTGTCAGAAAGGGAAATGAAGGGTGAGCCAGAAACTTTAAAATTGAATTTGTGCCAGGAACATGAATAAGATTCAGATCCATCACACAGTGCGTCTGCAGCTTCAGATTCCTAAGGCTCACACCTCCTGGAAAGATGTGTAAGGGACAGAAATGATCAAGAACAAGTGTCTTGTTAGAGCAGCAGGCACGATGCTGACCCTTTGCTGGTCTACTTTGAAAGGCTGCTTTGAAAAGTAACTGTGTCACCCTGTAGTGTTTTCCTATCCTCATTTCATCTCTACCCTAAGTAACTGTCACACATGGAAGATGGGGACAATAAGTGGGAATCATTTGTGCCTATATTAACCACTTCGGTATACGGGTGAGACTGAGAAGTAATTATGCCTAAGTTTACAAGGCTTTTCCTTCAGGATCATCCTCCTAAGTGTAGAGTATTTTTCATTGTGTTTTCTACAGAGGCACAATGAACCCTGATATGCACTGTAGCCTTATATGTTCTTTATGAGCCCTTTTCTCTGGTCTCAGTAAGCACTACTGCTGTTACCCATGTCTACGTTTTGGCAGTGTATGTACATGATCAAGTGTTTATGATGTCTACTCCTCTTCAGAACAACATATGAAGGAACCAAGTTCACAAACTCAAGATTCTACCTGGGTCATCAGTCTGCATGAATGTAAACAGTGTTAGTGTGTGTTCCCTTCTCCCTTAAAGCTTTCAAGATATTTGTTTGATTTTTTTACATGCATGTGTATGTGTGAGTTTATGCCTAAGAATAGAAGAGGCTGTGGTATCTCTTGGAGCTGGAATTACAGGCAGTTGTGAGCCTTCCAACATGTGTGCTCAGAACTGAACGCCCATCATCTGGAAGAGCAATGCATGCTCTTAACTGCTAACTCATCTCTTCAGCAATGTTTCTCTTCTTTTTATTGGTAAGTATAAATTCTTCTGACATATATTTAATAGCATTCTTGTACCTAATTTCTCTCTTATCCCATGTTACATTGTGATCTGGAGAGCAGAGGTAATTCTACGTTACTGAGTTAACTTCATAGTAACCACACTCTTGCTTGAGAATTCACTGATATCTCTGTGTAAGCATTGCAAGATTGCCTTGGCTCAACACATAGGCTCAAGTTTAGCTCACAGAGGGTGACACACAACTTTAGAGAGAAATAGTCCTCATGAAGCAACAACAAGATAATAGCATATTCCAGCGAAGGGTAAAAATGTAGAATTGCAGGAAGCAAGAACAATGGCTCATCAGTTAGAGCACTGGCTGCTCTTTCAGAGGACCCAGCTTCAATTCCTATTACCTATATGATGGCTCAAACTATACTTTCAGCTCCAGGGGATCAGATGATCTTTTATGGCTTTGGAAGTCAAAAGGCACAAACACATTACACAGACAAGGGTGCAGGGAAAACCCTCGCACACACGTAAAATGAAAAGAAAGCTTTTAAAAACATAAAATGGCAGAAAATGTTTCTAAGATAAAAGGACATGTTCTGCTTCCAGCAGGAGTTATTTCTTGTCCAACATTTCCTTTCCTGTGGTGGAAAGGCTCGATGGATTGGAAAGGCATTGGCTGTTATTTCCACACAACGATCTCACTCTTTCTACTTGGCTGCTCAGAAATTTGATGGTGTCAGTGATCAATGTGGCTCTCAGAGCTGCTTAAACAGGCCAAGCTATTCTCCTCCAGGAATCTCAATTTTCCACACATAAAACTTTATTTAACTTTCGTGTCTTCTCATTCTTCCTCTTTTATCTAGTTGACTCCCCTCCATCCTCTAAAACACTGAAGTCAAGACTATCTATTTTCTTAATTTGGATTTTCTCTCTTTCTTCTGTTTAGTATGTTTAAGGGTTTGTTGATCATTTTTATCTTCTCAAAGATATAGGCTATATTTTTTTGATTCTTTGTGCTGACTTGGTTCATTTTCTTATGTTTTGTTTTGATCTTTTATTATTTCTTTAGATCTACCGATTTAGGATTTGGCTCATTCTTCTTTCTCACAGATATTAGAATGCATCACTAAATGACTTCTTAGATTTCTCTGATTCGTTAACTATTTTTAAAATAACAATAAGCTTCCACCATGAGACCACTGTCATTCTACCCCACTGTAACATGTGGCATTTCAATTTTAATTTGATTCTAGGATTTTTAGAAAATCAATTCTTGATTTAGTCAGTGGTTACTTACCATTCAAAAGTACGACCTTTAATCTCAGGACATTATATATTTTACAGTTTCCTTTAGTGTTGATTTCAAATTATTTCCCATTGCAATCGAAGTCTAAAAATTATTTCAATTTTCTTGTCCATATTCAGACTTATTAAGTGTCCTAAATATATCTCTTAGATTTTTATGGACAGCCAAAAAGAGTGCACGTTATTCTTCTTGAGTAGACTGTCTATAGATTTCTCTTGAGTCCCTTTGACCTAGAATGCCATTTAATTCTGATGTTTCTTTGTTGAATTTTTGGGTAATCTGGATGACCTATCTATTGGACAGAATGGTCTATTGAAGTTGGGTACTACTTAGTATATATAAACCTGTGTTTTTATGTCCAAAAGAGATCATATGAAGCTAAAAAAAAAAAAAAAAAAAAAAAAAAAAAAAAAAAAAAAAAGGAAAGGCCCAAAAGTGGAAGTCTCAGTCCCTCTTAGAAAAAAAATAAGTGTATAGCATCGTCTCAGAGTGGGGTACATTTAAACCTTAAATCATCAATAATTTAAGAGCTAAGAATATAGCCTTAGTGGCAATTCTTATGTTTAATCTTTATACACCAAGAAAACTTTGACTATTTCCATGTTACATTCTCTTTTACATATACTTTATGTTCATTGTAGCTTGTAAAATTTCAATGCATACTATCAAACCTTTTAAAAAAATCAAGTACTGGCAAAAATATATTTATACAAAACTGTTTTAAAAAATCTGTACATGTATCTCTGTTTTTTTAAAAAAAATAAAGTTAAAAAAAAAGCTTCAAAAAAATCAAATTAGGAACATCTCAAAATGGAAAGATGTCTCAGTGGTTAAGACCACTGTTTTTTTCTTACAGAGGATACAGAATCTATTCTTAGCATCACAGGAGTTCACAATAATCTTTCATTCCATTTCCATGGACCCAGCACCCTCTTCTAACCTCTGCGGGCAACAGACATGCACATGGCTCAAGATATATATGCAGGTAAAACATCCATGTACATACAATTAGTGAATTAAAAATAACTTAAAAACTTGGTGCAGCAATGGTCAGTGCATAAATACTGGGTTGTAATGTTCTGTTTGCAGATTATTCCCTTAACCAATATGAAATGACCTCCTTTTATATCTTCTGATAAATGATGTTTGAAATCTCTTAATATAGCTGTACTCGCCTCTTGTTTGGTTCCCTTTTCTTGGATCTTTTGTATGTTCTTCCCTAGGTTGTTTGCCTTGGATAGTATGATACATTTCTTAAAGGTAACACATAGGTAAGTCTTGTGGGCTTTTGTTTCTATTTTATGCTCTTTAAAAAAATCAGCTAGTCTATGCCTTTTAGTTGGAGAATTAAATCATTAATATTTGTAGTTATTATTGAAAGTTATATATTAATTACTGATATTTGGGTGAAATATTTGGTGCCTTTTTCATCCACATTTGTTCAGGTCAATTTCTGTTTATTCTTTTTGTGATTTCATGTATGCGTTTATCTTTTCATTAATTTTATAGGGTCCTTTCAATTATTTTCCCCAGTGCTGGCTTATGGGTCATTAAATACCTTAGTTCTTTGTGCTTATATTGGAATATGTTTATTTTCCTAATTATGAAATACAATTTTTCTGTTTATAGTATTATGAATTGGTAGTTTTTATACTTGGGGAAAGCATTTTAGGCAAGAACCAGGAGCATTTTTGGGTTTGTAAACCTCAAGTTGGTCCTTCCAAAGGAATTGATTTGAATCTTGAATAAATGTTTAATGTCCTATTGAGACTAGTCCTAATACCAATATCTAGATAACATTTAACTGTAGAAAATTATTTATAGTACACAAAGATTCCAGTAATTATAGAAGTTCTACATAATTTACACACACACACACACACACACACACACACAGGATCCAGACAATCGTATAGCTACAAGGCCAGGGTAGAGACTTAAAACAAAATAGTTTATAATTTTGTTAAATTGTAAAACATGCACTCATCGAATTTCACTAATAGAAGTTGTCTGCATATAGATATTGTAATTGCAATGGTAAGATTTTATGAAGAATACCAACATATAACACCACCAGCTGCCACACTAGTGAGTGTCAGGGGAAGAAAATTCTGCTTGCCTTACCCATAGGTGAAGAACTCCAGGTGGTCTACTTACTGAGAGAAGTATGTCCTCTTACATACTTACTGAGAGAAGTATATTGGCTCAAGCACTATGAACAGTAATTACTAAAGAGATAACATATTTCAGAGGCAGGGCGGGGATGGAAAGAGAAGGTCAGAGAAGGATGAACGTGATGTCCTGCTCATGTACAACATTTTCAAAAGTGATGAATAAATAAAATAAAAGTGGATGTCCTCCATTTTAGAGACTGTTTGAAGTTAATAAAGGGTCCATGACCAATGGCTTATTGTACAGCTGTTAGATGTTGTGAATATTAAGAACAGAAATGTTTAGAACAACATTGGAAGTGCTTGCTGTGAAGAAAAAGAAATACAACATTAGAAAGGTAGGATGATCAAACAAGGGGACAAAAGTGTCTCACTTCATTCTGCCCCGGGGTGAGGAACATTAAATGCTATGGGCCACATGCAGTCAGGGTTCTCTCTCTTGGTTCCACCAGGCATCCAAATATTGATAACATTTTTGCAGCTAAAGAACTGTGGACATGTCATCTAAAATATTTTTAAGATCTTGGTCTAGAAAGGCCATACCTCCACACTCTAGACACCAGTGCCAGCATTATATTAAATTGGGAGAAACTGCAAGAATTTCCTTGTGAGGATTGCACGCTTGCTACTCTTGCTCATATACTTGCCGCAGGAACATAGGAGCAGGACATAAAGGGGAGAAATAGTAAAAGACTAGTTTATTCACATTTGCAGGTAAAAAGATCCAAAAACATCACCTAAACACTTTTAGATTCAAGAAATACTTTAAGCTCACTTAAAAGATAAAAACACAGCACATAAAGCACAGTAGTTCTGAATGCCCCAAACGAGCTTGCTGAAAAACACTGTGGATTGCCATCTCACTTACAGCACTGAGGAAAAGGTGGACAGAGAGGTAGACAAACTCAACCAAAGTACTAATAACCTCAATAATGAAGAATAGCAGCAGCAGCCAAAACAACAACAGCAACAACACTTTCTTAGATGTCACCAGAAGATAAAAGCGCCTCAGAGTTTATGAGTCTGTGGAGAAAAGGGAAATGCCTGAATTGCTGAAGCTGATCTCTTCACGGTTCCTGTCAAATCCCACTGGCCTCTCTTAGAAACAGGACAGTATCCCTAATGTTCTGTGCTCATGGAATAGTTCCAGTTCTAAAGGTGACCACTAGCAAAAGCCTGTAAGGTGGGGAAATCCCCACTGCTAATTCTAAAACACACGACACAGACATAGTTACAAAGTGATGTGAAAACACATAGGCTAATGCAGACAAAGAAACACTTTCACACAAGCACAGACACGAGACTGTATACGTGGTGATGAGAGCATACAATGGAAAGACACCATTTTTACAGATGGTCCTAAGATACCTAGCTATCCTCTGGTAGATGACTGAACCCAGATCACTAACTTTATATATATTATATATTAAGTCATATATATATATACAAATATGACTTAATAGATAGTCAAGATCTAGGACAGGCAAGAGTGCACTGGGTAGGAATCTAGTTCCTCACAAAAGAGAAAATAAGAATTGACAAAGAAGACTACATTAAATTAAAAAGTTTCTATAGAGAAACAGAAAAATAGAATATAAATATAAATAAAAATAATAGAGAAATAATCTATATTTTAAAGCATTGTGAGATGGGAGCAAATCTTTGCTAGTTATTCACCAATCAAAGGATTGAGAGCTATAATGTGAAGAAGGCAAATACTTAAACATTAATGCATAAAATAATTCAAATGATAAATGGGTCAATGATCTAAGTGGATGCTTTTTTGAAAATAAAGAACAAACTGGAAATAAATGTATGAAAAAGTGTTCAGCATTATTAACTATCAGGAAGTACAAAGCAAAAAAATGTACAAAGAGATTTCTGCTCACACCATGCAAAGTGGAAACTGTGAAGTCAAGAAACATTTCAAAACTAATGGCAAAGTTATAAAGAAACAGAGATTTTTATAAACTCTTTCTGGGAATGTAGATTAGTCCAGGCACTGTCGAAATCACTATGTATATAACCTGGTTACAAATAGAATAGAAGGGTGAAAGAGGAAAGGAGAAAGAAGGAATGGGAAATGGTAACAGAGAGATGGATATGAGCAAATGTTATGCACTTGTATGGAAATGTCACAGTGAAAGCATTACCTTATATAATTAATATGTATTATAAAAGTCATTAAAGTTTAGAAAATGGTGGTAGACAACTAAGGAAAGACTTTGGCTAATGACCACAGAAAAGTAGTAAGACAAAGGAAGACCTCTGGGCATCCTTTACCATGATGGGTGCCCTTAACATAGTGAATTACATACTATATTGCAAAAAAAAGAGAAGACTTTAAGGATTATAAATAGAAAAAAATAGGCATGTGAGAAATAAATGTGGATTATCATTCAATTGTTACCACTGTGATAAAAGCAACTCAGAGGAGAGGGGTTCGTTTGCCTTACAGTTCTAGGCCACTGTTCTTCACCACAGGAAAGTCATAATGTCAGGATCTTAAGACAGATGGTCACACAACATCTATAGTTAAGAATGGAATGAAAAAGTACATGCTTCCTTGCTTGCTTTTGTTCAGCTTGATTCCTCCACTCCTACAGTGGTCAGGATTTCCTGCCTAGAGAATGGTGCCACCCATAGTAGGCTGGGTCTTCTCACATCAATAAACTAAATTGACATGATTTCCCATAAGTACATCTATAAGCCAACTCTCCTGGTTTTGACAGGGTCACAATTAAAGCTAATCACCCCAGTACATCAGTTAGTCTGATTTAAGCATTTTACAGTCTGTGCATACAAATATCAAAATGTCATGTACACTAAACTTCCAAATTTCACTTAACCCGTCACAGACACAGTATCAGATATACTCCTATTAGAGAAGACATAGCCTCCCTCAGATGAATGTACAAGTCAGGAAAGGAATAGCACAATGTTTGCTATTTCATGGGTAAAGCTGAAAATATTATTTCTTGAGATATTTATGTAATTGTAGGGATCAGGAGAAAATTAAGAGAAATCTAAGAAAATTGGTTTAAAAGTTATCTTTAAACACAGGGTAGAATAAAATATCATCTCAGACAATGATATTATGCACATTGAAAAATGAGAAACTTTTTATAAACCAATCCTACAAGAAAAAAAAAAAAAAGCATGGCACACCCTGTGTTTCTCACTCCCATGACCCGTATGATTTCTTTTAGCATGGGGAGAGGAGGAAAGACTAGGTGTAACTGTACCAAAATGTCAGCCATGGTTTTTAAACAGTGCGAAGAAACATGGTGTCTCTGATTTCCTGCTTTTGTCACTGTTGCTCATCGTGTGGTTTCTATTCTACAATTCCTATTCTTTACTTTGTGATCAGGAAATTGAACTTATTTTATAATGACAAAATACAAGTCTATTGAAATATATGTGTCTTTAGTATTTGCCAAAGTAACATATGCTTCTGCTTCTGGCTGTATTTAACCTTGGTTTCCTTCTCTCTCTTTGTAGTCCCACTTTGCCTATGAGAGTGGAGATCCTGGCTCTGGGAATACTGCCCAGCTAGCTACAGACTGTGATCTGTGTCAATAAATGCAGTGATTAGGAAGCTTCCTGATTTTATTACCTGCTGCTCAGACCCAAGCTTATTTCCCACAGGGGGTTACCATGGATAAGGGACCTTGACTCTCTTGTTCCAAGGCTGCCTTGGACTGCCTCACAGGACCCCAGCGGGTAGGTTTTATCCCCCCCACCCCCATCTGCCTCTGAGCTGTCTCCTTAATTCATCTGAGACTGGCCTGGATAGGAGGTCAAGCTCCAGGGAGGGGAGATCAGGAGACAGCTGGGTTCTGCCCAGTGATCTGCATGAGGTGACAGGAAGCTTCTCATTTCTCCAGCTGCCAAGGGATCCTCTGCCCCAGGGAGAAATGCTTTGTTGTGTACTGTGACCCCAAGGAAGTATAAAAACAACCTAGTTTATTTTAAGCAGATATTGTGGCAGCAGACATTATTATTTTTGTGCTTGTAACACACGCACATGCACACACACACACACACACACACACACACACACACACACACACAACTACACCCATACAAATCCGTCTAAACAATTTAAATAAGACTGAGCCAGCATCAGAAGGAAGCACAGATTGGAGAACTTTTATCCAAAGACAGTTTCAATTAGCCAATAGGAATAATTTTTTAAACACCCATTGTATAGCATGAAGGCCACCCTGAATTGCTGAAAAATTGCTAAAGTGTTAGACTTTAGATGTATGTTACAAATACACAGAATGGTAAGCACATGAGGCTGGTTATTTGTATGTTTATGAGCTTGATTTCATTGTTCTACGAGGCACATGTGGACCAAAACATCATGTATATCATAAATATTTTAAAATGTAATTACTCAATTAAGAAATAAATGAAACAATTAAATTCTATTTCAGAAAATACAGCAAAGCTGTGGGTCCAGACGCACTGTTCCTGAATGCATAAGGCTTTACCCATGGACATGTCTAATTCCAGAAATAACATTCCTTTGTGGTTAGGGCCAGAAGGAGCAGAGGGAAACAAACCCACAGACTCAGAGACAGTCCTGCAATATTCTTAAAACCTCTTTAGAATAGCAGGAACTCAAGGATAAAAAGAAGATTAAAAAAAAAAAAAAAACCTGCCAGGCTGAGAGATCATCTCATTTTCAGTATGCTTAATGGACCACTCAGGTGCTGTTTAAAAGATATCATTGCGAAGGAGCACATGAGCAGAGAAGGCACTGGCCTCTTTCTGCAGTCACTATTAGAGGTAGCAGCTTCCACTGCCAGCCATTATTGTTGGCTTTCCCAGCCATGGAGCATTCCAGAGCTCTTTCAGCTGTACGTCTTATTAAATACACATAACATACATGATCCCTTGGTCCCCTGAGATGGGGGAATGCCTGAGAAAACAAAGTGGGTAATATTAGAACTCTTTCTAAATCGTAAAACTGTTAATTTAATGCATTCTGCAGGGAATAATCAATAAAGCAGAATGTATCAGAAACTGCAAGCCATAAAGAAACCAAGTGACCCCCTCCATGGTCTGGTGATGCAGAGATGGACAGAATTCTTCCGCAAAGGGTCCCTTTTGTGTGTTTCTGTGTCACATTTTTAAATGCCGAGGCTGGAACACGATGTGCACCAGCTTCCTACCTGTATTGATTTTTTTTTCTTTCTGAATTGAATGGGAATTATAATAAAGCCTTGACCTTCATGTGAAGCCAGCCACCAAAAGGTTTTTTCACTCCTTGGAGCATGCTGTCACTAAGCTCCTTTACCAGAAGCTCTGGTGTTAGGGGAATGTTAAAAAAAAAAAAAGAAAAACCCAACATCTTCTGCTAGCCATTCAGAAGAATCTTTCATTTTTCTCTTTTAAATATGAACTTTATATAGTGTCTCTCAAAAGGGAAGAAAAGCCCAGTGGGTATCTGTGCTATCCAGTGTTTCCTGGTGGCAAATATGAATGTACACGTGTAAGTATTCCTCTCTGTTGGCAGGCCTAGAGGGAAAGGAAGGGGTAAGGGGAGGACTTTGGGGACGGGGGAGGGGAGAAGACGGTGGCATAAAATCAGAACTTCATTCTGATCACTTCTAGGCCAGAAGTATGGCATTTATATTTATGCTTTATTTTTGGGTTATTTTTACTGTTTCTTTCTCTTCTTTTTAGCATGTGAAGATCAATTGGACATTAGTTTGGAGAGGAGACTCACATTCATTGAAACAAAGGGAAATGAGAAGGAAAAAGAAAGAAAGAGGGGAAAGGGACTGAGGAAGGAGAAGGAGAAGAGAAAATTTGAACACCAAGGCCAGAAAAGCAGAAACCATGGTTTAAGCTGGCACTTTGCAGGAATGTCACTTGTGACACAGCACAGGTATTGTACTGGTTTGATCAGGTCTTAAGAAGTCAGATTTGAGTTTTAAAAATATCATCTAGGTCTTACGAAACTTGCAGTTTTGACTCCTGGTTTTCAGAAAAATCTACTTCATAAGTAAAACCCACAGCAAAACCACTCTGAGGGCAGTTTAGCTAAGTAGCACATAGATAGTATCTGAAGCCAGCAGCCTCTGTTTAACCTTGAGCTCTGAAGTCTCAGGTCTGCAGGAGTTGGCAAGCGATCCCCTAATGCCTCAGGGTTCACATCAGAAAGGGGACCAGTAAAGCCAGGTGTGGTGGCTCACAGCTATAATCCTAGGACTTGTGGGGATGAGACAGAAGAAATGCTGTAAATGCCAGACCAGACAGGGATACAGAACAAGACTGACCAAAACACCACTCACCACCAGAAAAATGGGCCAATAACAGTTCAGATGAAATGACTGAGGATGCAGGAGGTATTGGGAGGAGTGCATTCTCCAGCTCTATGCTTGGTCAGTTCTGGCTGTTATTAGTTTTATTTCCAAGAACAAAAACAAACAAACAAACAAACAAAAACAAATTGGGTGAACCTAATGGGCTCAGAGCGAAAACCAAGGAGCTTCGGACTGAGAGGGCAGTCTAAGCCGTAGAAGCGTTTACCTACACATGTGCACCACATCCACCTGAGAGTGTTCTGTGTGATGGTGCTTTGCTCATCCATGGAAACCATATACAGTGATAGTTCTATGATGTAATGTGACCCAATGACTCAGTAGACATCTTGGCTTGTGTAATGGTAGTCTTGTGGCCGGTGGAACATTTGTTATGACACACTCACACAAGCATTAAAATACATGGTTGTCTATACCTAGGATGTTCAGTTAAGCTTTATAACCTGATAAGTTAAAAGTCTAAAAAATAATGTGTAATTAGTAAGTTAATTTAAGGATTAAATTCAAAGTGAACAATTAAAAACAATGGGCATATCTGAGCATATATCATTTTATCATTTACCTTTCCTGTTGTTCTCATCAAATATCCCAATGAAAATAATTTAAGGAGAAAGGGGTGTGTATTGGTTCAGAGTTCAAGGAGAGAGTGATTTATTATAATGAGCAAGTCAAGGCACCCTAGTACATCGCCCCACCCTGGAACATCAAGTCTCTGCAGGGTTAGTTGCATGTTCTCCCACTATGGCCAGACAAGTCAGCCTTATGTTCAGGTTCCCCCATCTAGGCCATGTATGCTCTTTGTTTGGTGTCTCAGTCTCTGGAAGCTCCTGGGGTCTAGGTTAGTTGACCCTGTTGATTTTCCTATGGGGTTTCCATCCCCTTCAGTGTCTTCAATCCTTTCCCTAAATCTTCCATAAGAAGCCCCAAAGTACCTATAGGTATTTTCAGCTGTTTCAGTCAGCTGCTGAGTAGAGCCTCTCAGAGGACAATTATGCTAGTCTCTGGGATTGGTGCTTGCCCAAGGGATGGGTATCCAGTTAGGCTGTTTATTGGTTGGCCATTTCTTCAGTCTCTGCTCCTTCTTTGTCCCTGAATTGCTTTTATACAGGGCAAATTTTGGTTTAAAAGTTTTGTGAGTGGATTGGACCTCCACTGGAGTCCTACCTGGCCACAGGATGTGGCCTCTTCAAGTTCTAACAATTAGGCATCTTGGCTAAGTTAACCCTGCACCCGCGGGAGCCTTTCCCATCCCAGGTCTCTGGGGCTTCCCATTGATTCCCATGCCCCCACCTCTGGCAGCTGCAGATTTCCATTCTTTCTCCTGCCCCTTGACCCCCATTCTTGTCTTTTTCTACACTTGATTCTGACCTCTTCACACCCCCAGCCTCTTTCCCACCCAATTCCCTTCCTTCCTCTGCCTCCTATGATTATTTTGTTTCCCTTTCTAACTGACACTCAACTATCATCCCTTCGGCCTTCCTCCTTGTTTAACTCTTTGAGTCTGTGGGGGTGTATCATGGGTACCCTGTACTTTATGTCTAATATCCACTTATCAGTGAGGACATATCATGCATGTCTTTTTGTGTCTGGATTACCTTACAGAGGATGATATTTTCTAGTTCTACCCATTTGCCTACAAAATTTATGATGTCTTTGTTTATAATAGCTGAATATAAATGAGCCACATTTTCTTGTCCATTCTTCATTTGAGGAGCATTTAGATTGTTTCTAGTTTCTGTTTGTGATAAATGAAGCTTCTGTGAACATAGTGGACCGTGTGTCCTTGTGGTATGGTGGAAAATCTTTTGGGTACATGACGAAGAGTGGTATAGCTCTTTCACATTTTCTGGGAAAGCACTAGCCTCATTTCTAGAGAGGTTGTACAAGTTTGCAATCCCACCAGTAATAGGGGAGTGTTTCTCTTTCTCACCAGCATGTGCTGTCACTTGAGTTAATAATATTAGCCATTCTGTTTGGTGTATGATGGAATTTGTGTCGTTTTGATTTGCATTTCCCTAATGACTTAGGATTTTGAACATTTTATTGTTTCTTGGGCAATGAAGATACCTCTGATGAGAATCTATTTAGCTCTGTACTCCATTTCTCAATTGAGTCACTTGGTTTGTAAAGTCTAACTTCTTGAGTTCTTTATATATTTTGGATATTAATCCTATATTGGATGTAAGGTTAGAGAAGATTTTTTCCAAACCTGTAGGCTGACATTTTGTCATGTTGACAATGTCATATGTCTTATAGAAGCTGTGTAGTTTCATGAGGTCCCAATTATTAATTGTTGATCCTGAAGCCTAAGTCATTGGTGTTCTGTTCAGGAAGCTGTTTTCTGTGCCAATGAGTTAAAGGCTATTTGTCACTTTTTGTTCTATTAGATTTAATATAATCCAGTTTTTTATGTTGAGGTCCCTGATCCACTTAGAATTAAGTTTTGCACAGGGTTATAAGTATGAATCTATTTGCGTTCTTCTACGCACAGACATCCAGTTAGACAAGCACAATTTGGTGAAGACACTTTTTTACCTTTATATGGTTCTGGTTTTTTGTCAAAAACCAAATGTCCATAGGTGTGTAGGTTTATTTCTGTCTTTGATTAAGTTCCATTGATCAGTCTTTCTGTTTTTGTAACGATATGATACAGTTTAAATTACTATTGCTTTGAGGTATTGCCAGAGATCAAGAGGAATGATACTTCCAGAAGTTCTTTTATTATTCAGGATTGTTTTAGCTGTAAGAATTTTCTTTTTCTACATAAAATTGAAAATTATTCTTTCAAGATCTGTAAAATATAGTGTTGGAAGTTTGATGGAAATTGCATTGAATCTGTAGATTGCATTTGGTAAGATGTCAGTTTTCACTATGTTAAATCTACTGATCTATGAGAATGGAAGATCTTTCCATTTTCTGATCTCTTCTTCTATTTCTTTTTTCAGGAACTTGAAATTTTGTCATATAGATCTTTTACTTGCTTGGTTAGAGTCTCACTAAGGTATTTTATATTATTTGTGGCTATTTTGAAGGGTATTGTTTCCCTTCTTTCCTATCTCCTTTGACATTTGTATAAAGGAGGACTACTGATTTTCTTTAAGTTAATTTTACATCTAGCCACTTTGCTGAAGTTGTTTCTTAGCTGTAGGAGTTCTCTGATAAAAATTTGGGTGGCACTTATGCATATTATCATATCAACCTCAAATCATGATATCTTTACTTCTTCCTTTCTAAATTGTATTTACATGATCTCCTTTTTTTATCATATTACTCTAGTTAGAACACAAATACTATCTTCAATAGACAGGGAGAGAATGGGCATTCTTGTTTTGTTCCTGTGTTTAATGGGATTGCTTTAAATTTCTCTCCATTTAATTTGATGTTGGCTATTGGCTTGTTGTATATTGCTTTTATTATGTTCAGGTATATGCCTTGATTCCCCGACTTCTCCAAGACTTTTAACATGAGGGGTTGTTGGATTTTGTCAGCATCTAATGAGATAATCATGTGATTCTTTTCTCTCAGTTTAATGGATTTCTAAGAATAATAAATTTTGATTGTACATGTACTAAAAGTAACTTACACAGCTAATAGTTCTCTCTCTCTCTCTCTCTCTCTCTCTCTCTCTCTCTCTCTCTCTCTCTCTTTCTCTGTTCTTGAATCTGGTTGAACAATGTGCAAGTCTATTTTCAGGATTTACAAGTAACAGACGAAGACAGGGGAGTGAGGAGAGTCCTAGGAGCTTTTGAAACAGTGCTTAATTTAACCATCTGAAAAAATGAAGTTGCACTGAAGTCTTCTTTTCCTGAGCACATCAAGTCCCATTCCCCCTTCCTTCCCCCTGCTCCTTTCTCTTCTACCTGCCCTCGGTGCATTGGTTCTTCACCTCTTGTACTCGCTCTAAACCATATAAATTAGTTTGAATGACTGATAGTAACTGAGACAGTAGAATAGGCTGCTTAAGGAAATGGGATCATGACCAGGGACTATGGCGTAATATGAATTTTATTTTTATAATTTACCATGCATCTTGCTGCAAAGTTCAGGTTTCAGATGCCTCTAAGATGGAAAATTCTCTTTCAGTCAACATGCTGCAAATGTGAGGGCTAAGGATGCAATTAAGCCCACTAAAGCATTAGAATCTACATTCTTTAGTAACAGAATTCCATCCTCTCCTAAGAGGAGGAAAATGCTTTCATCTCCTTGCCACTCAGAACTAATCTTTTTGTGAGTCCAACACTAGTTGCCCAACTAGTTTTGTGTCATGAAGTTTTCTAATAGGCTTCTGTTTTCTGGCAGGCCAAAGGAGTAAAATGCAAGTAGCTGGCAGTATTTTGCATCACAGTACTGGTTTGTTTACCTTTGTAGAAAAAGATGTTTGGATAAACAAAAATACTGTGGATTTCCTATTGAACACTGCTAGAATACCTAAAGATTTGCCTTCCAAATTCTGCTTCTAATCAAGATGGAAATCTAAGAATGAGATTCACTGTCTACATAGCGTAACAAAAGCATAACAACAAATAATTTCAAGATGAGCATTCTAGGTGCTGAAGGGTCCTAATCCCTGAGAGTTGGACACAACTGAGCTTTAGAGTACCAGCTTACTACCTTGAGTATCCTTAGAGGAATGGATGATGTAGAGAAAAAAGCCTGTGTCTCCAACTTATGGGCAGGAGTCTGGAGAATCCTATTCCTAATGATAGCTTTTAGACAAAAATATCTGCATAGAAAAGACTCCCAAATGCCTATGAGAGATCTTATTTATGGTGAGCCAGTCCCAGACCAGCAGTGTATATAAAGTCAGGAAGTAAAGCATAGGCAATGGAAAACTGAGAAAGCCAGGATAGTGCCTTCTCCCACCAGCCAACCAGGAGCTGTCTGGATCCAACCCAAACTTGGTCAAGTCCATAGCCGATCCTGCTGCCTTAGTGGAGAATAACTGCTCCAGATATCATAGGGCAGACCCTAAGATACAAGTGATAGAAGGCGAGCTCTCCATACAGCTACATTTTTAAGTGGAAAGGCACCACCATTTTGGAAAGGGAAGTATAATTTGGTAGACCACATCAGGTCTAAGTCTTACAAGACAGTTCAGCACAGAAAAGCATTTTCACTTCATGTTTTTGTGTCCATTTTAGTTCCTCACAATGTTATTTCTGTTCATTTTCAAAGATACACACACATAAATATATATATATATGTCTATATATATATGTTTATATATATTCATATAAACAATGACCTCTAGATCAACTGGAAAGAATAGGGAATACAGACATCGATGTCCATGTACACAACTGATTTTCGACAAAGCAAGGAAGTCAAGGTAATGGAGGATGGGTTGCTTTTCCAGTGAAAAGTGCCAACATGTGCCAGTGAGATCCTAATCAGTCCACAAATACCAGTGAACTCAATAGAGATCAAGGATTTAATGGTATGCTCTAGTGTTACAACACTTTTTGAAGTAATCGGGCACCTTCCTGAAACACATTTCATAGACATGATTAAAAAAAGCATGACAAGTAAAACAATACCTCAGACAGTTAATTCCGACAGTTATTTATTGAAACTCTTCCCTTGTGATTGTAAAATGTATCAAGTGGACCATTCAAGTAACCATCACCGGGGCTGTATTTCAGTGTTCACACTGACATCATTCTGCATTGATTTGTTATCTTTAGTATTTTTTTTCTAGTTATGCAAGAAAGAATAACAAAATTGACTTCAAATGATGATGGAAGAGGTGTTTTCCCTTGTGTTAGAAATAATATAAAGCCAGAATGTATCTATGTTAAAATATATCTAGTTTGGAAAATAAATTAGATGTTTGAAAACTGGGGGAAAAAAGAACCCTTCCACTTCAAACAACATGATCAAAATAAAGACAGAATTAAAATGAAAAAGAATATTGCAGTTACTACATATGATAAAATTTTTTTATTCATAAAAGGAACACTCAAAATTCAACGATGAGAAAAAAGGCTTATTGAAACACTTCTCTAAAGAAGGTATCCAGAGCACATGTAGACACGCTGAAAAGCACAGTCATCAGACATGATATGTGCATATATATGTGTTAACCAAAGGACATCTAACGCGCTTCATCAAATGGCCCCACCACATCAGACTGCAGTGGCAAAGAGCCATACTCTCTAGCCAGCTCAAAGTACCTCCTTCCATCAACCAGTTCACCCAGGCCCTGGACAGGCAAACAGCCACTCAGATGCTTAACCTTACCCACAAGTACAGGCCAGAGACAAAGCAATGGAAGAAGCAAAGGCTACTGGCCCATGATGAGAAGAAAGCTGCTGGCAAAAGGGACGTCCCAACTAAAAGACCACCTGTCCTCCAAGCAGGAGTCAATATAGTCGTTACCTTGGTAGAGAACAAGAAGGCTCAGCTGGTGATGATTGCCCATGATGCTGGTGGTTTTTCTCCCTGCCTTCTGTCAAAAGATGGGGGTGCCCTATTTCATCATCAAGGGAAAAGCCAGGCTGAGGTGCCTGGTCTACAGGAAGACACGCACCACTGTTGCCTTCACACAGGTTAACTCGGAAGACAAAGGTACTCTGGCTAAGCTGGTAGAAGCTATTAGGACCAATTCTAATGACAGATATGATGAGATCCGCCACCACTGGGAGGCAACGTTCTGGGTCCTAAGTGGCTCACATTGTCAAACTGGAAGAGGCAAAGGCTAAAGAACTTGCCACTAAACTAGGTTACATGTACACTAAGTTTTCTGTACATAAATGTAACTACAAAATTAAAAACATTGCATTTGTTAAGACAATGATTGCCACCCTATATATTTGTTTCATGTTTAGTTCCTCACAATGGTATTTACTGTATATTGTCAAATTAATTAATGTTGAAATTTAGCGAAAAATATCTTCCAATTTTAGTGATAATATTTTTAACTGATTGGCAGTGCTACATCAGTGTCATAGAAATTGTAAAACCTGAAATAATATAGACTAATTTGCTGGTTATTTAAGTTTGTGCTTCATATTTCATATATAAATCATAGGAAACCCTACCACAAAACTGCAAGGTATTTTTATGTTGTGTCTTCTACATGACACAAATAGCTCAGTAGTAGAACTTCTGGTTGGCATACAAAATTCAAGAGAACTGAAGAGGTTTTATTCAAGGAATACACTGAACATTCCCCAAACGCCCTGTCTGACTGAGTACAATCTGAATTTACAGAGTTCACCCTCAGGAATCCACTGTATCCACTTTTTCCCTCTAGTGATAATTTAAAAACAAAATAGGGGCTGGGGAGATGACCTAGTAGGCCAAGTATGAGAACCAGATTTTGAATCACCAATGCCTATGGAGATGTCAGATGGCCATGGAAGTCTGCCTGTAATCCCATGATCTGGAGCCAGAGACTGGATCCATGGAGCAAACTTAGTATGAGTTTTAGGAGCAAGTGAAGATATATCTCAATAAATAATTTAGAGAAAATGTCAAGAAAACAACCAATTGTCAACCCCTTGCCCCCAAACATATACATAGCCATGTGTGTGTGTGTGTGTGTGTGTGTGTGTGTGTGTGTGTGTATAACTACATACAAAAATGTTGTAACATGTATACAAGCATACACATACCATACATACATACATTTATACATATATGCATACAACAAAGAATAAAAAATCAGATCATACAGTGTGTTTGACTTAATCGTAGGGTGAATTGTTGACTTCGGTGCTATTAAACGTACTCTGCATAGTGTCTCCTACAATATCAATGCATTATTGTCTAACTTTGCACATCTCTTTCTTTTCAGTGTTTGGTCATGCAAAGAAAAGCCGCCGGCACATCTGTGTATATTCTGTATGAAAACAGATGTTTTCAATTCTAGGGAGTGACTGCTTTATACAACAGGAATTATGTTTAACATTATGTTTAACAAGAATTATGTTTAACAAGAAAACCTTTGTCCTAACTGGATATTGATGCTTTTGGGGTCATAATTTTAAAAAAATGATGCCCATTTTTAGTAAGACAAAAATATAGCATGACAATGCATCAAAATGGTATACCTAATAGATAATTCATATTTCAAATGAACTTATGGGAGTTGTTTCTTCCAAGATGCCTTAACATAGCAATACAGTGAAGATGTGTATCTTACTGTACTTATCCTTTTAATGAAGATGGTTTCTTAGCCATGAAATAGGTGCCACTAAATTAACCACTTGGTTTTTATTGCGTACTTATTTATTTTATTAAAAGGATATCTTCGGTATTCTAACTAGATCTAATATGGCTCATTCCATTTAACTCCTGAGTCATTTGATGGTAGATTCTTTTTGTTTTCTTTTCACTTTATCACTGTCGCCTTTGGATCTCAATGTCTTCATGTCTGCCTTCCTATGTTCTAATTCTATTTTCAGCTGAGTCCAATTTTTCATGTTTTTACTTCCCAATAAATCAATAATTCTAACTTTTACATGCATTATTCTCAGATTCTGCTTGATTTTTCTTCATCGGAAAATGTTCCAGTAACTTTTGCTAGTTTCGTAAACTTCCATTACTTCTTGAAAACACTGTTTTCTAAAAGGAGTTAGAGGCAGTTGTTCCATATATGATAATTCAAATATTTGATTTTTTAAATCTAAATATGCTATATGCCCTTGTTGATGATACTTCCTTTCTGCATAATAACTTTGATAGTGAATTCAGGTTTTTTGATATTTTATCTCAATTGTGCTATATGCTTCTTGGCAGAGTTTGTTTGGTTGTTTGTTTGTTCTGGCAGATGTGTTTGCTAATTTTCTTATTACTCTGAAATAAATACCCAAGGGTAAAAAATAGTGGAAATCTAGGTTTATTTTAGCTGACATCCTGAGAGTCCAATCTACCATGCTGGGGACAGAATGAAACGTAAAGCAATTGGCTTTCTTACATTCAGATTCAGGAAGTAAAGACTACCCATGCCCAGCTCTTTCCATTCAGTTCAGGATCACAGCACCTAGAATGGTGCCGCCCAAATTTAGGGTGAGGTTTCCAACCTCGATATCATAGTCTAAGTTATCCCCTAAAGACATGCCCAGAACCTTGTCTCCCTGATGATTCCAGATTTGTGAAGTTGACAATGAATGTTAACCCTCAAAGTGATGCAAGATTCCATGCCTCACTTTATCTAACATCTCCTCTATCGGAAAATGCAGAACCTCATCAACAGAGAACAAGAGAAAGCTCTATGGCCTATGTCAGACTGAGGGATCAATCAATCATATCTTTTCCAGATCTCCCTCTATCCTTTCCTTTTCTAGCTTGCATGGTCATGAGTAAAGTGGAAATGACATTATTTCTATCTAGGAGAATTTCTGTGACCATGTAATCCTTTATGTAACAGAAGTAGAAAATCCTCATTTATTAAGCCACTAAGTATTGGACAAGTCCTTTTTATGGATTACTCTAGAAACTTCTGATTCTTAGATTCTTCAGTATTAATTGTGAAACAAGTATGTCTTTCTTCCAAATGTCTCAGTGTGTTCTAAAAAAGAGCCTTACTTAATACAATTGTATATACATGTATACTGCAGTTATAATGCCTATGTTACCTGCTTTGGCCACAATAAATATTTGTAAAAACTGTCTTGTGGCTTAGCAAAATTCCATGATTTATATATAGTTTCCAACAAAGTCTCTTGTGTTGAAAGTCTGATCCCTAATGTGGCCATACTGAAGTACAGTACTAAAAGCAGTTGATAAAGTACCCGGAAATACTACTAAAGCATTAATGCAGTTCTCATGAGATTCTAGCCAGTTACTAAGGGACCAAATTGCTTTATAAAAAACAGATCTTTGCCTTACTGCATTTGCATGTAACCTGTTTTCTTGACATGGTCTCATTTGCTATAAGATGAACCATGAGGTCTTCACCAGAATTCACGAGATACTCATGTCAAACTCCTGAGCATTTAAGACTATGGGATGAATTATCATAATTCTTTACGTGTTATTTGTCTTTAGATATTTTATTATAGCAAAAGAAAACAGGCTAGGGACAGATGAGATGTGAAGTAGTTAAGAGCTCTTACTGCTTTTTGTAGAAGACCCAGCACTTGCATGGTGGCTCTGAACCATCAGTAACCCAAGTCTCAGGTGGTTGTGATGCCCTCTTCTGGTCTTCAAAGAAACTATATGCATGTGGCACTCCCCAATATGGCTGCAAACAGAGCTGAGATGTGCTGAGAGCTGGAGAAAAGGAGGTACACCCAGGAAGACCTGTTAAGGCTGCAGAAAATATAATCATTTAGAAGACTATGGTAGCTTCCGGTTTCTACATGCGCCAGAGGTGACACAGTGTCAGAGCTCTCGGTACCCAGACTACACTGGGAGAGAGCCAGTCCCACAGAAGTGCTGACACACCTGAGAGCACAGGTAAGACCACCACTTCTGCTCTGAGGGACCTGCCTAGAGGCTCCAGAACACAGGGATCAAGTAGCAGTTTGGAACATGATGCTTCTGGTTTCTGTCTGCACCCTGTGCTAACCCTGTGCCACAGCTCTTTGTACCCAGACTCTGCTGGGAGAGAGCTAGTCTCCTACTAGTGCTGACACACGGGCTTACAGGAGAGTCAAGCCACTGTCAGAATCACCAAGACCAGCTAACACCAGCAATAAACAGATGGTGAGAAGCAAGTTTAAGAACCTAAGCAACAGAAACCAAGGCCACTTGGCATCATCAAAACCCAGTTCCCCCATCACAGCAATTCTAGGACATCCCAACACACCCAAAAAGCAAGATTTTGATTTAAAATCACAACTGATGATGATGTTAGAGAACTTTAAGAAAGTCATAAATACCTCCCTTAAAGAAATACAGGTTAACACAGGTTAACAGGTAGAGGCCCTTAAAGAAGAAACACAAAAACCACAAAAATCCTTTAAAGAATTATAGGTAAACATAAGGAAATCAGTGAAAAAAATCATCCAGAAACTAAAAATTGAATTAGAAACAAGAAAGAAATCACAAAAAGAGACAACCCTGGAGATAGAAAACCTAGGAAAGAGATCAGGCATGAGTCATAGACAAAAGTATCACAACCAGAATACAAGAGGTGAAAGAAGGAATCTCAGGGGCAAAAGATAACATAGAAAACATCGACACAACGGTGAAAAAAAATGCAAAATGCATAAAGCTCTTAACCCCAAACATCCCAGAAATCCAGGAAACAATGAGAAGATAAAACCTGAAGGTCATAGATATAGAAGAGAGAGAAGGTTCTCAATTTAAATGGCCAGTAAATATCCTCAACAAAATTATAGAAGAAAACTTCCCTAACCTAATAATAAAGATGCCCATAAACATACAAAAAGCCTACAGAACTCCAAACAGATTGGACTAGAAAAGAAATTCTTCCAGTCACATAATAGTCAAAATACCAAATGCATAAAACAAAAAAAAAAAATACTAAAAAGAGTAAGGAAAAATGATCAAGTAAAATACAAAGGCAGATTTATCCGAATCACATTAGGCATCTCAACAGAGACTATGAAAGCAAGAAGATCCTGGGCAGATGTCATACAGACCCTAAGAGAACAAAAATGCCACCAAAAGCTACTATATCCAGGAAAAATCTCAATGATCATAGATGAAGAAACAAAGATAATCCCTGACAAAACCAAATTTCCACAGTATCGTTCCACAAATCCAGCCTTATGCGGGATAATAGATGGAAAACTCCAACCCAAGGAGGGAAACCATACCCTAGAAAAAGCAAGAAAGTAATCTTCATTCAACTAACCCAAAAGAAGACAGACAAACAAACATAATTCTACCTCTATCAATAAAAATAACAGGAAACAACAATCATTGGTTTTCCAAAAAAAGACATAGACTAACAGACTGTATACATAAAAATGACCCAACATTTTACTGCATACAGAAACACACCTTAGTAACAAAGACAGACATTACCTTAGAGTAAAAGGCTAAAAAACAATTTTCCAAGAAAATGGTATCAAGAAACAAGCTAGAGTAGACATTTTAATATCAAATAAAATCAACTTTCAAGCAAAAGCTATCATAAAAAGATAAGGAAGGATATTTCATACTAGTCCAACAAAAAAGCCACCAAGATGAAATCTCCGTTTTGAATATCCATGCTCCAAATGCAATGGCACCTATGTTCATAAAAGAAACCTTACTAAAACTCAAATAACACGTTGTACCTCACATAATAATACTAGATTTCAGCACTGCATTATCATCAATGGACAGATCACAGAAACAGAAATTTAACAGAGACACGGTGAAACTAATAGAAGTTATGAAACAAATAGATCTAACAGATATCTATAGAACATTTCATCCTAAAACGAAAGAATACACCTTTTTCTCAGTACCTTCTCCAAAACTGACCATATAGTTGGTCATAAAACAGGCCTCATCTGATACAAAAAGATTGAAATAATCCTATACACCCTATCAGATCACCATGGACTAAGACTGGTCTTCAATACCAACAGAAACAACAGAAAATCCACATACATATGAAAGCTGAATAATGCTCTATTCAATGATAACTTTGTCAAGAAAGAAATTAAAAAAAAAACTTTTTAGAATTTAATGAAAATGAAGGCACAACATACCCAAACTTATGGGGAAACTCCTAGCTCTGAGTGACTCCAAAAAGAAACTAGAGAGAACTATCAGCTTGACAGCAAAACTAAAAGCTCTAGAACAAAAAGAGGCAAATAAACCCAAGATGAATAGACTGCAGGAAATAATCAAACTCAACGCTGAAATCAACAAAAAAGAAACAAAAAGAACTATACAAAGAATCAAAAAAAAAAAAAAAACTAGGAGCTGGTTCTAGGAGAAAATTAACAAGATAGATAAGCCCTTATCCAGATTAACCAGAGGGCACAGAGATAGTATTCAAATCAACAAAATCACAAATGAAAAGGCAAACATAGCAACAAAAACTGAAAAAAAATTTTAAAAATTGGATTCTGGTACAAAAGGCTATACTCAACATAACTGAAAAATTGGATGAAATGGACAATTTTCTAGACAAATACCAGGTCCCAAAGTTAAATCAGGATCAGATAAACTATCTAAACAGCCCCATAATCCCCAAATAAATAGCAGCAGTCATCAAAAGTCTCCCAACCAAAAAAGCCCAGGACCAGATGAGTTCAGTGCAGAATTCTATCAGATCTTTATAGGAGACATATAAATATCAATACTTTCCAAACTATTTCACAAAATAAAAACAGAAGAACACTACCAAATTTCTTCTCTGAAACCACAATTATATTTATATCCAAAGCTCACAAAGTAAGAAAACTTCAGACCAATGTCCCTTATGAATATTGATGCAAAAATACTCAATAAAATTGTCACAGACCAAATCCACAAATGTATCAAAACAATCATCCATCATGATTAACTAGGCTTCTTCCCAGGAATGCAGGGCTGGTTCAATATATGGAAATCCATCACCATAATCCATTATATAAACAAACTCAAGGAAAAGAAAACTACATGATTATCTCATTAGTTGCTGAGAAATGATTTGAGAAAATTCAACACCCCTTCATGATAATAGTTTTGGAAAGATAAGAAATTTAAGGCTCATACCCGAACATAATAAAAGCAATATACAGCAAACCAATAGCCAACATCAAACTAAATGAAGCGAAACTTGAAGCAATTCTATTAAAATCAGGGACTAGACAAGGCTGCCAAGTTTCTCCTTACCTATTCAAAATACTCATTGAGGTCCTATCCATAGCAACTGGACAACAAAGGAGGTCAAAGGAATACATATGGGAAAGGAAAAAGTTAAAAAAAAATAGTATTTGCACATTATATGATAGTATGCTTATGTGACCTCAAAATTCCCACCAGAGAACTCTTACAGGTGAAAAACAACTTCAGCAAAATGGCTGAATACAAAATTAACAAAAACAAATCAGTAGCCTTTATCTTCTTAAAGGATAAACAGGCTGAGAAAAAAATTATAGAAACAGGACCCTTCACAATAGTCACACATCATATAAAATGCCTTGGTGTGACTCTAACCAAGCAAGTAAAAGAACTTGTGACAAGAATTTCAAGTCTCTAATGAAAGGAATTGGAGATCGATCTCAGAATATAGAAAGATTTTTCATGCTCATGAATTGGCAGGATTAAAATAGTAAAAATGTCCATTTTGCCAAAAGAAGAATGAAGACTATAGTGCAGCTGCTTTAGTTCTTCTCAGATGGGGAAACAAAAATATTTACAAGAGGAAATATGGAGACAAAGTTTGAAGCTGAAACTGAAGCAAAGGCCATCCAGAGACTGTATCCACCTGGAGATACAGGCCATATACAGCCACTAAACCCAGACAATATTGCTGATGCCAAGAAGTACATGGTGACAGGAGCCTGATATAGCTGTCCCCTGAGAGGTCCTTTCAGATCATGACAAATACAGAGGCAGTTGCTCACAGCCAATGTCTAAACTAAGAATGTGGTTCCCAATGGAGGAGTTAGAGAAAAGACTGAAGGAGCTGAAGGTGTTTGCAACCCTGTAAGAACAACAATAGCAACCAACCAGAGCTCTCAGGGGCTAAACCACTATCTAAAGAGCACAAATGGACAGACTCATGGCTACAGCTGCTTATGTCACAGACAATGGCCTTACTGGGCATCAATGAAAAGAGAAGCCTTGGTCTTGCCCAGGCTTGATGCCCCAATGTAGGGGAATGTCAGGGCAGTGAGGCAGGAGCTTGTGGGTGAGTTGGGGGATTACCATTATAGAAGCAGGGGGAGGGAGAATTGGATAGGGGGTTTATGGATGGGAAACCATGAAAGGGGATAACATTTAAAATGTAAATAAAATACATGAAAGAAAGAAAGAAAGAAGTAAGGAAGGAAGAAAGGAAGGAAGAAAGAAAGGAAAGAAAACTATCAGAGCAACCAGCTAATCAAGATAAAAACTGAACCATGTTATTTCAAGATTCAGCTTCAAAAACTCAGTAGAATCCTTTCCTTTCTCAGGCTATTAGACGAATCTTCTAGAGGCTAGCTGAGAATACTCGATGACTACTGAGGTTCTAATCCCACCTGTAAGCTAAGAACTCCCAAGTGTCTTACTTAAGGAGAGAACAGCATCCAGCACGCATTGCAGTTCAGAGAGGATCGATCACTCCCCTAAAGTCCTTAGGTCAAATACCAAAGTTTCTATTTACATTATCTGGCATTATCACAGGGCAACAACATTCTTTCCTGATGGCACCCATATGAACTGACTTAACCTCCTCTCCCTTTCATCCATCACATAGACACCTGAACCATGCTACATAAGGAATGAGATCTGGCATATGCACCAAGAGTCTTCCTTTCTTGCTCTACCTCAGCAAATTTAGGGTTTTTTTTGTTTGTTTGTTTGGTTGGTTTGGTTTATAGAATGCATAGATTACATTGCTCATGTTCAACTGAATAGTACTATCAATAGGGCAATAATTATAGAATATTTCTATAGAGAAATAATTGAATTATCCTAATGAAAGCACAAGTGAATAAGAAGAAGATAGAAAGGCTGAAGCTTGGCTGTTGCTAGCAGCTCTGTATGAGCCACTCTACAAAGGACCCCAGTCATGGCCAATGAACACCTCCCCGTAGTACCACACGGAAGCAACATCCTCAGTCTCTACAGTGGATATGACATTTTAATGGCATATGCAGAAGCAATTGTTTTCAATGAAACCACTGCTATTTGCTAAAAATATCTCAGAAACAGGTGTTCAGAAGCCTTTCTGTTATGGTGATTTTACCGAAATCAATAATTCACCTCCTTAAATAAAAGAGCAGCCAAATTTCTTGTTAGTTTATAAAAAATTTAGAAACTATAATTTCTGATTTAATAAAAGTTAAATCATGGAGTTTCACTGTAATTATAACCCATCTGTTAATAATGTAAAATGCAGCATGTTGTTGGATGGATATAATAAAAATATGTTGTATCAACGTATGAAATTTTCAAAAAAATAAACAAAAAGTATTTAAAAGTCAATTTTGGTAGTTTGTTTGGAGAAAAGACAGTCGACGTAATCAGCAGGAGAACAAACACAGGACACACTGACAGACTGAATTTTAAGCAATTCGGCATCTGGACTTTATCACTCTGTATAGTTCTTCACTAAGGACATAACCATGTTCTCCTTGAGTTACACTGGGAGACATTTTCACTCGTATCAAGCACTGAGACAGGGACTGGAGCAATTACTCTGCACTTAAGTGTGCAGTTATTGTGGTGAATCTGAGTTTGCTTCTCAAAAGTCCACAACTCCATCCTCAGGGATCCCCCATGCCCTACTTCTTACCTCCATGGGAACTTCCATACATGTACACCTACACACAGAGATACAGAATTCAAAATAAGACTTAAAAATAACAAAGAGAAACTGATCTTAGATGCACACATTAAAGACTTTGCAATGATTGAACCAGACCATCGAATTTAATAAAATAAACAACATTTCATCAGCTTCTCACAGGAAAACAATTGCTTATTCTATTTTTACGTCCTTTACCCTTTTGGGGGTATTTAAATACATGTAGGTAGATTATTAACAATTTATTACTCAAGAACAATACAGAAATTTTGCCATTTTGGGACTTAAAAACATTTCTTTGGAACCAGTGTGGGAAAAGAAAATCCAAGAAATTCCTTAAAGGAATAAGAAATAACTTTTAAGGTAACAGAACAAAAGCAACTGTTATAATTAAGTTGGCTGTCAGCATGACTAGACCTGAAATCAGAAGAAACAGTTCTCTGTGTATGTCTAGATGTTATTTCTCACAAATACTGTTCTTTCCCAGAGTGGTGAGACCCTTCCTTCTAGTGACAGCCCAGATACAATGAGGTCAGATGGCAAAGCTGTTCATTTTTGCCTGCTTGCCTTTGCCTCTTCTTGGTGAAAGCACTTCTTCTCTTGCTGCCTGTGCTGCTAGCAGGGTTAAGTGGTGAGGACAAACCTCATAGGTCAGTTGGCTATAAATCATTCACTGTGTTGTCCATCATATAAGTTCTATATCCCCTAATTAAAACAATCAAAAGTAATCATGGGCAGCTCATTCTTTATGAGCAAATTTAAAATGGTTTCACTTCTAGTATAACAATTAAATATATATATATATATATATATATATATATATATATATATATATATATATATAAAGCCTTACATAGTGGTTTGGATATGGAGTATCCATTCTAAAGGTTTGGGTGTGCTATCAAGAGGTAGTTGGATTATGGGGGTGCTGACTTCATCAGCTGGAAAATAGGAAGTAGTCCTGATTAGTTTGTTATTGGAGGTTTGTGTTGAAGATTTTTTCTAGTCTTTGTCCTTCCTGGTTGTCATGAGCCAGTAGCTCTGTTTTATCCCATCTTTGTATCATAATGATTTATTCCTCTCTTTAAATTACTTCCTTATTTGTCAACAATGAAAAGTGTGGGTGATGATTTACACTGATCAACAGTCACCTTGAGGAAGCGCCTGTGGGCCTGTCTGAGGGATTACCTAGATTAGGTTAGTGAAGGTGAGAAGATACTGCCTATGTGTAAATGGCACTGCTCCACAAGTTTGTGTTCCAGTCACACGGCTTTGGAAAAGCTAAGCTAAGCTGAACTTGAACATCTACCTCTTTCTTCCTGCTTTCTGACTGCCAATGTAATGTGCCTGCTCCAGTCGTGTCAAGCTGCCCCTCATTCCTGTCTTCATCACTCATCAGTCATGCCAGAATGAGGCTCAACTATCTTGCTTCAGGTATTTAGTCACAGCAATGAAAAGAGTTATGAAAACCATTTCATACTTTCCTGGACAACCACATAAATGTGGAGAAGAAAAGCCTGTCTTTTTCTTTGTTTCTAGGGGATCACCATTTCAAATTTTTCCCTCAACAACATCTTCAACTCCATAGAATACACGTCTAAGAGACTGGCTGTGGTTGCCATTTATCAGGCCAGGTTAGCATGTCTGATGTTTATGTGAACAGAGGTTGTGCATGGAGCTATTTTTTGAAAAGATTAATTTGCATTGAGTATGCAAATCTACTTCAAATATAACAAAGCCCTCATGTCTCTGGAGCACTGACCACTGGTGTTTGGGATGGTTTTCTTGGTTATTTAAATATCAAAACCATTGCAGAGCATGGAAGACAATGCTCTAGGGACAGAAGTCTTGAACTATCCTGATGGAATAAAAACCAGTGAGAAAGCTCATGAGCCTTTGGAAGCAGCACATGAATGAGTGGTTGTGTTTATACGGAGATTTCCAAACAGATGGATATTGAAATCTTTATGAAACACACACAAATTGTGAGAAAAAGGGATTAGGGAAATTATGGTTAATCTAGTTCAAATTGTAAAAGTACGTTTTCCACACCTGTGCACTTTATCATTGCCTGTCCCCTGATAGATGGGTCATGACAGCTTGAACATCTCTGAGATGAAAGTACAAGTCCAAAACTATGCTGAAATGTCATCTATCCATTTATCCATCCATCTGACAAATACACAGGTCTATTCCCAAGGCAAAAATACTACAAATCTAATTAAATTCATTTATTATACCTTACTAAAAACCTCAACTATTGAGCCATAACTCAACAAAACAAAACAAAACATCGGTTTGTTAGTTTTCTATAAATTGGCTTTTATTTCATAAGTATGTAACTTCCTATGACGGCTATAATTCTCCATTTCAGGTTCACATTTGCATAGTAAAATGCAATAAGGAGAAATTTGATTTTTTTAGGGGTTTCCCCAACACCTGATCTCATGTACTTTAATGCTTTTGTTATTTATCATCCCATGGAGACCTGGTCATTGACAGCTATAAAAGAAGGCACTGCTTGGAGTCCCAGCTAAAACCCAAAGGTGAAGAGGAGAGCCCAACGGTCTCTTCCTTAACTGCTTCCTTACTATGTCAAATGTGCTGTTGGCACACTGGGAGGTCAGGCTCTAGGGCCTCTTCATTTCTTGGTAAGTCAAGACTCATTTGATTCCATTGCATTATCCCAATGCTTCAGCTGTATATTTCCTAGGAATTCTCATCTTTCAGTGGTTCTTCGAGTGCTCCCCTTTACTCTCGTTTCTTTCTCACAGTTTGTTAATTCAGTTGATTTTGAGCCAAGTTATTCTTCCCTGGACTCTATTGTCTCCAATCTGAGATCAAGTCTGGCTCAGGAGCCAGAGCTTATGTTCTGCTTATTTCTCTGAACTCAGCATTCTACCCTCTCACCTACTTTTTGCTGTGAGCCTTTATGCTTAAAGACCATCCTTGTGTTTCATGCTTAGGTGTCCTGGGTTATGTGCGCATGAGATTCTTTCACTCTAGGCTTCTCTAGTGAATCACACTTGCTCTTCCTCATCATGGCCTTCTCTGCTGCTCATAACCTGCCTCTCCTACTACACTTCGAATCTTTTCTTCACTCTTCATTTACACAAAGTCTGGCTGGTGTTCCGTGACACATGGAGATTCTGAAAAAGAATGCAGACCACATCAAAGTCTGGATAATATTTATTACCCTAAAAAGGTTGGGGACTGTCTGGCCAATGCAGTGGTGCAGCTCAACACATATTCGTTCTTCACCCATTTCCCACAAACAAACATACACCCTGCTCAGGCATTATAAATTCCTAATTCAATATGTCAGCCCCACTTTAAAAATAGTTTGGATGTATGTAATTGGCCTACACATGCTTTGTCTAAAATTAATCATTGTCAGAATCCATGAAATAATGACACAGTTATGTCTAGTTATAATTTCATGATCAAATTTTATCCCCTAAAAATTCCTGTGTCCTGTATTAAACAATGTGTCATTATTTGGCAATAAATTTGTTATAAATGCAGTTAATTAAGACAAGTTCTTCCTGGAGGAACTCTAGTCTGAATTTGTGTCCTTCTAAAAAGATGGAATTTGGAATCAGAAACAGAAACACAGGGTGAATACCATGTAGAGATAAAAGGAAAGATAGGAATAATCTTTCTACATACTGAGAAATACCAAAGATGGCCAACAGCTGGTAAGATGCCTGGACAGACTCCCTACAGCCTCACAAATAATCAGTCTATAGAAATCTCCACCTTGTCCTCCTGCCTGTCAGAACTGTGCCAAAATTAACATGCCATCTGCTGTTTTGAGCCAATCAGGTTGTCACAGAGGTGTAGAACCTGAGAGTGAATGCAGGCAGCACGGGGCAGCAGACAGAATGAGCAGGGTGAATGGGAGATGAGCAGATTTCGATTTTAAATATCAGTCCTCATCCTGGAGAAATTAATAAAGTTGAAGCCCAAAGAGAAAGAACAGTGCATTATATTTACATCAAATTGGAACATGGTTTCTAATTTGTTTTTAAGCACTATTTCTAAAAGTAGAGAATTTCAAGTGGTCTGAAGTCTGTAAAAGTGTGACACAGTTGAGAGATCATTGATTTTCTAATTTGTCACTTACTTTACATTTAATACCAAATGCTTATTTTTCAGACCTTATTAATCCATAAGCATCCTTTGTGACGTAGGGAGAAAGTTCAAAGCCATGGCTTGAGCTACATCATTTATGCTGAAGAAAATCTTAATCCCAAGTATCCAAGTAGCTTTAGACCTGAGATTCTGTTTGATATTTTTAAGCTAAGAATTATCCTCAAGCTTTACTGGAAATTTGAAATTCTGAATTATCTGCAGTTCTCTCTCTCCCTCCCCCTCCTCTGTGTGTTGTATGTATGAGTGTTTGTGTGGGTGTGCATGTGTGTGTATTTTCACGTGAGTGTGCTCCTGTGTACACATGCATATGAATGTGTGTGAAGACAAAATTCAACGTCTGGTGCGTTCTTCAGAAGCCAGGCACCTTTGTTTTGTGAGACAGGGTTTCTTTTTGACCTGGAACATGCAAATTTTTTAGACTGAATGACTGACATTCCCAAGGCATTAGCTTGTATTTGTCTTTCTTAATCTTTCATATAGTTTTCCAGGACCCAGGTGTTCTGGCCTCAGTATCTCCTCATTACAGACAGAAAGGGTAAGACACAGAGGTTAAAGACTTTACTCAAGGTATCCACCCCATGGTCTTCCATGCTGTTCAGGTATTCTTGAAACCAATACCGTATAGAGATTCTAAGGGTTAGCCAGTTGAGTCAGAAAATGAGCCTTACCCTAATGCAAACTGGGCAGATGAAGACACAAGTCCTCCTGTGCCTGTTGCATTTTTTTTCAATATTTTCTACTCATTCACTCTTTCTGCACTTGGCCATACCCCCCAGTAGCTTTCTGATTTGATCCTTGTTTTTTCTTGATAGTTCAGGCCTCTATCAGGAGTGTCATTTATACAAACTTCTTCTCCCACAGCTCTGTCAGATGTTTCTGCCTTCATTTTAATGAGGATTAGCTATAATAGTTTTGCTTTGCCTAAGGGTGTGAACCAATATTTTGGGAAGGAAACAATTAGTTACACTCTATAAGAAGGTTATTCAAAGACTGTGGGAAAAAAGTAATCAAAATAATTATTTCAATCTTAGTGGATTTCTATTGTTGTAAAAAGAAACCATGATTAAGGCAACTTTTATAAAGGAAAGTATTCATTTGGCTTTTTTACAGTTGCAGAGGTTTAGTCCATTATCATCATGGCTGGAATCATGGGGGCATGAAGGCAGATACACGAAGAAGTAGGTGAAAGTTCTGTATTCTGAACTATAGGCATCACAGAGAGGTACAGGGGGGATGAGAAAGAGACAGACAAAGAGTCAGTGACTGGGCTTGGCATTGACTTTTGAAACCTCTTATCCTTCTAATCCTTTCAAACAGTTTCAGCTCCTCTTCATTAAACATTCAAAATTATGACCCTATGGGAGCCATTCTTATTCAAATGATCACAATATGTTTAACAGATAAGCACAGCAGAATACTAGTACAACACCCAGCAGGAAAACATATATTAATGTGTGTGGTAAAGGGAACATCATACCTTTATATACATAAAAGTAACCATTCCACATGGTTATGGAGTAAGGCTAATACCTCTTCCAAACTCCCGAACTGAAAAGATCAAACTATATGTTTAAGATGAATCTAATCCTTTACATTGTCAAACAAGTTGTAAGGCAAGAGAAATTTACCATTTCCTTGGAGATTTTCATCCATAAGTAGTGCACATGACTCAGGCCTGATTGCTGGTTCATAAGATTTATTAGTTTATATGTATGTGTGCAGATGCGTATACACATTCTATGCATTAATGTTGTGTTAGTAGTATATGTATACAAACTTTATGTATGAATGTTGTTGTGTGTGTGCATTCTATGTTTGAATAGCTATGTGCATGCTTGTGTGCATATGTGATTGTTTGTGTGTATGTATGTATGAAAGAGAGTGAGAAAGAAAGATGAAGAGCTACATAATGCTACAATCAAATACTAAACCTTCTCCACGTTCTTCCTAAGAAGAATCTGATAATATTTCTATTTTTCTCAGTGCCCAGTACACAAGCTTCTCGCAATGTGATCACATATGTTTATCCATCTTTTATGTGAGACAGCTATAGGTTGAGTTAGGTGCACCCAACCTGCTTCTCTACCCAATGAAATGGCTGACAGAATCCCAAGGGGCAAAAGAGGACTTTAATGTAGCCATGTACAGAGAGAACTTAAGAATGAGCTGAAAGGATATGTAGGGAGGGGTGAGCTGGAAGGCCTCATGTCTGAAGAGAGCCAGAATTCACTGGTCATGTATTGGTCACTGAAAAACAAACAAACACACAGAACCAATGAGCAGTCATGATGCCTAATTCTTTTTTCTCAAGAAAATTTCCGGTGAAGTGACAGGTCAATAGGGCCTTCTTCTTAGGATGCCAAACTCAAGACCTCATCTCCTGTCCTCGGAAACAAATGCATATTTAGATTCATAGTAATTCAGACTTTGAAAGTCCCCAGGGAGTGTGTTTCCTTTAGCCTTTCAGAAACTTCAATTTTCATCTCTCAAGCTTTCTTTTAATTTTAAGATTGATGGCTCATGTTTACATACTTGAACTAATTCTCATAAAAGCTTTATAAATTGTTAATAATAAAAGGCCACACCCACAGACAATTTGGTTCTATTCATCAAAGTCAAAAACATGTCTTTGTTAAGAGTTCTCAGCTAATTCGCTTGAGATCGTGTTTTAAAAGTTCAGTTCTATATCCTAAAAGAGGTGAAGCTCCTGGACTTCTAGTTAAAACTGACAAATGCACTGTGTTTATGAGACAGTAAGTTGACCACTGGAGGAGATGCAGAACATGACAGAACAACTGAGTGAGGTGCCTTGCAGCAGACAGTCTGGCTGAAAGCCTGTGTTTTGATCAAGCTGTACCTTTCTCTAAGACTTCATACCATGAACCTCAATGATTTTACAACCTAGTGCTCTGTCCCAAAAGACTTCAGCAGAGTCTTGTCTGAATTTTTATGATGGAGATTGACTTTGTGTCTGGTGATCACATGACAGAACCATCTACTCTGCACCTATACAGAATAGACTGATACATGACTTATTCCTGGGAGTAGAAGGGAGTTTCCCCATAAATGGATGAATTGGGACTGTAGGGTTACATGGGTGTTTTGAAACCATTTCATTTAAACCAAATACAAGAATGTATTGGGCACACAAGACCCAGAAGAGGTGTGGCTCACTTACTTGAACCTCAGAAAAAGAACTCTCAGCACTGTGATTGCAACCTTGTATTTTGTCCTGTAACCTTTATGGGCTATTCAATAATTATATATATATACTATATAATATATTCTTTAATACTATGTAATATGAATATTTTATTACACTATTTTTATTACACTATATAAAATATATACTATATATTATACTATATGCTATATATCACACACACTATATACACATATGATGTATATATACATATCTACCATATATAGTGTATAATATATATAGTATATATACATATATATTATGCATATAGTGTATGTATAGGTAGGTATTATATACATATTGTATATATAGTGTATGTATATGTAGGTATACATATTGCATATATACACTACATAGTATATAATATATACTATATATTATATTTAATATACTATAATATGCAATATATGATATACAACAATATATTATACATAATACATTATATATGACATTAAATATAGTATATATTATATAACATATATATGTAATATTATATAATGTAGTATATACCATATATATTACATATGTTGTAGATATATAAACACATAATAGACATATAGGTAAATTCATTGTGTGATATATATTGTTTGATCTGAAAGTTAATATTAGTGATTAAGATTGAGTCAAAAAAGATGCTTGCTTTGGTCACAGCCATCATGGAAAGTAGAACTGTCCAGTGAATTGATTGGTAACAATCAATCTGTATACAAATTTATTGCCATTCATTGTGGAAATACACAGATGTGTTTGTCTTTTTTTACTCTTTCATTGTCATGCCACAGTGACTGGAGTTAAAGAGAGAGCTCAGTTATTATCTCTATGGAATGCTTTAGGGTTTCATTGAGCTCCCTCTTGTCTATGACAATTTATCTGCCAGCTATGTCCCTGCTGGTAGAGTTGTCCCTTTTCTGGATGTGGAAACACAGCTCAGATAGTAGAAACAATGCGCAACTCCTGTCTGTCAAGAGATTTGCAAGAGGCATTGCAGGACTGGCAAGACGTAAGGACTCTTCCATGTACACATGGTCTGTCTGCGTGGGTGATTTCTTGCCTTCATTGCTGGAGCTGATTAGTGGAAGCACAGTAATGGGCTGATACTTTTGTTTTATTTTCATCCTGGGGATTTACATTCTCAGAGTAAAGAATGAATAAATAGTCCTACTCCTGGAATGAGAATCAAAGCTTGTAATTACCTCAGATACCTAAAATGAAGACAATCAACAAGGATAGCCATGGTAGAGCTTATGACCCATTTAAGACTAAGGGTCATTTGTAGGTTGAAGTTGGAGATTCAAAATCTCTGTATAGGTTCATTCACACTCAGACTTTCTTCTTTAAAACATTTAGAGTTTTACTGAGTTCTTTTAAAGGTAACACTTACACTTTGCCATCTTCCTAGAGCATCAGCAAGTGGGGTTCTTCAGTAAAAGCCAGCCACAAAACCATAGTCGTTCAAATACTTTCTTAAGAAAAAGGGTGTGAATGAAAGCTTGTTTGAGAGTGTCACTTCATGAAATACCCTGTCTATAAGAACATATAACACACTTAAGAGACTTCTAGAGAGTGGGGTTTACTTTGAATTTTCTCTTCCTGTAACATACCCCATCCCCAGAGTTCAACGCTGAAACTGGCTCTGTAGTGGGAGCTCAGAAGATCTGGAACAAATTTATTTATAAAGAACAGAACACCAACAGGACGGAGCCATTAACGTCATTGCACTATCTGCATACCAGTAGAACCCCAATGGAGACAAATCAAGTGGAGCCTCTCAGGGCGCCTTGGCTTCACCTTTCCCTGAAACTTCTCTTGGTCATCAGTGTCCTCCCCATCTCATGGCTCATGTCTCTTTTACCCATTTCTCCCCCTGACTCCAGATCTCAATTTCAAATCACTTTAATCTGCTCATGACTAATAATGCTTTTAACCTCACAGGTTACATTACGAGAAAAGTGATATCATTATGTAAAATATGTTTCATCTTCCTGCCTTCCTTTGACCTTGTGTGCTGTTTTAAGAGGGGAGCAATCTGCTTCAGCAAGTACTTGAGCATACATTGTATTCTCCCATTTTTATTTGTAGGCTGTTGGAAACATGGGAGTCTAAGACTTTGTCTAACTACACCCAGCAAGGAGAGAAAGAGAAGGAAGAGAAGGTTTGTGAACCGGAAGCTCCCTCCGGTGCCCAGCTAGGCGGCTTCCCTGTATAGCTCATAGCTTCAATGCAGGGGATTCCTGTGTGGGTGGCTTTGTGTCATTGCTGACCACCACTTTTTTCGTGGGAGCTTTTTTTGTTTACATGGCATAGAAGAAAAGATCTATTATGTTACTAGCAATATGCATTGACTCTGTGTCCACTCCAAAGGCATGTAACATATCCAAGGGGTGAAGCAAAAAAAAATAAAAATAAAAAAGTGGACAGGAACACTGGGAATCTATACCATCAGCAGCATCATGGGAAAGTCTTAACTGATCTTGTGACTCAAAATTCATAGGTGATATTAAAATTCTTGAAATAGAGGTTTTATAATAGTAAAGAATACTTTACTGTAGCTAATGTCTTCTACTAATAAATTAGAATTAGGGGGATATAGAAATTGAACACTCAAAAATATAATTATTTGCATGAAAAATCCTTATACATCAACATTTACAATTTATTTTTTTTTTCTTTAACAAAAAGCCAATTTGGGGTATTTGAATCACTGTGAGTGTGTACATTACCAGAATTTTATTAGTTTCCCTGGGTTGGGGCAGCTTTCATGCAGCTACCGGATTACACACATTCTTTGAAGATTATATTTAATTTGTCTCATGTAAAACTCATAGTTTAAAAAGCCCTAGTCTGAAATTGTAGACCATAAATGCATATCAAATTTAACGTGTTGGATTATGGTTAAACCAGCAACATACACACCTGACCACTGGTGAGCGAGCTCTCTACTGGAGATTGTGTCTGTATATGAATCAAGCAACATCAGATTCCTGCTCCTTTACCTCCTCTTGCACAGTGGGACATGAGCACAGCCCAGGTGTCAGTATTAGGAACAATGAACCTGGTCCTGACTGAAGAGGGATGTCTAATTGACATTTCTATTGGTAAACTTTCTGTTACTGTGAGAGAATACCTAATAAAAAACAATTTAGGAGAAATGTGTTTATTTTGGCTTATAGATCCAGAAAGATAAGATGCATCCCAGCAGGGAAGTTATACCAACAGGCAGAAAAAACATGATCCAAAGAACAGGACATGAGGAGGTCACATTTTCAGCCACACAGAAGAATCAGAGAGAACAGGAAATAAGGCTAAACTAAAATTTCAAAGCCCTTTCCAATGACATACTTCCCCCAGGAAGGTTCTATCTTTCTTTCTGTTGAAATTTAACTTGACACAAGCTAAGGTCATCTGAGAAGAGGAAATCTTAAATGAGAAAATGCATCCACAAGATTAACCTGTGCATAAGCCTGTGGGACATTTTCTTGATTGAAGATTTATGTAGATGGGTCCAGCCATGTGGGCTGTGCTGTCCCTGTGGCAGGTGGTCCTGGTTTATTCTGGGTTATATAAGAAAGCAGGTTAAGCAAGTCAGAAACAAGGCAGTAAGTAGAATTCCTCCATGTTCTCTACTTCAGTTCCTCCTTCCAGGTTTCTGTCTTGAGATCCTGCTTTGACTTCCCTTCAAGACAAATTTTAACAGAAAATGGAAACAAGCTCTTCCTCAGGCTGCTTTTGGTCATGGTATTTACAACAATGATAGAAAAATAAGCAAGATGACCTTTTAAAGGTTCCAAGTAGATCCATTGATTGAGGACCAAGTATTCAAATACACAATCCTACTAAGGACATTTTGCATTCAAACCAACATTGAATGTCAGAAGCAAGGGAGTAACATTCACTTCACTATGGTTTCCTCTTAATATCGTTACACAGACTATATGTGATCAACGAATTTGCACTTAGTTGATATGAGACACTGTTCAACAACTCCAGTAAAACATATGCCTGAATGTTGTTCCAACGCAATCAAATGTGAATCGTTCTATTAATGAGGCTGACATATACATTTATATAAAATACTGCTTTTAATGTACAGATCTTGTTTCACATGCTTATGATATTTTCTCTGATTGTCATGTCCCAAATGATACATTTCAAAAACTAAAAATGCCTAGGTTATACTTACACCAATACAATAAAGTGAAAAGATGATATTCAATATTCTCAAAACTTAGGCAATCTAGGAGAAGCAAACACACACAAACACACCTGAATTAATTCTGTTGAAATGTCTCAGCGGTTAAGAAAGAGGTTAAGAATCCTCTGTTTTGCAAAGAAATAGAGTGCAATTTCCAGCACTCCCATCAAGCAGCTAATGACCTCCTATAATACCAGCTCCAGGTGGACATTGCACCAACATGCACAAATCCATGCATACACCTATGAATACACACACACACAGACACACACAGACACACACACACACACAAACACACACGCATGAGCTCGCGCTCGCATCCTAATTAAATTTTCTGAAGAGTGAAACATTCACTAACATTACACAAATATACCTGTTTTTTTCATATTAAATCATCATATCCATTAGATCAGAATCATGCAATTCAGCGAGATATGCAGAGTGACTGCTTCCTTGTGGTGTGCCACACATAAATATTGATGCAAATGAGTATATTTACAAGACTTGAAAAACTGGACATAAGTCAGTAATGGTTAATAAACAGTCTCCAGAGGATCTGAGCTAGATCTGTGACTAGAATACATTGACCCATTAAAGTATGCAGTGGGACTTAATAGCACTGTGAGAGTAAGGGATTAAAATTTGAACCTGACTGTCATGTCTAAAGGAGAGACTTTTAAAGGAGATTTGGAGTAGATAAGATTATTCATCCACCCACTCGAGGGCTTGGGATTCTTGTCCTTCTAGGATGAGTATGTAAAGGAAGTCCAGGGGGATGCTTGCTCATAGATACATGGCTCTGTGCATGCTATAGAATGCTCTGCTCTGTCTTGGTCACTGTCAGTAATAAAACTGCACTAAATCTTCCCTTTCTGTTGTGATTTACTTGGTTCGAAGTGTACTGTTGTTGCATCAGAGAATGGAGTAACGTGGCCATAAATAAACACTATAACAGCTTGTCAGCATTCAAGTTCTTAGAGACACGATAAGGTTGTCAGGAAGGGGTTCTCCTTTAAAAAACTTGGACAAAATTCAACTGGATTTATGACTTATGAAATAAAGTCAAATTTTGTTGACAGTCCTTTTGATGGAGAAGAAACTATAGATCTTGAGCAATTTGGGGAAAGAACTATTTCAGTCACTTGCTTATAAAAATAGAAGTGTCTTGACTTGTTTTAGGAAGGATGTTTTGGTTTGAATATGTTAAGAGATGAGACAGCAGGTAAGAACATATAAAACTCTTTCAGAGGACTTGAGTTCAGTTATTGACATCCATGCTGGATGAATCACAAGTGCTATATCATTAGCTCCAGAGAATTTGATGCCCTCTTATGTCTTCTGTGGACATTGACCTCACATGTGCACATACACACAGACATATATACACAATTAAATATTTTAATAGGAAAATATATAAAAAAGCAATAGAACACAACCAATGGTGGTAATGATGCATGTAAAACAGATTCACACCATAGTCTAATGACTATGCAAATCAATATGGAGGCAAAACTATATCTATAACTATTGCATGAACCTCTAACTCCTGGTTGTGTACCAGAAGGTTCTCAGCAAACACACCACAGAAACACTTGCACTTTATTTATTGCCCAAACATGCACAATAGCCAAGCTATGGAAAAGTATCTGTTAATCTAGAGTTAAAAAATCACCTTATGGTCATAATACATAATGTGTATTATATATTTATATTGTACACATACTACATTATATATAAGAATATGGATATTATATAAATATAATGTATATTACACACATGATATATATGGTTATAAGAAGAACAATAACAAAATTATGTCATTTTCAGGAAAATGTATGTAACTAGAGTTTATCACATTAAGCAAGGTAAGTCAAACACTAAAAGACAAACTTCACCATTTCTATTATCTGTGGATCCTGTTTTATGTAGATACATAAAATCATACAAATATATAATCTGTGGAAACAAAATGGAGACTGGAGGAGTTTGAGTGAAAGTTCAGAGTTCTGAGTGAGGATAGTGGGGCAAGGAAAGGAGGAGGGAGAAAGGTGGCAGAGAGGCCAAAGTGACCTGTGTAATTAGATGACAACAACTCTAGGAAAGTCATCACTATGTAAATGAGCCACCCCCAAAACTCAGCATCAAAGAATGAAAATCAAAGCCACCTAGACACCAATTTACTTTTAAAAAAATTTTTAACAGTTTTCTCCTTTAAGGTTTGTTCATTTATATTCCTCTGTGTCTGTGTAAGTGTCTCCCATTTGTGCATGCACCCACAGAGACAAGAAGATGATGACAGATGTCTTGGAATTGGACTTACCATTTTTTAGTCTTCCAACATGGGAACCCTTGTGTTCTCTGGAAACATAGGACACTTAACGAATGACCCACTCCTACTGCACCTATATAACAGCTTTAAACCAATTAATACCAAATCTACTATAAGGAGCCTCAAGGCTAATACCAATTGTCACTTTGGCAGGATCTAGGAACATCTGTGAGACACGTCACTGAGCACGTCTAGAAAGGATTATCGATATTGGTTTAATGAAGGTGAGATGATATACCCCAATGCAACGGGATGTATGTGGCATTATCCAATGTAATGTAGAGTCCAGAGTGAATAAGAAGGAAAAGGTGAGCTGATCACCAGCATTTAATTTCCTGTGCCTTAACTGACTATGGATGTGATGTGAGCACTTGCGTCATAGTCCTGCTCTCATGACTTCCCTATCAGTACACGCATTTCCCTCTAACTGTAAGGTGAAACAAATCTTTCCTTCTTCAAGTTGCTTTATTTAGGTACCATGTTGATGCAATGGGTAAAGAAATTGACATGGAGCCTTAACCATGTTTTCATCTGCATGGCCCAGCCTGAATCCATTCCTCTTAAAGTAGACATTCTTAGCAAGTAATTGGGCATAGGCCTTAATCAATGGCTTTGGGTGTGTGTGAACTAAGAGATTTTGAACAGTGCTCTAAATGGTTTCCTGGGCTGATGATCATTTTACTTTCATGCTGGAGCTTCCTACTCAGCAAGATGTTTAGAAAGCACAAGCGGGTTTTTCTCTCCCACACCTCCATTCTAGAGGAATTAGTAATAATTTTTATTGATTTTTCAAAAAGTAAAGGTAAAAATGAATTTTAAAGAGCTTCTATTGTTCCAGAGTCTTTTCTACCTTACAGCTTGTTAGTTTATGTTCAGTCTTAATTCTTCTGTATATAGCTCTATATTTGTGATCTGAGATTTTAGACTGACTTTATGGCTGGTTTGTCTGTTACTATTCAAGAGCAAAGAAAACAAGGGAGGCACGGTTAACTATTCTGATGACCAAGGATTTTAAGTTACTTCATCCTACAAAACACTGAAAGGCACAATTGCAAAGTGAACAGTATATAATTCCTGTGCATTTCAGGATCCATGTCCTAGGTCTACTGATATCAGTATCCAAACTCAGAAGACCATCACTGCGATTTGTAATGGTTGGTTTTCATTGTGACCTTGACACAACCTTGAATCTTTTGAGAAGGAAGTCTCAATGAAGAGTTGGGCCCATAGAGATTATCTTGACTAAATTAGGGTAGGTGGTAAGAATTGTACATTATGGGAAATATCCTGTGTAAGAGCAGAGAAAGCTACATGAATACAAGCATGCATATGTTGATTTCTTCCTCTCTAGTCTTGACTGTAGACATGCAAAGCTATTTTAAGATCTTGATATCTTGACTTTCTGGCAATAATGGACTTAGTATTGTGATCTAAAATAAAACCTTTCTCTTTGAAGTTACTCTTGTTGGTTATTTTACTATGGCATCAAAAATCCAACCCAAACAAACCTCTTATTTGGTTACATGGCACCAATAAACATGTCTTCTTAGGTTGAGTATATCTTATTACTTCTTTACCAAGCTGGATCACAGATCTTTTTAGATATTCATTGTTCTAATATTGGTGGAATCCTGGCCAGCGCACAGGACTAGGGATCCTCAAAAAAGTAATTCATTCTTGCCTTTATGGGATTCGACTTGAACTGTGTTTGTAAAAATCACTGAATTCCTAGAGTTGTGGGGCACTGCTGAAACACAGACAAGACCAGATGACTGGAAGGACTTTCTAAAAGAGGAGTTTCTTGGAAGTATTAAAGAGGGTGGGAAGAACATTCTATGAAGCATGAACATCAAGAATGAAGAGTCTCCAAATAATTAGACCCATTTTCTCCTACTAAAGCCAGACAAAGCAGTCTTCGGCTACATATGTGCCAGGATCCATAGATCAGCCCATCTATGCATACGAAAGCACCTCAATCATTTGGTTTGGCTTACAGCTTGATGGTAAAGTCTATTATGACAAAGACAGCAAGAGACCGAGGAGGCTGATCACACTGTATCCACAGTCAGAAAACAGAGAAACATGAATTCTGGTGCTCAGCATACTTTTTCTTTTTTATTCAGTCTAGAGTTACAGGCCATGGAGTGGCGCCATTCATACTTAGAGTGGGTCTTTCAGTCTCAATTAACCCAGTCTAGACAATTCAATAAAGACAGTTCAAGAGTTATATGTCATAGGTTATTTTAAATTCTGTTAAGTTGACAATCAAGATTAGTCCCATGGTATTGTAGACATTAAAGTCTTTGTTAGCTCAACAACTACATTCAGACCTGAAATCTATTCACATTTGGTAACGCTCTCTTCTATGTGACCATATGAGCACTTATTCTGTGTAAGTAAAAAAGATATTGTCCTAGGGCACCGATTTCTAAATATGCATACTAAAATATCCAGAAAACATATATGTTCTTGAAGTCCTTCACCTAAATAGTAGCATCTACATGAAAATTCCTCGTATACTAGGGAAGCCTGCAAGAGTTTCTTAAAAACACACCTCTGTTTCTTCACCAATGGCGAGTCCTTTGTGAGCAAGATCAAAGAAAGAAGGGGCCCTTAGGAACAAGAGATTTTAATTTAAAAATTTCTTGTTGAATTTCATACGTGTATTTAATGTGTTTTGATTATATTAATTCCCTACTTTCTTCCTTCTATAGGCACATGCTCAAATAAAATAGATTATGCTGGACCCAGAAGCCATCAACTGCCAATAGCTCCTTAGTTTGGGGTGGGGACTTCCAAGGCCTTCTCTGCTCCATACTGGAATGTTGACAGTTTTGATCTTTTGCAGGTTTTGTAGATTTAGATTTTTCAAAGACCTACTTTTAATAATGGTTCTTGAACACTTTAACTTCCCTTCTATCTCACCATCTACCAGAGGTAGAAGAGGTACATTGGAATATGGGGGAAGTAAACCTATTTAGAAATTGTACTTTGGAGCAAATCCCATGAGCACTGTTAGAAAATTAGCAGTTTAGTTTGTAGATCAGCAGCAGCAGCTCATTTCATTTGTAAGCACTTCACAAATATATCAGCAGTCCAGATCCGTAGCTTTGGGAGAGCAGCAGCGGTGGGTGGCCTGACCTAGCAGCAACAGCCAGTCCTTAGTGAGTCAGCAAGAGGGAATAGAACCAGCAGGAGGCCAGGAGAAGTTCTTGGCTTTGCCTCTCTCAATGAAGAAGAGATCAGCTAAGACATGAGACTAAGAAGTGTTACAAAGCTACCTGTACAAGCAATTCCCTCTCACAGTTCATTGAGTCCTACTTTTACTCCCTCCAAATATCAGGTCTTCTCCATGTGTCTTGCCTCATCATGTGTCTTGCACACGAGCCTGTCTTAGCAAAACTCCATGTAAGTCTGCGCCAGCTCATATGACACTGCCAATCAATCTGAGACCATGGAAGGAACAAAGATGCTGCCAGCATGCCACCAGAAGATAGATTTTGGTGTGTTTCTCTCACTGAAGTCTCAACAAAGGGTGTTCAATGGCACAAGTAAGGCAAACCAATGCATGTGTCATTAACTAAGAATCCTCCACCATGCATCCTGTCCTATGTCTGCTGTAGCAAAATACCTGTTTACTTGTGTCCCCTTCAGGAAATTACCCCTGACAATCACGGCTGCTGCAAGTTCATGAGTACAGTGACGCTGCCATGTCCAGAAGAGACTGTTTCAGTCCAGTTCTCTCAAACTCCAGACTCCAAAAATCCTTCTTTCTCTCTCTAAAATGTTCATTTTAGAGCAGAGCACTCTAATATCACTTAGACCACCTACCTTAACCAGTGGTTAGTTTCATTAATTGCTATCCACTGCAAAAAAGAAGCTTCTTTAATGACAGCCAGGAGACGCACTAAACTATGTGTACAACGATAATTATTTAGAATGCAGTTTGACAATATGTACATTTACAAAACAACAGTAGCAAGTTCTTCCCTAGGGCCTATGTTATCCTCAGCTATGAGATCTTGGTCAAGTTATTGTACTGGGCATGAGTTGTGTCCTGTGGAGAGATTCTTAAATCCAATCAGAAAGTTGTTGGTCACTCCATAGCATTGACAACATTATGGCACCAGTGGGTATATTTTCCCAAGCCAATTGCCATTGGAGTTTACAGGGCACGGAACTAAGATGATGACATTACCTCTTTCCCCCAATTTCCTGGATAAAACTCCTAAGCACAATAAAAGCTATTCCACCGGGAAGAAACTTTCAATGTTAATAGTCATTGACAGTATTTGTGTCATTTTGTGAGACAACAGCCTTCCAGCCTTGGCCTTTCAAAACCTTTCTTTCTGCTATCTCTCAGGTGTTACATGTGATTGTTTTTACATATACACACATTCATCTGCATTAGGAAGGGAAATTCATGAAGATTACATAAGCTGATCTTTCAATTTTTCAATTAGAGTAGGTAACCAGTCCAGGGTCACCCTGTCTAAGGCCTTCAACACTTGTTTCTCTACTTCCCTATAGATTTTCCCCTTCCTTCCACAGCATTCCTATCTTTCTATCTTTCCTTTGTTTCTCCGACATAGACTTTCATCTAAAGACCATATTGTTGCCAGGCATTCTTTTTTTTCTTAGTTGGTGCATAGGGTGACTTTGTGAGCAACTCATTCGGTCTCTATAATCCTGTGAGTATTCATCTGTATTTGTTCCCCTAAAAATCCTACCAAGGGCCAAACACATGGCCAATTAGCTCCAGTCATTTCTTTTAGGGATTCTCCAGATGCTCTATGTGAGGACAGGTTCTCCGAGGAACACATTATGAGTTACTGAGTAAAGTAAGTGTAGTTAGACACCAAGTCCTCCCTATGAATCTTGAAGATGTCTTTCTTCAGTGTTCTCTTTGTGTGTGTGTGTGTGTGTGTGTGTGTGTGTATGTGTGTGTCTGTGTGTCTGTGTGTGTGTGTGTGTGTGTGTGTGTGTGTGTGTGTGTGTGTATGCATACCAGCATGTGGATACACATACACAATTATGCTTGTGAAAGCCAGAGGTAAATCTCATATTTTGATCCTCAGGAGCAATTTTTTTTTCTAACAGGGTTCTTCACTGGGACTTGAGTCTCACCCAGGAGTCTAGACTCTCTGGCCAGCAAGCCACAGACATCTACCTGTCTCAACTTCTTATTGCTGAGATTAAAACTGTGTGCCCCATTCCCAGCACTGGTATATATTTTCTGAGTGATCAGACTTGGATCCTCATGCTTTGGCACCAAGCACTGCACCACTGTATTATCTCTTCACCCATCACTGTTCCCAGCCAACACCAGACAATACTCATTATTATTTGGCTTCTTTCAAAGTGAATGGACTTGTCCTATTCTATGTCAAAGGGCCCTGCCCTAGGCTCCCTCAGGTTCTGATTTGAGGCGAGACTGTCCATTTGTGTCTCATTTGGAAGGAGGCCACAGGATTAGTCTAAGAGAGCTGCCCTTAGGCACACTTAAATGCAAGCTTTACAGAGGATCTAAAAGCTGCTCTTTGAACTACAGAGCAGAGGCCTCCGGAAGCCTGAGGGTTGGCGGCCTACAAGTCCAGGAGAGAGTTTAAAGCTCGAAGCCTTATACCCAATTAAATCCAATCAGTTTGGCCAACATCCTGAAAATGTTTTTTACAGGAAGGAATAAAATATACTTTGCCAAAAGTCTCTTCTTGTGACCAGCGTGAACTTAATTACACTTTCTGGCACTGCCAAAAGCCCTGGACCAGAAAATTCACTTAATTAGAAACAAAAACAAACCACAGTGTCCCACAAAATGAGTTAAGATGCTAGAGAGAGAGAGCATGAAAAATGAAATTTGTAAAGAATGTCCACAGGCGAACCTAGCTTTGGGCTCAATAGGAGTCCCTTTAATAAAGGAATAAGTTGGGGAGCCAAAGAACAGTGCACCCAAAAGACACAGGTGCTATCTCCCTTTGTACATGTGCACTCATGTGCACATAGACCTTACATGCCTACAGACACACACAGCAAAAGTAAATATACAAAAAAAAAAAAACAAAAAAAAACGAACCCTCCTCAGGTTGGTCAGCAAACCAGGAAGAATAAAGGAAAATGGGGCCTTGCCTAGCTGACTGGTGGCATTCCATGTTTTTGAATCCCTGACTGTGTTTATGTATGCAGACTGGTTTGTTTATGTTTAGCATGTATGAACACAATAATCAGATTTATCATCTATGAGCATGCATATCAACTGTCCTTATATCTGTGCGTTCTCTTAAGGTAAGTAAAGCACAGGGCACATCCACCATAGGAATGTAACGATGTATTTATTAGCACAGAAAACACCGTCCTTACAGACTACTTTTCATGTACAGCTGTTATCTGAACTGGTTTACAAAGTTGAAAATGTACCTCCCTTCTAGAGCAGCAGGTGAAGCTCAGTTGGATCCATATTCCTCCCAGCTAGATTGACCACATCCAGTCAGCTTACAAACTTTCCTATGTCCTTTTAACAAGTTGTCTGGCTTCTTGTTTGGTTGTAGCCTCTGGAACCTATGTGCTAGCCACACATAAGTCTTTTTGGCACAAAGATGGTTTTGATTGCTTGTTTGTTTGTTTTTACCAGAAGAACTCAGGAACACCAGCTTCATGCTCTTCTCAGTCCCATGTGTAGCCCATCTTTATGGTAGGCCTCTCCTCTTAGAGTCTGTGCTCTTTGCTGCATGTCTGTCAGCTTTGTAAAGAAGGTTTGTTATTGGGGGTGACTGTTCTGAGTCTGTGACTATGTAATCAGCCTTTCCGGTACCATAAGCTCTGTATTTTTCTTCTGGATCCTTCACCACCTGGGCTGTATTTGATGTGTAGTGAGTGAATGTGGAGGTGGAGTTGGGCGTGTGACTTAGTATAATGTGGTGTAGTGAAGCCCCACTATTGTGTTGGTGGGGAGGGATTTGTAGGTAGATGGATGCAAAGACAATGGCAACTGAAGGAAGGAATGGGGAGAGTGTGAAGGAAAGGGAACAGAAGACAGGAGAAGAGAAAGAAGAAGCAGAAGATGGGGAGAAGGAAGAGAAAAATTAGAAAAGTTGAAAAAAGAAAGGAAAAGGATTCCTGATTAATTTGATTAATTTTCTGCCCTTGCCTTTCTCACCCCTGCAAGAGCAGAGAAGACACAGAGGAGGAATTCTGCAGTAAATATCATAGAAATGGCTGAGCCCAAATGCTGGAGCCAATGCCTTCAGCCTCAGCCTCAGTCCCAGCCTCAGGAGCAGGTACAGCAATGAGAGCAGAGAGTCAAGTTACAGCCAGGGCTGCCTTTGAAAAGGAAGCGTCCTGCAGATTTGCTACTTGATGATCTTATCACTTCTGCTCTGTAGAGAATTTTAAAAATATATTTATTTATTTATTTATTTAATGTACATGAGTATATTTTTGCTGTCTTTAGACACACCAAAAGAGAGCATTGGATCCTGTTCCAGATGGTTATGAGCCAACCACCATGTAGTTGCTGAGAATTGAACTCAGGATCCTTAGAAGAGCAGTCAGTCAGTGCTCTTAACTGTTGAACCATCTTTCCATCCCCCATTTGTATAGAATTTCTGCTGCTCAATTCCCCCATGAGAGGTTCCTCTTAAGAAATGTCCATTACAGAACACATGTACTTGTGACAAACCAGATGACCTAGATTTTCCATTGTGGGCAAAAGCTGACATCTATAATGACCTATGGCACATTAGCATCATGTATATATATATATATATATATATATATATATATATATATATATATATATATATATGTTTGTGTGTCTGTGTATTTGTTTTCAGTATATATTTCTTTAAATTTTATTCTAATTAAAATGTATGTGTGTATACATATATATATATACATATATATACACACACAAAACATTAGAGACAAAATCCATTTTAAAATATTCTGAAAGGTCATGAATTATTAGACTTTTTTAAAATTAGGACAAATAAAATTTTGATAGAAGAGAGGCAAATAATTTCTGAGTCCTATGACCTCCTGTGGCGAGAGCATACTCTTACTGGAAACCAGAGGTCATTCCCCACTGACTCTACACACCTCACACACAAGCCTCTTTCCAGTTCCAAGGCTGTTGCTGTGTCATGACTCCCACAAGGACTTTGTGTTGATTGGGTGTATCATAGTTAACTTTGCCAACTTCCCACAGCCCAGAATCACCTGAGGAGGGAGTTTCAATGGAAGGCACAGATAATTTGGGCAGAGGGAATGTTTGTGGGGGGTGATATTGATTTCTAACTGATGCACAAGGGACAGATTACTGTAGACACACTGTTCCCTGGACAGAAAGGTCTGAGCTGTCTAAGAGAGCTTCCTAAGCATGAGTCCATGAACGAGCCAGCATGAAGTGTTCTGCCATGGTTTCTATTTCATGTTCCTGCCTGTCTTCCCTCCAAGATAGAATTTTTATAAGCTTCACTAGGCCTTTCTGTCCTCTAAGTTGCTTTTGTTTGGAGCATTTTATTAGCACAACAGAATTAACATAGAGCACCAGGGAATGTACTGAAAGCTACTGTTTTGTCGTAAATTTGAGGAACTTTTAACTCCCAGATAGCCCTTCTCTTTAGAATGCTGCTGTTTCAGCTTGACCTCTGCTTCGCTCCTCCCTCTTTCTCCTCTCTGCTGTGACCTTCTCTTCTCTGTGTTTCCTTCTCTGTTTCTTCTCCCACGGCCATTTCTAGTCTCCTGCACATGCTCAGTCTACTGTCCTACACTCCTTCAGATGCCCCCGAGTGTTCATCTCTCAAATCTAAAAACAAACACAAAACCAAACAACAACAAAAAGCCTTAACCATAGCATGAAGATTTCACATTGTCAGTTTATACCGTGACCACCCCCCAAAGTTACCACCTTTTATTTCACATATAGGGAATGTGGATCCTCGCTCCAAAACCTGGACTTATTGACTCTACTTCCCTTCTGTCATGGGAGTCATTGCACAAATCCCCAAGCTCATCACCCAACTTTCTTCTAATCTGTGTCACATTTGGTGGAATTAAAAGGGCCAGGTACAAATTGAAAGGAGTGTGTATATTAAATTCAACTCTCCCTCCCATCACCTGTTAGCAGAACAATCTAGAAATTTTCTCACTTCCTATCCTAAGTGAGGAGCCCCAATGAAGTATTTGGTTAGGTCATTGGTACCTGTCAGCACGTCTTCTCTGACTCCTAGGACATTAATCCTATTGCATTAAAAGTCCCAGTTTAAGTTTATCTGAATTTCTAACAAATTTTGCCCAAATGTATTTGACAGCTGAGTGGGCTTCCCAGAAATCTCCCTGAGCCAACACACAGAATCCTCTAGAGTCTGATCATGTACACACCAGGTTCTCAGCAGCCAGAGACAGTGATGCATGCATGCCTTGGCTTCAACTCACTGACCTGCACCTTCCGGAGATCAAAAGTCAGCCTCATAACAGGAAGTGCTTCTAAAATTACAGCTGTCTCCGTGAACCTGGCTTTCCTGTTATCTGTTCTTCTTGATGGGGTATAATTGAGGCAGCTCTGGTTTCTGATGGTCAGGAGGAAGGTGACCTGCTAGAGAATCAATCAAAGAATAAGGTTTCTTTGTGCCTGCAAGCTCCACAGACTGGGGTGGGGTTAGGCTCCCAGGTTTATAGCTGCGGGTCATGGTCTGCCTCTGCTTCCAGGGCAGATGTGAGCTTCTCACAATGGCTCTTCAGAGAGCAAATGACTTGCAGTTCATCTTGTAGTCCTCCCTGAACTTTGTAAGCTTTCTCATCAGAAAATTTTGATGAATGCCTGGGGTTTTCTTTTGGTTCACAGGCCAGGAGCTGGCCATATGGGATCTTGGGATCTGAGAGGAGGAGCGGTGAGAGAGGATGTGTGGTCCTCAGAGTGTTCTCCAACCCACAGCCTTAAGGTTCTCAAAAATGATTTCGTGCCTACATTTCATTTGCAGTAGACTCCTAGGAACCCAAATATAAAAGATTCTAAAGCATACTTTTATTTGTTCTTTGGGTATTTTATACATGCGTAGAATGTATTTTGATCTTATTGACCTGGCATACTTCCCTCTAACTCCTTCGAGACTCCCTTACACATCACGAATGTAGTGCATCAGAGAAGAATCCTATCTTCAAATCCTATGGATAATTTATATTAACTATATCTAAAATATGCATATATTTTATATATTACATACATTTTCCATAAATAATTAATTATATAGTCCAGCAGTCTATGTCTAATATGTAATAAATATATAAAGATCACTAATGCAATATTAAAAAGAGAATGAAACCTGGAAAAGGTATTTTGTAAGTGAGACTTCAGCCTCCAGTCACACTTTCTGGTTCTTCTCTACCCTTCAACCTGAAGCTGCACATCAGGAAGAACAGAGCAGTGGAGGGGTGAACACTCTTTCCTATCTGGCTGGGCCCCTGACATATTCCTCTTCTTCATCTCCTGTGAGTGAAAAGCTCTGGCCCTTTCCTTGTGCCTTGGCCAAAAATCTATGCACAGGCATAACAAGACCTGTATTTTCCTGGTAATCATCACATTGTGTTGGGTTCTCCTACAGCCCTCTGGGTTTTTTTGTTTTTTGGGTTTTTTTTTTGTTTTTTTTTTTTTTTTGATTTTTAAAGAAGGACCATAAATTTCCAACCCTGGTTGCCAGCTCCAAGCGTAGGCTTTGACTCTTAACCTGGTTCTCTGAAGCACACAGAGAGGGCTCTCACTTGACGCCATGCCTCGTTCTTATTCACATACATTATTCACTGAACTCCTCCTACACACTGCTATTATCCTACCTGCTAAGGTGCCAAGACTGAGTATGATCAGCATGACCTGCTCCCACCAAACTTGGAAAACCATGGCAGAGTAAACATGTATGAATACAGAGACAATTTAAGCTTCCACTGAAGGCTATGAGAGCAAAGTTTTTTAATGACTTAGGTTTTTTTTTTTTTTTTTTTTTTTTTTTTTTTTTTTTTTTTTTTACATGCATTGGTGTTTTGCCTGCATGTATGTCTTCATGAAGGTGTTGGATCCCCTGGAACTGGGATTACAAACATCTGTGAGGTGTCACGTGGGTGTCAGGACTTGAATCCAAGTCCTCTAGAAGAACTGCTAGTCCTGTCAACCATTAAGCCTTCTCTCCACCCCCCAGGTATTGGTTTGAGAGTAGCACCCATCAGGATTGTCTGATTTAAGGATGTAACCATGGACTTGAGAGCAACAATAAAGAATTATCAGTCCTGTGACTATGTAAGGACAAAAAATTAACTTGGGACAATAAATAGAATTTTTGTACTAGAAATAGATCCAGCACCTCTTAGAGAAAGTGATATATGCAATGGCCTATTCCTGACAGACTGTCAAGCTATAGGAAGGAGTTTCATTCTGTTTGGCAATGTCCAACACCTGTGAGTTTTATGGCAAGAGAATCATATGGCACAATGTGTAGTGGCTTACAACTGGCTGTGTCAAAGGTTGTATGGAAGCCCTGAGCTTCTCTGTCAGGTATCTTACCATCTTTAGAATGGAACACACTTATCTGTTTGTGCTAAAGGGGAAAAGCAAACAGCCATGTACAACGCAGAACAAAACAATGCTTTCTCTGCTTACCTTGACTTCTGGATCCTCTGGGATAGATTGACCATGTCAGAATGGCCATCTAGATCATCAGCCTGAAAATGAAACTAAGAAGGTTGTAATACTACTTCCATGAAGCCCACGCTGCTCATGACAGTCTTATCATGACTTGGGAAGGCTTCACAACTTAGAGAATGCCTCCCTGGGCACAATGCCATTTAGTTTGAGGAATGTTGTATGACCATTATTACCATTGGCTTAGAAACAAACAAGATACAAGAGTGGACAGAAACATGGCTACTGAGGGCTGTCCAGTTCCCAGTGTTAAAAATCAATACTTTAGAGAAATCCTGTGCTCATGTCTGTAGTCAGACTGCAGGAGTTGCATTAAAAAACGCTCACGTTCCCTGGGTAGTCATGATTTTTTTTTAAGAGTAATAATGATCAACTCATTAACTGTGGCTGCCTACAAGCACTTTGATAAGATTCACATACAGGCTTCTGTTATTTAATGGATATTTATTTTAAAGTGGAAGCCACTCATGCATTCAGACTGCAGCAACTCTTCTGCTCCATCTCCATTAAATGGATATTGTATTATTTTCAAAAGCGTGTGTGCAATAGAGGAGCACAAAAGCGATTTCAGGGAGTTACAAAGCTAAGCAGAATGTTAACAACCAGGTTGTGTATTTGCTGACTTAATGCAGGAACTCTGAGAGTCTAAACCAAATAAGGTGTTCCTATGCAGTAGGTAAGGGATTGCTGCTTTATTCCAGCTCCTCCACGAAAGAATTTTAGGAGTTGAGCTAGAGTAAGTGTGGGAAGGAGTGGGTGTGGGAAGGGAGGAAGCACTGGGAAGGAGGAGGTTCTTATCTTGAGAACCCAGGAGAAAGACGATCCAAAGAATTATTCTAGAGGGAGATGAACCAGGCAGGTCCAACACTTGGTCAATAAAACCAGGGTCTAGTGTCTGAGAGATCAGCATTAGATAAAAGTGTTCACAATCTAGCAACAAGGACTGTCCCTGGCAGGTGTCTAAGGGCCATAGTTTAGTCTACTGTAGATGTAGGGGGTTGATGATAAAAATAGCAAAGGAGGTCAGGAGATCATACTGCATTCCGAGGGGGGATCACCTGTCAATACAGAGTGCAGCTTGGAGAGCACTGCCATAAAAGTTTGATAAGATTGCTATGGTGGTGTTAGTCTGAAAACGATTAGAACCACCCTCACCCTAGGTGCGCATCTCAAAACTCCTGAAGCAGGCAGGAATGTGAGGTTGATGCGGAGTGAATGATCCAGAGGGCTGTCAGATACCTGTTGGAAAATTCTTCACTGGAGGAAAGAACGAGAGACACTGGTATGCATGCTGTCTAAAGCTTGAAGAAAGGTCCTTAGAAACAACTCTCCTTTGCTTGACCAGAACTTTCCCAGCTCAAGCATTCTCCGTTGGCCTGAAAACTTGCTGGCATGGAATGTTTGTAAAGGAAACCCTATAGGGCAGAGGGGACACAGCACACGTTCCGTGTCCAGATCACTGTGCCCAAGGTCAGGAAAGATGCCCCGGGGAACGTTGCAAACCTGCAAATTCTGTGAACAAACAAATCTAGATTTAAATCTCACACTGACTGCACTGAGATGCAGACAGTCCTAATACCCTGTCCACCACCTTTAAGAGAAGTTTATTGGAGCTATGAAGCAGAGCTGTATCTGTCTCATCCATGCTGGCTACTGTGGGACAGACGAAAGTGGTTTTAAACATTGTGGTTGCTGAAGTTGTGGAAACTAGACATTGGGTGTCTGGTGAGAGTGAGAAACTTTTTTTTTTTTTTTTTTTTTTTTTTTTTACTGAGAGAAACCTTCTCAGGGATGCTTCATTCAGTGGAAGGGACACAAATGCTTTTGGGCCTCCTTCATGTGTTGAATACACTCTGCAGGTTTTCACCCCAAGGATTCAGTCGTCTCCCAGAGTCCTGTTCATAAAACCATCATCCAGGAACTGGATTTTAACATGCAAGGATCCCAAGCATAGAGGACAGGCTTTCACACATTTAGTTTCACACGGCGGCTTTCACACACAGGCTTTGACATGCAGGTTTTCACGCAGGCTTGCAGGGTTTCTCACACGTGGGGATTTCACACTCAGGATGTCGCAGATAGGCTTTGCCATGAAGGATTTCACAAGCAGGGTTTCACATATACCGCCAAATTAAGCCAAATGTGCACGAAGCATGTTTGAAGTAGACACTCAACATTTTTAGTTTCAGGTATTTTTCTGTGCCTTTGATCTTTTCTCTTAGGGCTCCACAGACACTCAGCTATTGCAGTGCAAGCACAAGGATCCGAGTTCAAGTCTCCAGAACCCACATGGAGGCTGGATGTGTAGAGTTAGTGTATGCAATCCCAGGAAAAATTCTGTGAGGCTCAGGCCAGCCAGCCTGATCACCCAGTCAGGAACACAGACTCTACTTCAAACAAGGTGGTGAGGACATATTAGAGGTTGTGTTCTATTGTCAGTGCATGTATATTACTGCATTCATTCATTATACTGAAAATGCCTTACAGCTGGATCTCATGGAGGCACTTCCTCAACTGAGGCTCCTTTCAATGTGATAACTCCAGCTTGTGTCAAGTTGACATAAAACCAGCCAGAACAATTGACCCCTTGTCAACTTGACACATAAACACACTATTAAGCTTCAACCTTTACTTTCTTATTCATTCCCAAGTTCAAAATAACTTTAAGAGTTCTACAGTCTTTACAAATTCTTACATATTAAAATTGCAATCTCTTTAAAGTATCCAGTCTCTTTTAAAAATCAAAGTCTAAAAAAAAATAAATAAAAATAGAAGTCTTTGTACAGTTTAAAGTCTCTTAACTGGGCTATACTTCTTCCTTCAAGAGGAAAAATTATCAGTCACAATCAAAAGCAAAACCAGACTCTAACCATCTAATGTCTGGGTTCCACTCACAAATTTCTGGGCTCCTCCAAGCACTTGGGTCTCTTCTCTAGCTCTGCCCTTTGTAGCACACACCTTACTTTCTATGCTTTAGCTGCCCGTTCTCCACTGCTGCTGCTGTTCTTGGTGGTCATCTCATGGCACTGGCATCTCCAAAACACTGCTGTCCTGGGGCACTAATTGCATCCAAGGCTGTATCTTCACCAATGACCTTCCATGGCCTCTCACAGTGCTGAGCCTCAGCTGCTCTCCATGACCCCTTCATTCCTTCAAAACCAGTACCACCTGAGTGACTCTTACACATTACCAAGTCCAGCCACAGCATGAGGTATAACCTTGACTGTCTCCGGAACACAGCTTCTTTATGGTCTCAGAAAACCATTCCCAGAAGATTTCACCTCAGTGATGCTGGTCTCTTCTTAATCACTAATAATTTCTCAGCTCCAGCTGACCAGCACCAATAGTCCCAGTAATGGAATGGGTTTGCTTTAGTAGTTCTGGTATCTTGTTAATTACAGCTGATTCTTCAACCCCAGTGAATCAAAACCACAGAATCTTCACAACCAAATCAGCAACTGCCCTGAAAAGAATCTTTAATCTTCCCTCTGAAATTTCACAAGCCAGGCCTCCAGCTTCTGCACTGTTCTCAACATTATCTTACAAGCACCTACAAAATATTCCACAGAGATCTTAATATGCCAATGGCTCTTCTAGCTCAAAGTTCCAAAGTCCTTCCACGGTTCTTTCCAAAACATGCTCAGGTTGTCACGGGAATGCCCCAATATGCTGGTACCAATTTGTCTTAGTCAGGGTGCCTATTCCTGCACAAACATCATGACCAAGAAGCAAATTGGGAAGGAAAGGGTTTATTCAGCTTACACTTCCACATTGCTGTTTATCACCAAAGAAAGTCAGGACTGGAACCCAAGCAGGTCAGGAAGCAGGAGCTGATGCTTCCTGAGGCCATGGAGGGATGTTACTTACTGGCTTTCTTCCCCTGGTTTACTCAGCTGATTTCTTATAGAACTCCAGTCTACCAGTCCAGGGATGGCACCACCCACAATGAATTGAGCCCTCCTTCTTGATTACTAACTAGTTGAGAAAATTTTTTACAGCTGGATCTCATGGAGGCATTTCCTCAACTGAGGTTTCTTTCTCCGTGATAACTCTAGCTTGTGTCAAGTTGACACAGAACCAGCCAGTACAGTCTGTCTCCTTAGTTGATCTTCTTCATTTAGGAGAGTTTCCTTCAAAATAGTGGCAATTCATTTTTCACATCCAAAAGAGCAAGGAGGAGGAGGAGGAGGAGGAGGAGGAGGAGGAGGAGGAGGAGGGGAAGGGGAAGGGGAAGAAGAAGAAGAAGAAGAAGAAGAAGAAGAAGAAGAAGAAGAAGAAGAAGAAGAAGAAGAAGAAGAAGAAGAAGAAGAAGAAGAAGAAGAAGAAGAAGAAGAAGAAGAAGAAGAAGAAGAAGGGAAAAAAAGGTTTGGTTTTCTGCTGGCTGAGGAATCCAGGCTGAAATCCTGATTGCACACATGAGGGCCATTGCCTATGGAAAGAGCAAGAACATGCTTCAAACTGGCACACTTCAAAGTAACACCCCATTTAGCAAACAGAGCAGAAATCTGCACCTTGCTATAGAGCCGGTGGCTGCCTGTGTGGTGGCCCAGACTTCCAGGCAAGCTGGAGCAGCCCTGGCTTCAGTTAAACAGACATCCAAAATCCCAACGCCCTCTCTATTCACAGGCGTAGTTTCTTATCAAAGTCCTCCACTCCTCAAAGACTTTATTTTTCTAACACAGCAAAACAATAGCTCTTTCATGCAAGATTGGAATATTGCAAACCTAATAAAGGTGAGTGAAATTCTATCGCAGAGTTTGAGAGGGAACAACACCAGCCTTAAGTGTTTGAGCAAAACCGGCTTCATTTCACAATATCACAGGACGGCGGATGGAAAGATGACTCGCCAGCCTCGCACCTGGAGTGCAATTGGAGTAATCCTAGCCTGCAGCACAGAGCCAGGCTCCTCAGTTGCTGCTGAACCCAGATCCTCACGATGCTGGGGCATTGTTCCTCTAGCAGACATGGGGGCAGGGGCTCAAGTCTTGTCAAAGCACCCACACACAGACTTACACTAGATTGCTCAGTGCTGAAGCCAATTTCTCAACAATGCCAGGTGTTGTTTCTTTGCCTGTGACATCACTCTTCGGTATCAATGGGGAGAACCCGATCTATGCTGGGTCCAGTGGGGCTGGGATCCTGAGGATCCCTGAAGACAGTGCTGGACTATATGAGAGACAAATTGCACCAGGCTCTTGCAGTGCCTCCCTGCCCTGTAATTTTTTTTTTTTTTTATGGCTGTCCATGTTTCTGCCCCCAGAGCTCGTTTTGGATGCCTCAGGTTACAGATTTCTTGGAGTATTTGCTGCCCTAGTGTTAGCCCAGACCAGTAGGCAACACTATGCAACACCACACGGCCACATGTCAGAATAGTTCTAAATGTGGTTCAAACATCTTTCCTTTCTGGCTTCCAGCAGCACTTGTCTGGAACATGAAGAGTCTGATTTAGTAACTTCGGTGATCATGAGTGTCAGCAATATCTTACAACTTTGCAAAGGTTTCATCCCAACCCTGTGAAGGTTTCGAACCTCCATGGTCTAAGCATGGCCTCAAATTCATATCTTACTGGGTTTAGGAGATAGAACCATTTGGAAGTGATTAGGGTTACATAAGGTCGAGGAAGAGGCCCTCTGTGGTACACCGGTGGCTTGATTCACAAAGACTCAGATCTAAGCTAACTTGCATCTGTGTCTCACCCTGAATATCTTCTCCAGATATTGGAGCCAAGCTCCTGGGATCACCAGCCTTCAGAGCTGTAAACTAAGTAATTATTTACTCTTGGGTTTTACACACACACACACACACACACACACACACACACACACACACACACACATTTTGTTACTGCAACAGAAGAGAGTTTGAAAAAGTAACAAGTTATAAGAGGCTAAGAAGAGATCTTCCAACCTAAGCACTTCCCTGAATCTAGAACACTCTAGGTGTTCACCAATAGCTACTTCTAAAATTTAGAACACACCTTCCATTGTTCTAGAGTGCTTTGTTCCAGATGTGGACTGAAAGTAAACCGGCATTTGTCATTTCACAGGCACATTGTATGTAGTTGTCTTTAAGCACAAGATAAGACAGGCACAAGATAAAAGGAGGCCTGCCATTGAATGAGTAAGAGGGTAGGTGGGAACAGACTTTTGGAAAGGGGGAGAGAAGACAGAAAGAGCATAGAGGTAACATGGAGGGTGAAAATGAACCATCTCCGCATGGTTCTAAATAGCCACAGTTAGATATGAATATCTTATGAGGGATGGATTATTATAGGACAGTTTGTCTTATCTAGGTAGGTGGATTTTATCATATCAATTGAACTGGACATTATTGTACAGTGTTTTCCTTCACGAAGTGACTCAACTGAGTTCAAGAGAAAGGTACAGTGGCGGGACACACCAAGTCTGCCATGGAATTGGGTTGTACGGGGCTAGTGTGGTAGCGACCTGCCACGGGAACTACAGAGGGTAGCTGCTGCTGGGACCAGGGTGTGGTTGCAGGGAATGTGGGCAGAGTCCATGACAGGGAGCTGCTGAGACCGGAATGGGTCACAGAGCCATGGGGGCACTAGCTCACTGCTGATGGCATCAACTGCCATTGAGATGAAAAAACCCAATAATGTCATAGGGCTCTATGATGCCAGCAATAGCAAGGGTTTATTCTTTCTTACTTTAATATTTACCACTACAGTGCCTTTACTTCATCCCACCCTCATATATAATCAATCACTGTATAGCAGCAAGCATCAGATGATTTTATTAAAAAAAAAAGTCTTCTTGGGTTGTCTATGTTCTACTGAGAGAGAACGTTTTTCATCCAGTGCATCAGCAATAATAAGATCTGTTGTTTAATGAGCATTTACTATGCGCACACCTGGTGGTCGCACTTCACATATTTTATTTCTAATTCTATACACCAGGAACTGATACTCCCATTTACAGAATGGTGAATTGACAATATTCTCACAGTGGCCTAGCCCCGAATCACACTTTGGTTAGTATTCCCCTCTAACACACTGCCCTTCCTTAAGAATCTTTTAAACCTGGAGCCATTATTTTAATTGATAGATTTAAAATTCTTCTGTAGGCCAAGAACTGCATAGAATTAACAAAGGTACTCTGAGAAGGGAGGGGAGGACATTCTCAGGCTTGATCTAGAAGCTATAGAATAGTCTTAAGAAATAAAAGGGGAAAAAAACCTACTCAAACACCTTTTAATTCTATCCGTATTTGAGGTCATTCTAAGTCCTTCCTGTTCACTCAGTGTGATCTGATGCTGTCTGATGTCAGGCTTCTTCCTTCCCTTGGAGCATCTGCCAAGGGAACCCCACTCTTGGGCAGAACATTCAGAGAGACTCTCTGGTGGCCGACATCACAGAGCAATCAATAAAGCTGGAATTTCGTTTCTGGCAAGACTTTCCAGAGGTTTTACACACAATGCACAGAGCTCTAAAAGCATCCTTCCCAGTGGAGTTTATAAGCCTGGCTTTTCTCCTATAAGGCTTTCTAAAGCTGAAGCTATTGGAGAAGAATTCAGAACATAAATGTATGAACCATCTCTACTGAAAGCCCAGACAAACTCCCAGGCAAAGAATGGCGTCATGGATGCTCAGTCTAACACTTTAGAGAACTCACTCAGTAAAGTGTCTGGTCCTCTAAGGGGCTCCGATAAGGCGTAGTTCAATGTTGTGTCACTTACCAGTCCCTGCAATGACAGCTCTGTTCTCTCACTCACTGCTCCTGGAGACTGCTTCACACATAACCAACGATCTTGCTGGGCATGTTTAGTGAGGCAAACTGACCTACACCTCTCTCTTCCCCACTATAAAAAGACAGGGATTGAAAGATCTATAATTCCATACCTAGAGATCAAACTGTGACAGCACCAGGGACAAGGCAAGTAAGTGGCTGGAAAATAGTTGTTTATTCAGCACTGAGAAATAATCTGGAAGAGTGGTGTTAGCCACCCAAAGAGCTGCAGTCAGCACAGACAGTCATTAAGCTGTAAGGGGGACTTTGTCACCAGCAAGATTTGCTCTAATCTTTTTACCTCAATTAAATGATCAAGGTCTCAAGGTAGAAGAAGGGGCTTCCCCAAGTCACACTTCTACATGCCACAAGCTTTGCACTCCTGATTCAACCCACGGAATCCACTATCTCTTCACATAGTGAACCAAAAACTTTATGGATACTCCCACATCAGCAAGATATTGCACAGTGAACCAGTGAAGTCTGTGGTGGGATCTCAGGAGGAGTCCTCTACATGTCCTCACATGTTGACAGAGGCCCAACATCTGACTTTGTAGATTTTTGAATCTTGGCTACCCAAAGCCCTTTTACCTAGCAAGCTGTACCCTCCAGAGATGGGTCTCTGAGACAGGAGTGATGTCAATGTTCGTCGTCAACCCCATATGGGCTACGCCATGTGCTGGGCACTTTGGAGCCACTCTAATTTTTGATCCAGCTTGAGTGCACCAGATTGCAGTTCCAGCTCATGTTGCAGGGTAATTCCCCATCCCCTTTTATAGTGAAACAGAGACAAAGCTTTCCACACCTTACCCCACATACTATGCAAAAGTCTAAATGCATCTGTCGTCTCAGTCCACATACTTCCTACTCTCCCAGCTCCATGTGAAAGGAGAAAAGTCGTGACTGCTCAGCATCCTCATCAGCCCCCCAAATGAACAGGGAGCAAAGCCTTCCCTGTGCCAGATATGCTTCTAGGCACTGAGTAGCTTCAAGGGGAAAAAATAGGCTGGGGCCCCATGTCTGGAGCTCACCTCCAAGTGGTGGCCCCTCAGCATTTTGTTCTCTTATATTTGCCACATGGAAAGTTCAAGTGCTTGTATGTTATGATATCCTCATGGGCTCTGGAAATAGTCACCGAGAGAAAGTGTTGAATGAAAAAAAAAATACCATTTTTGAATGCCTCTTCAATTCCTGCTGCTCAGAGCTAAATGGGTCCTGCTTTCTTGCTTATGCTCATAACTCTAAGGTTCTGTGGCTGCTTGGATCCTTGAAGGAACACCCAGAATCTCCTCCAGGTTCTGCTGATACTTTTCTTTATCTTCCTGGGAATTTGCTTCCACCCTCATTTCAGACCTCAGATTCTCCTTGTGCACATGCTTTCCTCTCCTTTCTGTTAGGGACGGGGTGTTGGCTGTAACTCAGACGTCCATTTCCTTTCCACCACAGCTCATTATGAATTCCCTAGGAGACAGACTAGGTTATGCTGGTAGGCACATCCAGAGAAAAGGAACGTAAGTGGAAAGCCACAGATTTCCTTGGATCTAAGTGACCATAAACAATGTATGGGAAGGAAGATTTTTAACTCAGAGATATATGGGTGTGCTCAACACGAGATCTCTACGAAGGCAATGGAGTCTGGACAACTCTCTGTAGGTCATTCTTGTCAACTAACATCTGGTTTGAATAGAGTCCCGCCCAAAACTCAGGCTGAAGCTTTGTTCTAAGGATAGCTATACCGGGAGAAGAATCCCTCAGAAGGCACATGTGTCTTGTTCCCAGAGTGGTTTAATTCTGTCCTTGCCAGAATGGATTGGGAGATGACCTTACCTCTGTACGAGCCTACTTGTTTACTTCCTATCATAAGTCAAAGCTTCTTGAGATCTTTTTTTGTTTTTGTTTTTTTGTTTTTTAAAGAAGAAGGCACAACACTACTCTATGTGGCTTTGGACTTCCCAGTCTCTGGAACCAAGAGATGAAAGAAACCTGTCTTTATAACTCACCTGCAGCAGGTATTTTGCAATAGTGACAGAAGAACTGAGTCTGATAGGGAAACAAGAACAATAAGCTAACTTGTTCAAAAAAATCTGCATCATTTATACACATGAAATTACAGGGTTTTAATGTTGCAAATAGAATCAAAATGATAGTTTGGGCGTGTCATTTTTTTCTCTTCATTTTTTGTCATATATATATATGTATGTTTGTACATATATGTAAATCTCCTTTGCAAACACAATTAGCATTATGTAAAATACCACCATTTAGCTCTTTTATAGTTTCATTTTATCTTTACATTTGTTTTATTTTGTGCACATTAGTGGTTACTTGTATGTAAAGGAACCACAAAGTACCTGGTACCCCTGGAAGCCAGTGTAAGACATCCCATTTTCTGAAATTGGACTTATAGGTTTTACAGATGGTTGTAAGTCAGCATGTGGGTGCTGGAAACTAAACCTCAGTCCTCCACAAGAATAGTCAGTGTTCTTAATTGCTGAACCATCTCTCCATCCCTGTGCACTTTTTGTTAAACATAAATCTTATACAAACATATACCATCAATGTTCTAGTAATCTGGCTCCCCAAGAACTGGGAAGGCTCTGGTGTTTAGCATTATCCAACATAAGCACACTGACCAGTTTCATGTCATCAATCAAATCTCAAAATGTTCTCAAATGCCTTCCCATTGGCTAGGTTGTATTAGAAAACCATAGAAATAGTCAAAGTTTTCTTGGTGTGTAAAGATTAAACATAATGATTTTTAAATACCAAGAATTGCCACAAGGCTACATTCTTAGCTCTTGAACTACTAATGATTTAAGTTCTAAGTGTACCACTCTCTGAGAGGGTGCTATACACTTTTTTTCCCCTAAGAAGCGCTGAAGCTTCCACTTTTTGGCTTTTCTTTTTCTTTTTCTCTTTTTTGAGCTTCATATAGTCTGTGAGTTTTTTTCTGGGGTGTTCAAACAACTCTCTGCGGCTAGTATCCAATTATCAGTGACTGGATATTATCTCTGTTCTTTTGTGATTGGGTTACCTTACTCAGGATGATATTATCTAGATGCATCCATTTTCCTTGGAATTTCGTAAAGTCATTGTTTCTGATAGCTGACTAGTACTCCATTGTGTAAATATACCACAATTTTTGTATCCATTCATCTACTGAAGGACATCTGGGTTATTTCCAGCTTCTGGCTATTATAAATAAGGCTGCTATAAACATGGTGGAGCATGTGTCCTTCTTGTATGTTGGATAGAGAAACTTTGGGGTATATGCCCAGAAGTGGAATAACTGAGTCTTCAGGTAGTACTATGTCCAATTTTCCGAGGAACCATCAGACTGATTTCCAGAGTGGTTGTACTAGCTTACATCTACACCAACAGTAGAAGATAGAAGAGTGTTCCTCTTTCTCCACATCCTTGCCAGCATCTGTTGTCATCTGAGTTTTTGATCTTAGCCATTCTGACTGGTGTGAGGTGGGATCTCAGGGTTGTTTTGATTTGCATTTCCCTGATGACTAGTACTTTATGCTCATTGTAACTAGTAACATTTCAATAGCATACTATCAAACCTTTTAAAAAAAACCAAGTACTGAAAAAATATATTCATATAGTTTTATGCAAAAATGCTTTTAAAAATCTATACATTTATCTCTGTTTTTTAAAAAATAAAGTTGTTTAAATAAAAAAAAAAACAGATACTAGTTGCTGTTGAATAGAAGGAAACTAGTTGTGATATTTTGTAACCCAGAAGGACAAGATAGTTGACAATAATTGCATATGTCAATATGACTAGTATAAAGAAAGTTTGAATGTTATCAATTCCAAGAAGTGATAAATGTCTGAGGTTGTAGAAAATGTCAATTGCAAATTGAGCACATGTGCTGAAATATTTCACTATACCCTGATAAAATGTTCTATTTTTAGGTGTTGATTAAGAGGTTTAAAAATAAAAAATGAAATTAAAGAAAAAGAAAACAAAACAAGAGAACCATGGAAAGCAAGCTACATGGTCTTTATGCTCTTTGCTTGAGTTCTTACCCTTAGGTTCCTGCTTGAATTCCCTCCCTGCCTTACCTCAAGGACAGACTATAATCCCTCACCAAAGCCAAATAAATCTTTGTCTCCCATTTCTTTAGCTAGGGCATTTGTTGAGAGCAATAAAAACCTTAAGACAGTAGCCAAGGCCTCTCTCAGCAGTAACTATAGAAGGACTCTAAAACCGCAGGAGCCTTTCTGTTGGTTAACTCGCACTACTTCATTGAGAAATAAGGTTAGATACTTGCATTCTTATTTTTAGTTTTAGTCGAGAAATAACATGGTGGACCATGTGAAGGCTACCTGAGAAAATGAAAGCTGAAGGAGAGGGAAGAGGAGCTGGATGAATCTTCGCTTGTTGGAACTGTGGATGGTGAGTATGAGATGGAAGAGAAGGGCAGGTTCTAATGACTATGGATACGACTTTCCCTGCACATTCAGACTATTTATGTGCTGTCACTAGACCTTGTCATGTCCTGTGTACACATTGCTGAGCCCTCACTGCAAGGCCCACAAACCATCCTTCTTAAACGTAATTGTCCTTTGCAGGTTCAGGAAGTGACCATCTTACTTCTCTGAGCTCCTAGCATCCTTAAGCCCCAGGCTATGCCTACTTCTAGGCTCTCTCAAAGGCTTTCTCTAGCCTGCTTTAAAGTTAGGTTCTTAACTTTCCTTTCTCCAGTCTTAAAAAAAAATCCATTTCTTGAAGTCCCCCTAGGGTCACACTTCTCAGCCCTTTATCACAGCTCTGGCTGCCATTTGATCTCTGTCTGAAAAAAAATGCGATGGACTTCTAGGAAAAGATTCTCTGACCCCATGATGCAGGACATAAGCCTGGAAGGCAACACGATGTACCTTTCTTGCCAGGAAATTATTTTTGCTGGGTCCCCAATGCTCTCTGGATCTATACAAGTCAACCATGATGTCAGACCAAAAGACTGTAACTGAAGTGACCATGCTCCTTTTTCAGCAGCTGTAAGGAGACTGGTTCCTGGTGTATGTCACAGTGGATTTATAAAAGAGCTGCGTTTGAACCAAGTTATGCCATTTTCTCAATTAGTGATCAGTGGGGGAGGGCCCAGCCCTCCATTGTGAGTGGTACCATCTCTGGGCAGGAAGGACATGGTTCTATAAGAAAGTTGATTGAGGAAGCCAGGGGAAATGAGCCAACAGGCAACACTCCTCTATGGCCTCGCCATCAGTTCTGGACTCCAGGTTCCTGTCCTGAATGAGTTCCTGTCCTGACATTCTCTAATGATGGACAATTATGTGGAAGTGTAAGCCAAGTAAACACTTTCCTCCTCAACTTTCACTTGTCATGGTGCTTCATCACAGAAGCTCTAAGAAACTTGTGGAGTAGCACGTTGCCACTGTGAAGAAAGAAGACAGCAGCAAGACCCAGGTCCCTGTCTGCATTTAGAGAAAGATTATTCTCCCTGTCTTTCTCTGCCTCTCTGCTCTCTGTCCCTCTCTGTCTCTGTCTCTGTCTCTCTCTCTCTCTTTGTGTGTGTGTGTGTGTGTGTGTGTGTGTGTGAGTTATCATATGAGTGGACTTGTATTAGTGGACCCAGAGATCAGCCTCCAGTGTTTTTCCTTTAGGGCCAGCTACTGTTTCTTGACTTATTTAGAGACCATCTTTTTCTTGGCTTCATTAAGCAGGCTAATCAGGCTGGCCTAGATTGCCCCTGGAAAGTACCAGGCTCAGTTTCCCAAGCACTAAAATTTTAAGCAAGGACTGCCATGTATATCCGTATTACCTGGTTCTAGGAACTCCTCTTAGTCCTCATGATTTCAAGGTGTATAAACTGACAGCATGACCTCTTCATGATTTTGGTGAGCTTATGTGTTGTGAATATGGGAGCAAGAACAGCCAGAGGCACCTGGGTATATCCAGAACAGAGAGAAAAGAAGTAGACTGAATATGGCCAGCAGACTGGAACTGACCAGGTCTGTCTGTGAGAAAAAGGAACATATCAAGGAAGAGATAATAGAGAAAATATATATAAAGAAAAGCAGGAGAGAGAGAGAGAGAGACAGAGACATAGACACAGAGACAAAGAGAGAGACAGAGATACAGAGACAGACAGACACACACACAGACAGAGAGACAGAAAAAGAGATAGAGAGAGAGCCAGAATAGCTGAATAGTAGGGTTATAAAGGTGAATGGATTAGTGAGTAGCTGATAGGGGTCATGAGCTGGAAGGACTTCAGGACAGGGAGGGAGTGAGAAGGCTCCTTTCTCTTCTTCTCTCCAGCAACATAGAAACCAGGGGCATCCCTGAATTTCAGTGGGAAAAGCATCATAAAAGCCAGACTTGACAGCAATGTTACCCTAGCAAACATGATTTTAGAAAAATATACAATCTACTTGAACATTATTTACCAACTTTATTATGTGACAGTTGATGATTACCATACCTACCATGGTTCAAGTAACGTAATGTTCTGAAAAGTTTACAAACATTTAAAACAAGATGAGATGAGAGGGTAATTCATTACAATGAGGAATTTTTTGTCCTGGAAACTCAATTTTTAGCAATAGTAATTGCTAAAGAATTTCACTAAGGAACACACACACAAACACACACACACAGTGACATAAAATGAAATACAAAAACATTCCATTTCCATCCAGATTTCAAGATCTTGAAAAGATTTTGTGATTATCAGATTAAATATATAATATATATAATTAATATGAATATATGATTTTATGTATTATAATATATACTTTTTACATTCAATTTTTAATTAATTTAATTTTTATATTTAATTACATATGAATTAAATATAATTATACATATGTACACATACACAAAGCACGTTGCCTTGAATTGAGTGGAAGCGGGAGTAGGTGAGGACCAAGGCTTGGAGATGCCTGACAGATCACTAACTGTGAGCAATTTTCTTTCTTTCAAAGAATGTCTCTTGTCACATGGTATTGCATTGATTGGAGCTGATCCTAAACTTTAGATGTTCAAAAGCCTTATATCTTGATCTCTGAATGTCAGAAAAACTGCTGAAAGTATTTAAGTGCACAAGAGTGTGCTGCATAAACAGCTCAGAGGCAAGAAACAGGAGTTGATTTTCGAGTGTCTTCATTTTCACATCTGGCAAATAATGAGTCAAGCCAGAGTCAATGCTTTTCACTTTTGTGAGTCATTCTCTTCAGCACATATCTTTATTTTATCTGGAATTACAAACAAAAGCCACCAGCATGTCAACAGCACCATAAATCATACAAAGATTATTGCCTAGAACAGCCAAGAAAGGCCGAGAGACATCTTAATGAAGAACTTCTGCTCTTGTGGGAGTGTGCGCGTGCGCGCGCGCGCACGTGTGTGTGTGTGTGTGTGTGTGTGTGTGTGTGTGTGTGTGTGTGTGTGTATGGGTGTGTTTGTGTGTATGTTTGTGTTTGTTTGTATGTGTGTGTGTGTGTGTGTGTATGTGTGTGTATGTTTGTGTATCTCTCGAATCAAGCCTCCATCTCAGAGTGAGCATTTACTCATTAAATGTGTATAAAGTGGAGAGAAGTCAGCACTGGGTTATGAAGAGGGAAGCTGTGATATTTTCTTTCTCTCCTCGGTTCTCTAGTCTTCTTTGACTTACAAGCACCATGGAAGAAAAGAGAAGATTCACTGATAGATATATAATTTATTAATGAACATATAAACAGGTAAGTTACAGGCAGACAGTATAAAACAAGTCAGGGGAAGTCAACCATAAGGATGGACATAAGATGGGGAACACAAAAGCTGTAGGTCCATTCAAGTCAGAGGTTTCAAGCCCTGGCTTCCACTTTATTTTTTGTTGTCTGTTTCTGTTCAGACTGTGTTTCTGTGACGCCAAACTACTTTCAACTAGCTACTTAGCTACAGATCATGGCTGGCACATACAGACTTTGAATGAGTGGTGACTAGGGCCATAGCTGGTCCTAAACGGAGGCCCCCTCTGTTTATGTTAGAAAAAAAGACGGCAGAGCCTCAGGAATACTAGAAACAAGTCAAATATCAGTTCTGGTCTTTCATAGCTGTGTGAGCCTAGCGAAGGGTGTTGGGGTTGTCCTGTCTGATTCTTCATCACAAGGAGGCAGAAACTCTAAGTCCTACCCAACCTTAGGGTCAGCATTGAACAATGCCATAATTACTCCACAAAGTTTCTAGTGTAAAATCTATGACCAGGAATGCCATCCCACTTTCTTTAAGTTTCCTCCCCTTTAAGTGGAGAGCATAAGCCTTGTGCCAATGTCAAGGAGAGGTCTGTGAACATCTGAGATTTTTGGAGGAAGGTGCCTTTTTTTCTTTTTCTTCCTGTTTTAGTGATAAAATACACTGACAAAAGCAACTTATGGGAAGAAGTACTAGGTTGAAGTACTAGGTTATAGTTCTTCATAGCAGGGAAGTCATGGGACAGCAGTCCAGAGTCACATTATGTCCAGTTAGAAGAAAATAACCGTGAATGCAGGTTCTCAGTTGCCTCTATATGTTTTATCCAGTATGGGATCCAGACCATGAAATGATGCCACCCTCTGTGTGCTTGCATTCCCAGATCAGTTAGCACAACTCAGATACTCCCCTCCTCACAGGCATGAATAAAGCTCTCTCTCCCAGGAAATTCTATATTCTTTCATGTTGACAATACTACATCACAGAAGGGAGAAGCATTTTTTTAGCAAGTATCTGATTGTTGGCTGGAGGAAGAGTAAATCACAAAGACAACAAATTTCACAGAGATAGGCCTTCTAGTGCTTCCAAATCATCCTTAAAGATTGTCCTGTTACCATGAGATCATTAACAGTATGGTGGTATTCAGGAGAACAGTGTGACCTTATTGGAGGATGTACGTCACTAGAGGTGACCATACCATTCTCTGTTATCTATTTCTCTCTAAATTGTGGACCAGATACTGCTCCAACTTAATGTCTGCCTGCCTACTTCCCCACCCCTGCAATGATGATTGCCTCCTGTTCTTCAGAAATGGTAATCCTCCAACAATTTCTCCCAATTATAGGTTGCTGTAGTCATGGTGTTTTAACACAACAATAAAAAATAATAAAATAAATGTCTCATATGGTGCTCACAGCTATGGAGAAAATTGTGGGTAAATAGAGTAATGCCACTAAGACTGAAGCCCTCAGAAGTGGTAAATGTCCAGACTGCCAGTATCAGAAAAGGATCTGGGACAACAGATGGAAGACCAGAGAGCCAAATGAGGCTAATTCTATCTGTTCTTGAACTGAGCCCCTGAGCTGAGGTCCTCTTGAAACCAGGAAAAGCAGGATGACAGGTTATCCTCGGGGCTCCAGAAAATATGCCCCCCCCCCCGCGTGCTTTGAGTTTTATTCCATGAACAACCATTTCAGTATTCTGACCTCTGGAACTTTCTCAATGAATCAATGTATTCACTCTGCACTTTCCACCATTAAGAATATGATAGCCTGAAACAAAACATTCTCAGTTGAGGAATATCGAATGGCTGAGAAACATCTGAGGAAGTGCTTGACATCCTTAGCCATCAGTGAAATGCAAATCAAAACAACCCTGAGATTCCACCTCACACCAGTTAGATTGTCCAAGGTCCAAAACTCAGATGACAACAGATGCTGGCAAGGTTGCGGAGAAAGAGGAACACTTCTCCACTGTTGGTGGGGTTGCAAGTTATACAACCACTCTGGAAATCAGTCTGGCGATACCTCAGAAAATTGGACATAATACTACCTGAAGACCCAGCTATTCCACTTCTGGGCATATACCCCAGAGACACCTTAGTACACAACAAAGATATATGCACCACAATGTTCATAGCAGCTCTATTTATAATAGCCAGAAGCTGGAAAGAATCCAGATGTCCTTCAGAAGATGAATGGATACAAAAATTGTGGTACATTTACACAATGGAATACTACTCAGCCACCAGAAACAATGACTTGACCAAATTCTTAAGAAAATGGCTGCATCTAGAGAATATCATTCTGAGTGAGATAACCCAGTCACAAAATAACAGACATAATATGCAGTCACTGATAATGGGATGCTAACCCCAGAGGCTCGCACTGCCCCAGAAACAACTCACAGACTGTAGGAAGTCCAAGAAATAAAGAAAACAAAACAAAACAAAACAAAAAAAACTTTATATAACAAGAAAACTTTGACTATTTCCATGTTACATTTTGTTTTACATGTACTTTATGCTCATTGTAACTATTAAGTTTTCAATGCATACTATCAAACCTTTAAAAAAAATCAAGTACTGACTAACAAATATATTCATACAGTTTTATGTAAAAATTATTTTAAAATCTGAAAAAAATACTGACAAAAATGTATTGTATAATTTTATGCAAAAAATGCTTAAAATCTTTACATTTATCTTTGTTTTGTAAAATAAAGTTGTTAAAAAAAAAAAAAAAAAAGAATATGATAGCCTGTCCCAGCAGACGCAGGGAAAATACAGGGAGATTGAGCCAAAGTTTGAGAGTAAGTCCTACACACATTTTAATGTTAATCAGTGTGAGGACCTGACAAACAACACTAGATTTTCCATCCTTCAATTTTCTTTATTTTATAGAAATGAAAAAGCAAAATCCCCACATTGCTTTGCAAAATGTGCAGAAAAGAAGCTATGTGGATGGCAATTACAAAGAATACTATGTGGAGAGCGGGTGTGGCGGCAGTCCCAAGATGATGCTTGGAACTCTGGCCTAGTCTTGTGACTAGCACCTGACTTCCTCCTGCCCCCCCCCCAGATTAGCCACTCCCACAGTGCGAGCTGCGCAGGTGCACCCATGATTGGAGATCAGGATAATAGGACTGTGCTTGGGGGCAGGGAGAGTGAGAAAGAGAAACTGAAAGGGAAACAGATAGAGAAACTAGGAGGGAGACAGAGAGGGGATAAACAGAAAGATTTTCACTTGCATGCTGTAAGGTTCTTGAATAAACCGCTTTGAGAAGAACACTGTGTACTCGCTCCTTTCTGCTAGTCGGAGACGGTAGCGACAATATTATACTTAAGGAAAATTTGCAAGAAGGTCCAAATCCATCAATTTTTAGTTATTTTATTTAAGCTTTCCATAATTATCCCCCATCTCTTTCTCGACCTAGTTAAGGACAAGTTACACAAATCATGAACGATACCAAAACTCAACTTGACTTTCTAGCAATACTGTAATCTATGCTTTCTCCTAGTGCCGTGTTTCGGAACAATCCTCCTCCCCCCATCCATTTACTTCAAACCATTTAGAGTAACATAGAGATAGCCCTTCTGATTGGAGTGAGATTGGTGCAGTTTATATTTACTTCCTACTAGTTTCTACTTGTTTTGTGAAGCATGCGCTCGTCTCACCCATTTTGATGCCGACTTGGCTGTAGTTTAGTTCCGTGATGTGTTCATTATGTCTAGGATGTTAATCTGTCACTTGAATGGTTGTCAGACTCTTCCTCCCATTCTATGGTCAGCCTTCATTCTATTGGTTGTTCCCTTTACTCTGCAGAAGCTTTGTAGCTGAACTGCACCTTCTCAGTCAATTCTTGTGTTTCTGGAGGTATTGGAGTCTTGCCCTGAAACTATCACCCAAGCCAATATTCTATAAAGTGCTTTGCATTTCCCCTAACACTTCCAGTTTCCTCTACTGTTTCCTCTGCTCCCTACTGTTTCCCCTACTACTTCATCTGTTTCCCTATTTCCTGTGTTTCCCCTCCTGCTCCTTCTATTTTCTCTACTGCTTCTCCCACTTCCCTATTGATTCTTCTGTACTTTTGAAGTTTCAGACCTTAATTCAGATCTTTGACTCACCTTTAAATTGATTTTTATACATGTATTTTTATACATGTACATGTCATTTGAGTTTTGAAAATTTGAACTCTTTTGATTCCGTGTGTGTGTGTGTGTGTGTGTGTGTGTGTGTCTGTGTGTCTGTATGTGTCTGTGATATGGCAACATCTCTGAATATGTCAAGGAGTGATCTTTTTAAACTTCATTAATTCCAGAATTTTATTCAGAAATAACACTGAATTGTTTTAAAGGCTATATTTTTCAGCTATTGTTAACCTATTGATATCCTGTTATTTTTTCTAAGTATTTGATATATTGTGTTTATTCATTTTCAGATGCTGAAACATCCTGAAGCCTTGAAACAAAACCACCTCTACCATGGCTTAAGATTTTTTTAAAGTTATGTTAAAATATTTTGCTAAGAATATTTAAATTAGTGTAATTAGTATAATTCTCTCTGTGTGTCTCTTTGCCTCTGTCTCTCTCTGAATCTCTCTCTCTCTCTCTCTCTCTCTCTCTCTCTCTGTGGGGGTTTTTATGTGTGCCTGTATGTGTGGAGATAAGAGGAAGAAATATGGACATTATATAAAGAATTTGGACTGCCTTCAATTTTTATTGTATGGAATGGCTTGAAGAGTACTGATAGTAGCTCTTCAAAGGTCTGGATAGCTGGGGATGGTAGAAGATGCCTGCAAGCCCAGCACAGAGATTAAAACAAGTTTCAGGCTTCATAATAAGTTCTAATTAATCAAAGATTCTATTGAAAGCCTATTATTAAAGTCTTAAATAACTAATTTTTTAAAAAGTAAATTTAGATGAAACATCTAAATCAGATTCGATGATGAGCTTTTATTTGTTGAAAGAAACTTTGCTACTTTGATCTTATAGGTTCCTATTGGTCTACTTAAGTTCTTTATAAATTTTGTTTTATGTTTGGTAGTTTATACCCATCCAAAATTTTTCTGATTCTTTCTAAATTTTTCATGCTGTTGGAACATAGCTCTCAGAACTTCACGAGGCTTTCAGTGGCATTCATTATAATCTCCATTTTTTATCACTAATTTTATCTACTTAGGTCTTTTGGTCATTTGTGAACCCTGTTTATCACCTCTAAGAACCGGTTCCTTGCTTTAATTATGTTTTTTTTTATTGTTCTCTTAGTCTTTATTTCAGCTATTTTTTTGTGACTTTATGTCCTTTATGTCCATTTAGTTTGTTTTGTTTAGAAACATGGTGTTCCTCATTTGACCACCTATACATGATCTGTCTTCAATGTAGTCACTCATGTATAAACTTTCTTTGTGCAGAATTTGTTCTAGCCACATGCTCTAATACATTGTGTTTTCATTTCCATTTGAATTTAGAGAATTTGAACTCTTGACTTCTTCAATCACAAATTATTCAGAAATCTGTTCCCAGATCTCTACACAGGTATATTTCTGACAGTTCCTGTTGTTGTTAACCTTTTTTGCTCCATTATTGCCAACTATAACACATTACATTTTGTTTGCACTTTTTAATATTTCTTTGTAATATTTTATCTACTGGGGGAAATGTTTCATGCAATAAGAAAAAGATTCGTGTCATCTTGGATGAAATTCTTTTTAGAAATATATTGTATGAATCTTTAGAGCAATTATTTGTGACCACATTGGATGCATTCAGAGTCTTATGGCAATAGATATGGTATAATTATTTTTATGTTGATTTCTTTGGTCTGGATAATCTACTTATAAGTGAGAATGTGGTACTAAAGTCTTTCCTTCTATTACATAAGTCATGCCTTGGCCTTTATATTTACTAGTGTTTATTCATAAAACTAGACACCACAATATTCAATGACTACATAGTTTTCTTTTAAATATCATTTCTTTGACTCTACTTACTTATTTTGTCTTGAAGATTTTTGTTGCTATTGGTCACCTGTGAGTATAGCTACTCTTGATTTCTGATGGATACACTTACTTCCAATGTTACTGTTTGTCCTTCTATCATCAGACTATGTCTCATGTAAGACATGAGTTTCTTGCTGGAAGCACATTGCTAGTCATGGACTTTTCAATTTAGTCATATAAATTGTGGCTTTTAAATGGTATTTAGTTTATTATAAACACACACACACACACACACACACATTACTATGTCCTGTCATTTTGCTGCCTTTCTTCTGGCATCTGGAATAGACTGTTAATTTAAACTATTTTTCATTATGAGATTTAGATGGATTATTATGTTGACCATCCTTAATTTATAACTAATTTTCATTTTTGCCACCTTCCCAGTATTATTTATTGTTTCTCGTTCTTTCATGATGGCACCTTATCATCACTCCTGCTTGAGATGAGATATAAATATTTCACATAGTGATATGATGCTTTGCCTTAATTTCTTTGATTTATCCTTATCTTGAAATTCTTCATATCTGCATTGATTTTGAAGGTGACTTTGCTCCATATAGTAGTCAGTGTATAAGTATCAATAATCTGTTTGCAGTTATATTATTTTAGAACTTTAAATATTCCATTCAATTTAGTCTTGTTTGTATAATACACGTCCTCACTTTGTGCCTGTATCATAAGAACTTTTCATGCTATGATATATTCTTTAGGTGTTTTTCTTTAGTCATTGTGGGTTTTTTTATATTACACTATTTTAAGTGTAAAGGCGATAATTTTATTCAGAAGTTACTTTACATCAATGGTTTTCCTTTCTTTGTTCTCATCTATTAATTGTACAGTACAAAGCTTTCTTCCTTGGTAACAATGGTTCTCAGCCTTCCTAATGGTGCAGAACTTTCATACAGGTCATCATGTTGTTGTAACCCCCAGCCATAAAGTTATTTTGTTGTTATTTCATAACTTTAATTTTGTTACTGTTATGAATTGTAATGTAAATATTTGATACACATGACATCTATATGTAACGCCAAAGGAGTCATGACCTATGAGTTGAGAATTTCTGTTGTGTAATGTACTTGGACCATGCTTATCACTCCATCAACTTTGCTCATCCCTTCCCCAACACTCTTTTCTGTTAATGTCCCCTTGGGCTATCATATCTTAAAAATAAAAACTTGCACACATGAGGGAACACTTAGTGGTATTTGTTCTTCTTTGTCTTTCTTTTTTATCCTTAATCTAGGTCCATCTATTTTTTTGCAAGTTTTTTTTCTTTATGTGTAAATAGTACTCTTTTGGATATGCATATACTTAAAAAAATTTACTCTATAATAGGAGCATAAGCAGTATTTATAACTTGCCCTTTGTGAATAGTGCATAGTTTAGCTGGATTGCAGGATATTCTTATTAATTTACTGACCACCATATTGAGTTCCACAGTGGCTAGATTGAGTTACATTCTCTTCAGCTCTTTGTAGAGGCTCCATATTCCCTACATTTCCACTAGCGTCTATTGTTTTTATTTTCTTGATGAGAGTCATTTGATTGAGATAGAATTTCAGTGTAGTTTTGATTTGGCTTCCTTGATAACTATTTTTTTTTTGTTTTAAAGGTCCATGGGTGTATACGATATTTCTTGGTCATATGTACCACACACTCCAATTCCCACCAAGACCAGTACCCTCCATGACATGACCCTCCAATGTTGTGTATTTACTTCCTTACTAACTTATTTTAACCCACCAACTGCTCATGTGCACACTGGTAGGGGGAATCATTGATTGGGCCATGAGCAACTTACCATACATTACTTCAAAACCTACCATTACTCCTTCAGTAATGTTCTTAAACTTCCCACAAATTTTTCAGCTACTTGTGAGAGCTCTTAATCCCTTCCTTCTCCACAATGAAGTGTTGATTAGTAGATTCATCATGTGCATATTTGTGCTGGCAACTGTAGCTACCGTGAGCTCACGTATACAGTGGTCAAGCCATCTCCAGCAAACACATTTCACAGCATTTCACAGCATTCTGCCTCTCTCACATTTTCTCCACCACCTTTTTCTCAATAATCCCTGAGACTCAGGGAAAATGTTAGGAGGGTTGTTATACATGCTGAATATAGTAGAAGCACTCAAAGTTCTTTATTCTTAGTTATTTGGACATACATATGTTTCTACAGTAACAGCACCTGCCACAATAAGAATTCTCTGACCACAGTTGGAAGTAATACATTCTATGGATGTTCTGAGATGTCTGTCTTTAACCTTGAAAACTTGAGCTCTAATTGCTTGTTATTTTAATTTTTAGCTCATTCCTTCACTAATGTTTATGTATACACATGTGGAGATAAAGAAATAGTGCTGGTATCCATCATTTTTATCATTTAAATTATGGAAAAGCCATTTTGAGTTATGGATAGATTATCAGTTCTTTTCTATTCTGTTATTTTTCTCCTCCACAGACTGGAAGCTTAATTCGACATACCCACTGTGGTGACCTTCCCTTCAATTTGCAACCTTTCTAAAAATCTTTCGACTTCATTTTTTTACTTGTTTTATATATATTTTTCAACATATTTTTATTAATCTAAAAAATATATAGGTTGGGTATTGGAGAAGAGAAATGAGAGACTTCCATGAGGACTCAAGCCTGCATGCAAATTGTTGAGTACCCAGAGCAGCCACAGGAGCGCTATTTCTCCAGAGCCCATGAGAGAGACCCCACATTCTCTCCACTGACTATCTGGAGAGAGAGACACCTTGGAACTCTCAGGGATCCGGTAGTGGGGTGCTGACTTGGAAAGGACTGTTCTGGCACAGAGGCAGAGCCAGATCACCACCCCTGGGACTCACAGCCAGCCTGTATATTGCTGAGAACCCAGGAACAATCTCCCTCCTGAGCCCAAGGCCCCATAGACCACAAGGAGAGACACACTTCAGACAGAGACAAGAAGATTATCTTGCTTCACAGATAACAAGATGGCAAGTGCAAGAACCTAACCAATAGAAACCAATACAACCTGGTAACATTAGAACCCATTTCTCCCACCACCGCAAGTAGTAAATATCCCAACACAACACACACACACACACACACACACACACACACACACACACAAAGATTTTGACCAAAAAATCATACCTCATGTTGATGATGGAGGGCCTCAAGTACACATGAATAAGTCCCTTAAATAAGTGCAGGAGAACAGATATAAACAAAAGAAGCCATTAAAAAGGAAACACAACAATCACTCAAAGGGGTGCAGAAAAAGACAACCAAACAGGTGGAGGAATTGAAAATGAATATAGAAACAATAAAGAAATCACAAAAGGAAACAACCCTAGAGATTGAAAATCTATAACAGAGATCAAAAGCCATAGATGCAAGCATCACCAACAAAGTACAATAGATAAAAGAGAGAATCTCAGGGGCAGAAGATACTATAGAAAACATTGACACAACAGTCAGAAAAAAGTGTAAAAATAAAAAGGCTTCTAACCCAAAACATCCAGAAAATCTAGGACACAATGAGAAGACTAAACCTAAGGATAATAGGTATGGAAGAGAGTGAAAACTCCCAATGAAAAGGCTCAATAAATATCTTGAACAAAATTATAGAAGAAAGCTTCCCTAACCTAAAGAAAGAGATGACCATAAACATAAAAGAAACCTACAGAATTCCAATTAGATTGGGCCAGAAAAGAAATTCTTCCCAACACATAGTGTCAAAAACCAAATGTTTGAAACAAAGAAAGAATACTAAAAGCAGTAAGGAAAAATGGCCAAGTACCATATAAAGAAAGACCAATCAGAATTATACCAGATTTCTCAACACAGACTATGAAAGCTAGAAGATACTGGACAGACATCAGACAGACCCCCAAGAGAACACAAATGCCAGACCAGGTTACTATATCCAGCAAAACTCCCAGTTACTGTAGATGGAAAACCCAAGATTCTCCAGGACAAGTCCAAATTTACATAATAATTGTCCACAAACCCAGTCCTACAAAGGATAATAGATGGTAAACTCCAACACGAGGAGGGAAACTACACCTTAGGAAAAGAAAGAAAATAATCTTCTTGCAACAAATCCAAAAGAAGAAAACCATACAAACATAATTCTACCTCTAACAACAAAAATAACAGTAAAAACAATAATTTTTCCTTAGTATCTGTTAACATCAATGAACTCACTTCCCCAATAAAAGACATAGACTATCAGACTGAATATGTAAACAGGATCCAGCTTTTAGCTGTATTCAAGAATTTCATCTCAGAGACAAAAACAGACACTATCTCAGAGTAAATGTCTGGGGAAAACTTTCCAAGCAAATGACCCCCCAAAAAAAGCTGGTGTAGCCATTATAATATTGAATGAAATAGATTTTTCAACCAAAAGTTAACAAAAAAGATGAGGAAGGACACTTTTTTACTCATTACAGGAAAAATCTATCAAGATGAACTCTCAAACCTGAATAGCTAGGCTCCAAATACAAGGGCACCCATATTCATAAAAGAAGCTCTAATAAAGCTCAAAGCATATATTGTACCACAGGGAATAATATTGGGAGACTTCAACAACCCACTTTCACTAATGGACAAATCATCAAAGCAGATGTTGAACAGAGACACAACGAAAATAACAGAAGTTATGAACCAAATAGATTTAACAGACATCTATAGAATATTTCATCCTAAATCAAAGGAATATACCTTCTTCTCAGCAGCTCATAGTACCTTCTCTAAAACTGACCATATAGTCAGTCATAAAACAGGACTCAACAGATACAAGAATATTGAAATACTCCCATGCATCCTTTCATATCAACATGGACTAAGGCTGGTGGTCTTCAATAATGATAAAAATCCCACATACACATGGAAGCAGAACAATGCCCTACTCAATGATAACTTGGTAGTAAAAGGAATAAAGAAAAATTAATTTTTAAAATAATTTAATTGAAATTAACATACAACATACCCAAACTTATGAGATACTATGAAAGCAGTGCTAAGAGGAAAGCTCAAAGCTCTAAGTGCTTCCAAAAAGAAACTGGAGAGAGCATACACTAACAACTTGATAGCATACCTGAAAATGCTAGAACAAAAAGAAGCAAATACATCCAAAAGGAATAGACTAAAGGAAATAATCAAACTCAGGGCTAAAATCAACCAAGTAGAATCAACAACAACAAAACTGCAGAAAGAATCAACAATGCCAGGAACTGATTTTTGAGAAAATCAACAAGATTGATAAACTCTTAGCCAGACTAACTAAAGGGCTCAGAGAGAATATCCAAATTAACAAAATCAGAAATGTAAGGGAAGATATTACAGCAGAAACTGAGGAAATTCAAGAAATCATTAGATCCTACTACAAAGGTTTATATTCAACAAAATAGAAAATCTGGATGAAATGGATAATTATCTAGACAGATGCCAGGTACCAAATTTAAATCAGGGCCAGATAAACCATCTATACAGTCCCATAACTCCTAAAGAAATAGAAGCAGTCATTTAAAGCCTCCTAACCACAAAGGCCCAAGACTAAATGGGTTCAGTGCAGAATTCTAGGAGACCTTCACAGAAGACCTAGTACCGATACTCTCCAAAGTATTCAACGAAGTAGAAACAGAAGGAAAACTACACAGTTCCTTCTATGAAGCCACAATTATGCGTATACCTAAACCACACAAAGACCCAACAATAAAAGAAAACTTCAGACCAATTTCTCTTATGAATATCAATACAAAAATACTCATTAAAATACTCAAAAACCAAATCTAAGGACACATCAAAATTGTTCAGTTTCTGTTTCCATGATCTGTCCATTGGTGAGAGTGGGTAGTGAGGTCTCCTACTATTATTGTGTAGGGTACAATGTATTTTTTGAGCTTTAGTAGGGTTTCTTTCATGAATATGGGTGCTTTTGTATTTGGAGCATATATGTTAAGGATTGACAAATTTTCCCTGTAATGAGTAAAAAGTGTCCTTCCTTATCTTTTTTGAAAACTTTGGGTTGAAAATCTACTTTATTCAATATTAGAATGGCCACTCCAGCTTATTTCCTGGGGCCGTTTGCTTGGAAGGTTTTTTCTCAACTTTTTACTCTGAGATAGTGTCTGTCTTTGTCTCTGAGATAATTTTCTTGTATGCAGAAAAATGCTGGATTCTGTTTACGTATCCAGTCTGATAGCCTATGTCCTTTTATTGGTGAATTGAGTCCATTTATGTTAACAGATATTAAGGAATAGTGGTTGCTGTTTCCTGCTATTTTTGCTTTTAGAAGTAGAATTGTGTCTGTGCGTCTTTCTTCTTTTGTTTTTCTTGCTTAGGTATTTTCTTTTTTTTTTTTAACTAGGATGTAGTTTCCCTCCTTGTATTGGGTTTTCCACCTATGATTTGTTGTAGTGCTGGGTTTGTGGTCAGATACTGTGTAAATATAGTTCTGTCCTGGAATATCTTTGTCTCTTTGTCTATGGTGACTGAGAGTCTTGCTGGGTATAGCAGCTTGAGCTGACACTTGTTTTCCTTTAGAGTCTGCTTGATGTCTGTCCAGTATTCTCTAGCTTTCATATTCTTTGTTGAGAAGTCGGGTGTGATTGTGATTGTTCTGTCTTTATATGTTACATGACCTTATTTCCTTACTGCTTTTAGTATTCCTTCTTTGCTTTTGGCACTTGGAGTTTTGATTATTATGTGTGGGGAGGAATTTCTTTACTGGTCCACTCTATTTGGAGTTCTGTAGGCTACTTTTATGCTCATGATCATCTCATTCTTAAGGGCAGGAATGTTTTCTTCTATGATTTTGTTGAAGATATTTACTGTGCCTCTTAGTTGATATTCTTCGCCCTCTTCTATTCCTATTATCCGTAGGTTTGGTCTTCTCACTATGTCCTGGATCTCCTGGACATTTTGGGTTAGGAGCTTTTTGGCTTTTGCATCTTTTCTGACTTTTTTTCTATGTTGTCTTCGGCCCCGGAGATTCTCTCTTCCATCTCTTGTAGTCTGTTGGAGATGCTTGCATCTGTGACTCCTGATTTCTTTGTTTTCTTTCTTTCTTTCTTTCTTTCTTTCTTTTTTTTTTTTTTTTTTTTTTTTTTTTTTTTTTTGGTTTTCTACCTCCAGAGTTGTCTCTTTTAGTGTTTTCTTTATTGTTTCCATTTCCATTTTCATTTTCATTTTCTTCTTCAATTCCTTCATCTCTTTGGTTCTTTTCCTCTAGTTCTTTGATTTCTTTGAGTGCTTTTCTTGTTTCCTCTTTAAAAGCTTCTATTTCTTTATGCTTTTCCTCCCATTCTTGTTTAAGGATCTCTATCATCATCTTCAAGTATGATTTCAGGTCTGAGTCTTCTTTTTTCTGGGGTGTTTGGCATTCCGCTGTTTGCTGTGATGGGAGAGCTGGGTTCTGGTGTTGTCAGGTTGTCTTGGTTTCCATTGGGTTATTTCTTTTGCTTTCCTCTTGCCATCTTGTTGTTTGTGATTATATATGGTCTTCTTGTCAGTGATTGATTTTCATCTTTCCCATGTACCTGGCTTGTGTTCCTGGATCTTCACTGTTTTATGTGGCAATTGGCCTGAGCATTTGTTTTGCATGCACAGGCCCTTCTGGTGGAAACTGAGTCCCTATGACAAAATTTGTGCTCCTCTGAACCTATCGGGGTAGGAGGTGTTCTTTCCACACGTTAGGCCCAGACCTCTCTGCACCCCTGCTACTTGCAGGGCAGTCTCACCAGGCCTGCATCTCTGTATCTCTGCTATTCCAGGTGGCAAATGGCCTGAGCGTTTGGTCCATTTCTATGGTTTGTAACACAGAATGTCTATCAGGCTTGTCTGTAGGCTTTTCTTGGCTGCTTCTTGGAGATGGTCTCCTCCTATGATCTACTCTGTTTACTCTTTAGTGTTTTATATTGTAGGAGGAATTCTGTCTGTTACCTGATTAACAGTCTAAGAACTAAATGTGCTCCCAGGTACTTCTTTGCCTCAGCCATATTATAGCTCCTGGTTTGTCTTCTTATAAATTGATAAAGTTTACAAACAGTCTGACTCTGCATTTCTTCTTTATGCCAGATGGAAACAAGAACTTACTCAAGAGCTTAAGCAAGCCTGGTGTTCACTGAATAGTTAAAGAGCCAGGTTAGCCCTAAACTGTCAGCAATGCTCCTGCCTCAGCTCTCTGAGTCCTAGTATAATGGCGTTATTTTTTACTACCAAATTTGATTGGCTCTGCTTATTTTTTCCTTCTCTATCGTTATCCTCAGCACATTTTTTGATGAGAGTGGGCTTAAAGGAAAAATCAGTCCTCAAGTTCATGTGGAATTAATTGCAAAGGCTCTGAGGAGCCAAAGTAATCCTGACAAAGAACAGAATTAGAGAACTCAGACACCCTAATTGCAGACACATTGAGAAGGAGCAGCAATGCCTGTGTGATGCTGACATATTTACAGATTCATGATTCATTGGGTTAGAATTGAAGACAGTGCAAAGGTGACCTCACCCAAGGACATCCTTGCTCACTGCAAATGTGGCAATCTAAACCACAGAACAATTCCTCACTCTACACTCACCAGGATGGCCTGGGACACCAAGAACTGGCAATGACCAGAAAAATAATTAAGAATGTGTGCATTGCTGGCATGAGAAAGAACACCGAACACTGTGGCCACTTTGGTGTTTGGCCACACATTTTACAGCCTGTCAAAAATTTAACTTTCAGGTTGAGGAGATGCTTGACAATTCAGGGGGTCCTATTTTAACAGAGACCTGAGTTCATTTCCTAGTTGTTATGCTGGGGGACTCACAACTGTCTGGTACTCCAGTTCTAGGAGATCTAATGTCCTATTCTGGCCTCTAAGAATACTTGCATCATGTACACATAACCCTCTCCTCTACATGCACACATACAAATACATTTTCAAATATTTATTACCTTTAAAAAGAAGACAAAGTTTAAGTAGAATGAGGGATTTGAATCCTCTGTAGATACAAAAGAGATTTAAGAGCACATACCTAAACTTTAACTTTTGGTGTGTGCACAGTGGTATTATTCACAATACCTAAACAAGGAAGTGGTGTCCTAGGCCATCCTCTGACAGATGAACTAGACATAGAGAATGGGGTACCATTAAAATCAAGAATAAAAAAGTTCCAAGGCTTGCTCTAACCTGAGCACGCCAGCTATGTTAAAAAGTCAGACAAAGAGACATTTGTCATGATTCCACATTTTCAAAATCTAGAGAAGGTGCATAGGAGGAAAAAAGGTATTTTCCAAGGACTATTGGGAAGGCAAGATGGTGTGAGACTTGAGACAGGTACAGAGTAGCTTTATGTGACCATTAAATGTTTTGGAAATAGCAGAAGTTATGGATGCAGTGAAAAAAAAAAAAACAATGACTTCATAAAGTTCTTAGAAAAATGGGTTGGAATTAGAAGATATCCCAAGTGAGGCAACCCAGTCACAAAACAACACACATGGTATATATTCACGAATAAGTGGATACTAGCCCAAAAGTTGGAATAGCCAAGATACAATTCACAGACCATATGAAGCTCAAGAAAAAGGAAGACCAAAGTGTGAATGCTTCAGTCCTTAGAAGGGGGAACAAAATACTCATAGGAGGTAGAGGGTAAGAGGGATTTGGGAGGAGGAAAGGACAGGGAGGTGTAAGAGGAGCAGGATTGGGTATGAGAGGAGATATACAGAGAGTTAGGAATTTGAACATAGGTGTGTAGAAATGGGGAATGAGGAACTAGAGGTAGCTACTAGCAAGTCCCAGATGCCAGGAAAGTAAGAGGCTCCCAGGACCCAACAGGGATGATATTAGCTGAATACCCAACAAAGGGAAGGAAGAACCTGTAGAGACCATATCCAGAGGTTAGGCCAAAGATGGCCTCACCTGAGATTCATCCCAAATGCATTAATCAAAACCCATGCACTATTGCTGATGCCAAGAAATGCTTGCTGATAGGAACCTAATATGGCTGTCTCCAGAGAGGCTCATCCAGAGCCTTCATGATACAGATGAGAATGCTGGCAGTTAACCATCAGACTGAGCAAGTAGACCCCAATGGAGGAATTAGAGAAAGGACTGAGGGAGCTGAAGGGGTTTGCAACATTATAGGAAGAACAACAATATCTACCAACCAGACCCCCAACAGCTCCTGGTACTGAACCACCAACCAAAGAGTACACATAGAGTTATGTATGGCTCCAGATACATATGTAGCAGAGGATGGCATTGTCTGGCATCAATAGGAGGAGAGGCTCTTGGTCCTGTGAAGGCTCAATACCCCAGGGTAGGGGAATGCCAGGTAAGGTGGGTGTAAGAGGGTGTGAGGGGGAGCATCCTTATAGAAGCAGAGGCACTTGAGTTGGGGCTAACCAGGAAAGGGGATAACATTTGAAATATAAATACTCAAAATATCCAATAAAAAAGGAAAGGAAGAGGGATATGCAATTTAAAATGGTGAATCTATTATGCCATTGGCCATCCATGCAAATGAAGTTTTATTTAAGGATGCATCAAATTCCTGAAAAAGAAAAATGGTCTCAACGTTTTAAATCACATGTAGTGGTAATGAAAAATTTCACGCATATATCTGGGGTGTGTTTGGGGATTAATGATGTATTTCATCATTATAAAATGGGTTATGTAAAATACAGCACAACAAATTTTATATTTGTGTGTTAAATCACCAGCAGCCACTGAGTGTGTGATCATGTATGGAGACAGGACCCTTAAAGACATGGTTAGAATAAAATCCGACCTGTGTGTCCTCCTGAGAGGAAGTGCATGGGGGGAGGGTATAAGATGACACACACTAATAACGGAGCCCGGTGACACCTGCGAGCAAGGAATGACAATATGGTGTCAGAAGCATTACCAAACCGATACAAGGGAAAGATAAACTTAGGCTTCACTTCTTTCCATGACCTGGTGATTTGTGACACTCCTCCTTCCCTCTCTCCCTCTCTAACTTGCTCATCGTTGGTTAGGTAGGTGATCAAATTCTGACCATCAGTTATGAAGCCAAATGGTAAATGGGTTAATGCATCCCTCAGTCTGGGCACTAATCATCGTCTTTAAACCAGGGAGTCACTCTCCACTGAGCTTCCCTTCTACACTCTTAGTGCCTCCAGAATGCTATCTCTGTTCCCTGGGTGAGACGATCTTCTGTCATAACGCACACCAAGGGAAGACTGAGGCCTGACCTTCACGTTCATGAGACACCGACACACAGCTTTATACGGATGAAATTTTAGATGCCCCAGGCTGAGTTCTGTCGTCTTTGCAGGTAGAATTTTCTCAGACACAGGGGCCTTCTGATTGACTCATCTCCAGCTAGTTCTGTGTGGAAGCATCCTGATGGGCAGAGATTATTTTCGGGGGTGTTTGGGGCTGCAGAATAGTAGGCTTTCTCTTGGCAAGACACATTTCTATCCAGCTACCCAACTGCTATCTATGGATTGGTTAGTTTGTCATGAAAATCTTTGAGAATCTGATATTACCCCCAAAGCACTCTGATTCATCTCTTTCTTCATTGGTTGGATTTCCTACCCTCCACCAGCCGATAACCTTTTGTCTTCCTTTCTGATCGCTCATTTCTGTACATCATCAGTGATTTTCACCCATCAACCTTATCATATAGCTTGCTACTCTTGATGCAAAATGCAAATTCACCATTATTTTTTGTCTCTGTGTCTATGTTCTCTAATTCCAACAATGAGTATAAGTGTGTGTGTGTGTCTGTGTATAGTCTTTTTCAATTATTCAGTGGTATATCCAGCAACAAAATAACAGCAAATGCACATTCAAGAACTGGGCTAAAAGAGCCTGTGCACAGCAGACACAATACTGACATTTTCCTCATTAGTTAATCAGAATTTATTCCCTCTATTCTCGGTTCATTTTCCTTTCCACTATGAGGAACTGAGCTCAGAGCTAACAAACAAGAAATGCATACTGGGTCTTGTGCAAACACATCCCTCTGAGACTGGGGCCTTCCAGGATCACTGGGGGAGGAGAGGCAAGCTGTTTCTGAAACCCTCAGCCTGGAATTTAGACAGTTTTCATCCCACAGGAAAACGTCTTTTTAAACATAGCTCTGCTGGGTATAAAATGAGCTTCATTTTGAAAGTCAGTCTCCTATTTTTATTCTCTGAATCCTTGAATCCTTGTTCTCTCTCTCTCTCTCTCTCTCTCTCTCTCTCTCTCTCTCTCTCTCTCTCTCCCCCTCCCTCTCTCCTTCTTTCTTTCTCCCTCATTACATTAGTTCTCAGGTGCAGGGAAAGCAATGTCTCATAAAAGTGATGTCCCTGTCAGGAGCAAGTATGTCATGCAGCCCCCTGAGCTGTCACAGAGCAGATTGCTGCATTACCGTTAGAATGCAGGACTTCATAGCTGCAGGCAGTAAGTGCAGAGTCCAGAAGCATATGCCCCCAGCATGAGGTTCGAGCTTCTTGTGAAGCTGTCGAGTGGAAAGAAGCCAGCACGGGGCAGCAACTGTGAACTGCTCTGTCTACCCAGGTCTCCGGTTGTACCATATGTTCTGGTAATTCTCAGTTAAGGGGGCAAGACTCTTCCCCAGCCCAGCAACAACACAGGCCAAAAAAAGCTCAGAAATGACTGTGAGACTGAGGTGATGGTGGCCTCAACCTATTTTATTGTGGTTTGCCTCAGGGAACTTTTTTTTTTTCTTTCTTCCTGTAAAAAGTAGAGCATCTCTCAGCATCAGTCCACAATGGTGTAGAAGGAAAAGCTTTTGTTCAGAGACAAGAAAATGACCCACAGGTGCCAGACCTCTAGCTGTTAATACTCAATATCTTTTTTTCTGGGCTCAGAGAGAATTAAAAAAAGAAAAAAACTTGTCTCTCTTGCAGTGCCAGCCACTGTCATAAATGCTCATTTTGGTTCTCTCTCTCTCTCTCTCTCTCTCTCTCTCTCTCTCTCTCTCTCTCTCTCTCTCTCTCTCTCCTCTCTCTGCTCTCTCTCTCTCTCTCTCTCTCTGCTCTCTCTCTCTCTCTCTCTCTCTGCTCTCTCTGCTCTCTCTTTCTCTCTCTCTCTCTCTCTGCTCTCTCTCTCTCTCTCTCTCTCTCTCTCTCTCTCTCTGTGTGTGTGTGTGTGTGTGTGTGTGTATGTGCGTGTGCACATGTACATGGTCGTGCCTTTGAAGCCACAAGGGAATGCTGGATCTGTTGGGGGGTAGGAATTCCAGGCATTTGTGAGGTATGGGACACAGGTGCTACAAAGCAAACTCCAGTGCCTTCCAAGGGCAGGATGGCCTCCTAACCACTGAGATATCTCTCTAGCAGTCCCTCTACTATCAACTATTTTAAAACCACATGCTCTCTCTCTCTCTCTCTCTCTCTCTCTCTCTCTCTCTCTCACACACACACACACACACACACACACACACACACACACAAACACACACACACACACACACACATGAAATGAGTGATCAGGGTTTCAGAGGTCCCGGATGTATCCATTTAGACAGCTCTGGGAAGTTATTGAAAGGGTTTTGCAAGACAAACTGGTGTCAGATTCTACAGTCACGGACTATGTTCCTGCAGCAGGACTTCTTCTTACATAGCATCATGCCCATCCTAGGTAAGATGACTGTTCTCCAAAGTTTATGACAAGTTAGTTGTAACCATGGCACATGGCGAATGTCTCACAGCAGGAGTGCAGCAGGCAGGAGACTACCCTCCACTTCCATTATGAAGTTATGTAAGCACTATCCTATGAAGTGACACCAGTGTCACCACGAGGGAGAGGTGAATGGATACATTTTTAGATCAGTAACATTGCTCAAATTATCACGAACTTTTAGAAGGAAAACAAATTCTCGTGTGTTTGGTAGTGTGTACATTCGTGTGTTTATTTGGAGATAGTCTTCCTATGTGGCTGTGGCTGGTCTATAGCTCATTGTGTAGCTGAGACTGGTCTTGGCCTTTCAGAATTCTGGTCTAAAATGTTGGGATTATGGACATGAACCACTACACCCTGCTCAACCCATGGGAATTAATGTGAATTTCAGTAATACCATTAAGTGGTCCTGATGCAAAATCATTGTCTCTGTAGCTATTTCTGTACTGCTTCTAAGTATTGAAAATTTCATCCTGGTTTTCTCTTCTATACATATAATCTCATATTGTATGCAACATACTTTTTCTACAATTTTATACTTGCCTAAAGTAATAACAAAATTTTCATATGGGATGGTCACAAGATTGATCTTGGGATCAGAAAATGTTAACAATGAATGCAGAAGAAGTTAGTGTCATTACCCACCACATTGGAGACCCAGCCTGGATTCTACATCCTGAACAATAGCCTAACCTCTGGATATGGTCTCTACAGGTTCTTCTTTCCCTTTGTTGGGTATTCAGCTAATATCATCCCTGTTGTGTCCTGGGAGCCTCTTGCTTTCCTGGCATCTGGGACATGTGTCCCCTCACACCCACTTACACCTACCCTCTCTCCCTCCCTCCATCCCTTCCTCTCCTTAGTTCTCTCCCTCTTTCTTTCCCCTCTCTCTTTCTTTCTCTGTCTAAGCAAGGTTTTGCAAATTTGTGCCTACATTTAGCCATAGCCAAGGCATACATTAGCAAAGTACCCCCTCAAGGAATAAGATGAAATTCGAAAGTTGGAAACATTTATATACCCAGTAAAGTTTTAAAAGTTTAAAACATAGTTATTGAAAATAAAAACACACTTATGTGGTAAACACTGAGAGAAAAACTTTAGGCAGAGAAGCATTATTCACAAGAGGAGGAGACATATGCCACCCAAGTGAATTGGGACCGGAGAAGGAAGATGGGGTATGCTCCCATCTGTTGTGAGCTTACCTCTAGCCATCCAATTAGTGATGGGATGGGACAGAAGTGTGTGACCACACACTCTCTGTCTCTCTGGAGCACTCTTCCTGCAAACATCTCTCTGGACCATTTTGTGGTGTCAGTACAGGAGTAAAGACCTTGCTGGTTGGACCAGCCTGGACTGACATCCTTTTTCATGCATCCTAGCTTCTTGTCTGGTCACAATAACTAACTTTGTCTCTCTGTATCTTGGGAATTGGGGTGTGAAACTGACTCAGTGGTGTTCATTGGGGTTTTCTGAGCACCAGCCAATGCAAACAGTGGACAGTGGTAGTGGTGGGGGCGGGGCAGGTAATTTCAATAAATCTGATAGAATTGCATGGATAGGTGCCTATAATGTAGTAAATGCTCAGTAAACTGCCTTGTTTCTGGTACCTTTCCCCTCTTATCTTTCCCAGACACACTTCTCAGGAAGCTTCCAATGGGTTTCCAATTCCCCAGTCCCAGCTTAGGCTATTCAGACAGGATTCAGATGAGCAGTCACCTGTGGACGTTCTCCTGGGAAATTTGAGTGACTGCAGCTGCTGAGAAGAGGACAGGTTTTATGAGACCTCATTTAAACCAAAAGCACATCATGAACTGTGATTCCGAGCTTGGAAGAAGAGAAGACCAGGACAAAAGGAAGAGAACAAGTTCCCAGAAAACCAGCAACTATCCCTGGAAACAAGCAGAAAACTGACCTAGAGAACCCCCTCTTCCTTACCCTAGCACCTCAGACTTCTTAGGAGACTACTGTGACTAGACTTCTGATTCCTGCATTAAAGCTGCTGGCACTGTGATCTCCATCTGATAAGACTTGTCTCAGAATGCACGAGGATTCATCCAACTGTATTCTTCAAGGCTTCTACAGCCCAGCCTGCTGACACAACCTGGATATTTCTTATTGCAAAAGACAGAAATCCTGTGGCCAACATGGTTATCAGGTGTGTGTGTGCTTCTCCCATCCCCAGACCTCATGCAGTGATGGGCTCCACAATCACTTGAGTGTCCACATGAGATCTGCTTTGTTTCCATTCTCAAATCTTCGAATGTGTAAATTACCTCGCAAGAGCAAGCATGTGATAAAAGGCATGGCAAAGTGAGAAAAAGAAAATGTAAACACAGAAATCCTTAAAGGACTTTCAGTATAAATATATATATATTTGTGTGTGTGTATACATACATGTATGTGTGTGTACACATATATATGATTATATGTATAAATATATGTGTGTGCATATGTGTGTATGTGTGTATACATGTGTGTGTGTGTGTGTGTGTGTGTGTGTGTGTCTGTGGTCACTCTGTTCCATTTAGTTCCCACTGCCGTAACTCTTGGTGTACACACCTTGTTGTACTCAGAAGAATAAAGATGGAGAGCCTACCATTTACCATATGGGGAAATGCAAAGAACATTGAGTTAAAATAAGTCAAGCACAGAAATAAAATAATAATCTCACAGATGTTTGGAGTAATAATAATAATAATAATAATAATAATAGGCTAGAGAGATGGCCCAGTATCCACTGTGCATCTATAAAGGAATGAAAGAGAATGGTATGGTACCTGCTTTGGTCTCTGCATGAGTGCTTGGGCATGCATGCCTTCATACTAGCATAGGATAAATGGGGGCATAGGTCAAAAGCACAAACATTCTGATATAAGGATTCAGTGAGTCTCAAGGTCCTCTTGTGAGCTGAGTGCTTGTGTTACAGTGTCCTGTTGAACAGCAGAAATCTACAGAGTGGATCATACATGCTACAAGCACATGTATACAGAAGATAACAGGACAAGATAGACATTTGAATATGCTCCACTACAGCAATTACTTTGATACATATACATATATTAGACTCTTATTGTCTTAGTCTACCACTTAAATGCATATAATGAAAGAAGTGTTCTGAGTTCAACAGAAAGGAACCAGCTTTAAATTTAAGTTTAAAATTCAACTTAAATAGCGCTATGATGGCCATTGCTTCTATTTTTGATTATTGACCGATGAACAAACGGGAAGTTTTAGACACTCACCTGTAGCCTCTGGATGAGAAAGATGGTGAATCAATCTTCTTGCAGTTAAGAAAGGATCACAGTGAGTTTTGGTTCTGTGAGCATTAAAACGAAGCCACATTCTACTCTGTTCCAGAAGCTGGTGAAGTTCCTGCTCCTGTAACTAAGATTCCTTACAGTATCCTGGAGAAGTTACGTGCAACAAAGTCCTGTTTGGAGTGTACTCTGTGTGACCTTTTATTCTGGGAGCACAGGAGCCAGAAGATAGAGCAAATGTTGTGGAGTTTTTCCTCTACTTCATTCTCTTCCAGTTAAAAATGGGCAGAGTTCTCCTAACATCTGGGCTTGGTGACAGGATGTGAACTGCACTGGGTTCAAGGAACCCTGCTCCAATAACCTGTTTCTAACATCCATGGCCTTTCTTGTTGGTTAGCCATACTTGGTGCCTATAGCTTTCCTCTGCAGGTGTCTTTCAGGATCTCCAACATTCAGGAGTCCCTATCACAGTTCCAGCTTCCGTCATGTAAGTTCACATGCAACCTTCTCAGGAGCCCCCTCACAGAGAATTTGAACCTGTCACACATGACCTGTCCTGAAAAAGCTATTCACTGGAGTCTTGGTGTAAGCCTCGGGGACTGCATAAGTCTTGTGTTCTACATATCTAAAACTATAAAATAAAGCAAGTCACAACCACTTCAGTCAGTTGCCACAGCCCTGAACCATGAAGTGACTTTTGAGAGCCTGCATGGCTGCAGTCATGGAAACACTTCCCAAGGGCGTACTCGGTGAGTGGAGTGTCCCAGCAACACTGCCTTTTCATGGGAAGTCTTTCCGTTGTAGACCCCGTGATGGATAAACCTTGCCAATTTCCAGCATCCTCAAATGTAGACTTTTAAGTTGCCTAAGTTAACTCTTAGGCTCTTAGTGGTCTTAATTTCTGTACAACTTTCGGCTTATTCACCACCTTAGACACGCCTTTGTTTGTACTGTGTTGTCTTGCACTGTTCACTTGGCGACTCTCACCGTACATCTATCTGGTTAAAGTGCCCGATAGAAACCACTACACCTTGATTGCTTTGTTATTTCGGAACTTTCTCTGCCAACTTAATTATGATTTGATTTGTCAAAAATTTCCTCACTCAAAATTTTAGAACCTAGAGAAATGCACACCTTCTCTTCATCTTCCTCCTCTTTCTCCTCCTCTTCCTTCTTCTTTTCCTTTGCCTTCACCTTTACCTTCTTCCTCCTTCTTCTCATTCCCTCCTCTTTACTCCTCCTCTCTTTCTCCTCTTTCCCTTCCTTCTTCTTCCTCTTCCTCCTCCTTCTTCTTCACCTTTGCCTTCACTGTTACCTTCCCTCTCACCTCTATTTCCTCCTCCTCTTGCTCCTTCCCCCTCTTCCTCTTTTCCTCCCCCTCCTTCCCTCGTTTTTTCTCCAGATGGCAACACAAGGGCCTAAAGTGCAGTTCCTAATACAGCCCCTATTTTCATTTGGGGCCCCATGAGCTTGGCTGTCACTGTGCCCTTTCGTCTCAGTGTTCTGGTTTTCTATGCCCCCAGCAGAATTGGCCCCTTGGTTCTCAAACTATTCTAGTCTGCATTCCTCCGGAACACTGTGTCCCAAACTAACTCTGTTACCCATGTGTCTTTAACAACTATGACTAACAGAGATAACTCAAAGTAGGAAAGACTGTGTATTACAGCATCCTTGTCCATCATAATGGGGGGAGACTTGGTGGAACACTTTAGTTCACAGTAGCAAATCATGTGGTAGAGACTCTTCTCAACATGGTAAGTCAGGCAACCGTGATAAGGCAGGTACGAGAGATCATACTAGGAGCTTCCAAGCAAACACCTAGTGACCTACTTCTGCCAAATAGACTCTAACTTCCAAATATCTCATAGCTTTCCAAAGCAGTGCTTCCTTCTGGGAACAAGCATTCAAGATAAGAGCCTAGGAGAGGTGTTTCATACTCAAGTTAGTTTAAGCTGTCACCAAGAACTAAACCAGTCAGAATGTTTATCTTGTACAGTCAGTTAGCTCCTAGCACTTTGAGAAAGAAATGACTACTGTTTAAGCTTCCTTGTCTATGGTGTTTCACTGTAAGAATACAAGCTGACCAAGGTAAAGGCTTATTAAATATAAGAATAAATCATAACATTAGGAGAAATGAGTAAATTGTACCCCAGTTGGCACAATGGGGTAAACTCTATAAAGTTTGAAAATAAATATAGACAAAGGTACTACAATCTTAAACATACTTTATTTTTAAAAGAAATTAACTATTTAAAAGAGAATAAAATATTTGTAAACCAATATTGTAGCTATCTAGGTAGAAAGCATATTCAGCTAGGTCCCCCACAACTCAGAACATAATACATTCTAAATTGTTGTAACATGTTAGCAGTTTTTCTTACTATAATGAAGAATTAAGGAGTCCTAAATGACTGGTAATTCCATATAAATCAAATTCATTATTAATTCTTCTCTTCCACCTTCTCCTCCTCCTTTTTCTCCTCCTCCTTTTTCTCCTCCTCCCTTTTGCCTCCTTTTCCTCCTCCTTTTCCTGCTTTAGTGCTACTGTTGAACTCAGGGCTTTGCAAATGCTGAGTATGCAAAATCACACTTTCCCTGAGCTACATCTTTATTATTAAAAAAAAAAAAAACCCACCCACCCACACATACACTTTCAAAATTAAAACAAAACAAATAAAAGAAAACCAATGGGGCTGGAGAGATGGCTCAGTGGTTAAGAGCTCTGGGTACTCTTCCAAAGGTGGTGAGTTCAATTCCCAGCAACCACATGGTGGTTCACAATCATCTGTAATCAGACCTGATTCCCTCTTCTGGTTTGTCAAGGACAGTGTGGTCATAGACATGTGTGTCATGTACATAAAATAAATAAATCTAAAAAAAACAAGCTAAGCAGTTATTTTTAAAAAAAGAAAAGCAATGAAACTTAAAAAGGGGTAAAGAATAATTAAGTCTAAAATAATATTTGCAAACTGAGAGGAAAACGTTGAGAATCCATGGTTATAAAAGCAACAATATGAATGGAGGGTTCAAAAGAAGAGAAAATCAAACTGAATTGCTAAAATACAATGCCTAGCTCTTAGGTTGGTAAAAGCCAAGTTGTTTTCTATTACCCTGACAAACACCATGACCAAAAATACAAGTTGTGGCAGAAAGGCTTTACTTGGCTTATACTTCCAAGTTCAGAATCCCAAACTGAGGGAAGTAAGGGTGGGAACTCAAAGCAGAAGGCACAAAGAAATTCTTCTTGCTTGGTGGCTCTGTTTGGGTTTACTTGAGGCACATGTTGCTTTCTTATACAGCCTCGGGCCACTTGATTTGCAATGGTGCCACCCATGATAGTGCGAACCATTCCTATACCAGTGAATCAAGATAATCCCTCACAAACAAGGCCACCGGGAAGTCTCATCTGGGGAATTCCTCAGTTGGGGCACCCTTAGATGACTCTAGACAATGGCTAGATGACAGTTGAAGCTAATTAGGACCAAGTTTTATGTCACATATTAAATGAGATTTTTGAAGACAACATACTACATCACACTTAACCAGAGCAGAGAGACTGATATGACCCCTATAGAAACCAATTTTAAATGTCTTTTCACCCTCCTGTCCACTGTGTTTGTAGAAACTCATTGTAGGACCCATCTCCAAACATATATACTTAATAAAACTCATTGTATCATAATTCTACATACAAAGGCCTAGACAAGATTCCTGGTTGCATACAGTGAGTAGGCCCTCTCCATTAGATTATGGTAGATCTGTAGATATGGATATTGAGATACTTTAGAGGAAAAAGGGAGTTCCAAGATCTACTGCTAAGTGACTTCAGCACACCCTTGGCCACTAGCCACATCTTTATTATCTTTATGACCCTGATGCTGGGTAGAATGATAAAAAACACACAGACATATTTCTTCACATGTCAAGTACCGCATCCATGCTTTCCTGCCTTGTGGTCTCAGTTACTTATACTCAACTGAGTTCCAAAACGTGAAACAAGTAAAGTCTAGAGCTTAACAAATCATATGTTTGAAGTAATTATATTACAATATTTTATCTGAAATATTTTATTTATATATCAGTGATCTCAGATTATGCCAGTTTTGCACACTAGATTTTATTATATGTATGTTTGCATCATTATCTTGGGGACTTCTGGACATTAATCTGGCCTCGAGACCCCAAACCCAAGACTGGGACTGACCATAGGCATTTTAAGGCTACATAAAGATGATTGTGCAGACTTAAGTGCCAAAGAGAGAGAGAGTGAGAGAGAGAGAGAGAGAGAGAGAGAGAGAGAGAGAGAGAGAGAGAGAGAGAGAGAGAGAGAACCTCGATTTTATGCTCTTAGAATTTTGAGCCATGTAAACTTACTACACATGTGCTAAAAATACATGTTAATTAAAGCCGTGTGGTTGAGATAGTCCACTGAAAAATATGCTTAAATCCAGTGGAAGTTTTCCTTGATTTTCGTTTCTTCCCTTTTATGATTTGGTGCATGTCTTTTGTGGTTTCACCTTTTGTTTGTTTTGGTTTTATTTTCTCCCTACACTGTGCCTAAGTGTGAACAAGCCTAGTGTTTTACATGGCAACCATCCTACCACAGAACTAAATACCTAAACACTACAATCAGCGTCTTCATCACAAACCATGTGAATTCTTCTATCCATGCATGCAAGAATGGAATAGAATCATAACATTCAGTGTGAGCCTGAACCAAGCACAGAAAATCAGATTAGTACTAAATGGAACAATTTCTGGTCACCACAACCCAGGCTTCCATTTGGCTGCTGACCACCTGACCACGAACATTTTTGCTCTCCTTCCTGGCATTGGGTCGTTACATAATAGATTTTGCCATTTGAGTTTTGTGTTCAAATCTTAGCTCTGCCACACATCGGTAATAGACTAGCCTGAGTCACAGCCCCAAGACTGGACAATAATGGCAGAGCATGTCACATGATCTTACCACTATTAAAAAAAAAAATCAAAAGACTGCTGTGTCCCAAGGAAAGGCGGGGACACTTGCCTGGTGGTCTGTCTCTTCTCATGAGATGGGTGTGGACAGTGTTCTGCATCTCCCTCCACCTTGTCAGCCCCAAGCCTGAGACTCTCCAAGTACCCATCCCAGATCCCCACTCCTGAGAGATGCACAAGCATTGTATTTTGCATTTTGATTTAAGTACAGAACAATTGGACAAAGGCAGCTTACTGCAAAGCAGAACAAAGCAGTGAAGTGCCGTGGAAAGACCCAGACAGGTCAGAGTCATCTAGTACTGCTTCCCCACAAGCCCTCCCGAAGCAGCTGCTTCTGTGTCTCCTTCCTGTGCCAAGATCAAATGCCTGTGGCAGAATTCACCACTCTTGATGAAAATGACGTTCTCTATTAGTGATTGTGGAACGCACGTAGGTGAAGGAGCAGGCTGGCTCCTGAGTGGCCTAAATGCACACTGTTAGGAACTGAAATTGGAGCAATTTGCTGTAATTTAGAGAGAAGAGTGAGTGAATGAATGCACACACTGCAGAAAATTATATATTTTATTTGAAGGTAAGATTGCACATCTCTAATCAAGGCTTAAAATCTGAATTAGGATAAATTGTGCCATAATTATTTTCTTAGAAAAGAACAAAGAAGTTTGTAAGTGCCTAATATTCCCTCTTTGAAGCTTTCAACATGAAGACACTCACTTTGTGGGAAAAGTGGGGCTTTATCTGCCTCTGCCTCATAAAGACCCTGAGCTCATTTAGCAGAGACCACGCCTTTGACATTCAAAGCTCCCATGAATGTTCACTCTCCCCAAGTTTGTTCATTTGTTTCTGTCTTGCTGACCCTCAAGCCTTTAATTAAGGGAAAAAATTAACACACTGGTGACAATTATGTGCTTGAGTCCAGGAGTCCTCTAGCAATTGTGTGCACATGTGAGGTCTGTGTGTGTGTGTGTGTGTGTGTGTGTGTGTGTGTGTGTGTGTGTGTGTTTGCACATACATGTGGACCTGAGTGTGTGTTGAGATACAGATAGAAAAAATGGACAAAGGAATAATATTAAGTAGATGTGGAATGTTTGGTCCATTATTACTTAAGACTTTTAAAGTTTATTTTGATCATTAGGAAAAGAGCTGTTTTGATACTAGAAAGAAATTACGCAATTCTCTTTACAGGTAGGTTTCCTCTTTTCCCCCTTGTCCAAACCGTCCCAAATATTTGCACCCTCTTATTCTGCGGGCAAATGGGAGTCCCTCAGTATGAAGCATCGCAGCGCATCATTCCCCACACCGGTTCCATTCTTTCTGAACCTCTCCCTTTGAAGAGTCACAGAAGGCTTGCACATGATCAGGAGAGATGAGCTCTGCAGATGATGGGGAATGAGATACTCTGCGGCATCAGGCTACAGCCATGACTGAGATGCAGAAGTTAGTTATTCCCTCTCCTGTCATTGATCAGGTCCCAGGAAGCTGAAAAGCAGCTGCTTTTAATGTCTTTCACAAGCATTGCCTATATATCTGATACACAAATGATAGGGAAGCCCATACTTCTAAGGTAGTGCTCAATTTTACTTAGAGCACAAGGAATTCACCACCCTAAAAGCAGTTAAAACACAGTAATGATAGCCAGGGCAGACATCAGTACAGACCTCTGGCAAAAGCTACCAGGCTAACTATTTTTCTGCATATGTACCCCCCACAGCCTAACATGGCTGTGTCAGGACTATGGTGATCAAATCATAGATGGGGACAGCAGGGACCTGGAGGCTCAGAGCCTGCCATGGTCACAAGGCTGCTGTTTTGTGAGACTGGCTTTATACTGAGTACACTTCAGACACTAGAATTTCTACATCACTGTCCCGAGGCTCAGCTCAGATCCAGAGGGAGTAACATGAAAACTATGAGGCCGGGGCAAGTCTTGATCAATGCAAGACCTTTGCTAGCCTGTTCACCAACGTGTAATCTCTTAGCTAGCCCATTCCCAAATGCTCAAGACCTTCCCCAGCCCATTTTTCAAGGCAGTGTTTCTGCTTACAAAGGTTTTGAGTTTTCCAAGAGCTGCCTCGTCAGCAGCAGTAAAGCCATCATGAGCACTTTTTAATGATCAGCTGTTAGTTCAAAATCAAAGCAAACATACCTGATCAAAGAAAAGCCAGTTCTGAGTAATTGGATGCAGGGCAGCTAATCTTTGCAACGCAGCCAGTCCCTCTCCCTCTTTCTGAAATCCTTCAAGCATTCTCAAGCAGTTAAAGAAAAACATTCAATGCCAACAAGACACATGCCAGGTCCTGTGCAAATCTCATCCCCCTGGGAGCCACAACAGTTCCCGATGTTATCCATGTTGGAAAAGGCAACGGAAATGCACTGAGACTCACTTCTCAGGCATGAATGAGCTGGCTCTTGCTGCAAGCTTCCCTGTAGAGGTGATTAATACAGTCCTTATTGCTATCAAATGTGATCTGTACATTCCTTTTTATCAATCTGAAAATATGTGCTACCGTTCTCACATGCATATCGTAGATTAAAATGTCTCAATAACAACTATATTTTCTAAAGGCCATTAGGGTATAAATTTATATATGGTTGTGATGGTTTGAATAGTAATGGCCCCCACAGATTCATATGTTTAATTTTGTGGCCTTAGGGAGTGGCACTATTAGGAGGTGTGGCCTTGTTGGAGTTGGTGCGGTCTTGTTGGAGGAAGTGCTTCACTGTGTAGGCAGGCTTTGAGGTCTTATCTATGAGCTCAAACTCCAGCTGGTGTGGAATCTGGTCCCTTTATGACATCCTTCAGATCAAGATGTTGAACTCTCAGCTCCTTCTCCTGCACTATGACTGCCTGGATACTGTCATGCTTCCCATTTCGATGATAATAGACTAAACCTTTGAACCTATAAGGCAGCCCCAATTAACTGCTTTGCTTCTTAAGAATTTTCTTGGTCATGAATTCTCTCCCAGAAATAAAACCCCAACTAAAGTAATGCTTTAATGATACTACATGTTATAAATAATATACCAAGTCTCTTTTCTATCTAAATCGACTAATAACTTGGTTTTTAAATGTCAACAGCACTCCTGTTGTTTTACTTGTGTGCACCATGTTACTGTGGTGCTTTTTATGGTGGATACACTTTAATCTTCAGTATTTCTTATTCTGAAACATAGAAAACACATCTGAGACTTTTAACTCTATAAGAGTTCTACGATAATTTTAGAAATTTAATTATGCAGGTCCCAATTTTGCTTTTATTAGTGTTGCCTGAGAGTAACTGCATCAGTTAATTTTCTGTTATTGTGGTAAAACACCAGAACCACAGCAACTTTTGGAAGAGAGGGTTTATTTGGGCATAGAGTTCCAGAGGGATGAGAATCTATCAGAGTGGAAAGGTAGCTACAGTGGCCAGAGCAAAGATCACATCTTGATTAGCAGCATGAAACAGAGCAAAGACTGAGTATATACCCTCAACACCTATCTTAGTGGTGTACCCCCTTAGTCAAGGCTGCAACAGTGTCTCAAGCAGAAATGAATTGTTCAAATATGTTAAGCCATGTTAAACCAGTAGACTATCCAAATTGTCATTTCTCCCAAACACAATTAAACAGAAAACTCTGTTTTCCCTTGATGTTACTAACTACATACAACATCAGCAACCTTTGTTCTTAATTGTCTACAGGTAGCCCTTTTATTCACACAACTCATAGTGTAGAAACCATGGCACCTTCTCCGGCCTCTAGGCTTTATGTCTGTGTTTGGGTTTCTAAACAGACAACCTCTCCCTTGGTACCATCAACTGTATACACTTTCTCGAGCAATACCAATCTTACAGCCTTGCAAGTGCTTGTCACTCATCCTGAAGGTGCTTTGCTCATCTTGAGAATTTCTGAGGAGCAACTTCATAACAACAATATTCATGGACATTTCATTGCCTTTATTTGTTTTATTTTACAATAAAATAAATGTGTGTGTGTGTGTGTGTGTGTGCACGTGCGCACTCATGTGTGTGATGCTCAGTGAGTGTTTGTACAGTTTGTGCACGTTCAAACATCCTCACATAGCAGGATGCACTTATAGATTTATGATAAATGGTTATCTAGAATGAGCAACTCAAATTTCTGGCTTGAAAAGAAAAATCTTAGGAGTGTCTTGGGATTATTATTTATTGCATGTATTCAATGTGTGTCATATCTGTGAGTGAACTTTATCGTGTGTATGAGCATCAGGGAACATCTTGGAAGCATGAAATCTACCCCAGTTCCACCATGCAGGTCCTAGAAGAGATCAAATTAAGGTCATTAGGCTTGGTGGCAAGCATATTTACCCACTGATCCATCTTACAGGCCTTGGTTCCATTTCTAACTAACAAATTCTTGTCTCTATAACTTCATGGCAAATATTTATACTTCCTCTGCTGGAGATGGAACTGAAGGAACCATGGGACTCATTTTATTGTGACTGTTGTTCATATCTCATCTCATTTAATGGAGTTACAGGTTTCATACACATGACTATTCAAAAATAATAGCACACATTCTACAAAGCACTGGTTACCAGTCATGTTTTGGTATAAATCACATTTTTAGAAAATTATATTTCTAAAGAATATTGTGAAATAGTATCTATAAAGCAAAAATATGTAAGACATCCTGAGGCCTCTCCCCCAGCTCTCTGACAGCGATATTGAATCTACTAAAGATGGGAAGAGCTCAACTCCCTTTGGTCAAGCTCTTCTTCCTCTGGTTTATAGATAACACCAAGAGAATTAGACAATTGTCAGGAACAGTTCTAGAAACAGGAAGCATCTGCTGATTGTTTTCGTGGTTAATGGTGCTACTTAAGATGAATTCCCTTCATCAATAAATTGGGAGCAGATCAGATGAATAGCCTCAGATTTAGCGCATACATGGAAGCCCAGATCACCTAAGACCCTTTCAGAATAGGCCCAGGCCACATTTACATTTACATTTTATTCTTATGACACTGTTTACAGAGCATAACACACATACACAGGCAGACACATGAATGCATTGTGCAACCAAGTGCACACTTTTAGTCTCCCAACACTTTCTCATAGGTAAAATTGCTGATGTTTAAAACAATTAGGAATTGGATTTCTCTTTTGACATCATACAATGATCACCCACTCAGTATCTTCATTTTTCTAAATCCATCATAGGGAAGTAAGTATCTTCTATTAGTCCCTGTATCTCCTATGGCTCCAGAAGCATTATAGAAAATTATCTTAATTATGTGTGGGTTAAATTAAAATATTTTTTGTGTAGTTCATTGTATGGTTAAATAATTGACATTCACTGAAATTAAAACACAAAGTTTAAGAAACAACTATTTTGGCATGATCTCTTTTCATCATTATACTCTTCAAACACATGAATAATAGCCACTAAAAATCTTTATTTCTGTTTTTAAAAGTAGTCTTATGTTATCCCTAACTTGTTTTAAGAGATTTATTTTTTTAACAATGTCTCTCTATGTGTCTGTAAGTATATATCCATATGTGTGCAGTACTAGCAGAGACCCGAAGAGAACAGAAGTTTTGCCAGAGCTGGAGCTACAGACAACTCTGAGCCCCACAACGTGGGTACTGGAACTTGAACTTGGATTCTATGCAAGGGAAATATGTCGTCACAAAGGTGAGGTCTATTGTTAGAGAATGAAAATGTACATGACCCAATGTGACAGAAACAGGACCAGACACTGGTGAACATGGAAATATAGCTTAGGTCTCAAAAGTCCCCCAAATGGTGATGGAACTCTAGACTTGCCTTGGGATTTCAAAGCAGCTTTGTCCTCCAAATTCCCTGTGCCCCAAAGTCTCTATCACCTTACCCAATGCCCCGTTCTCTGTATCCACACTTCCCATGCACAAAACCAATACTTCATATGCTTTTATTGTTCACTCTTAAACATGAAACAGCCTTCTAACTAAGACTTACCAGCTTCCCAGAACATCTCCATCTTTCCCATAGTGTGTGATTTTTTTTGTAAATCAGAGCTGTAGACTCTCTTATTAGTAATGTCCTTTTCTATGCAGCTCTTGAGTTTCCCAGACAAGATGACAAATGGCCATGCCCACATTTCTAGCTCAGATAGGCACACTATAGAACACACTTGGTGACTGCAGCTGCCCTTCATGAGGCTGTGATGAAGACAATGTAAAATGTAGCTGTGTGTCCACAAATTGTGAATTACAGTGACCGATTATGACATAAACTATGACACTGCAGTCAGAAACATCCTTGGATTCTGAAAAGCAAATACACACACACACACACACACACACACAGAGAGAGAGAGAGAGAGAGAGAGAGAGAGAGAGAGAGAGAGAGAGAGAGAGAGGCTAAAATATTCCAAGAATGAAGTAGAGACTTTTATTGGTTTGGCTAAACTCACTTTTCACTGTCAAATTAAGAAATCTGTTTACTTGACCTAACCTTTCTACACTAACTTTAAGAATACAATTTCAATACTTGTACTAAGGTCTTATCCACCATGCACAGAATGCAGAATGTGACTTTGTTTAGAAATAGGGTCTTGGTATATGTTCTCAATTAACACAAAGCTGTAGATAGTTGTTTAATGGTAGACTTTACATCCATGGGCTGATGGCCTTAGCAGAAGGCCATTTCAGACACTGACTACCAAGAAAGATCAAGAACTTGAACTAGAAAGGCAGACACTGTGAGTCTGTGAGTGAAGAACTGCAGGTTATATAAAAATTGGAGTTTCTTCTTCACTAGAGCTTTCTTGGAAGCTCACTGTCATTAGCACTTTGATTTCAAATGAAAGACAATGATGATTCTGTTTTATTTTTAAGCCCATGCACATGCAGATACCTGCATCAGAGATAAACCCTGGACATCATTTCCCAGGAGCATTGTTATCACATTGGGCTGGCACACTCTTAGTAGACCAGGCTAGCCAACTGTTGAGTATAGGAGATCCATCTCTTTTCACCTTTCCAATTCAGGGGTGACAAGTATGTGCTGTTTTATGTACGCTCCAGAGACTTAACCCAAGTCCCCATGCTGAAATAGCAAGCACTTCACCAATGGAGCTGTCTCCCAGTCCTTAACATCTCAATTTAAGATGTCACCATCGTTCTATCACAATCAACCTCCTATGTTATCTCTACATCCGATCCAGCCCCCACTGAAACAGTGACCAGAATTCTGCCTAGTTTTGAACAGTTTTATTGAGAATGCTTTTAGTACTGCTGCCTCCTGCAGGAGCATGCTCCTGTAAGTTCTGCTTTCCTCCTGCAGAGGACAGTGGTATAGGTGGTCTTTGCTATTTTTAGGTTCCTTTTGTGCACCCCTTTATCCCCCGGTTTTAACCCCCTATCACTAGGTAGGGGAGGAATAACGATGAAAGGGAGAGGAAAGGAGAGAGAGAGAGAGAGAGAGAGAGAGAGAGAGAGAGAGGGAGGGAGGGAGGGAGGGAGGGAGGGAGGGAGGGAGGGAGGGAGGGAGGGAGGGAGGGAGGGAGAGATATCTAATTTCTTCTTTTGTTTTCTTTTAAAGAACTACAAACAAACTGCAACCAGTAGGCCCATCCCCAATGACCAAGAACTACCAACCACTCCTCTTGGGCCTTTGAATTTATATACCCTCTGAAAAGTTGCCAGAAATCGAAATGTCACACAATCACAGAAACTATCTGCAGCTGGCAAAAGCATGTTTCTGGTAGAGCCTGACACAAATCATATCCAGCTGCGGAGGACAGTCCAAAGCAGCCCCATATCTCCACACCTGGGATTAAAGTGAAAACACGTTCTTATACTATTTCTGTATTTATTCAAGAAACCAAAATTCCAAAATTGTCACTACACTTGGGAGCCGTTACCATGCAGAACTTTGCCATGATTAGATACTAAGTGATTAGTATCTAATGATTAGATAACAGCATCCAAATAAGAGGCTGGGAGCTAAAGTTCAGCACCAAGCACTTCTTGTGTCTCCCACAGGCCATCCTTCATGGGAATGAAAGCCATCACCCCCTGAAGCACCAAGCCCACTTAATTATCCAACTCTGTAAACTGAAGATATGAACAAATGACTCTTCTGCAAAGTCATACTTTAATTTTTTGATGGCATTGAACATTTGGCTACAGGTGAAAACCTGACAGAGCTATTCCCTTCTTCATGGTTAATTATTATGTACATTTTAAAAATAGAGGGATAAAACTTCTATCCATATTTTCTCAGTTGCTGTCTCTGTTGCCAAAAAGCCTTCTGTCCACAGCTCACCTCCAGCTTCATTCCGCCAAGCCACTCCCCCTTTGCACTTCCCACAAGCTGTTCCAACTACTGGCGTTGCTCCTGGCTCTCTGTTGGCAAAGCCTCTGAGTTCTTTGAACTGAGTTTCTGCACAGCCCCTGCTGTGAGGTCTCCCTTGTGTCCGGAGGTCACCCTCTGAACTGCAGCAGCCTTTCCTCATTTCTCATCATTCTGCATATCAAAGAGACTGCATGATAACTTAGCATGACATTCATAGTTTGTTCTTTCTGTGAACCATGAGCCCCAAAGGAAGTCACATTTGTCATTGTTGCTAGAAAGCTCTTCCAAGGTTAGAATAGTGTTTAGCATGTGGAACACCTTCAGAAGCAGCTTATGGACAGATGAATGGGAAAAGTTCCGAGATCAAATGGTCACATTAAGAAAATATTCCACCCAGCAGTTTAAAGGTAACTTTGTGATCCCTTAGCAATGTTTAGACAGATTAGGTGCCCTGAGAAAGAAGATAGTATTTGTGTCTTTGAAGACTGCTTTGCATCTCCTAAATATTAAAAATAAAACAAATTTAACTCCTGAAAGATAGTAGTTTTTTATATTATTTTATTGGATATTCTCCATATTTACATTTCAAATGTTACCCCCTTCTCCCCTCACATACCCCTTCACCCTCCACTTGTTTCCATGAAGGTGCTCCCTTTCCCAATCACACTCTCCACCTCAGTGCCTTGGCATTTTCCTACAATGGGAAAACGTGCCTTCACTGGACCAAGGCCTCTTCTCCCAGAACCTTCATTGGGGTCCCTGTGTTTAGTCTGATGTTTAACTGCAAGCATCCTCAGCTCTATCTATGACTCTTGCAGTGCCTCTGATGAGGCTTCCAAATCTGGTTCCTGCCAGTAAGCACTTCTTGGGATCAGCAATAGTGCTTGAGTTATGTGACTGCACATGGGGTGGATCCCCAGGTGAAGAAGTCTCTGACTGATCTTTTCTTCAATCCCTGTTCCTCTATTTGACCTTGTATTTCCTCCTGTGAGTGTTTTGTTCTACCTTCTAAGAAGGACTGAGACATTCACATTCTGGTCTCATTTTTTTTTTTTTTTTTTTTTTTTTTGAGCTTCATAAAGTCTGTGAATTGTTTCTTGGGTATTCAGAGCTTTTAGGGACTAGTATCTGCTTATCAGTGAGTGCATAACATGTGTGTTCTTTTGTGACTGGGTTACCTCACTTAGTATGATACTTTCTAGTTCCAGTTCCATCCATTTGCCTAGGAATTTCATAAAGTCATTGTTTCTAATAGCTGAGTAGTACTGTGCTCCATTGTGTAAATGTACCACAATTTCTATATCCATTCCTCTGTTGAAGGGCATCTGGAAACTTTCCAGCGTTTGGCTATTATAAATAAGACTTCTATGAATATGGTAGAGCATGTGTCCTTTTTTATATGTTGGAGCTACTTTTTAATATTTGCCCAGGAGTGGAGTACCTGGGTCTTCTGGTAGTACTATGTCTAATTTTCTGAGGAACCAGGAGACTGATTACCAAAGTGGTTGTAACAGCTTGCAATCCAACCAACAATAGAGGGGTGTTCCTCTTTCTCCACATTCCTGCCAGCATCTTCTGTCACCTGAATTTTTGATCCTAGCCATTTTGATTGGTGTAAAGTGAAATCTCAGGGTTGTTTTGATTTGCATTTCCCTAATGAGTACAGATGTTGAGCACTTCTTTAGGTGCTTCTCAGCCATTCAGTATTCCTCAGTGGAGAATTCTCTGTTTAGTTTTGTATCCCATTTTTAAAAAACGGATTATTTGATTTTCTGGAGTCTAACTTTTTAAATTCTTTGTATGTATTGGATATTAGTCCTCTGTCAGATGAAGGATTGGTTAAAATCCTTTCCCAATCTGTTGGCTACAATTTTGTCTTCTTGACAGTGTACTTAGCCTTACAGAAACTTTGCAATTTCATGAGGTCCCATTTGTTCATTCTTGATTTTAGAGCATAAGTCATTCGTGTACTGTTCAGGAAATTGCTTCCTGTGCGTATGTGTTCTAAGTTCTTCCCCAATTTCTCTTTTAATAGTTTCAGTGTACCTGGTTTTATGTGAAGATCATTGATCAATTTGCACTTGAGCTTTGTACAAGGAGATATGAATGAATAGATTTGCATTCTTCTGCATGCAGGCTGCCAGTTGATTCAATACCATTTTTTAAAGATGCTGTCCTTTGTGCATTGAAAGTTTTTAGCTTCTTTGTCAAAGATCAAATGACCATAGGTGTGTGGGTTTATTTATGGGTCTTCAATTCTGTTTCATTGGTCTACCTGCCTATCCCTGTACCAATACCATGCAGTTTTTATTATAATTGATCTGTAATATAACTTGAGGTCAGGGATGGTGATTACCCCGGAAGTTCTTTTATTGTTGAGAATAGTTTACACCATCGAGAATAGTTGTCACTATCCTAAGTTTTTTGTTATTCCAAATGATTTTGCAAATTGCTCTAACTCTATGAAGGATTGAGTTAGGAATTCAATGGAGATTGCATTGAATTTATAGATTATTTTCAGCAAGATGGACATTATTACAATGTTGATCCTTACAATCTATGAGCATGAGAGATCTTTACATCTTCTAAGATCTTCCTCCATTTCTTTCTTCAGAGATTTTTAGTTCTTGTCATACAGCTCGTTCAATTGCTTAGTTAGGATCACACCAAGGTATTTTATATTGTTCATGACAATTGTGAAGTGTGTCTTTTCCCCCTATTTTTTTATTATCTTGTTTATCTTTTGAGTAGAGGAAGGTTACTGATTTGTTTGAGTTCGGTTTATATCCAGCCACTTTGCTAAAGTTGGTTAACAGCTATAGGAGTTCTCTGGTGGAATTTTTAGGGTCACTTAACTATACTAATATATCATCTCCAAATAGTGATATTTTGACTTCTTCCTTTCTGACTTGTAGCCCTTTGGCATCCTTTTGCTGTCTAATTGCTGTGGCTAGGACTTCCATTACTCTATTGAATAGATAGGGAGAGAGTGGGCAGCCTTGTCTAGTCACTTATTTTACTGGGATTGCTTCAGGTTTCTCACCACTTAGTTTGATGTTGGTTACCAGATTGCTGTATATTGCTTTTACTATGTTTAGGTATGGGCTTTGGTTCCTGATATTTCCAAGACTTTTAATAAAAAGGAGTGTTAAATTTTGACAAATGCTTTCTCAGCATCTAATGAGATGATCATGTGGGTTTTTCTTTGATTTTGTTTATATAGTTGATTACATTAATGATTTCCATACATTGACCCATCCCTACATCCCTGGGATGAAGCCTACTTGATCATAGCGAATGATCATTTTGATGTGTTCATGGATTAAGTTTGCAATAATTTTATTGAGTATTTTTGTATCAGTGTTCATGAGGAAAATTGGTCTGAAATTCTCTTTCTTTGTGTGGTTTAGGTATGAGCAAAATTGTGGCTTTAAAAAAGAGTTGGATTGTGTTCCTTCTGAAACTATTTTGTGAAATAGTTTGGAGAGCACTGGTATTAGGTCTTCTATGAAAGTCTGATAGAATACTGCACTGAACCTATCTGGTCCTGGGCATTTTTAGTTGTGAGACTTTTGATTATTGCTTCTATTTCTTTAGGGGTCATAGGACTGTTTAGAGGTTTATCTGATCCTGATAATTTTGGTAACCAATATCTTTCTAGAAAAGTTGTCTATTTTCTCTAGACTTTCCAATTTTGTTTATTATAGGCCTTTGTAGTAGGATCTGAGTATTTTTTGAATGTCCTCAGTTTCTGTTGTTATGCTTCCCCTTTCATTTCTGATTTGGGTAATTTGGATGTTCTCTCTACATTAGAGTTAGTTTGGCAAAGGGTTTATCAATCTTGTTGATTTTTTAAAAGAACCAGCTCCTGGCCTTGTTGATTCTTTGTATAATTCTTTTTGTTTGTACTTGGTTGATTTCTGTCCTAAGTTTGATTATTTCCTGTGGTCTATTCCTTTTGAGTGTATGTTCTTCTTTTTGTTTAGAGCTTTCAGCTGTGCTGTCAAGATGCTAGTGTATGTTCTCTCTAATTTCTTTTTGGTGGTACTCAGAGCTATGAGTTTTCCTCCTAGTACTGTTTCACTGAATCCCATGAGTTTGGGTTTATTGTGCCTTTCTTTTCTTTAAATTCTAAAAAATCCTTAATTTCTTTGTGAGCCACGTCTTCATTGAGTACAGCATTGTTCAACATCCATGTGCATGTAGTGTTTTTGTTGTTATTAAAGACCACCTTTAGTTCATGATGATCTGACAGGATGCATGGGAGTATTTTGATCTTCTTATATCTGTTGAGGCCAGTTTTGTGACTGACTATATGGTACTATGCAATCCTGAGAAGAAGGTATATTCTTTTGTTTTAGGAAAAAAATGTTCTATAGATGTCTACTAAATCCCATTGGTTCATGACCTCTGCTAGTTTCACTGTGTCTTTGTTTAGTTTCTGCTTCTATTATCTGTCCATTGATAAGAGTGGGGAGTTGAAGTCTCCCACTTTTATTGTGTGTGGTTCAGTGTATGCTTTGAGCATTAGTAGAGTTTCTTTTATGAATGTAGGTGCCCTTGTATTTGAAGCATAGATGTTAGAATTGAGAATTAGTCTTGATAAATTTTTTCTTCAATGAATAAATGTGTACTTCCTTATCTTTTTTGATAATTTTTGGTTGAAAATTTATTTGATTCAATATGTGAATGGCTACTCCAGCTTCTTTCTTGGGTCCATTTGCTTGGAATGTTTGTCCCCAGCTTTTTACTCTGAGGTAGTGTCTGTCTTTGTTTATGAGATGAGTTTCCTGTATGTAGCAAAAGGCTGGATCCTGTTTATGTATTCAGTCTGATAGTCTATGTCTTTTTATTGGCCAATTGATTCCATTGATGTTAAGAGGTATTAAGGAATAGTGGTTGTCGTTTCCTGTTATTTTTGTTAGAAGTAAAATTATATTTGTATGTTTTTCTTCCTTTGGGTTTGTTGCAAGAAGATCATTTTCTTGCTTTTCCTAGGGTGTAGTTTCATTCCTTGTGTTGGAGTTTTCCAACTATTATTTTTTGTATAAATAATAGTTTGTGGACAGGTATTGTGCAAATTTGGTTCTGTTCTGGAATATCTTGGTTTCTCCATCTACAGTGATGAACAGTTTTGCTGGATATAGTAACCTGGGCTGGCATTTGTGTTCTCTTAGGGTCTGTGTACTGGCTGGTTTTATGTCAACTTGACACAAGATGGTGTTATCAAAGAGAAAGAAGCCTCAGTTGAGAAAATGCCTCCATGAGGTCCAGCTGTAAGGTATTTTCTCAACTAGCAATTAAGGGGGGGAGCCCAGCCCATGGTCGGTGGTGCCATCCCTGGGCTGGCAAACCTGGGTTCTATAAGAAAGCAATCTGAGCAGGCCATGGGAAGCAATCCAGTAAATAACATCTTTCCATGGCCTCTGTATTATCTCCTGCTTCCTGACCTGCTTGAATTCCAGTCCTGACTTTTTTTTTTTTTTTGGTGATGTACAGCAATATGGAAGTGTAAGCTGAATAAATCTTTCCTTCCCCAACTTGCTTCTTGATCATGATGTTTTGTGTAGGAATAGAAACCCTGACTAAGACAGTCTGTATGATACTTGTCTAGGATTTTTGAGCTTTCACAGTTTCTGTTCAGAAGTCTTATATAAATCTGATTGATCTGCCTTTATATGTAACTTGTCTTTTTTTCTCTTACTGCTTTTAGTATTCTTTCATTGTTTTGAATATTCTATATTTTGACTATTTTGTGACTGGAGGAGTTTCTTTTCTCCTCCAATCTATTTAGTGTTCTGAAGACTTCTTGTATGTTCATGGTCATATCCTTCTTAAGGTTAGGGAAGTTTTCTTTTATAATTTTGTTGAAGATATTTACTGAGCCTTTTAGGTGGGAGTCTTTGCTCTCTTCTACACCTATCATCTTTAGGTTTGGTCTTTTTATTGTGTCCTGGATATCCTGAATGTTTTGGGTTAGGAGCTTTTTGGTTTTTGCATTTTCTCTGACTGTTCTGTCAATGTTTTCTATGTTATCTTCTGCCCCTGAGATTGTCTTTTGAATCTCTTCTAGTCTGTTCATGATGCATCTATGACTTCTGATTTCTTTCCTAGGTTTTCTATCTCCAAGGTTGTCTCCTTTTGTGATTTCTTTTTTGTTTCTAATTTCATTTTCAATTCCTTCACCTGTTTGGTTGTGTTTTCTGGTAACTTTTAAAATGATTTTTGAGTTTTCTCTTTAAGGGCTTATACTTGTTTACACGTTTTCTCCTGTAATTCTTTAAGGGAGTTATTCATGTACTTCTCTAGACCCTCTATCATCATCATGAAGTATGGTTCTAAGTTCATATCTTGTTTTTCTGGTGTGTTTGGAAATATACTACTTTCTGTAGTGGGAGAACTTGGTTCTGATATTGCCAGTTTCTCTTGGTTTCTATTGCTTAGGTTCTTGCACTTGCCTCTTGCCATCTTCTTATCTTCGATGTTAGGTGATTTTGTTTTCTCTGGCTGGAGCTTGTTTCTCCTGTGGGTCTGAGGGCCCATGTGTTTAGAAGGGAGATTGCTCCTGTATGTTCAGCACTTAATGGGCATGCAGTGAGTTCTGATGGTAGTAACCCAGCTTTGTCTCCATGGCCTCAGATGAGATAGTGCTTCTGACGCTCTTCTGGGTTCTCAGAAGTCTGCAGGCATGTCCTGAGTCCTGATGGTGTTGACCTGGCTGTGCCTCTGGGCCGGAACAGACCTGTTCCCAGAGAGTAACCTGCTACCTGCATCCCTAGAGTACTTAGTGGTCTTTCCCCAGATAATCAGTAGGAAGTGGAGACAATAATGGATTTTGTATTTTATTCATTTGTTTTATTTATTAAAGACCAACTTTCTCTATGTAGTCAGACTGACCTTGAACTCCCAAGTGCTACGATTACAGACATACTTCACCATGCTCAGTTCCAGCAAACAGGGCTTATGCTTATAGCTCATCAGTAAGTAGAGTACTTGTGTAGCATCCATAAGACCATGACTTCCATCCAGAGCATCACAAAATTAAAGTTATTGGAATACACACAGGCTTATGCCTATAGTATTTTATAGACTATGTATTTTATAGACTTCAGTCATAGCACAAAGGTTTTGTAAGCAGTTAATGCCATTAACACAAGCTAGTTTTTTTTTTTTTTTTTTTTTTTTTTTTTAGTTTAAAACAAGCCTACACACTAATGTCATTCAAAAAAGACATTAGTCCCTGCTACATTCCATTTCTGCCCTATACTGAGAATTTTCCAAGAGGTAAAATACTGAGAAATGAAGTTCTCCAAACTCTCTGACTGCATCGAGCTTTCACACTAGTCAGAAAACAGGGACATCAGTGTGTGTAGATGCACACATTTCATTATCCATCAGTTGATGAACATCTAATTTATTTCACTTTCCTGGCTTTTGTAAACAGAACTGCACAGAGAAAATTTCTGCAGCAGGGTAAAATTTCTGTAGCAGGAGTCCTTCACATAAACTGAATGGTTAGTTAAATTTTAGTGGTTTGAATAAGAATGGCTCCCATAGACTCTTATGTTTAAATTCCTTGGTCCTTAATTGATTAAAAATTTGTGAGGCATTGGGGGATATAGCCTTATTGGAGGAGGTTTGTTACTGGAAGAGAGTTTTTGAGGTTTCAAAGAACTCCTGTGACCTCTAGTTTTCTCTGCCGCCTGCTTGAGGATCATAATTTGGGCTCTTGGCTGTTCTTTTGCCTCTTCATTATGGACACTAACCCTTTCAAACTGTAAGACAAATTGAATGTTTTCATCTATGCACTGCCATGCTCAAAGTGTTCTATCAAAGCAATAGAAAATAAGTAAAACACAGAGGTCATATGCTAGATTTATTTTCACCTTTTACAGAATTCCTGGTACTGATTTTCATGATGGCTACACTGGTTTGCAGTTTCACCACCAGTGGATAAGACTTTTCTTTTCTCCACATCATTAGAATTTGGTGTCACTAAAACACAACTGAGGCACAGGAAAAATCTAGGAAGAAATGCCAGAATGATTGATTATAAGAGCCAGAGGACCAGGAAGATGCCTGCCATCAGAGTGTCTTTGAAATATTCTTGTTGTGTCCTTAAAAGCTCAGCAATATGCCTACCTGCACAAGAGCTGCATGAAGATGGCACCGACTGATATGCAATGTAGATGAGGGAAAACTTCAAAACTGGATAAAGATCTATAGAGAATCAATGCTGCTAAAAAGGGGAGTTTTGTGAATAGTTTTCTTAAGGAACGATGCTATCCAATCCTAAGGGGCCAGCCCTGAACACATGCATGTAGGTAAAGTCATCACTAATTTACTCAGTCGTGTGTGTGTGTGTGTGTGTGTGTGTGTGTGTGTGTGTGTAACAAGTAGCATAGACTTGCAAGATATAAAGCTTTTCCTTTTCATTCTTTCATCTCATGTCCCAAGATCATTGGTAGAAACTTCTAGGACTGTTCTCTGGGTGAAATATTTGTGGGAGCAGGCTTGACATTAGTAGCTTCAAAAAATATAAAGAGAGGTCAGAAAGCTGAACAAGGTAAATACAAGTCTGGGTGTGATACATTGTTTTCAGTGCATCAGACCAGGGCTGTGCACACAGCTGCCTACATGGCCTGGTATATCATAGAGAGATACCTTTATTGTGATGTTCGTGGTGGGATAAACAGGAGCAAGGCAGAAGCACAGAGTGAATGTTAGCAATCAGTCTACAACAGAGATAGACCTGAAGGCTGGGCAACAGAACATGGAATCCCATGATTGGCCCTTGGAATCATTTCTGTTATGGTTTTCCCCACCTCCGTTCAATCCACTTTCTCTTGAGAACCAACATCGGATTAAATTAGACATCATACTGTCCATCCTCATCTCTTAACACTTTTGGCTTGGATTATATCCTCTTAATTTTGCCCCCAGCTTCTGTGACAATTCTTTCTTCATTTTCTTCTACTTTCCTGCCCACTGTTTCTTCCCCATCTTTGATGATTCATCTCACCTACAACATCTAATTTTAGAAGACCTTAAGCTTTAATTTTCATTTTTGTCTACATGTCAAGAAGAGCTCAGTCAATGTCTGGCAGGCTCATACATGGACTGATACAACATAAATTAGTGTCTTCATCTTGAGTACATCTCAATATTCCAGACATGTGTAAGCAATTGACCACTTCATCTTCCACACAGTGCTAAGGTCAAACATACTAAAATGCAGAATTTTATGTTTACATTAAACTTTGTAATTTATTTGCTGTAATAAGCAATAGCAACCCCTTCCCTTAAAGAGCAAGAATGAACCAATTAAAGTTAAACTTAATGCTTCCATGTTTCACTAGCTGCCATTGCTTTCTCTTGCAACTGCACAGGCAGGCTACACATAGCTGGCATCCATGAATTACCATCCATGTGTAATTCAGTCTCACCATAAATGAAGAGTTTATGGAAATACAAAGAACTCTGTAAAGGCACTGGGTGCTGAGATTCATCAAATTCTGTTGTGTAACAGGTTGTTTGAGTCTTTGGAGAGAAGATAGTTGTTGATGATGTTTTATTAAAGGTACTGGATCTATACTTGGTATTGTCAGTAGATAGAGCTATATTTGTTATATATATGCTCTCACAACAGAGAGCATAGTTCATGTTCATCCCAACATCTCAAAATTCTAAATAGTAGCAATAAGAAAAAATACATTAAAGGCTCACTTTAAGTGACTTCAGTCACAAATTCTTCATATTCTATTTATTTTGACAAATACCTTGGCAAAAGAACAAGAAACTTAAAAAAGCTATTTTTCCTTTTCTTCTTCTTCCTCCCTCTTCTCTATCCTCCTCCTCCTTCTTCCTAACACTTTTCCAACCCACTTTTTCTTCCACCTCCTTCTCTTCTTCTTCCTCTTCTTTTCTTCTTAGTTGTCACTGTCATCTTCTTCTTAATTTCAAGTAACATTCCATTACAACAATTCAAGGCAGAAATATAAATTGTCAAATCTAAAGTCAAGAGAAGAGAGATAATAAACATGAGCCACTGCGTTCTGCCTACTCTAAACTATCTTTCTCCTCTCTTACAAATTTCAGGATTGCTTTCATGGGGAAATGGTGCTGCTCACAATTGGCTGTGTTGATTAACAACCAATACAACCCCTTACAGACATACCCATAGACCAAACTAAACTAAACAAGTCTTAATTAAGACTCTTTCCCTCATATCTGTGATCCAATAAAATTGTGTAAGAGGTCAAAAGGAATAATTGTATCATCTTCAGTAATAACATAAACAAAATTTTACCCCCAAATAATTGCAAACTGTAGGACATGTTTTCCTTATAACATCATGAGTCAAACTGCATCATCATAGAAAAGAGTAAAAAATGAATATAATGCATAAAATGATCTAAAAGTAGAGGCAGTAGAGCCATCTCAGTAGATAAACTGTTTGCCAAGCCAGCATGCAGAACTGCATTTAGAGCTTCAACACACAAAGGCAGCCTGGTGCCATGGCATATTTTAATCTCAGCACAGGGTCAATAGAGACAGATGCTTCCTTGGTACTGACTGGTCACCAGACTAGACAATAGGTGGGTTCAAGCTCAGTGAGACAGTATCTGAACGACTAAAGTGGAGAGTAGTTGAGAAAGACATCTGTTGTAGACCTCTGGGTTACACACACATGCAGATTCACTGACAACTGACACCCCCCCCATACACACACTCACAAGTAGTCATCACCCCCATGAGTGGCAAAAGTACTGTGTTCTTGGAAGAGACAGCTTTGGGATATTTTTCAGTAATTGCTCTGTGATCTAAATGCATATCACTAAATGAGAAGCTTCCATGGGCATTGCTCTGTATTATTCGGTATCAATCAAATTAAGCACTAAGAAATCTTTCCTCGTTTCCCCTCATACACTGTTATTTTTCAGATCTGCCCATCTTACCTGTACAGGAAAACATGGTGGTGTCATAAAAACACTCAGAGTGTGCACTCCCAGAACAAGACAAACAATACTCCTGATAACTAAATGACCACATAAGGACATCTATGAGCTTGTCATTTGTAACACAGCTTCTTTCCTTCCTTCCTTCTTTCCTTCTTTTTCTTTACTTTTTTCTTTTTCTTTCCTTCATTTTTTCCTCTCTTCCTTCCTTTCTTTCCTTCCTTCTTTCTTTCTTTCTTTCTTTCTTTCTTTCTTTCTTTCTTCCTTTTTTAAAAGTATGTCCCTGGTAAGAATAATTGTCCTGTTTCTTTACCTAGTTTTCTATTACAAATTTGGGATCAGTTATTTTATAGCCAGCCTAATCTGCTCTAGGTTGTCATAAAATCTGTTTATTCATTATCACTTTAAAATATGCCAACAAAGTTCCTTTATAATTCTTAAAAATAATGATGATATCAGCGTCATCATCATTATCATTTGCATTGTAGACCTGGCTTCTCCAATTTCTAAACTATCTAAAATCAGTATCTTTAAATGTTAATACTTAGCTTTCTTTTAGTAACTAATATAATTTTCTCTTGTGAATATATTATATAAATTTCTCAATGATATGAGTTTGTTGAACTGCTCATTTCATTACTTGGACTTAAATGGAGCCTTAAGTCCAGATGCTCTTTCTGTTATGAAAACTACCTTGTATTCTCTCATGGATTATTGTACTGCTGCTTCCAACACTGTCTTCTTTGCTTCTTTCAGACATTTTCTCTAGATAACAAACCCACTGGGAGTGAGTTTTCATTTTTTCTCCCTTGTTTTCATTTACAAAAGCCTTTCACATTGTAAGTTACTTCATTAACTTTTTTATCTTTTTATTGATTCATTTTTACTGTGAGATTCGTTGCCAAGAACAGTAATTTTTTATTCTGTAGAAGGATTAACTCAATTGTTGCATGTCATTTCCTCTTCTCTTAGTGAACCCTGCCAACTCCACATACCCTACAGTCATGTGTGAGGAAAGCCTCAGTTGAAGAGTTGTGTAGATCACATTTGTCTATGGGGGATTATCTTGATTGTTCATTGATATAATAGGATGCAGCTCCCATGAGTGTTTAGTTGGTTCTGGGCAGAATAAGAGAGCTAAGCATGAATGAGCCTGCAAGCAAGGCAGCACACAGTATTTCCCCACTACTTCTGCTACAATTGCTGCCCTAGCTCTTGCCTTGATTTCCATCAATGGTGGACTGTCTGTGACCTGGAAATGTAAGCCAATAATTCTGTTTTTCCTCTTGAGCTGCTTTCAGTGAGAGGGTTTTGTCACAGCAACAGAAATGGAAGTAGAGCATCCCTAACTTCCAAAAGATTAACACTTTGACTTCTTTCTTAAACTTTACCTTTGTTGATCCACACTGTATGTGTATTCCTCTACTGTATTTTAATAGTGATTTAGAAGAAGCAAAGCTCATTGCATGTTTTGGGTTTATCATTTTTTATCCGAAATTCTCTCATGAAATTTACAAAATTGTCTAATGTACCATACATATTTTGTAACGAAAGTTGTCTCAAATAATATTGAATTTATTAAGTTTTATATGTCCAGTATAAATATATACTCTTGCATATTTTAAAATACAGTGATGTTTATAACAATGAAACAGCCAGATTAACTAATAGTACCTGTGACAGTGGCTCTAGATTTTCAATATTAAGAGAAATAAATGGAAATGGGTTATAATCTGAGCAGTCTCACTTCCAGAAATTTTGAAAATAGTTCATAAAAACAAAACATATCATGGTTTTATGTAAAATTTATTTTAATGTCTGAAAAAACAGTACTGACAAAAATGTATAATTTTAAGCAAAAAATGTTTAAAATCTTTACATCTATCTTTGTTTTGAAAAATAAAATCGTTTAAAAAAAAAAAAAACAAAACATACTGAATTTGCTAATGAAAAGTTTACAAACTTATAAAGCAAAGAAGTATCAACTTCTGTCCCCCACTGAAGATTTGCACCAAGAAAGAAAATTTCCTGGCATGAAAACAATGGTTAATGAGACTGGAAAGTTGATGCAGAGGTTAAAAGCACTGTCTGTTCTTACAGAGGATTCAGGTTCAACATGGTAGTCAGAACTATCTTTAACTCCACCTTCAGGGGATCCAGTGATTCTGGCTTTCTTGGTCATTTTATGCATTGGGTACACATACTTACTTTTTAGTAACCACTCATACATATAAAATCAAAAAATAAATAAAATCTCAAGTTAAAAGAAATAAAATATCAATTGAACAGATTGAAGAGACTACCAGCTATATAAGATGTCTCTAAATAAACAAAGTTCCAGTATTTTATTTATAAAATGCGCTTTCTAAGGCAGGTCTATGTATTTTGCAACATGCTTGGCTAAATATCTTTCTCTATGGGAATGGAAACTGTACCATGTGAATGTGGTGTACAGAATTATATTTTAAAGTGCTCTTAGTTTTGGCTGCTTTCCAAGTAAAACTTGCAGTGCATTATGGGAGACTGTGGCCTCTGATATTCAGCTGAGTTTCTTATAGAGTGAGACCCATTTGCTGTTTTTTATTTTTCTCCTTCTGTGTCAGAACCAATATTCTTACATGACATCTGTATCTGCCTTCTCGGATGTCTCTCTTGGAGGTCTCACTCGAAGGCCAAAAATGAATGATAATGAATCATAGTGATGCTAATGATTCACGAAGAACAATTACAGTAACTGAGAGAGAGAGTAACTGGTAAGACTTCCTCATTGACACCTAGACACTTCATCATGAACCTAGCTACAGACACTCCTGGCATCAGCTTGCTGAGGGGACATAATCTTTTGTCTATACATTAGTATCTTTACATATATCTTTATGTACAACACATATATCTTTACAGATTACTAAACGCAGTTGTAGATTTGAGAATCTTTTCTAAGTATTTCCAATACTTTATACGAATTAATATTTATTAACCTATTTTTATAGGAATCTCCTAAAGAGAAAATTCATATAGAGGGGAGATTAATTCACTGCCTTAAAAAATGGACTGAAATACTTTGTAATTTCAAATGAGTACTTTAATCCTTTTGATTTCTTGATCACATTTATGGACTTACAATGTCTTTGTTTTACCTGTGACTCAGATAGTTAGTTCTTTCATTTATTTGGGGTCTGCACCACTGTCACCAAGACTATGGACACTTAAACACTCTCACATGGCTAACACAGGCATAGACAGGTGACAGACGATAGAGTTTCAAAACCAGGAAATAGTGGAAAAGTTCGAATTTGTCAAGTAACCAAAGATTCCTTGTTAAACCTGAAAATAAAAGGGTCCTTTGGACTCTAGATTGATGTCTCTCAGATAGCAATCCTCATGGATCATGTGAGCATTAAGTACATGGAGGGCAGACTTCCGACACCGAAGGTACTGTTACACATGTGCATGCTTAGAAGTCACCACAGATTGACGGTGTCCCACTGTCAGCCATATCCTGAAAACACACCTCTGAACAGCAGAGTATGAAAATCCAAAACCCTGAAGCCTGAGATCACTGGCATTTATCCCCGGACCCCTAACATCACAATCATGAAAGAATAAAACTGTAAATGTCAGAATCCTGAAAGCCAAAGTAATAACATTTAGGATTCCCATTATGGGAAAAACTGTATAAGAAAAGCAAAAAAATTGACTGTTAGACACAGGACTGGCCGCACAAAACTGAAGTTTAAAAATCTTTCTCAGCATGGAGGTGGGGGCGGGAAGTTTGGGAGCTGAAGGTGAGCCTCAGGTACATAGTACGTTCAAGACCAACCTGTTAAACGTGGTAATCATTTAATTTTCAGATCTGTATAAAGCATCGCTGTGCTCTTGCATGACAGACAAGAGAAAGAGTGATAAAGACACACACACACACACACACACACACGCACACACACACAGGAGACAAAGAGAGACAGAGAGGTGGGTGTTAAAAAGAAAGAGACTTAAGAATTTCCTCTAACAAATAGACTGATTTTTCTCTTTCTTCTTCTCATTTTCTTTCTCATTATTAAATTCTGATTTCTGCAATCTATACATATTTTTCTTCTGGGTATTTTAATTAGATAGTGGAACTTAAGAATAGGTCTCCAGTATAAGGAGGAGGCCATGGTGGTTTGTAATTTATAGGGGACAGCTGGTAGGTTTCTGATTTGCAAAGATTTTTTTCCCCTTTAATTCTGTCAGCTGAACTTTGCTTGGTTATGCTGCAAATTAGCAGCTATTCATTCTTTAATGAACATGGGTTCATGTAAATTTCAACTATGAATAGGCAATCAGGACTTCTTTGGGCATAATGGGTTATTTACCAGGCTTCCATTTCAATTTTGAACCCTCTGAGTCTTTAAACACCATCCTATATAATTTTGTGGCCATCTAATTATGTATGTATATATTTACCATATAGATATTGCCTTTGTGCCGGTAGCCACTCCAAATTGCTTTATTAAAATAATGGCAAAGGGCTTCCTCTACCTGAAGTGGAGCTATTTCATCAGCCCAGTGCAGCTTCAGAGTGTGGTTGGAAGGCTGTAGGCTCTGGCAGAAGCTTGGTGCTCTGCTTCAGGGCTATGTTGCCATTTAGAACTCTGGACAGATCATTTTCCCTCCCATCCCTGCTTTAAAGTTTTAATTCAGGAACAATTGTCTATCTGTAAGTTCCCCTGTTTTATGATAAACTTTACACCCCCAGCCGCTGGTCTGAATTGAGACTACAAAACAGAAGCTACCTCATTCCGTTTGCCTCCTTTCTCTCAGATGTCAGCCAGCTGCCAATCTGTTCAGATGCGTTCCCAGGGACCTTGACCACCACAATAATGACATCATCAAGTCACTGTCCTCCTCCCAGTCCTGTTCATCTTTCTCCTCTCTCTTTCCAGGCTTTTACGTAGTCATTTCTCTTTAGATGTAGGGCAGGGTCATCAAGACTCATGACAAATGCATGGAGGGGTAGGAAAAGTTTACTTGTTAGAAGCACTGAAACATGAACTTGCAGTGGTCTGTTGAGTCTAAGCGCTAAGTCAAAGCTATTATAGACATACCCCCCCCCCCACTAGCACTTTTCCATGTGGCCATGCATGATGCGAGTGGACTGGTACTCAGACCTGTAAACACTCGCCATTCTTAAAGTCCACACTGCTGCCTGTGCCATAAGGACAGGATCCCATCTGTAACAGAATGGAGCCAGTGTCTGGTCCTTCAAAGTTTTGAGGTATCTCTTAAAAAGTTCACAGAGCCGAAGGACAGTCAGTGCATGCCGTGACAGAACCTGGCGTCCTCACATGCAAAGGTCACCTGCTAGGCAACCTCTTACCCTATTAGCTACTTAGTTTCCTGTTGTGACACAACCTAGTACCCAAAGGACTTTAACTCTCAACAAGACCCAAAGCATGGGGGCAATTTAACCTTGCTTATGTCTCCAAACATTTGCCGAAAGACGACACAGTGACTTGACCGCCTCTAACGCTGCTCCTCTAACATGGCCCCAGCATCCTTTCTACAAAGGCTCCCTCAGAGTTTCCAGTAATTCCAACAGTGTTTGGAGAAGTGTTCTGCTTTCTACCCTGACAGACCCCTCCGTCCCCCTCTTCCATCTCTCACTAAAGGGCATCACTAAGCCAGCACATCAATCATGACACGGGCTTGTTCAGCTATCTCCAGCCAGTAGAGGTGCTTGGTCGTTTCGTACTGCCTAGAAGTCTTATTTTCTGGAAGTACGATGGCCTGTTCAGTTTCCACCCAGCACTCTGGGGTCCTGTGTGTACCCCTTTCTCCCTGGATTGCTTCATAGGCCGACTCTGAGGACTTTAACTTCCTTCGCTAAAAGAAAGACCACCATTACCATCCACTGCCCCAGAGAAGGCACCCTACACTCTGGGTGAAGAAATTTGGAAATCAGCCATTTACCATGCCTCCTTTGGACTATAAAGAGTGTCCCTTGCACGACAAGTTGACTCTGAACAGATAGATACTAATAGTAGTAGTAGTAATAATAGTCGTAGTAGTAATAATAGTAGTAGTAGTAATAATAGTAGTAGCAGTAATAATAATAGTAGTAGTAATAATAATAGTAGTAGTAGTAATAATAGTAGTAGTAGTAATGATAGTAGTAGTAGTAATAATAGTAGTAGTAGTAATGATAGTAGTAGTAGTAATAATAGTAGTAGTAGTAATGATAGTAGTAGTAGTAATGATAGTAGTAGTAGTAATAATAGTAGTAGCAATAGTAATAATGGTAGTAGTAGTAGTAGTATCGAATCTTATCCCACACCCCACACAGCTCTGTCTGAATGAACACTGCACCTCCACCCTGTCTTGCATCCTGGATGTGCTTCACCTTTGGGGTCCTGGCCCTTTTCCTGGCCTAAGCCTGCCAATTTATGGGGAGCACTTAATTCCCCATTGGACAGACAACTTATTTATGCAGGTCCTGCAATTTGGCCCTCTTTGTTCAGCATCCTGTTTCCCCCGTCCACATGGACAATGGTTAGAAAATGTGTAGGATCCCCAGCTTTGCCTCTAAGCAGGACTCAGCAGTCTCTGTCACTTTTGGTGGCTAAGCTTTCTGTCACCTGGTTCTCTGGTGTAGTATCTGCAGGTTCGTAGCTCTTGTTATGGTTTCCATTGTTGGTAAAGAGAGGGAGAACCCTGGAAAGAAGGTGGACTTCAATCCTAAGAGAGAATCCTTAGGCTCTGAGTTCTTTGAGGCTCCCTCGTTTCCAGTCTTCACGGATTCGTTCCTCTGTAAATATTCTTTTTGGCCCCTCTGGAAAGAAATAACAAATAATGTTCTACAAATCGAAAAGCCAATCACACCCTGTCTACTATAAGTGCAGGTGGCAGCCCCGCCCAGCACTAAATCAGGAGAGGTTATTAATATGCTAAAAGCACCGCAGCCAATTGGCTCCCATGGCGACAGCTCTGCAGCCTTCATGAATAATCCATGCAGCACCTGGAGGCATGAAATCTTAAGCAACCACAGTGCAGGCAGCCTTGCTGGACCCGGCTGCTGCAGCAGCTGCTGTGTCAAAGGCAAGCAAGGGCGTGGCTACCGGTAGGCACTGTCTTGTGAGTAGCTCAAAGGGCTCAGGAGGGTGTCCGCCTTGGCCATGTGCCAGGAGAAATAAAGACACCAGGTCCAGCTCCCCGGTGAAGACAAAGGCAAGCTGTGGAGTTTGTGCCCGTGTTCTCTGCACAGGTGCTGTTTGTCGGTGCTGCCGCTATCCTACAGACAAGGATGCTACAGAGCTCTCTTTGACCTGGGTTGAGCCAGAAACCTTGCACCTTACATGCCCCTCCCCCGCCCCACACGTTCCTTTTCTGTCTGTCACTCGCTCCTCCCTGTTCTTGCTCTGCAGGTCTGCTTCTTCCCTGGGACATAGGTTGTACTCCTGCCAGCATCAGGACTGTGGGAATGTGCACTTTACATTATGAGACTGGGACTTAGACAGGAGTTCTCCATATCAGCTTATTCCCTTTCCACTGAGAGTTACGTCTTCTCATCGAATCTATTTCCAGGCTCAACCTTCATCTTTCAAAGTGGCCCTGACTGCTCCCAAGTTGGGATGCATTCATCACTCTGATGAGGACTGGGGCTCTGTGTTTCCCGTGGAACTGACATGGCGGTGGGCTCTCTGATTTACTTCATTGTGCCTGTCAGCCTCCGTGGGTTTAGGAATCCTTCGTTTTCCTCTTTATTCCTGATAAGGTTTTGCTATTCTGGTGACTCTCATCCACAGCTTTCCTATTTTAAGTTTTATAGCCACAAATCACGGGGCAAACATGAAGAAAATTTGTGTTTATGAATGGATGGTTGCTGTAAACCCAGAACCTTGTCCCAACACCCACAGTGAATAAAATAGAAATATTTTATTCAGAGGTATTCAACTGTGGTAAAATTACTTTCAGGATGATAGTTTGATGAAATATAGTCTCTATGAATGCTAAATGTGACGAGCAAAAGAAAAAAGAAAAAAATCAACTTGTGTGAAGAAAAGGAGGCGGGCCATCCTGAACAAGTGTGCTGGGGGCAGGGCTTCCTGGCTCTGACTCAGTGGCTCTGGGTTCCACGCCCTGTGCTGGATCAGCTGTCTACCATGCACAGGTGAGTCCTTGCCAAGTTTAGGAAGAGTCGGATCTACAGGCCCAGAACTGAGGCTAGCCATACATCATACCTGCTAGACTCAGGGCAGCCCCTCCTTCCTTAGGCCCATGGCAAAACTGAACATCCAGGGACCCTCAGAAAGCCACCACAGTCCTCTCAATTACTTACCTCAGATGGTCAGGTGCCATCTGTCAGGTCAGCTCAGCCTTGTGGAGACTTTGTAAGGCCCCTACCTGAGTGTCCCATCCTTTGCCTGTCCCCCTGTCAGTACTGTTGCTGCCTTTGTTTCGAGCACTGGCTCTCTATTCTCATACCCAGACCTCTAATACATTCTCCACTTGGAGACTGCCATGTTTCCAAAACCATAACTGTCTCTTATTTTATCCTATTTAAATCCTTGAAAAAGCTTCTGTTGTCTTTAGAGTACTCCAAACCCTGTGTGGCTATACTCTTGGACCCCACATCCCTAAAGTCTCTCTGGGCCCCACTACATCATTTGCCCTTCCCTACCATTAAGCCTGAAAGAAGGGAGATGCCACCATAGAATGGACAGTGAGTCTGGCTTCAGTCTCTGGATCCGGTATTTTCTGCTTCATCCCGTCAGTGTGAGTGTCTGCAGATAAGGGCTGCATAGCTCTGGACATCCTTAGACTATGGTATGTAAAGTGAAATTTTTGGAAAAGTTCTATGAGTCAACAGTAGTAACATTTTTCCAACTATTACTTGTCAGTGACATTTCCATCAAGTAACTATTCTCTTGCTTTTTGCATATGTCACATCCTCAAAATGAGATCTGTACAAATTGAAGGTTATCAAATGTAACAATCAAACACTGTAAAGTTTACTCTTCATATACATCATAGGAAAATATGAGTACCTGCACCACTTCATGTCCAGGCCAGTCTCACCCTGATTCAGAGGGAAGCCCAGGTCTACGTCTGTTTCTATTCTGGTCAGTTTGTAAATGTGTGTAGATTGTTTCTCTGGATTCTAGGAAGCCTTTGCCCAAACGTTCTCTTCTGAGATTCTGTTCTTGGAGCTTGGTGACACTGCTTCTGATGACATCGTTGATGTCTTGTCAACTCATTTGCAGATAGATACCTTCAAACCAGGCAGGCAGAACCCAAACATGACTCTGGCAAATTCTTACTGCGGCTTTGTTAAGGTCCTTACAAAAATTGTATCGGAGAATTCTAAAATACATTCATTTCTATAATTTTTAGTTGTTGCTATAAAATGAATATATTTTATTTTCTGTACTATTATATACTATATATATATATGTATAATACATAGTATATATATATTACATAATAATATCATAGTATTAAGACTCTTGTGTAATCTTTTATTTTATGCTTTTTTTAGCTTAAAGTTATTTTGTTAAGTTTTCATAAAATGTTTGCTTATATTTATTTTATGTAATTTTACTCCAAATTTTGGTGGTTTTCCTCCTTTAGGTAGCATGCTATGTTTTCTATTACAATTCCAAAAAGATATGTAGACCAGTTGAGTCAGTTTATGATGATTGAAATGTAATACTCAAATACTTACCTGTTTCTATCCTCTTGCCATTTTCTGTTTTGTTTTGCTTTCTGTTCCCTATTACTGATGCTGCTGATGTCAGAATTCTTTTAAGTTTTGATCTGCCCCTTGCGGCTTTCTTCCCATTCTACTTTCCTTGGCAGAACTCTGGCGCTCAGTGACCCCATGTCTCCTTTCCTAGGGATGAGTCTTGATATTTTCCCAGTCACACTTCATTTGCCTTTTGTACATTTTATCTAATACTCAGAAAAGAACTTGGAGTAGGCTGCTGTCTTCCAACACCCGGTACTGTTATGGGTTTTATTTCTCTTACTGCCACAACAGGGGTCATTCTAATCGTACTGCACCCACGGTGGTGTTCCTGGTTTCAAGACCCCCCAACCCTGCCACGATTTTGCCTCTTTCTCTTCCCTCTCTGTGCCCTTTCCCAGGACGAGTCCCTTCTAGAGTAACACTTTCCATGTAACCCTGCCCTAGAACCTACTTCTCCACATGACCTGGGAGCGCCTGAACCTATCAGAATGAAAGGTGTGCCAGAAATCTGGAGCTCAAAGATTACTCTACTTGCTGTGATTTCTGAATTCTGTTGTGACCAGATCCTGGTAACTGGAGCTGATTTATAGATATGTCCCCAAGACCTTGGTAGGGGCAGCTGGTGGTGAGCATGCTTTAGTTTAGCACTTATTTAGTAGCCTCTGAGCCAGGTGGGGCCAGCACTGCTGTAACTCCTTAGCCAAGCCTCATGTCCACACATTTCTTATTATAAGATAGTGTTGATTTTGGGCACAGTAACATTATAATTATGAGACTGTACTTAAAAAAATAGAGACAGACTAGCCATTAATTACATACCTTCTTGGAAAGCATACAATACATTTTTGAGAACATTTTTTCATACCCAGATAAGTTGAAATATGCATCCCAAAACCAAAACAACAACAATGAAAAGCAAAAAGCAAGGCTTTGCAGCCACATTGTTTACTCTGCTTTGGAAATGTCCCTCTTAAGCTTTTATGTCACGTTTATGCCTTATTCATCATTGTTACAAATTGGAAGCAACCAAAATTTCCTTCTGTAAGTAAGTGGATAAACTATGATGTATCCCAACAGGAGGAATATTATTGAGCACTAAAAAGAAGTCTATCAAGCTACAAAAAGATATGGAAAAGCTCCAGACACATTTTCTCAAGTAAAATAAGACAAATTGAAGAAAGCCATATAGGTGGCATGATTCCAAACTATGAGATAATCTAGATACATAAAAGTGTTGAGAAAGTAAAAAATGCCAGTGATTACCGTGGGGATGTGGGTAAAGAATGGACAAGGATGGTATCTACATAGTGTGTTGGGGCAGAGCAACTATTCTGTGAGATGATATCAAGATCCCACAAGTGAGCACACATGGAAGAATGTATGGAACACAACATGTCACATATGGGAGCGATGCACCTCCTCTAATTATAATGGATCAGTGTAGTGAGCAGTTACAAGAAGAAAGCTAGAACTTTAGTATGGGATGCCAGTGGGGATGCTGTGTGTAGAGGAGGATGTGGGAGTCCTGAATTTTTTGTTTAGTCTTTCTATAAAATGAAAATAAGTTTTGTAGGGAAGAAGCAGAATAAAAAAGATTAACAACCATATTTAATACCCTGTGTGTTTGTGTGTGTGTGTTACAATGTCACAATGAAAACATGGTAGCTAAAATGATTAATAAAATAGAATTGACACATTAAAACTAGATGAAGTTTATTAATTTTAATTAAAAATAGATATTCAAAAAAAATCTTGAGACAGTATTAGCAGCAATCAGCTTGTAAATAAATCAGACATGTCAAAAACTACCACAGAGCCAGAAAGCCCTCTTTATTAAGAACTAGTAAAGAAGCTAATAAGCCTTTGTAAAGAAGCTAGAAGACAAGATTCGGTCCTGAGAGCAAGTCAAGATGATAAAATGACATCTTAAAAGCTTTGTCTCTAGAGGATGCATCATAACACACCCAAGTTTAAGGGTCTATAAGCCATCAGATCTTGGGACACAGAGGCTCTGAAGCTAAAGTGACACATTGCACAAGGTTGGTAGGGTTGTCCCTGAAGCTGCAGGGTGGAAGTGGACTCTACAGTCAATGAACTCATCATGTGGCAAAGCTTATCGAGAGCCCTGAAAGAGTTAGAAGGAGCCTGGATGGAGCCTAGCAACACAGGCAACCTTCTGCTGTAGAACGTGAAAGGGACAATGTGGCCAGCGATGGGAACTTGGAAATAGATCCAGTATCTACTCCAGGAAATAAAGACCTTCTGGAAAATAAGACACAGGCACTTGGGAGAAACTGATGGGTGTGCTTGTGTGAGATATTAACTTCAAATTCCTGAAGAATAAAGATGTGCATGCTAAAATTCATGAGAGGTGGACTTCCTGGGGCAGTTAAGGTCAAATGAAGGTTTGTAGACTAGGAAAGCTTCAAGATATCTAAAAAATAAAAATAAAAAAAGAGGTTGCATAGAAAAGCAACCACTACAGAGAAAATGACCCATCTTCTCAGAAATGTAACAAAGCTAAGACTTTCCATCAGCTATCATATTTAGAAGGACATTTCCAAAGCAGTGTAAACAATGTTGCCCTCAAAGCATTGCATACATGTAATGTATGCACCGAAGTTGGCTCTGCCGTATTTGGTAGCCTCAGTTGAATTAGTTATTCAGCACTGTGTTCAAACACCCAGCCAAAGCGTCTGAAGGAAACCTGTAGGCAGATGAGTTGTCTGGTCACATTTCATATGTTTGGAGCAGAGAGCCATGATCACATCTTCTGAGTTTGCTTTCTGCTTTTTGCAGTCTGGGACCTGCTGCCTACAGTCAGGGTGGGTCTTCTTACCTCCTTTGACCTAATCTAGAAAGTTCCTCACATACATGCTCAGGAGCTTGTCTACAAAGTGATTCTAGGTCATATTAATTGACACTCAGGAAAATGCATCACATGGAGGGCAACCTGAAAGCTGGCACACTATCCTTACGAAAAAAAGCATTTATGAATCATGAACTCTATTTAATATGCACCGTCTCAGTCACCTAAAGGTACTTTTTGAAAAAGACACACATCAACCAAAGCAATATTGAAGAAAAGCACAGAAGTTTCAAAAATATCTATATACTCAAGCTTACCAACAGATGCTTTGGCATAAATTGGAAAAACAACAGAGAATCCCCAGATTGACCAGAGGTACAAGTAGTTAAGAGATCTAAAACTGCTATCCTGTATCCCAACTGGACAAGAGGCCAAACATCCACATTCACACATCAGGTTGACTGAATGTGATGCAACATCTTCTCCATATGCACACAGAGGACCTTGTGGTACAGTGGTAGATGCTTCTTACCTCATCAAAGTTTAGCCTTCTACCCAAACATCTCTTGGGAAGAGGCCACCAACTCTCGCTCTTCTCCCTGGCCCAGTAATACAGAGCCAGTACCCCTGAATCTGATATTCGCTAAGTGACAGACCTGATGAAATTCATCTCCCTTTCCCCAAAAACCTTCACTGAATCAAGTCAGCACACATGGTAACAAAAGTGAATGACCCTTCAATGTACTTTTCAGAGAATTTAGTTCTAAAAACCCCGAACAACGTTAAAATGCTATTCATTTCTAAAATTAATATCGTTTTCCATTTAATTTTATTTTTATTAAATGATTATACAATGGCTGAATAGAAAAATAGTAGGATTGTAATACTTACACTCTTTTAGAACTCAAAGGTTATTTAAAAAGGGAATTCATAAGCTAATTACTTTAATTTTATCCTATTTGTAGGTAGCATAATTATAATATTTTATTGCTATAAATAAGTCCCCTAAAATAATCAAGAAACACAGCAAGAATTTTATTTTCTCTTTCTTGCAAAATAATTTTGATTTATTTTCTACTCTCTTTGTATTGCTATTATTTAAGTGATTATAAAAATATTATGAAGCAGAGACCTGGTAGATTATATAATTTTAGAGAATTATTTTGAAACTGCTTTATGTAAATGCCCATACTTTAAGTAATATGTTTATGTTACCTCATTTTCAGATCATGTAACATGGTATAAAATGATAAAGAGTTTTTACTGCTATTTATCCGTATTGACCTAGAAGCATAATAGTTTTTGTCTCTTACATAATGTTAGTTTTTCTCTCCCTTGGTTTCAATATAGGTTAAAGTATCCATAATTGTTCAAAGGGAAGCCTAATAGAATTTTAATTCTCAGTATTCTGTTTTCATATTTATCTCATTAAATATTTAATTTCATGAGTAAGCTTATTTCCCCCATGTCTAACCAGCATACGGAGAGTATCCATTTGCTTACAAATGGGCTTTCTTCCCAAAGGCCCCAAACAGCCTAAGGGATTGGCTGTATCTAGATGAGCTGGGAGATGGCAGGTGGTCTGGGAGAGAGCAAGAGGGTCTCCTACATTACCCTTTCACCAAGCCCATCACACAGTGAAGAAGCATCTTTGCCCTTTCTGATGCTTGCTCAGTTTCTATCTCAACTTAGGCCAGGGGATGAAGCAGAGCCACTCATCTTTCTCTGGTCAACCTTCTGATCACAGAGATTGAAATGACCACTTGGTAGACCACTGGGAAGATTGCAGAGTGTGTCCTATGAGCTGCATGAGCACCCAGGGAGGACCAGCCTCTCTTCTCCACCTGTACTAATTACATTCAGGGGAAGCTCTTTAGTCTAATTTCAGAATCAATAGTCTGAATGCCAGAACCACTGCATACTTCAGATGGTTCTGTGTGAAATGAAACTGTGTGAGTTGGTGTACTTAAATGATAAAGGATAGCAATTGGGACAACAAATATTTAAGTATCATAGTGTCACCTGAGCTCAGGCTAACACCATGAGCCTCATCTCCAAGAGCATGCTATAGAAGCCTATGGAGAAGCTCAGCTCAGTGCTGAAGATAGTTTCCCATTGTTTCTCAGTGAATGCTGGGATGCCTACATTTTACTGGAGAATGGCAGCATTGACCTATTTAGGTTGTTCCACCATGGGCATAGAGTCAAAGGTCCTGGTTTCTTCCCAGCCAGAAACTCCCAGAGAGTGAGTTCATTGAATTCACCTGAGATCTGCTTTCCGCTTCAGTCTCACTAATAAGGTTGAAAGATGCTAAGTTTCCAATGCATGTTTTGCATTGGCATTTTTTTTTTCTCATTAGTGGAAAACAACATTTACTTCCCCCTAGCTGTTACTTTCTTCATGAGGCAAATTCTTCTCCATCCCTCTTTTGGGAATCTGCCTTCAGTCTGTGTCTACTGTCTTGCAGTGGGTAGCACTCTGCTAGATGTATGTGTCTCATTCCTTCCCAGCACACTAGATGCTTGAAACCACCATGTTCTTTTCCAGAAAATGGCCTACCATTATTTCAAATGTTTCTCTTCTTTCACTCTCTTTGTTCTTGCAAAAGTCTGAGGACAGGTACGTTTGACTTCTTATCCTGTGCCCATTTTTAGATTTCTTTCTCTCTTCCTGGAGTAGGCTCCACTCTTATGGACTATTCTTATGGACACATTCTTCAGATGCACCTGCCATTTTTAACTCCTAGCATATAAAGAAACGAGAGTATGTTTTTCTCAGCCTAACTAGAGTCTGTATGTTTCCACTAATCTTACAAACGCTCTTCATGTGGATTTCGATCTCCCCTTCAGAATATCTCATAATTTCTCATCTATCAATAGTTTTGTTTTGTTTTGTCTTTAATTTGAAGGTTTACATAATGCTTTTAGCAGTGAGTTTATTTTGAACCCCATAGTTTCATAATGCTACTGTCTTTACCATGGGTATAAGATTGTTTACTATTTGGGAAAGAAGAGAATTCCTCTGTGAAGACAGGTTTCCATGCACTTGGATAAATTCTGAGAAGGAAGAAAACTGTATTTTAAGGTGAAGAAACAGTAGCAAAAGTAACAGAAAGCTGTTTCTCCTACAGCAGTCCCTCCTTTTGGTGTTTAGAAGATTCTAAGTGCTATTAAGCAGTCATTTCAGAGTTCTTACGTTCCTAAGTATTGGCACTATACCTTTTTTTTTTTTTTTTTTTTTTTTTTTGTGGAAACTTGGTAAGGTTTTGCAGTTTTGCCAATTGCTTGCCTTTGACTATTGGCCTACAGGTATTCTAAGCAGTGTTCCTCAGCTAGCTTTCTGTGTTGTAAGATCTTTGTGCTCTGGCTCCCCCCCCCCCAGTTTTATTTGGATGATGAGCTTTACATTTCTACCATGTCCAATAGGCTGCATCTTTCTTTCACACTTAATGCACTTTACAACCTCTTCGAGTAATCTCCTTCCACCCAGGTCTATCTCCTTCCACCCAGGTCTGAAGTCAGCTTTTCTTCTCTTGTTTCTGGGGTTATTTATTCTTGGCTCACATCAGCTGGCTGCATTTCCTCCCTTCCCACAGAATCACCAGCTAGATTCAGCAGAAAACCACCATCTACACATTTTTTTTTTTTTTAAATTTCTGAGTGGTCTATGCTTTTCCATAGACTTGTGTGTTTTCTTTATGCGTGAACACACCTTATTTTAATTACTGTGATATTTGAAATTAGGTAATAAGTATCCTCTAAGTGGAATAGTGGAATTTTCTGCTTGTTTGCTTATAATGGCTGCTTGCTTACTATTTTACAATCAACTTAATTATACGAAAAATATCTGCTGGGCTTAAGATTTGGGTTTCGCTTTGTTTTGTCTTTAAACCTGGGATCAGTTGGGGAAAATGAGCCCTGAACTACTTGGAACTACCTAATTTGTAGTTATGCTGTCCCCCCTTTTGCTTTTGTGCTGACTGGTCTTTCTTTGCTTTGGGGCTTTTGTTCCTCTGTTTGTTTGTTTAATGAGTGCACGATTTCTTCATTTGGAAGTCCAGCATTCCATTTGGAGCTATGTCACTTTATAAGGCCTTTCCCAGCCATGGTAGCCACTAGAACGAAGAACTGAAATAATTCACAACAGGATCAAGGAGTGGTTTAATATAAATAACTAAAATGTGACAGCTCCTCCCTTGTAGATACTCCCATTTCTGGGAGCCTGTTCTCATTTCTCCTCCATTAGTCTTCCCACCCCTTCTTTCTTTTTACTTGTTTTTCTCTCATATCTTATATCCCAACCATAGCTCCCTCTCTCCACTTCTCCCAGTTCCTCCTCTACTTTCCCTCCCCCAGATCCACTCTTTTTCCATTTTTCTTTAGAAAAGAGCACTGCATTACAAGACACATTAAGACCAGGCACAAACAACTTATAGAGGAAAAGGGTCACAAGAGCAGGTAAAAGAGTCAAAGCCACCCCCACTCCCACTGTGAGTAGTTTCACAAAAGATCCAAGCTAAACAATCACAACATATATACAGAGATCCTAGAATAGCCCATGAAGGCTCTATTATTGCTATTCCAATCTCTGTGAGTCCCTATGAGGCCTGCTTAGTTTATTCTGTGGGCCTTGGTCTTCTGGTGTCCATGACCCCTTCTATTATCCTCTCTGCCTTCTCTTCAGGGTTCCCTGAGCTCTGCCTAATGTTTAGTTGTGGGTCTCTGTATCTGCTCCTATCAGGTGCCAGAGGAAGCCTCTCTGATAGTTGGGCTAGGCAATCTATGAGTGCAGTAACTATCATCAAGAATTATTTCACTGACTATTTTTAGGAGGCTGTAGTGTTTGGTTCTAACCTAGGTCTCATTCAAACCATCCAGCTTCTGGTTCCTGAAATTCTAGGCAAATGGGCTCTCTCTTGTGGCTTGGGTATCAAGTTAGAGCAGTCATTTGTTGGCGACCCACACAAGCTATGAGCCACGATTGCTCCAGCCTATCTTGCCTGCAGAACAGGTTATAGGCAGAAGGTTTTGTGACTGGGTTGCTGCTTTCAGTCTGATTTTTTACATAAAATGTTACTTTCTGCTTCCAAAATCTTTCCTTCTCTACCCGTGTTATCACACTTGGTGTGTGACAGCCCCACACCCTTCCTCTTGATGGTATCTGGGTCTCCTTGACCTTGACCATCCCTTTGCCCAGTGCCTTGGTGCTGCAAGCACTTCCAGACAAGGATCCAGGAGGAGGCCTGCTGGAATCTTGTGTGGGGGTTCTGTTGACATGTAACACAGCCTTGTAGTACCTTATGCCTCATGCTAGTAAGTAGTTCTGCATATGTGTGTGTTTATAAAAACGTGGAAGGGGAATGACTGAGAGATCCACCACCTCTAACAATTGCTGGTGAGGTGTGTTGTGTTCCCCCATTAGTCATTGTTTGCTGAGCTTTTTCTCTTTGAGAGAACCTTGTATGTCTTTGCATCCTGATATCTGCAGTCGGTCTGAGGTGCGACCCCCTGAGGCACTGTTGCTGCTTCTTCTGTAAGCTGCTGATCTCTGTATTCAACCCCCTATTTGGTTGAGCAGGATCTCTAGAAATTCCAAGGACATTAATAAACGATGTCTTTATTCATAAATAAATGTTTTTTTTCCTTTCAAGAAGCTTCTGGGTTTAAAAACATGTGCTATCTTCTAGGGCTGAGATTCAATATAAGAATCCTTAATTCAGCCAGCCTATCATCTAGCCAGCCTATTGTCGGTCTGTCTGTATGTTAATCAGTCATTTAGCTGTTTTCTTGCCTATGACTCTTCTTCTCACCTAACTTCTGATACCGGCTTAGACTGTAGTATAGTGTGCTCTCTACATCTATGTGTAAGTAGAACTGAGGGGCTAATTGTGTTTCTTGTGTTTTCAGCTGTAATGACTACTAAATGTTTTAACTTTACAGATGTTTAAAATATGAGTGTGAGTCTTTTGCCGACTTGTATGTATGTACATCACATTCATACAGTGCCCATGAAGACAAGAAGGTATCAGATTTCCTGGAACTGGAGTTACAGAAAGTTCTGAGTTACCATGTGGGTGCTGGGAACTAAACCCTGGTCCTTCAAAAGGCATCAAGTATTCTTAACCACTCAGCCATTTTTCTATCCCAACAGTTGGGATTTTACAAATATAACAAGTCCTGTGATTTTTGTTGTACGAGTTTGCAGAACAGGAGAATTTTGATAAGATGTGCCATGGTTTCCAAAGACAAGGACAGAAGCTGCAAAAGATGCACCTATGGAGTTTGGAGCTCTTGGGAGGAGGACACTATACCTGAACCTGGCCTTGGTGTAAATATTGACTCTACTGACTTCCTCCTGCGAGACAAAGCCTCATCTCCTTTATATGCAGAGTCTCCATTTTCTCCTGTGTGTATCTGTCTTGTAGAGTGCTTTCTCCTTCACAGGAAGGTCTCAGGATAAGCAGTGTCCATCAGAATATCCATGAAACTACACCAGAAATTCGAGGTGAGGTACACAACAAGCTCCAGGTGATCACCCTGGCCGGAGCACAATCCACACATTGACCACACTCTCCAAATTCGAAGATAGGTTTTCTTCCTGAAGCAAAGCATCATGGGATGAGAATCCATGTTTCTCTGCACTCACCTCTTCTCTCTTTGTCTCTGACAATGACAGAAATGAACAGATATAGACAGAACAAAAAGTAAAACCCCTTTCTAGACTGTCTGTTTCTTTAAGTGTGCTCCAATAACCCTTGTGTGTAGACATAGAAAGGTTGCTCACCTTCATAATTTCTGTCATAATTTTTGCTTAAATTTTAGCAAAAAGATTAAACAGTCCATTGCGGCACCTGAGAAGTATAGTTTCGTTTTCAATAGGGTTGTGGTATTTTATTACAACTAATTCCAGTATCTAACTCATTCCCAACATAGCAGAGAAGTCAAAATAGAAAACTGGGGGTGGGGGTGGGGCGTGGGGGAGGACTTGGGAGGTGATGGATGTTAGTACTGGTCACTCTTGTACGTTATTGCAAATGTCCCATGTTTTCAGCTCCATGTGCACTTGAGTTAGAGAATGGGTCAGCAGCTCTGAGGCAGGAAAGCCCAGGAAAGGGCACAGGTTGCTGGTGAATGTCAAGATGGTTGTGTTCGCATTACGCATTACAGATGATATTCTCCCATAGCTTCCCACGGCTGAGCATCTGCAGCTCCCTGGAATATCATGAGACAGCACAGTCTATGTATTACAGGGTGGAAAAAGAAGGATTCTTCTTCACACAGCCCAAGCATAACTTCGGCTTGGAGAGTCTGTTTCTTTAGAATCTTGGTATTTTGAAAGATTCCCTAACTCCAGTTCTGACTAAAACTGACTGGTCTTTTTTGATCCTGAAAGTTTTTACAAAGACCCAGATTGACTGGTAAATAGTTTGTGAGAAGCTTCTCTGGTCCATCCACATGCTCTTTCCTGTGCCCATAATCATTAGTGTCAAGACACATTGTTCCCATGGGGATATCCAGGAACACACAATGGCTTGCTTTGTGATAGTCCCTCAGCTACACACTAGGATGTGCTCATGAATTCCTTGATTAAGAATCAAAGGCATTGAGACCCCTATATCTGGACATCCACTGACAATAAACCCTCTCTTACACTCAGGTGCCTCTTCATGACTTTCAGCAGACATTCTTCCCCTGGGCCCCAGCTGTGAGCCAGACAGCTCTTAACATGGCCAGCATGCAACTTCCAAAGTGCTCGGAGAGTCTTGGCTGACTCTTGAAATAGGAAAAACTTTAGCCTCTTATTTAATTAGTGTATTTAAATTCTGAATTTACAAAGGTTAAAGAAAGTAGTAGTGGTGACAGTAGAAAATGAATCCAAGCAAAGAGGTAGAGATAATGAGCTTCATCTTTAGGGCATTAAGGCTCACAACACTCTACATTCAATTATCCATAAAGCAATTTCAAAGTTTTAAAGTTTCTGTGTCAAAGCAGACAATGGCTCCATAAAGAAAATATTTTCCTAAAGTAGGCCACCTATAGAAATCAGCACAAGCCCCTAAGCTCAAGGGCTTTCAAAGAAATTGGGCCAGGCTCAAGTAAACTTAGGTTGTGGGAAAGTCAGGGCTAAGTTGGATTCTGAAAGCAGCATGTTCCACACCAGAAAGGCCAAAGATCCTGCTGAGAGTGACCAACTGTTGTGCCACCTTCAGTTTACTTATTTCTCTGTCACAGCCCTTCAACATAAGAACAAGGTAGATTATGGGGTTTTCTTTTAAGGAAATGCTAGAAAGAAGATTCATTCTTGAAACACAGCCATGTGGATCAGGTTTTCCAGTGAGTTCTTCCCCTCCCAGCTGAGCTCAGAGACCCACATCCTTCCAGGAATGGTTTTCAAGGTGAACAGAGAAGCTTATCATCCTTGAGTGCCCAGGGCTTTCTGCTGCTGTGCAGTTGTCATGAGGATCTTTTTCCTCATGGGGAAGTCAAGGCATAATGTGTGTGTAAAGATTCTCAAGCTGCCTCAGAGACGGAGATTAAACTCAGATCTGTGAGCCTTCAGAGACCGTCCCATACCAGTCCTTCCTCCGTTTTTATTATTGCTGCTCCATTTGTTTTGTTTTATTATCTGGTTCTGGCTTCTTTTGTTTCTTGAGTCCACAGGTGGCCCCATTAGGATGAGGAGAACAGCTACCTTAATCTGAATCCAAATGCACACTCCTGCATTTGTGATGAAGGGAAACCATAAGCTTATTGGATACTAACAGCTCTTTCACTAGAGGGGAAATATTCCTTTCCTGCAGAGGTGCAATATTGTACTTGCTAGGGCAAAGGATTCACACTGGGCTCAGGAGACAGAAGACCTGTTTAAGAACAAAAGTATTGGCTCTACCATCTTACCTTACTCCCTTCCCAACTTCATCATCATAGTACAAGGATGCTGTTATTTTCATACCATAGACAGTGGGTAAGGTCATGGCATCTACCTTCAATCATAGATTAAGGTAATCTGCCTTCCTAGGGTGGGTCCCTTAGGAAAAGGAGTGACTGTTATGCCTCCACCCAGCCCAGAGATTTCATTCCTCTGATCAGGAGGATTTTGTTTGTTTGTGTTCTTGTTTGGTTTTTGTTGTTTATTCATTTGTCTGATTCCACTAGTCTAATTCTGTGGTACTTAGGTTTGGAACTTCAATATATAAATGGGATTAATGAGACCTGGGAATGAAGAGAGTGGGAGAGGTTGAGGAGGGAGAGGCAGATGCAGAGACAGAAAGTCAGAGAGGTAGAAAGACAGAGACAAAGATAGAAAGACAGAGACAGAGAGCAAGAGAGAGAAGAGAGAGAAAACACATGAGCACACATGCACACATGAAAGGGGGGGGATTTGTGTGTCTGTAGCCCCATTGTGCTCACATGTGATATTTTAGGGAGAAAGGCAGTAAGATGATGGTTCTCAGGGAAGACACAGAGAGGGGGGTGGATTTCTAAGACAAAGCTTCAGAGAACCTTCAGGCTACCTTTATTGTAGTTTTAGTTATTACAAAAGTCACTTTCTTTTGTACTTCCCAAAGCCATCTCCAGACCTCAGGTCACCAGATACATGAACGTCTAAAGGGAATGCAACTATTCTAAAGGACCAGTTCAAGTCTGGTATGTTTGATAGACTCCTGATGCTGAGGGACAGTGGGTGTCCAAAGAGAAGCCATGCTTTGAAAGTAGGCAGAGTTCTGCCCACATTGGGTCTTTGCTTCTAAGATCTCTTCTGGAGCTCTGGAGAGCCCTAAGTCTGCCCTCCTTGCCTCTCTTGCAGTCATCTGTACCACAGAAACAACTACGTACAACTATGATGTGTATGTCATCTGCAGAGTCTGGCTCTGCCCTCACTGATGGATCTGTTCACCTTGGGACAAGTAGGTAAATACCAGCTAGTGCACCAGACAGGCTTTGCCAATTCTATATCATCCCAATAGCCAATCAGTGACAGTAGAATGGCTCGCTCAGCTTATCAGTGACAAGATAGACCCAAAAATGTCACTTCAGTCCCCGTGCATAATAGGGCTATGAGGCAGAGAGGAGCACTCAAGTATCTGTAACCCCAACCACAGGTGGGCACATACAGGAGGGTTGAGGGCTAAGTCCACTGTGATCCTAATCCAGCACAGTGGAGTGTGAGCTTGATTAAGGCCTCACCTCTAATGATTATACATGTTAAGATATGATGTCTCAAGAAATGATCAGAGAAAGCAGGCACTCACATACAGTTTCACTCCTTTTAATACTGTTCTTGCCCTTGTCAGTAGCCACTATGTAAAGCTGAATAAATGATTATCAGTAAGATTCTCAAGGTGTCAAATGGCTTCCTTCTAGACATGAAGAGGCCCTTTAACTGTCCTCAAGGCATTAAATTTAGAAAAGTGAAGTGTCTTTGTATGATAACATAAAAAGTATGGTAATGATCTCAAAATCCAAATGGACTATCCCTGAGAGATAGGATGGAATGATGCTCTCATCAACCCCAACAGCAGACAGCATGGCTTTCTTCTAACCCTATTGCCAAATAATCAGTAGACATTTGTGGGGAGGCAATTAAAATATGGATTCTGTGAAGAATTCACCCCTACTTTTTGGGAGAGTGGTTCCCTTCTCATTAGCACTTGCCTTCGGCATAGACATCACCATCTATCCAAGCTGCTCCGTCTACTTCACCACCACGTATCATGAAGTTCTCCTTCCCCAGCTTGTTCTCCTTATCTCTGCAGTTGAGCTTCCTGCTCTCATCTCTCATGATGACACAACCTGCTTCCAGTCATGAAGGTCACGGGAAAGCAAGCCAGTGCCACTCGCTGAAGGCTGTAAATGCATTATAAATATTTATTGCAGCCACACATCCTGTGCTTGCTTTAAATCACTCTGTAGTGTTCTACCAGAAATAACATTTTTTTAAAACAAGAGTTAAGAGTTACCACTTCTAAAAAGCCCCTTTACATTCATTTCCTCATTAGCATCCATGCATAGATTTTATAGCCTCTTAACATAAAGAAACAACATTGCACAGCACATTAAGCAATAAAGATGAGCATCAAAGAGCAGAAGCTGCGCTGAAATTCTCTCCTGTTAAGCTCAGGTGTGTCTTTTTACTAGCTAACGGAGTGGATTCTGAAATAGAAGGCTCGAGACCCCACTGCCATGCTAGAAGCCAACAGGAGGATTACCACTCATATTTACTTTCATGGAACAAATTAGAAAATAAATAGAACTTAACTGCAATTCCGTGGATAGGTTGACAAGTGCGCAGAGGAAAAGGGTGTACAGATTTATGTTTTTATTCGGAAGACACTCGAGCAGCATGGTAACACCCTTCTGCCTGTGACAGTCAAGTGATCAGCTCCATCTCAGGAAAAGCAGGCTACATTATTCACTCTGCAGAGATGCACAGAGAGCTGTGCCCAGCTCTCCTGTATGTTGCATCCCTGAGAACTGCTCTTTATGCAAAGAATGCTATTTGTCTTTTCTGGAGCCTGATGCAATCAATGGTCAATGCAGCTGTTTCAGGATCAATCTATGAGGTGCTCTACTAAATACTGCTCCTTGATTTGTTTGTTTGTTTGTAACCTCACAGTATCCATGTAGTTGTACAATGATATCAAAAACTCAACCTGCAGCTCACAAAGGGCTGTGTTGCTTTTGTTATGTAGTGGCAGCTCTTATACAAAAAGCATTTAATTGGGGCTGACCTACAGTTTCAGAAGCTTACTCCATTATTATAGTGGGGAACATGGAGGCATGCAGGCAGATGTAGTGCTGGAGAAGTTGAGAATTCTACATCCAGAACCACAAGCAGCAGGTAGAGAGAGAGAGAGAGAGAGAGAGAGAGAGAGAGAGAGAGAGAGAGAGAGAGAGAGAGAGAAAGAGAGAGAGAGAGAGAGAGAGAGAGAGAGAGAGAGACAGAGAGAGACAGAGAGAGACAGAGAGAGAGAGAGAGAGAGAGAGAGAGAGAAAACAGCCTGGCTTAGGCTCTCAAAACCCTAACACCTTCCCCCAGTGACAGACTTCCTCCATCAAGGCCGCACCCACTACAACAGCACCACACCTCCTAATCCTTCTTAAGCAGTGTCACTCTGAGGACTAAGCATTCAAATATATGGTAGTCGTACCTATTCAAACCAGTACGAATGACTTTCTTAATACATTCTGCTCAGATTACAGACCCCAACAGGACAAAGGGAGCCTCTGCTCATTTCAGTGATTAGAAGCCAGTTCTCCATGAGATAGTGCTAAGACTAAGCTTTATTATTGGCTTCTATCCTCAGACTTTAAAAATTGTTATTGTTATTATTATTATTATTATTATTATTATTATTATTATTATTATTATTATTATTATTATTATTACCATTAGCATTTCCACTGGCCATGTCTTATTTGCCTTGTGTTCAACCTCAGACAAAATCAACCCAGATAAAGTCAGAAGATCTTTCTTGGTCTTCCAACTTTCATTGAAGCTAGGCAAAACAAGACGTACCCTTAAGAAAGGCTTCTCACCAGTATCCCTGCTGCAGGCTCTGTGTAACCAGAGTATGCTCCTCACCTTTTTTGCATTACAGCATCTGAACACACTCTGACACACGGTGGGTATCCAAACCGTTTCTCAAAGAATATATTCCAAGCTTCCGAAGAACCTTTGAATGCTGGGGTGATTTGAGGATACGCTCACCAGGGCACAGACAAGCATATTCATGCACACACATCTTCACACACAAGGCTTCTCAACCCTGTCATATAGTTTGTACCGTAACTCTGAGTGATTGACTTAAAAAGACATCGGGGGCTGCGTCTCGTCTGAAGACAACCTGCAAGATACAATTTCTGTGAGATTTTGCAACTGGCATCTGAAGACTTCAAAACCACTTATAGATATTATAAAACTTGCACTGGCTGTGCCATGATGGTTGCTGACATTCAGTGTCTGTCAACCTTGGGTGGGGAGATTGGGGAGGGGGAGGATGGGGGATAAGCAAAGGCTTTGCTTTTTCAAGCACACAGCAGCTGGGTCAGTGTGGCCAGGCTCCGGGCTGGGACTAGGCTGCGGGCTGCCACTGTTAGGCTCCAGTGCCTCCTTTCTGAGGCCAAGTGTTTTTCATGTCAGAGAGTTTCTCATTTCCTCCTTGACCACTCCTGGCTCCCGTGCCCTTTCACACCTAACCTCTTTGCCTTACAAATGGGAACAGTACCTGGGAACAAAGGCGGTTATAAGAAATCCAAGGCGGTATATTAATATTTCATTAGCAATTCTTTTCTCTCCGAGGCTGACTGACAGCCTCACCGAGATAGTAGCAAAGCTGATTTTAATTATTTTTTTTTAACCTGCATCACCAACTCTCCCTGCCTCTTCCTGCTGTGAATCAGTCTGAACGTAGTCCCTCATTATTACCATGAGCGCTCAGCAGTCTCTAATTACTCCAAAGAATTTCTTATCTTTCATTTCTAAAGCTGAGATTTTTTTTTTTTTAAAGAGAGGAAGAGCGCCATAATTAACTGTGCAGCTGTTGATAGTCTGCCTGAGTCTAGAACTACAGCCGTCCCTGTTCTGTCAGCTTGGCTGCTTGGGGCGACTGGATACAAGGTGCTGGGGCTCCTTCAAAGCAGCAGAGTAGTAATCACAACAAACTCCTTTTGGGAACATTCCTCAGAATCCATTTTTAATACCAACATAATTAAGAGCAGACCAGAGAAGGCAAGGCACACACACACACACATACACACACACACACACACACACAACTACACAGGACAACAGTCCCTGGGAGGGAGCAGCCCACTATGGGAGCTTCCCTGTATATCCTGGCAGGCTTCCCTTTTGCCTGGCTTGCAGCCTGGAGGGGAGGAGAGGCAAGCCTCTCGCCCAGAGAAATCAGGAAGCCCATGATGAGTCTCTACTGAGCAGAATGAGTTTGGGTGGCCTCTATGGGAAGCCTGCCTCCTCTCTTTGGGAGAGTGAGTGCCAAGCGCAGAGGAGGAGAGGGACCATTTCAGATGATGATAAAAATCTATGATCGAAGATCCCTGGAGGCACAGAGCCTTGTCATTCTGCATGAAGAGCTTCTTTCCAGAGATTGCATTAGCTTCCTGGTATTGTGCCTTACAAGAAGAGATAAATATGAATCGAGGGGCTTAGTGATGGTGGGTCTTTTCTATCCCCCTCCCCCAAAACTGAATTTGCCTCTGGCTGTCTCTCTGGGTTTTACTGTGTTGATGAGTCTCAAACTGATTATTCCTTGGAAATAAGGACATAAATAAAAATGAAGATGGGATATACATATATCTAATAGAAATAGCATTTGCAGCCAGAATCCAAAGTGTTTAGTTCTGTGCCCTTTTTAAAAGAGATACATTCCAAAATGGGCAGAGGAAGAGATGGGAAAAGCTATGAGATTAAAACACGGGTTTATTACATAACAGCTGTGCCACGAAATGGTCCAGCACCAGTAACCCTCTCCTAGGGACCTCACTTCTAATATGGTAAGCCCACCTGTGCTATGAGCTAGGGTTTATTCAGCCCTAAATGGCTCTCAGGGGCAATCTCTTCTGGGTCTGATGAGCTATGTGCTGTGGAATTATGATGCAGATAGCATCCATCAGGAACATACCAGTCCCCTGCACCTCATCTACAGCAAGGATTCAAAATATAGCTGGGGAAATGGACTGTCTGCCTCCCTCTTCGTGGTTTTCTAATGAACTCCTAAGAGCAAGGGGTCCCAGACATGGTCACAGAGGTGCTACAGATCACAGTACCTCTACACAGAAAGTGCCTGTATAGTTTTAAGAAGCCCCTCCCCCATGAGCCTGGCTGGCATCCTCATCTGGGTGTTGAGCTGATCAAGTCTGTAGAAAACAAAGGGAACCAGGAGGAAGGAGCTCAGAGCATTAGCTGTGGCACTAACCCATGGAGCTGATAGCTTGGACCTCCCCTCCTCTGCTGCCTCCAGCCTATGAGTACAGTGGTTCTTCCTTACTAGTCTAATAATGATGCTCATGGCTGAGAATGGAAGCAACTGCACTGAGACCTCAGAATAAACAAGAGCAACAACAATTTCATTTATTTAAAATGAGAAGTTAACACAGTTGCACAGATACAGCCTTTGCTTTGAATGTACATGTAGGCAAAAGCAAATTTACTGTCGAACAAAGCAAAACACAACACAACACAACAAAACCCGTTCCCTTGCGATTTAAAGGAGAACATATAATTGCGATTATCTATTTTCTAGTTCACTGAATTCTTATTAATAAGGATACTGTGCCTTGACTGGAGTATCCTGACTACAAATACCAGTGTTGATTTGAAGTAAGTGTCTTGCTTGCAGGATTTCCATCAGCATACAGACTCCACAATGGCTGTAAAAAATAAATAAAATGAAGGATGCCAGGGTCTGCAGGGAGGCTCTTTCATGCATTCCCGCTGTGATTTAAAGCAGGAGGCTCTGAGCCAAGGCTGATGAGTCAGCACAGGGAGTGAGTGGAAAGGCACCAAGCTCTGGTTTCTCCATATGTAGAATGAGATTGATTTTCAGTTGCTGCCATTGCCCCTGAAAGAATGGGGGGGGGGGGGGGATAAAGGCAAGAGTGTCTTCCAGGATCTCTACTCCTTTCTAAGAGGGTAAGGAGCAATATCCCCTGGGTCTAACAGCCATGAATCAATATTACGCATACAACAGATAATAATAGCAACCATTATACATGTGGCTCTCATATATTTGCATAGCATAGCTTCCAGGGCAGCTACCATGTGTAATATATTCATGCTTTAACATAATATAACTCCATTTTACAAGGAGAAAAGTGAGGTCAGGAGGGATGAAGTTGTTTTTAAGGGGCTGAAGCTAAGAGATAAAAACTCATATTTAACAAGATGGCAATCCCACTTACAATACTGGACATCCTTTCTACTCAACACACCTTTTCACTCAGGCCAGCTAATTGGGATTTTGAAAGCGTCTGTGTCCTGTGAGCACAAATTTCATTAATGGGTTAATCCCTTGATGGGGTCATGAGACAATGGCATTACTGGGATGTGATGCTTACTTGGAGGTCACTGGTGTACTGCCCTAGAAATATATAGTGTGTTTCTGGACCTTTCTTTTCACTATGTACTTGTTGGTTATCAGAAAACTAGCAGCCTCCTTCTCAAACTCCTGGCACCATGAACATCTGTCTACCTTACATCAACTACAAAACCACAGGGCCATCCAACATGTGCTGACCCTCTGTCAGTAAAATGGTCCTTGTGTAAGCATGGGGACCTGAATTCCATCCCCCTAGAACCCATGTGCAAATCCAGGAAGGTGGTACACATTTGTCATTCTAGAACCAAAGCAGAAGTGGCTCTGTGCTCATATGTACATACATACCCATACATGTGTTTATACGTACACATGTACATAATGGGTCTAGCCAGTTTTGTATTGAAGCTTCTGAAGTTGGACTCAATAAAATCTTTCTTTGTTTTGAATTGATTTAAATTGTTACAGCCATGGAAAACTAATATTAGTTAAAAATAATGTCCCATTTCATGTTCACTATTTGGTAAGGCTTTTTGCCCTATACAAATGTGCAGGAGTTATATAAGGAGAGTCTTTACACTTCTAAATGTCCCTATCAATGGTTTGGTGTGTTTTCTGGCCATTTCTTGGATGTAGAATGAAAAAAACTGGTCACAGAAGCAACAGTTTTTGAAGAGAGAAAGGGAGATGGCTTAGAGGTAGAGGAAAAGGAGAGGGCAGAATTTCAGATCCCCAATACCACATGAAACAAAAAGCAGGCACAATGGTGAGTGTTTATCATACTGGCACTAGACAGACACAGACAGATACTTGCCTGGGGCCCATAGGCCAGCCAACCTAGCCTACTTGGTGAATTGCTGGTAAGAGCTCACCATGGCCACTTTCTCCTTCTTACAGAGATTGGAGCTAAATTCCAAGGTGGCAAATCACACTTTTAGCACTGTGAATCACGGACAGGAATTTTCTGACCAGAAAATTCTAGCACTAATGCCCTTTATTCAATTTCAAAGGAGAAGGATAAAAAGTTAAGTTCAGCACAGTGTGCTAGGTTATTCCCCCTGCCCCCAGAGTTGACAAAAGCAATGATAGAAACAGAAGCAGGATTTCCTTCATTCAAATCTCTCTCTCTTTTTTGTGTTTCTTTTTTGCTTGGATATTCTGTGTATTTACATTACAAATGTTATCCCCTATTCTCCAACTCCCATCACCCCTCCTTTTGATTCCAAGAAGATACTCCCATTCCTAAGGTGAGGTTCCCACCTCAGCTCCCTGGCATTCCTCTACACTGAGAAAACAAGCCTTCACTCCAGTTAATGCCAGACAATGCCATCCTCTGCTTCATATGCAACTGGAGTCATGGGTCCCTTCATGTGTACTCATTGGTTAGTGTTTTAGTCCCTGGACACTCTGAAAGCTTTGGTTGGTTGATAATATTGTTCTTCCCATGGGGTTGCAAACCTTTTCAGCTCCTTCAGTGCTTTCTCTAGCTCCTTCATTGGGTCTCCATGTTCAGTCCAATGCTTATATAGTGACAACAGTAAGGTGCATATTCCTGGTGCTCTGGACAGCAGGATTGGCTCTATGTGCTCCGGGGTTTGTGCCACCACAACCTCTTATAACAGTGACATGATTTAGTTTATAAAACCTCCCTGCAGGCTCAAATTTACACATATTAAAAGCTATTTTATTGTTTTGATTTGCATTTCCCTAATGACTAGAGATGTTGAACATTTCTTTAGGTGAGTCTCAGCCATTTGGTATTTGTCAGTTTATAATTCTTTGCTTAGCTCTGTACCTCATTTTTATTAGGATTATTTGATCCTCTGGAGTCTAACTTCTTGAATTCTTTGTATATATTATATACTAGCCCTCTATCAATTGTAGGATTGGTAAAGATCCTTTCCCAATCTGTTGGTTGCCATTTTGTCCTATTGACTGTGTCCTTTGCCTTACAGAAGCATTGCAATTTTATGAGGTCCCATTTGTAGATTCTTGATCTTAGAGCATAAGCCATTGGTGTTCTGTTCAGGAAAATTTCCCCTGTGCCTATGTGTTCAAGCTTTTCTCCACTTTCTTTTCTATTAGTTTCAGTGTACTGGTTTTATGAGGTCTCTAATCTACTTGGACTTGAGCTTTGTACAAGGAGATAAGAATGGATTGATTTGAATTCTTCTGCATGCTGATTGTTAGTTGAATGAGCACCATTTATTAAAGATGCTGTCCTTTGTCCATTGAATGCTTTTAGTTCGTTTATTAAAGTTCAAGTGACCATAGGTTTGTGGGTTCATTTCTGGATGTTCAATTCTATTCCATTGATTTATCTGCCAATCTTTGTACCAATACCATTGAGTTTTTATCACTATTGCTCTGTAATGCAACTTGAGGTCAGGGATGATGATTTCTCCCAAAAGGTCCTTTATTGTTGTGAATAGTTTTTGCTATCTTGGGATTTTTGCTATTCCAAATGAATTGGAAAATTGCTCTTTATAACTCTAAGAAGAATTGAGTTGGCATTTTGATGGGGAATTTGTAGAATCTGTAGATGGGCATTTTTACTATATTAATCTTTCCAATCCATGAGCATGGGTGATCAAACAACTCTTGAGATTCTACCTCATACTAGTCAGAATGGCTAAGAACAAAACTCAGGTAACAGCAGATTCTGGCCAGGATGTGGAGAAAGAGGAACACTCCTCCAGTGTTGGTGGGAATATAAAATGGTAAAACTACTCTGGAAACCATTCTGGCAGTTCCTCAGAAAATTGGACATAGTACTACCTGAGGACCCAGCTATAATACTCCTGGGCATATACACAAAAGTAGTTCTAACATATAACAAAGACACATGCTCTACCATGTCCATAGCAACCTTATTTATAATAGAAAGAATCTGAAAAGAACCCATGTGTCCTTCAACAGAAGAATGGATACAGAAAGTGTGGGACATTTACACAGTGGAGTAATACTCAGCTATTAAAAACAATGACTTCAAAAAATTCCTATGCAAATTGATGAAACTAGAGGCTATCATCTCGAGTGAGGTAACCCAGTCACAAAAGAATACACATGGTATGCACTCACTGATAAGCAAATACTAGCTCCCAAAGCTCAGTATGCCTAAGAAGCAATTTATAAAATTTTTTTAAAAAAGGAAAGCCAGAATGTGGATGCTTTAGTGCTTCTTAGAAGGGAGAACAAAACACTCATGGGAAGAAATGCAGGGACAAATAGAGATTATTGAAGAAAAGATCACCCAGAGACTGCCTCTCCCTCACCTGGGGATCCACCCCATATGTAGCCACCAAACCCATGCACTATTGCTGATGTCAAGAAATGCTTACTGGCAGGAGCCTGATATGGATGTCTCCTCAGATGCCTTGTCTGAACCATACTGATACAGAGGAGGATGCTTGCAGCTAACCACTGGACTGAACACTAGGACCCCAGTGAAGCTAAAGAAAGGACTGAAGGAGCTGAAAGGGCTTGCAATCCCATGGGAAGAGCATTATCAACCAATCAAACCCTCCAGAGCTCCCAGGGACTAAAACACTAACCAATAAGTACACCAGGAGAGACCCATGGCTTCGATTACATATGTAGCAAAGGATAGCATTATTTGGTATCAGTTGGAGGAGAGGCCTTTGGTCCAGTGAAGACTTCTTTTCCCAGTGTAGGGGAATGCTAGGGAGCTGAGGTAGGAGCCTCATGTTGTGAATGGGAGTACCTTCATAAAAGCAAAGGGAGGGGTGATGGGAGTTGGGGAAAAGGGGATAACATTTGAAATGTAAATACAAACAATATCCAGTAAAAATGAAATAAAAAGCTCTTTTCTTGTGAATCTACCTTTGTAAGGGTTGTTCTGCCTTCCTCAGAAGCGGTCCCTTAGCTATGTGCTTAAACTGTCCAGTTGGAATAATCCATGCTACAGAAATTGGAAGAATAAGTATTTCTTCAATGAGATACTGTATCTTTGCTTGTTAGAATTCCTTATTTTTCGTGCAAACTACATGAGTTGCTGTTATAATTTAAAATGAATGGAAATATGCCCCCAATAGGCTCCTGTACTTGAGTATGTGGTCCCTTGTTGGTGGCTGTTTGGCAGTTTTGGGATGTGTGACCTTGCTGGGGAAGTACTTTGAGGGTTTAAAAGACCCTCCCCTTTTCTTGCTTTCTCTCCTCTCTCACACCCCCATTTCTTGCTGGTGGTTCAAGATGTGTGCCCTCAGCTTCCCAATCACCATGCCTGCTTCTGTTGCCAGGCCATCATGATTCAACCATCATGGACTTTAACCCTTGGAACTATAAGCCCAAATAAACAGTTCCTTCTGTAAGTTGTTTTGATTTTTTTTTTTTTTTTTTTTTTCTAATCACAGCAAAAGGTACATAGCTAAGACTGCAGCCATGAGGTTCTGCTGGTTTCCCCCACCATTCTGGGTCTTCCTATAACTTCTTTTTTTCCCCCTTCTGTAGGTATCTTTTGGGTCCAGGCAAGTGTATTTTTTCTGGCACTCAGGGCTTAGTCTTTTATGCAGTTTTCCACCCTATCTCTAGTCGTGGAGGTTTATTGGTTGGTTGGTTGGTTGTTTAGTTGGTTGGTTGGTTTTGGACCTTTAATAAGGAAAAAAATATACTATGGAGGTGAAGTACATGGTGGTCCGTGAGTCACTGGGGGGAGTTTGGGGTCACACATGACACAGCTAATTAACAGACCATACAATGGATACACAGGATTACAAAATACCAGAGAGGTGGCTAGCAAGGTAATGTCTCAGTCTCCTCATCATCCGACAGCATATTGGGGATCCCGCCGCTAATGGGGAAAAGACGACCAGATTCTGGACACTGCAGGGTGCCCAAGCTCAAACAACAGGTAGTGCATCTTCCTCAAAAACGTCTCACCCTGCTCATAGCCTTCAATCGGCTCTTTGGGTACTTCGGCCAAGTTTAAGGTGTCCGCTGCTTGCACAAGTGCCGCCCACTCCACTTAGAGATCACCCAGGCCACAAAGTCGGAGTTGAAGTCCACTGGGTTGACGCGGACCTCGGTGGCCTGCAGGCACAGCAGGAAACCACGGGTGCCCACACCCCGCACATTCGAGCTGAGGAGATTGTGGGTGAGTAGTTTCATGTTGACACACCGGAGCTCAGTCGAGGAGGTTTTTTTTTTGTTGTTGTTGTTGTTTGTTTGTTTGTTTGTTTTTGTCAGCTCTGTCCTTCATGCCGAACTCAGACACATCCCCCCTCCCAGCTCCCAGCTATGACTACATAACAAATTTCTCTTTCACACTAAAATAGAAAAGGCCAATTTGTCATTACTGATACTGAAGGGATAAGATTTAAAGTGATTAGGAGAGACAGAAATCATGGAGACCAACAGCCTTTACCTTTGGAGGCTGGGGAGATCCTGACAAGAGTTACATAAAAGTAGACTTTCCACTCTCCTGTAAATCCTCTGCAGTTTCCACGGACGTTTCTGTGGTCCGTTAAGCTTCTGCACTGCCTCTGCTTTTCTCCTAAGAAACTAGATTTGAAATTCAAATATAAATAAAAGAATCTAAATATCTAAAAGAAGCCATTCTTTCTTCCAGTTACTCAAGCCTTAAAGAGTTCGTCTGAGTACCCTCAACCGCTCCCATGCTGCCAGCTTTGAGGTCAACATATCTTCTGAGGTGGCCACCATCGGAGGGACAGCAAAATATAGCCGGGGACTTGTTGACACCACTGCAGCTGGGCTTTCATGTCTCATGGACAGGAAATATGTCAACATTTCATAAGACATTGCACCTGGGAAAGGGATCCAGCTGCCCGCACTTAAAGTCTCAACAGGAATTAAGTGTATGAAACAGTATAATAACACAGATTTCAACTGGTATCAACCTTTTTCAACACCAAATCTCACAGTCTGAACATTCTTCAGTGCCGAAAGACAAAGAAAGAGAAAAGCGAACAATTTGGGAAATGAGATGAAAAGCAAGCCAAATGTGTACAGAGCTGTGAAGCTCCAGGCTCGCAGTGAGTCTGCACACCAGCAAGTTTCAAAATATGGATTAGAAACAGGCTTCCGGACAGCTCAGTCTTGGGTACCCCTTCTCCAAGCTTTCCTGGATCTACCTAGAGTCAACAGACTTGGGGTGGGTCCCAGAAGTCTGCTTTGTGAACAAGCCAGGACTACTTTAATTCATCTGCCTCTCTCCCATGGGAGAATTCTTTGAAACCCCATGCTCAGTTGGGAGGTCTGGTCCCAGTGAGGGAAACTGATCTTGGAAGAGTTCACATGAAGCTGGTTATGAGCAAAGGCAGTGGCAATGGACTTCAGTTTTTCAGAGCCACTGATATTCATCCTGGGCTACATCAGCAGACAGTTTGGGGTTTAAAAAGCAGGGATGTGGATTCAAATGCATGTTTCATCCCAGGCAAAGCTATGAAAGAGGAACGATGTCGTGTGGGCTTCAGTATACCACACATAAGATCATGGGTTCTGAAGGTAGCTGCTCTGTAGTTAAGTCAGATATTTCAATCCAGGTGGGTTGCTAATTGATAAGTCTCTGATACACAAGATAACAAGTGACTTTTCCTGCCTAATCTTTATAATCAAATGTAACTGAGATGCAATCAGAAAATCTGTGGGTATTTGTAGTTCATATAGCCTCTAGTACACAGCTGTAGCTATTGTAGCTATCTGTGGGTAAGGGCTTGTAATACAGAAGCCTGAGAGCCTCAGTTGGGATTCTCAATATATGTGTAAAAAGTTAGGCATTGACACGCACACCTTTCACCCTGATAGGGAGTGTGTGTTTGTGTGTGTGTGTGTGTGTGTGTGTGTGTGTGTGTGTGTGTGTGTTTGCATATGAAAATCACAGGTCATTCTTCAGATGCCTTCTACCTTGGCTTTTGAGATTCTTTAACTGATTTGAAAGCTATCAAGTAGGCACAACTGAACTAGCTGTCAAGAGAGTACTGGGGTATCTAACTGCCCTGCCTCTCCAGACCTGGGATTACAGATATAGGCCATGTCCCGTGGGTTCTGCAGATGAAATTCAGCTACTTTTACTTGCAAGACAAGCACTTTACTCACTGCATCTCTCCAGCTTCCCTTTCCCTTTATATATGGGTGTTTCTAAGTCTCAGTTCCAGGCTACTTCCATGTCTCCCTCTTGAGTCTTTCATGATTACTTCTATTCCCCAGACTTTAGTGATAACATATAGTCTGATGGTCCCTAAATTAAAATCTTCAACATGTTCTTCCTTTGAAATTCAAATGAAGAAACCCACAAATGGCTCAGCAACCCCAACTGAATGTCTGAAGAAAATTCAAACTCACCAATGTTCCCCTCGTCTTCCTTCTTGTCTATAACACAGACAACTCCACTGATAGCTGGAAACTGAATCTTCCACATTCTATTCTTCTTTATCTCATCCCCTTACTTGAACATGCCTCATATGAGCCCAATATTTAATAATCTCCCCTTCTAAATATCTTTCAAATAAGTCTTCTAGGCCTCTTGTTTAGGTCTATCTTTATCCAAATCTTCCCTCAGATCCCCCACTGGGAAACAATTGAAAGCAAAGAACATTAATGCATTGTTATTTTATTAATCTAAACTATACGTGATTTTTATGTAACAGTCAAGAGCAAATAAGATAAATAAAAATGATCCACCTTTCTCTTCAACCACTCCCACTTCCCTGGCAGCCCACTAAGTGCAAATGTGAATTCTCATATATTGCAGTACATGAACTCTAGCATACACTGTTGCCATTCCTGCCTGGATAATCAGACTGATTCACTGTCTTCTTAATCCAACCATTTTTTTCTCCCAGAAGACTCAGCAACAGTGTTTTTAGAAAAGGGAAATAATCTTGGACAGATAAACAGTTTTCGTTCAAGTTTCTTTTTCATGCTGCCGGGTAAGAATCTAAAATATAATGGACTCTCAAGGTTTAATGGTGAGAGGCAAAAATGTAGAAAGTGTTAGTTCTTCCATGGTTTAATGGCAGAACCATTTCTAGAAAGTTTCTGAGCCTCAGGCTTAACAGAGAGCTTGATCTCTGTGCAATAGACTGAGATCCAGCTGGCCTTCATTCAGAAGAACAGAATGTCCAGAGAGTTGTTGGTTAAGGGTCTAAACTCTAAACAACTAGGTCTCTGATGTACTCCTTCCGTGGATCCCTCTCATCCTGCAGATGTCTCTGCTCTTCACATCTTCAGAAAGAAATTCCAAGTGTGGTCATCTTGCTCCAGAGATCTAGGCTTCCTTCAGATGCTTGACTGGGATTATATCTCTGATCCACCCTGATGCCTCTTCTGTCAGCAACATCTTTCTGGAGCTTCTTTACACAGACAGAACCACACACTCTTGAAGCCAACTATATAAATCCAGGAATTTGTGTAGCTATAGGAAAATGTGTGCAAACATGCATAATGACATCTTGAGACCTCTCCTCACCCGATACAGATGTTCACTCTTCTCCATGAATGTACATTTCTAATATGGGTTCATTTAAAAACTCAACTCAAGCATGTCTGCCCTTGAAATGTCAATCTTTCTTAGTTTTACTCATCACATTTTTGACATGGGGGACAGTGCCCAAAGCATCAAAGCTCCCTGAGCTCCCTGCCTTTGCACCTCTTGTTATCCCAAAAGGACATCTCATTGTTACCTGAGTGGACCATGGGACCCACGGGAAGGTCACCTTGTCTTGTGTGCTGGAGACCCTGTGCTTGATGCAGTGTGTGGTGCACCTTAGAAGCAAGAGTCCAGATAAAGGCTGCAGAAAAGCGAGGCATGTGGAATCATTGAGCTATTTTTTTCCATTACCTCGGTGGACCGTCAGGGAAGCCGGAGCACATTCAGCCCACTCCCACTCAGACGACAAACCATGGCCATCTCCTTCTCAGCACAAACAAGCTGGCACTCTCAGCATGAAAGCTGTCTAGGAAATTTTAAGTAATAGTGTGGTGTGGATAGATCTCATGAATATTCATGAGACAAGGGTCTAAGCAGCCAAGCTAAGCACAGAATTACAGCAATTATCTGAGTGATTTACACACACACAAAGCCAGCCCTAAGCAAAATTACTGAGGAAGCTGGAAGTCAGCTGTCCCTCTGTCTGGCACCACCCTGCTTCCTCTCAGGTTGCCTTGCAGGGGCCTCCTGCTCTCTGCCTGATTGGGAATCTGTCCCATTCATTCCCAAACCAGCTTTCTGCACAACCCCCTTCTCAGTGACTCAGACCTCTTCCTGCAACTTACCTGGTTCCATTTTCCAGAGCATCATCAATTAATTGGCCAGAAAGGCGGACAGGATGATTTCAGTGAAGGCCTGAATGGGTCTTGCCTTTGTGTTTCAGTATCTCTGATGATGGCAAGCCTTATTTAAAAGCTTTGTTATGATTCCTTTACCTGACTCCAAAAACAGGAGGCAACAGACAGATTTGGTAAATTATTAAACAGATGTGGAAGGGTGTCAAGAACTGCATGTTAACCCCGGGTGTCGCAGAGCCTTGGAGCAGGAAGGAAGTTCATAGGCCATTGAGTTTACTTCACAGGCTTATGGTTCTGTGCACTAATGGATGACAGAGAACTACAATGCAAACCAGAAGCTATTCATGAGAGGATGGTCAGGCCTTTATTGTGATTTTTGTGCCTCTCAGAAAGGTAGGTATAATGTTAATCTCTTCCTATCCTTCTTCTCTGTAGGACTTTAGGCACACGTCTGAAAGATTCTCTTCTTATCTATCTCCTTACCATTTGTTTTGGAAACATTAAGGAAGATGACCTTTGATTAAGGGAAAACACCTGGGCGGGGGGGGGGGGGGGAGAGTCAACTTCAACTACATACCTGTCTATCCATCCTGATAAAGGTTTCATCCTCTCTCCAGCTATCATTACCCCCCCACCCACCTCATCCACCTTGCTTGGGTTTTGGGTATCATGCACCCCAGACTTGAACTTGCTATATAGCCGAGGTTAAATTTCTGATCTATCTATCTTCTCTGCCTCCCAGTTGCTGTGGTCACAAGTGTGTGTCACAATACCCAGACCATGTGTTCTCTTTTATCCTAGTTTTAAAAGTTTTCAAAACTTTAATTTACACAGTTAAATAAAAGCTCTTGGATTAACATAAAATAATTATATATCGTAATGACAATAATTTTATTATGTGGAATGCATAATGGTCAACCAGGGTAACTGCTGGTGAAGGAGGGCTGAAGCATCCCACTAATAGTCACATGGATCTACTGGGAAAGGCTGAAGCAGCCATCTTGGATCAAAAAATAGAAAGCAAAAATGAATGCTGTAGATTAACAGGAAACAAAAGGGAGCTCACATTGGAAGCAATGAAGCCTTGGTTAAGTTTCTAGAGCAGTTTAAGCAGAAAGTAGAATGTTTTGGCTTGATATCTCAAGGATACGACCCAACATGGTAGGAAAGGCATGAAGGCAGTATTCTGAGCCTTGCTGCTCCTGAGTCCTTACATTGAAGCGACATTCCAGAAGATAGAAAATAAGACCATTTCTCTCCTTGCCTCCACTTTCCTTAGCTAATATCTTATGGTTCTGACATCTCCAGGGTCATGGGAATTCCCAATGCAAGCTAGGGTTTGCCTACTTAGCTAAGCATAACTTCTCAGGAAATTTTGGCAGGGACTCCAACCCTCGGTTCATCCTTTAGCTTCAGTGGCTCTCTAGAATGTTATCCCAAGGCTCCATGATCCCTTATTGTATCTCTCACGTCTCATGCTGCTGCCTAGCTCTGCTGCTGGCTCAATATATAATGAGGACCCATGGAGACAAAGCTAAAGTGACCTTCACGTGCCTTGGTAGTTCCATCTAGAAAGCCTGTTTCCTAGGCAGTGGCTTCTCAGCAGGGAACCCTTCACCTCATTTTCAATTCATGTTCTCTCCTTCCAAATTACTTTGCATTTTCACAAGTTATAGCATTAGGTGTGCAGGGTCTTGCTTTTATGGGATGCTGCCCATTGGCCCAGGGTAGATGGGGCGGGATGAGAGCTTTAATGGGGTGAACCTTTCTAACAATTGCTGTTTCTTCCTCATCTGCTTTGTTGCATCATCTTGAAACCCATTTTCTTTCCTTATCAAACTGCACACTCTTTTCATATCTTTCCGCTTCACTTTCTGTTGTTTTCAGCTACAGACAGGATTGAGAGCAGGGAGCGGTAACCGCTTCTGAGGCATGAATTCTATTCCGAACCCAAACGTTCTCTGTCAAACACATTAGTCCATTAGTTTTAGATTCAGCCTTACTTAACTTCTGAGGGCATGGACAGAAAACAGCATTAATCTTTGCCAGACTGTTGTACCAATGGCCTCTATATCCAGTTTCAAATGGAGTCCTTGTTTCCCTGTAACCCCCAGAGCTGGGCTTTCACTGATAGCCTTTCTTTTATCATCCTGATACCACTAACACTGATCAGGATGCACCATTATTCTATACTAAGAGCATGCTTTGACTTCTCCAGCACGAAGTTCCAGAATCTTCGATGTATGGTTAACCCTACAGAAGAAAGGAGAGACCAAGCATATCATACAGGTCAGGATGTTTGCTGAATAACAGTTGGACATATTAAGTGGTCTCTGTAATAAGACAAAAACAATTCAAAATGCATACAAGCTTGCTAAAGAGCAATTTAGATTTGTGGACTGACATTTAAGAACAAGCATTTGCAAGAAAACTAGTCTTATGACTGATTGATGGTGCTTTATTTTTAATGTACATGGAGAACAATTAGGGCTTTTATTAGGCAAATGAGAAGGAAAGGACTTGGTTGAATAATTAACAATGAAGAAATATAAGTAAGCAATAAACCCATGGCAGTTTATAAATGCACAAAAATCAACTTATTTGCTATTTATATTGTCAAATAAATTAGCTTCCACAGAAAACTCATATTATACTGGACTATATTCCAAGCCAAACTGCCATAATCTTTACAAGTTCAGATGTTCCTGCTTATAAAAGATCACCCACTGGCCATGTTGACTGTTTACATGGTAGGAGGGAGGAAGAGCATCATTCCATTCTCCTCTGAGTCTCCAGCAACCCACTGTAAGCAGCTCTATGCAGTTCTGCCCTAACTGCACATGGGGCTCAGGAAGGAGCTAGAGAATATAGGCTGGAGAAAACTAATGGGGGGGGGGGATCTATCTATGAAGCTATGGAGAAATCATCATCCACGCCAAATGAAGACTTTCCAGAACCCTTGCTTTGGCATGTCCAATGCTCTTATCTGTAACACCTCTCCCATGCTCTGTAAGTAGCTGCAATAAACTTACTAGTTCGCCAAAGGGAACTTGGGTGGGATCAAGCTTTGCTTTGTTCATGGGACCTCAGGAGGAGGGGCTAGGCATTGTTTAGGTCTACCTTACCTAAGAGAAAATGCTCACAGCCCTCACAAAAATATGGTTAGGAAATGTGTGACTCACAGTGATGTTTCAATGACAAGCTGAAAACATAGAGTATCATTTATTTTTGTTTATTAATAAAATGAAGAGCTGAGAAAGCATATGCACTCAGTTTGATAGTAAGTATTTTCAAACATCATGGAGGAAAAACATGACAGAGATAAAAAGTTTCCAAATATTTTGTCTCCGAAGCTGTGGATGGATGGTGGCACACACCTGTAATGCCAGCTGTCTGGAGACAGAAGAATTACTACCTTGGAACCAACTGGAGGCTATATGGTGAGATCTTGTTGAGGGTTTTAAAAATGTAATTTAAAAATGTAATTTTGGGAGGGCTTTTTTAAAAGAATCTATATTATTTGTTGTTTCCCATATTGCTTCTAATATTTCATAATAAATGAATAGTCAGAAAAAGCAGTGCTCATCACTCTCAACGGTATTTCAAAAATCAGAGGAAGGACACCATCACCTGATATTGAGAGCTTTTGCAACATGGAATCTTTGTCTCTTTCACATTTCTCTGAGATCTCTCCTCTAGAACATGTTTTCATCAGGTACATTTCATATGTGAGCTCAGATTGTGTCTGCACCCCTGTGCTTTTACTACTTAGTATTCTGTTCTTCCTCAGTGGACCAGGTTATTATACATAAGAGCCTACACAAAGGGAAATGGCCAGTGGTACCTTACTATGGCATGCATCCTGGATCCTGTTTACCCTGAGTAGCGGGTTAGAGTCCACTGTATAATGGGCCCAGCTGGGTCTTGGGGTGTTGAACAGAGAAGAACAATGGACAGCATCCTTCGGGCCTTTCCAATGGAGGCTTGTCCTCTGCACCGCTTTTGTTTACTTCAATCCACATTATTGTACTTTGTCAGTATTGTACAAAAACATCTAGCCACATAGATTGGAAATTTAGAAAATGTAAACAAAGAGCAATGCAGATACCTGGTACATCACTAAGAATGCTCTCATGCCCTGGGCGCATGCTGTGGACACAGTCTCCATTCCACAAGGGCGTAATCCAACCCTTCTGATGGCTCCAGGCAGCAAGGATGCCATAGGAACAGAATAGGCTGCAAGAACGTTGTCCTTTAATAACCTCTGTGCTCAGAGATCTAACCTAAGAACAAAAGAGCTCATCTGACACACTAGTGCAAGGTTCTGTTTCCTTGATTTCCCACCTGGTCTTTCCAACCCTCCTCCATTGCTTTAAAAGAATTCCATGACATGAAGATACAGATGTCCAGGGAATTTGGGTTTTCTTCTTCTGTGTACCTACCCTTCTGATAAGTGGTACCAGAGGCCATTTAGAGGAGATGTATGGATGGTATCTGTATCTTAGGATGCTGGCTGACAGGGAAGGCCCAGGGAGGACCTACAACTTTGTAAAAGGAACTCTCGGTTTTATGAAAGCAGCAAGGATGAAACCCTACTCTCATGTGCCATCCCTTTGTTTATACAGCTACATGGCCCAGCACATTCAAAACTAACATTACACTGCTACATGAAAAGAATGGTGTGAGTTCCCACATAAATCAGGGGTTTACACTGATAGATAGTAAGAGCTTCCCTAGTTCTTGAGGACAGAATAGTCCTTCCATTGTTTATGGTGTTTGGTGTGAGATGATTTCATTTGCTTCTTGCAGAATCTGGAGGCATCATAGATGCCTTTATCGCCTGCTTTTGTAAATAAAGGGGCATAATGCTTTCTATGTCCCTCTTTCATGTTGTCATTTAAAACAGGTCATTTCTCTGTAATCCCTGGAAAAGTATCAAATGCATACATCAGAGCCCACATATAAGCTAGTCACAGTGGACAGTACAATTCTAAGTAATACAAAGAAAAGTGTGCTCACAAAGTGCTTCTCTCAGCAACCTCCCCCATTCACAGAAGTTAATGAGCCCCAGGTCAGAGGTCACTCTCTGTAAGAACCACTTAAGCTCAAACTGGAGCCAAACTCTATCCCTAGCCAAAAGGTGCACCCTGTCACAGTCTTCCTGTAAATGTCAGACAAGGACCCCAAATGCAACTAACATAATTGTGGACAACTTCACAGTTTCCAGCCACCTGCAAAGGAGCCATAAAATCATCACATACAGGCACACTCTTCACCATTCTTAGATGCTTACTTTTAGAAAATATGTTTGTATGTGTTCATTCCCTTTAAAGCGTGTTTATCAAAACAGGATTTGAAAGATGGTATAGGTGTTATTAATTTTAGCCATGAAGAAACTGATCACAAAAAATCGTGTCCCCCACATGGCCAGAGTCCGATGGAGAAGTACAGTTCTATGAGGATAACAAGAAAAGTAGAAGGAAACAGCCATCATGCATGAATGGTGAGGCTTTTACCTTTGTATACTTTTTATAACGTCAGCTATTTCCAGTTATCACAGAACTTAAAATAAAGCAGAGGTAAAAAAGTGACCTTCAGACACCATAGAAATTGTCACAGGCAGACATTGACAGGAAGGTTGAAACTGTGAGGTTGGGGAAGTTAAGATAGCTGCTGCATCAAAAGATGGGCAATGTGGGCTGCCACAGCTCTGCCGCAGTACCCAGAAGAAAAGATGTCTATGGGCAAGTGGCTTAGTTAGAGCTTTACTGCTGTGAACAGACACCATGACCGAAGCAAGTCTTATAAGGACAACATTTAATTGGGGCTGGCTTACAGGTTCAGAGGTTCAGTCCATTATCATCAAGGCGAGCATGGCAGCATCCAGGCAGGCACAGGGCAGGAGCAGCTGAGAGTTCTACATCTTCATCTGAAGAGAGCCAGGAACAGACTGAGCATCTTCAGGTAGGAGGATCTCCAAGCCCAACCCCAGAGTGACACATTTCCTCCAGCAAGGCCATACATACCTTCTAATAATGCCACTCCCTGGGCCAAGCATATGCAAACCATCTCAGCAAGTGGCCAGACCAGAGTTCTAATGTCAGATAGGATTACACAAGCTTAACCTGGAATCCATTGAAATAGGAATTTTTTGGAAGATATCTAAAGCAAGGGACTGGAGTAAGATGGCCTTTAAAAGTTGAAGTACCTTGTTAAAAGGTGTTGGTACATTTGGGCATGAGAACTGAGCAATGACTGAAACTTACTATAGATTAGGATCAACATGGCCAATAAGAATATGCAGAAAAAGTGCTGCTCTGACCAAGGTCTCCATAGCAATGAAAAGCCTGGGCCTTGATGTCCAACTGCAGGCCTCCCTAAAAAGAGCATAAATTCACATGACCTTACACAGTGGAGCCCTGACATAGAGCTAGAAGCCACCTGAAGACCACTTACTGCATTAGGGAAATTAGCCCTTCCTGGAGGTGAAGACAGGTGAGGTAGGACACATGTCTTACTGGGTCACTTACAATCAATTATGGAGACAAAGACTATATTAGAATTCAGAGATACGGAGAATATCTTGCTAACAGTAGAGATATTTACTAAAATACTAAAAGCTAAGATTCATACATGGACATTCTTAGAAATTCTTAGAAATTGAAATCTAAGGTCTTGCCATCTTGGACAGAAGTGGTTCTCAACCTGTGTGTTCATAGTCTGTTGGGGGTTGCATATCGTATATCCTGTATATCAGATATTTACATTATAATTCATAACAGTAGTGAAATTACAGTATGAAGTAAGAACAAAAGTAGTTTTATAGCTGTGTGTCACCACAACATTAAGACTTTATTTAAGGAGTCAAAGCATTAGGAAGGTTGAGGACCACCACCATAGTCTGTTCTACATTGCCAGATGCACACCTCACACAATTATAGCCAATCACGATGCCTGATAGCTAGCCCATATGAGGTTAGGAAAAAGGAGAGGTGTTTGGCTCCCACGTTTCTCAACCCCAGGAAATCTTCTTCTACTGAAGTGTCCCAATTGTTGACCAGGTGCAGCCTCTCCTCTTTTCCATGGCAACCCACACCATAAGCGGTCACCTCGTGCAGTCACCTCAACAAGCCTAGGTGATATCATTAGGAGAGACAAGGTGGAATCCTCAGCTTCTCATTAAGAAGCCTTGGCTGTTTACTTTTCTGCTGATTTGGGTATTTTTATAACTTATTTCATTTCATTTGCCTATGAACTGCACATGGTTTCCAGATGGAAACATATTTGAGCAGTGTAGCTCTTTCTTAGATTTTTCTCTGACTCACAGCAATGATGCATAAAGCGCAGGCCAGGGGTGTAAAATATTTGACATAGAATATGCTAAGAAAACAGAAGAAAATTATGTGATGCCACTGGCCTTATAAAGGACAACAAATTAAAAGATGAAAATTTTGTTCTAGGTCATGGTTTTAAACCTATGGGTCGCGAACCCTTTGGCACTTGAATGACTTTTTCATAATGGTTGCTGGTTAGAATTGCTCCTGCATATCAGGTATTTACATTATGATTCATAACAGTAGAAAAATTGCCTTCATGAAGTAGCAAAAAATTAGTTTTATGGTTGGGAGTCACCACTACGTGAGGAATTGTTTTTAAAGGGTTGCACCATTGGGAAGGCTGAGAATAAATGCTCTATGTGGAAATACAAGAAAAACAACTTTCTCCTTCTACTATGATCCAAAGCACTCTGACCGTTTGGATTTAAAATCTGCCAGCTCCTAGCATAAGACAAACAAACAAAAGATAAGATAAGGATAGAAAAAGTATACATCAAGACCTATGCAGTAGTGTCCTAGTTATTTGTTGACAGATGACCTGCTTTAGATTATTCCTGGCAGCAGTATGTGTGGTTTTCCATACTCTGGCCTTGTCCCCCAATATCACACTTTGTGTGACCTTAGCAGCATGTTCCTTCATGTTCTGATTATTTCCATTTGGTACAAGATGAGGTTTTGCCAATTTGGATGGTATGAGTGGGCTTTGCTATTGGATACTGATATAGTATGCGTTTCTGTAGTCTGGAGCTGGACTAGCAGCCTCTCCATCTACACATCTGAGTGTATGTTTATATGTGTGGATCTGTGTGTGTCTTCGCATGTGTGTGTGGGCAGGTATTTGCATGTGTAATGTTGCACATGATATTTGGATGCATATACACATATTTTGAAAGCCAGAGTTCACATTCAAGTTGTATTCCTCTGGTATACAACGTTGTCTCTGGAGATAGGGTCTTTCACTGGCCTGGAGATGCCCATGTGAGCTAGACTATCTGGAAGGGGGAGATGGTCAGAAATCTCATCCTTAACTGAAGAACTCGCCCTTCCATATTTGTATTTTGACTGACTTGATCTTGTACAGGTCTTGTGCATACTGTCACAGCTATGCACATATATGCATGTATGCAACAACCTTATTGCCTCCAGAAAATAGGGTTTAGCTACAGTAATGGTTCTGGCTCTTAAAATTTACTCCCATGCAATAATTACAATGTCCTGGGATAAAGAAGTGTGATACAGATGTCACATGTAGAACTGAGAACTCCATACTCTCTGATTCTCTATACCCTGACCAACTGTGGATCTCTGTGTTAACCACCATCTGCTGCACTGAGAAGCTTCTCTGATAAGGGATGGGAGATGCACTAGTCTATAGGTATAAGAGTCAGTTATTCAGCAGAGTAGAAGTAGCAGAGTTTTTCCCTGTGGCCTATGTCTTACCTAGCTTTAGATTCTTGGCCTTTGCAATAGTGCCAAGTGTGAGTTTCATTTTGTGGAACAGGCCAATCAGAAAGTTGTTAGTTTCTCCAATAACAATAATACCACTATTAAACAAGTGTCCATGTCTTTCCAGGGTGTCATTATTGTACCTCACAGCATCCACAAAGGGTTAGGACTAGTGATTACTTTTCTTCCCAGGCCATGTGCATAACATCTTTCAGTGTTATAAAAAACTAATAAAGGCACAAACCAGATTTGAGATTCATTAGAAAAGAATAGAAGAGAAGAGAGAAGAAAAAAGAAAAAGGGAGGAGAGGGGGAAATAAGGAAGAGGAGAGGAGGGAAAGGGAAAGAGATGGGAGGAGAGTGGGGAAAGAAGGAAGGGGGGCACAGGGAAGAAGATATGAGAGGAGGAGAGAGAAGGGAAGGGAGAAGAGTGAAGGGGGAGAGAAAAGGAACAGAGGAGAGGACAGGAGAGTACAGGAAAGGAGAGAAAGGGAGAGGAGGAGAGGACAGGACGACAGGAAAGGAGAGGAGAGGATGAGAGGAAAGGAGAAAGGAGAATAGGAGGGGAGAGGAAGAGGAGATAAAAGGGCAGGGGAGAGCAGGAGAGGGCAGATGAAGGGAGGGGAGGCGATGGGGGAGACCGGAGAAAAGAAGAGAAGAGAAAAGAAGAGAAGAAGAGAGGAGAGGAGAGGAGAGGAGATGAGAGAATAGGAGAGCAGGGGAAAACCCTATGGAACTTTGTTGAGGCTTAGGGAGTGACAGACAGCTTTCTCCACATTCTGGTTTCTTTGCATTTTTTTTCACTGCTATTTTCTGAGGCATAAAAGATGCTATGGTCTAAAATCAACTGTGTTCCTTCCTAAAGTCAGCACATCTCCAGCCTGGTGATGTTTTCAGATAAAGTTCGTGGAGTAAATGGGTGTGGAGGAAACCTGCTGAGTAGTGAGTGTCTCAGGCATATGATATCAATGCCTTTCAGGAAGGATCACAGAGCTCTGTCTCCCCAAAAGCCAAGGCCATTTTTTGGGGGGATAGGGCATTCCAAGTTAGAAGGTAATTTCCTGAAGTGAACTTTATAGGACCTTGACCATGTTCTTCTTAGCCTCTGAGATAGTGGGGAATAAACATATTTTCTTGGTATCTCACAGTCTCTGGGTTTTGCTGCGGATGCTAAAGCTGCCTAACACAAAGGAACATCTTCCACATCAAACCTGAAATCATTTTTAGTATTTCCACTTAGAGGAATAAGCATTCCCCCTTCCACCCCAGCTTCCCTTGGCTTTACCATATTTCTCATTGAGGGTCCAGTGCACTTGTGCCTGGTTGTGTTTCCCTGCATTCTTTCTTCACCTGTCCTTAATGAAAAAGAAACTGAAGCGAGTGAGTGGCAAGATGCATCAAATTACTCGCACGAGCTCTGGCAGCCATTTCATGCTTCCTAGATGGGATATAAATGCTGGGGCATTTGTATACAAATGGAGCAAACATGCAAATCGGTAATCTGGGACTAAAAAGACACAGAAACGATCTTGGAAAATGCATTTAAGGAAAAAAAATTACAGTATCATGTTGGTAGACATAAAGGAACTTTGATGAAAGCAGCTGTTAAATTGTTAATTTAACATAAAGATGGAGCTGATGATTCAAAAATGATCAAGTGGGTTGCAGATATTCTGTGCTCTGAATAGCATAGGCTGCAAGGCGCTCAGCCCCATCTATGGCTGTAATTGGGGCTTGCATTCTATCCACATTAGCAGAACTGTTAATAAATCACACGAGCAAGAAATGAGGAATTCAAGCTCTCCAGGTGTCTGATAATGCCTCAAATATCCTCACCACATGTTTCATAGAAGTCAAGCGAGTTCATAAGCACAACTTAGTGATCATTCACTGCACAGCTCAGGATACAGCCTAGTTAATTCTATAGGATAAATTCAGTTACAGGCTGAGATCATTACATGACTGCCTGATCCTTCACATAGTAGGGACCTTTGCCCATTAGACAACTTGGCCATTTTCTTGGATCTCAGTTTCTCCCTCCCTCTCTACCCCCATTCAAACTAAATGTACATATAGAAAAGGACTTTGGGGAACAGAACAGAGAAAGGCTGCTAACTGGATGTATATTTCTATGTTTAATGGTAGAGTTATCCCAAAGATGATTCCTGCTATTCCAACTGAAAACATGCAACCTGAGTTGTGATTAGAATGCAGACTGAAACTCTGGTATTTAATAGTCATTGATTTGAAATGAAAAGTGTTTTCAGAAAAAATACTATTATCATAGTTATAATTACTACCATTATTTTGAAAATAGGATCTCATATGTGGGCCACATTGACCTTTAATTAATGATACTACCTCAGCCCCACAGAATGAAAAGTTCACAGAATACATCCTCATGCCTGGCCAGAACTCATCTTAGAAGTCAGCTATGCAGAATACAGATCAGTTCTATAAAATGCTTCCAAGTATACATGAAGACATGAGTTTGATCCCCAGAACCTAGATAACAAAACCAAAAACAGTGATGTAGATTGTAATCCCAGTGCTGGGGAGGTGGAGATAGGTCAATCCCTATTGAAGGCCAGCCAAACAAGCCCACTTGCCAAATTCTTGTTCTTGAAACAAACAATCAAAACAAAATGATACTGGGAAACATCTAGTGATAAATAATCCTCTCACAACATAAGGTGCATTCAAGAAAAACACTCAGCCCTAAAGCTAAGAGCTAAGAGCTAACATCCCAGGAAAATAAATCATTTTTATTTATGTGTATTACGTGGTATTGTGGCAGAGAGTAAACCTAAGCATGTGTTGTTGGCAGGGCCAGTGTTAGCAGAGTTGGAATAAAGAGATAACAATAGTTCTAATTTTTTCCAGCTAAACAGTTCACCTAGAAGTACTATCTTCAATTCTACTTACTGAGGATGTGTTTAACATTCAAAAGGTAGTATTCAGAGAATGGCATTTAGGATGACGGAATTTAAAGCAGTAGACAAATCTTTTCGCAGGAGATGGAAGGGAATGGAAAAAGCAGTTCAAAGGCTCCATTGGTAAAGTGTTGATTAGGTAAGCAGGAGGACTAGAGTTTGACCATGAGAACCCACCTGAAAAAGTTGGGAGTGCTGGTGAACACATAATCTGACCACTGAGAAAACAGACAGCTGGATCATTGCAGTGTACAGCCAATCAGCCTAGGGCAGCCAGGGAGCACAATGTCAGTCAGAAATCCTGTCTCAAAGGCCAAGGTGACACTAGAGGTTGTCTACTGGCTTTCATACACACACACACACACATACACACACACACACACATACACACACACACACACACACACACACACACACACACATGTACACATGCAGCTCATACATACACGCCCATTCAGAAATGTAGTATAGCTTTTGTCAAACACTAGATAAACACCATGGGAGACTGGTTAACAAGACTCTGAAGGACTTTGTGTAGTGAACCTTACAGAAAAGGCTATAATGAGCAGAGATGCCCCTGTTAGAGAGAACATTTTTGATATTGAGAAATACTCATGGTAAGGCAGCATCCTGACATGTGAGATAGGAACCCTGTGACTGTCATTGATTTCCAAAGTAAATTTGTCAGGCACATGCACTATTCAGCTGGCAAATTTGGGTACTTAGACTCCAAGTGGTCCGCAAGGTGTTGCTGATGTCCTTAGCAACTTCACAGCCCTGTGGCTGAAATGAGCACTGTGCTCATACAAAATCACAGATCATTTGGTGATGGAGGCCAGAAAGAGGCAACCCTGAAGCAATGGGAGCAAATGCCTCTCCTATGTTTAAGACAGTGGCTCATTCCTCCCTAGTCACCCGACAAAAAGACTCTGAAGATTAGGTGCGAATTAAACACTGTATTTTGGATAGAAGAGATAAATGCTGAAGTCATATTAAAGAAAAGATTCAGCAATTAAGAGGAACAGAAGAAGAAGTATTTTCCAACCACATTGTTCCCAATGCATTTTTGGAGCCTGCCTTTCAAAGGATGTAATTAGGGGTAATGAGGTGCAAAATTTCATGTACAAAAGATGATTTTGTTAAGGGCAGTCTAGTCAGACTGTGCACTAAAAATGGATTGTAACTCGTTGTGCACTTGATGTCAGTACCACACACCCCCAGCTTTTCTCCATAATCAAATCTAGTAGGTCTTAAGAAAATCAGAAATTTCAAATCTCCTCTGTGAACAATTATTTGATCCTTCCCATTCCCAGTCTCAAAAGTAGCCAGATTTTCTTACAACCTGCAATGATTGGAGAATTTCAATTCTTTGTTCATTGCTCAGTAACATTTATGAACAGTGCAGGCCAGAGCTAACTCTGTGAGACACAAATTTCCATACCAAAATGTGAATGGCAAGAACACTCCTGGACAAAATGTTCAAAAGGCATTTCTTAATTCTGATTTACTAGCTCCTGGCTAATAGAAAACTGAATGTTGTACTATTTAAAATCAAAATGCTCAGTGTGTGTTCTCACCTAAAATAGAGGAGCAGAAAACACACTTCATATCATTAATCTGGAAATTGACATTTGTTCAGAGAACTCTGTGTGTGTGTGTTTGTGAACATGAGTACCACCTTGCACAAATACACAAGTGAAAATCAAGTATGAGGTGATTCTATTCCTGTTCCCCATGCAGGTATCTGTGAAAAACTTCAGCTTGTCAGACTTATGCAATTGCCTGACCCCAAATCATCTCCCTGACCCAAGTATTTAAATTTTAAAACAATTTTAAGAAAAAGTTGTATTGTATTAGTTTAGATTATGCATTTGCAAAACCCATTGTTTGCTGATACAGAAGCCATCATTGTTGGAATTTTCTATGAAGACCCTATCACTCAAACTTTATGACTCAGTATACCTAGAGGACAAGTTCAACATGACTCAGTGCAGAATGAGGCACATTCCAGGCCCAGAAAGCAGCAACCGTTCACAATTACAGGCTGATTTTTATTTCACAACTTTATTTATGCAAGAATTCAAACTAGACCTGGAACCCAAGAAAATCCTTTCACATCTAAAGTGTCTTCTCATTGCCCATAAACTGTGTACTGAAATGCCAGGAGACGAAATCAAGGTGATAAAAAGTGAGACTGTGAGGACCAATGTGCAGTGTGTCATTTGGACTTTGTTCTAACAGATGCAAGGATACACACACACACACACACACACACACACAGAGAGAGAGAGAGAGAGAGAGAGAGAGAGAGAGAGAGAGAGAGAGAGAGAGAGAGAGAGAGAGTTAAGAATCAAATAGTGTCATATTAACAGCAATGTCTCCATGGAATGTGTTGAATAGTCACACTCATCTTCCATTCAGAAATCTTTCCCACCTCCCAGTCTTATCTCTGTAGAGTTTTGCTGGTGCCCTTCTCTCCTTGTTACCCTGGAGATGCCTATGTGAGGGAACTGAGGGTACCATTTGTATATGTTCAAGGACAGTACAGATAGATCCTTTCTACTTCTGTGCAGTCCTTCCCTCCACATGACTTGTTCTCCATTTCCTGAGAAGGAGTGTTTCCAGGGAAGACCATCCATATGCGAAGAACAGCACCAAGATACCCTAATCACTCAGTCTGAAAGCTTGTCACTAAGGCCTGGTAACTGTGCAGTAGAAACTAAGAAAAGCACGAGGATTTTGATCATGTCATCGCAGAGCCCAGCAGGTCACAGCCTATAATTTATCCTGCTGCTGCTCCCTTCTGCACCGTGGCAATTATTAATTTTCAATTATCATGAGAGCTGGAGGAGAGACTCCGGCTGATCTACTGCAGAGTTGGTGCCTTAGGAACGGAAACAGGCAAGATAGGAAGGTTGCTGCTGACAGACGGCCTGTTGGCTTGCTCAGGGTCTGTGGAGCCAGGTGGTGCATGGTTACCACTGAGGGAATCTACAGAGTCTGAGTAGGGAGAAAATGACATCATAGTAAGAAAGGCACACATCAGGGGTGAGAGCCTCTGAGAGATGCTTCACACAGTTACTGTTGAAAGACTTGCCACCTACCAATACCAGGGACAGGCAAGAATGGGAAGTGTACAGCCTCTCCCACATCCCTTTGATGCTTTCACTTGTAAGTGTAGTGAAATGAGTACCAGACCTAACATTTGACAGTGTGACTCATGGCAAGTGAGTTTATTTCTCTTAGGATCGATCCCCTCAAGATGCAGTAGGTACTGTATCTACCAATGTAGTAGAATTTTCTTCCAAACAAGCAAAAACAGAAACATAAATTTGGAAGTGCGGATTAAGCTAGAGTGGAGAAAGTTGGGCCCAAGTTACATAGTACATATGTAAATATTCAAATGCATTGTATGCTTGTGTGAAATTGTCGAAGACTGTATAAAATAATGTATAAAAAGAAGATGGGCTGAAAAAATTTGTCGTGGAACAGACCATCTGTGACCCTCAGCAAGATGGAGTGTCTCTTTTCTCCCTGTCCTCTTACACTGGAGCACAGTGCAGCCTGACCTCAGAATCTATGACCTCTGGCTATTTTCTCTTTCCAGTTGGTTTGTTTGCTCTCAGAGAGATGGATGAAGCATAAACAGTTCTGTAGTTGATTCCCTGGGAAACATCACTTAAAACTGGAAAAAAAAAATCACCTGCTTTCTACTCATGAGCAACCAACTAGGAACCGTTCTGTGAGTTTTCATTGTTGGAAAAAACCAAAATCAAACAACAGAACCCAGCAAGACCACAGTATTCAAGAATAGGCTAGTGACAGTGACAGTGTCATTCTCTGGTCTCCTCTTGCTGAACACAAGTGCAGCCAATGGGCTTCAAATCCTTCAGACTGTAGATATAGCTGAGGTCAGAAAAGGTCTGATCAGACTTGTCACAGAGACACTCATCATTCTGAGGATAGCTGCAAGTTCTCCCCCTCCTTCTCCTCCTCCACCTCCTGTTCATCTTCCTTCTCTTCTTCGTTCTCTTCTTCTTTCTCCTCCTCCTCTTCATAATCATCTTCCATCGCTTCCTCTTCCTCGTTCTCCTCTTCCTCCTCCTCCAACTTTACCTAATATTTTCTTTAAAACATTTTAAATTATGTTTTTGGCTTAAATGGCTTACATACACATACTTGTATATGTGATATGTTAACAAAGACATATTCAAGTCATCCATAGCATGCTCTCCTGAGCTTTTAACTTATATTCAATATATTCTGAGCATAGATACACAGTGGTTGAGTCCAGGCTGTTCATTAGAATATTTAAGGGAAAATGACTATTAAGTGTAGACCTGTCTGACTGTGTTTCTCCATGTCATTTCTACTGCCATCCCATTATTTTTTTGTTATGGTGATGATAATATATCATGACACAAAACAACGTATAGAAAAAAGCTCTCTTGGGCTTATGGTTTCAGATAGATGAGTTCTTCATGGCAAGGATGCACATTAGCAGGCAGGCATGGGAGCAGGAGCAGGAAGCTTGGAGCTCACATCTTAATCACAAGGATAAGGCAGAGAGACAGAGAGACAGAGACAGAGAGAGACAGAAAAGGAGACACAGAAAGAGAGACACAGAAAGAGGTACACAGAGAGAATTTTAAGTAGCGTGAACTTTAACCTCTTAAAGCTCTCTCTGATGATGCACTGTCTTAAGCCAAGCTCTGCCACCTGGGTCACCCAGCAAAGCACAACCAACTGGGGATCAAGTTGTAAATGCCACCGACTCTGCGGTCCATTCTCATTAGAATCATCATACCTTTAGCTGCATAGACCCTTCAGCGGCCATGTATTAATTTTACTAATTCATCTATCATCTCCTTTTCTTATTTCTTTTAGCCTTTTCTGTGCTTTTTAAATCTTTATACTTTTAAGTTTTACATCATCTCTTCATTTTAAGATGGCTAAACACATACAGATGGTACCCAACTTGAGATGGCTCATCTTAGGAATTTTTGACATTAAAGTTGTGAAAGGGATGCATATTTAGGAGGCATCATGCTTCAAATTTTGAACTTTGATCTTTTCTGGCTAGCCATATGTGCTGCTATGGTTCTTTGCAAGATGATAGCTGCAGAGAGCCGTGGCTTTGGGTCATATCTGAGATCAGGAGAGGAAAAGACCAAAGTTTTCCTCTAGACTACACAGTTGCTAGGCTACAAGCTCAGTGAGAAAGTATATTAAACACATTTTCATCTTAAGCTTCCCATGAGTTTCAGGAAGAAGCCTCATTGTAAGCCAACTACTACACATGTGACCCTGTGTACTGCATATTCTTGACTGGTTTATACTTAATTTGCATATCTTATTTTCACTACTAGGCCTTAGGAAGAAGGGGCAGCACATTTTCATCAGTACACACAGTGGTTTTCTCATTAGGACCAAAAAAAAGTTCAAATTAACATTACTTATTTTTGTTAAATGAAAAGAAATGAGTAAGCCAAATGCCTAAAGAACTCAAATCCACAGAAAATAGAATTCTACAGGTGCATCTTGCAAATCACACACCTTTAACAGCCAGGACATACTTGTCACCTGCTCCTCTTACTGTGTACATTCACCACTCATAAGTCACTGGCTCAGTGAAACTTTGGGTAGATCTAAAGATTCTTTTGATATGTATTACATACTCTTTTATTTTCTTTACATCTAATTTTCCAGATATATAAAAGCCCCAGTACTAACCTTTGTGGGTAGTAAGTGTGAGATTAGCATGATAGTTGAATCATGGCTCACATCCACAAATAATCAGAGGTAATCAGGTATTTCTCAGCCTCATTTTTCCAAAGTATACTATGAAGGGGCTAAGGATAGAGCTCATCAATAAGATGCCTACCAGGCAAGCAGAGGGAGCTGAGTTCAGATTCCTAGATCCCATATAAATGTAAGCAGGCAAGATGGCAGTTCATCCCTGCACCTAAATGCTATAAAGATGGTAGTTTTTGAAGCCTTTTGATAAATGAATGAATGTACATTTCAGTAAGAGATCCTGTCTCAAAAAGTAAAGGTGAAGAGTGACCAGGAAAGATAGCTGACATTGACCTTTGGTCTCTACCTCAGTATCACAGAGATAAGCAAGCTCTCATACTCACATGTGCACACAGGCACACTAACAAGTAAATCCACTCCACAGACACACAAAAGTGCATATGTGTGTGCATGCACACACACAGCTTTCTTAACAAAGACACATTCAAGACACTAATATTGTCTTTTTTGTCATCTCTAGTTTTTACCTTTACATTTTGAGTGTATATCTATTGTGCTTGCCAAGGCTGGACCATCAGAATTATTAAGGGGACAGAAAAAGTCCACACAAGTTTAAAGATTACTAATATAGAGAAATGAATGCAGAGTGCCTAGAACCAGCCTCAGCTTGGTGAGGGCGTCCTAAGGAATGGATGTTTGGAAATGGTGGAAGAAATGATTCAGCCAGTTGTGGGTATAAGCTGAGAGCTCTGTGTTCTGTTTAAGCTTGCTTTCCAGACAACTGTGTAGATAGATCAGCTCTTACAGACCAAAGCCCAATCTTTAATTTACATATTAAAAATGAGCCCCAGGTTTACTTTTGATTATCCCATCAATCAGCATTTTATGATCTTCGCCCTGTGATTCTTATAAAAGACAATAAGTACATTTTTTTAAAATAGAGCAAATGAATTCAGAGATCTTAATTCGTTTCATTTGTAAGCATAAACAATAAGCTAGTTGGGTGGAATCCAGCTCTGGGATTAGGCAGGTACCTAAAATTTGCTCTGTTCCAAGCTGAACTTGAAATCAAAAGTCTACCTGCTCTTGTATCTTTCTGACAAACTAGCTTACTAATGCAACTGTCTTTGCTCTTTTATATGTGTGAAGCCCCTCATACAATTCATATTGCATTCTTATATTTTCCATATATTTAAGAATTTTATACATTCTTAAACTCATGTTTTCAGAGTTCTTTGCCACAGCCTTAAGTGCTGTCCTGAAGGTCACAGTGTTTGCCATTTTGCTGAGGAACACATTCTTGCCTCCTGGATTCATGCTATTTCTAATTCTCATAGAGTCATGAAACTTGAAAGGGAGAAATTTCCTAAAGGAGGAACAAAAGAATAAATTATGTATATTATTACACAAACAATGCACATACTTACAGCAACCATCAACACTTATGGAGACCCATGTCCTGCTGGCTCTGCTCCAGGGGCTGGAAACCTTGTCACATTGTCCCTTCTATGGCCATTCAGGACTTTGCAGCAGAGAAGAAATAAACCTTAAAACACTCTGAACATCAACAGTGAATATTTTTAGTCAACTGGGTGAATCTTAAATCTAAAATCTGAGGTATTTATTTAAAAGTTTGTTCATATCTGCTGTAGTTTTTAAGAAGAGTACAGTTTAAAGCTTAGTCATAAAAATTGAGTTTGGTTATTAAGATTCCTCATGGTTTCCTGAGCCCTAAAAGCTCAAAGTCAAATTGGTTGGCATAACATCAAAATAATGTGACAAGTGTCTTGTGACCACTCTCTATGGTCAGAGGTTCCTAACTAGGCTTGACTAAGACACCAAAAATTCTTGCAAAACAAGATAATGTTTCTTCATTGAGGGAAAAGAACAAAAACAAATTAAAAAGAAACAGAATCACCCTTTAAAGATTCCAGAACCCCAAGATGAAAAAGTTTCTGTCTAATCACTAGGGGGTAGGTGAGCTTTATACATACTTTCCCAGAGTTCTCTGCTGGAGCACCATGTGCTGAAAAAGCAGGAAGCTTCCCCAAAATGCAGCAAAGCCAATCAACCTACCAGTTAAATAGGGTTTAAAAGTCATAACCTTTGGAGCTGAATTCTGGTCTAGAGGACCATCTGGCATCTTACCTGAGGACCAGATATTCTTAGAAAGGACACTCCGGCATAGATGGTGCTCTGTAGCCAGGAGAAATCTCAATATAAGGGTAAGTTTAAAGTAATAAACCGTTAACCTATTAACATGGTCTTTACCTAAAACCACAAGCAATAGGAGGTTGGTCTGTTTTGTAGTCACTTGGATACTTATGGTCTAAGAGATTGTCTCTTGATCCTATAAAATTTATCTAGGCATCAAATCTAATTGACAAATAATAAAGCTTTCATAAATGTTTCTGCTTGGGATTGCATTACACTAGAAACTAGTGAAGGACACAGAATGGCAAAGGCTTTACGTTGACCCTGACTGGCCTGTGATGTAATGGGGAGGGCAGATGTTCTGACCCAGGGTGGACTTTAGTTGTCTACTTATCTAGGTTTTTGAGGACCCTTGTGCTACTACTGCAAGATTGCTGACGTAGCTTTAGATCAAGGGCTAAAATGAAACCTGCTTCCCAGAGTCATTCTTACAAGAAATGAAGAAAACAAAAGCACAGGGCAAATGCTAAGTGCCGAGAAACTCCTTGGTGTTTTCAAAACATGCAAGCCATATAACTCAGACCTAGAGGACAGAACCACACAAAATGATTCTGTCCCCCGTAAACTTTCAGAATTCAGAGCTCACTGCACAGAAGCTATGGGTCTCTTGACAATGGGGAGTGGGTAGTTCTTTTTGCTACTTCTGAGTGTGCTAATTGGTTTGTAAATTCAACACAAACTAGAGTCTTCTAGGAGGAGGAGCTACAGTTGTAAATATGTTACCATCACATTAAAGGCATATCGGAGGCAAAGTTTGGGGGAGGTCTCCTTAATTAATCATTGATGTGGAGTTGATATGGGAGAGCCAAGCTCATTGTCCATGGTGTTACTCCTGGGAAAGATGTCCTAGAGCAGGTTCAGCAAACCACGAGAAACAAGTTCTAGTAAGCAGAGTTCATCTTTGGTCTCTGCTTCAGTTCCTGCCCTAAGTTTTTACCTTAACTTCTCTCGTTAATGAATTGTAAAGTGTTAGCTGAAAGAAACACTTTCCCCCACAAGTTGATTTTAGTTATGGTGTTTATCACAGCAACAGAAAAGCAAACTAGAACCCTGAGAATCCTTGGGTACTGCTTCCCCATGTCATTCAAGGTGACAGTTCCACAAATGCAATGCCATTGGGACACTGCTGGAGATGGTGTGGCATACTTAGGAATTTGCAGTTTTTACTTCAATCTGTGTAGCACAGAGCTCCTCTTGTAAAGTCACAGTAAGTTCAGAATCAATGTTGGGAGTCTGTTATGAATAAAATATGCTTTGATAGTTTCCATCTAATATAAAATTACATTCAAGAATTAAGAGGTTCCTGAATCATTTATCATTTTGCAAATATAAGTGATCACTAATAATATTGCTTCGTTATTATTAACATTTATGCCTGCCACAATTCTATTATGTAAATAATATAACAGGTTGTCCAACTGAATATTTAATACTTTGGGCATTTCTTAGTAATAACTGAGCCCATATAGCTTGGTGCTTAGTGAGGAATAAAGATGAATGAGGATCTTAGGCTACTGTGTGCTTTATGGATGAAATGCACATTAGATATTCCAAGGAGATGTCCCTGCGCCATTAATCCTGACTTTTCCTTTTTCAAGGCAGAATCAGGAGACAAAGGATGACTAACCTGAAAGTCATGACTTCCTATGCATAGGACTATTATTAAGGAAAGAGGTTTGCTCTAGGTGCTCCCACTATTCATGCACTCACACATTTATTCACTGTTATGAGCACTCACTAAAATGATAATGACCAAGAAGTGCACTCACAAGCAAATACTAGTGTACTTGAACTACAGGACCTAAAGTTTCCAAACCACAGTAAGGGGAACAAAGACATTTGAAGGAATTCTCTGTAAAGAGATGGCTGCTATGCAAAGCAGGCTGTGAGCTGTGGAGAAGCTTGTTGCAGATATGTGATAGACCCTGGCATTCATTAGGGGTCATTTTCAGACAAGCTCAAATGGCGTTCCCATCACTTTCCATCTTTGCCACATTAGAAACAAAGTTTTATTCTTAGTAAGAGTTTGAGAAAATGTAAAGCAAATTTGCTAATATAAAATCTATTTTGGTGAACTAAAGAAAATACTATGTGCTAAGTGCACAAGTTAAGGTCAGGCAAAAAGCACATATTCTGTGCAGGGCATGTTGACCTACTACCTCTCCACCTCTACTTACCTACTCCCAAGCCCCGCCCACTACCTATTACTAAGAAAAGGATGAAGAGAGTGGGGGTGATATGGCCCATGGAGGTGCAGCGAGGCCTGGGGGCAAGGGAGATGCCTCTGGGGAGCCCATGTTGTGAATCCCTTCCCCTGAGGGACCAACCATAAGAAGGTATAGTACAGAATACAGTTTATTAAAGTCATGGGAGAGTTAAAAGGGTAGTAGAAGCAGAGAGAGAGAAAGAGAAAGAGAGAGAGAGAGAAACAGAGACAGAGAGAGACAGAGAGACAGAGAGAGACAGAGAGACAGAGAGAGACAGAGAGACAGAGAGAGACAGAGAGGGGGAGAATAGAGGAGTAGAGGCCAGCCATGAGCATGTGAAGGGAGAGGGGGTAAGGAAAGGGGAAGAGGAAAAGTAAGGGCTGAGAACAAGGTTGTAAGGGTGCAATAGAGGAGAGAGAGAGAGGAGAGAGAGAGAGAGAGAGAGGAGGGGGAAAGCAGCCTCTTTTATAGTGTCAGGTAACTGGGGCAGAGCATACCTGGCTATTGCTAGGTAACTGAGGGGTGGGGTTTACAGAATTCCAATACCTATACTATCTTCTTCTGCCTCAGCTCCAGGCTTGCATATTTTTTTAAATGTAGAGGGTGGATTTCTCTTTGTCTTTTCTTTCCTTTTATTTCTAATTTTGGAGTGTGTGTGTGTGTGTGTGTGTGTGTGTGTGTGTGTGTGTGTGTGTGTGTGTATTAAGTAAACAAGAGGAACTCTGCTTCTAGTCAGTCATGTGATGAATGGTGGGGTGGGTAGGACTCTTGGGGCCCTGTCTCTTACTGATGAGCTAACTATTGGTTATTGAGTTTTGAAAGAGACAGGAGCATTATTTTCAGTTCAGTATTCATATCAGAGCCCAGCAGGATCAGTTACATAGGTCCAATTCAATGGTTACATGGGTGGCCCTATAAATGCAGCATTCACAAAATAAAGTGAACAGACATGAACATGAACATAAGAGATAGAGAGATGAAGAGATAGATAGAGAGACAGACAGAGAGAGAGGGAAGGGGGGTCAACAGAGGTATCAGGGGGAGGGGAGAAGGTGGAGAGAGATTAGTTATTCTTTAATATCTACACTGGTAAAAATGACAAAGGAAAAACACTTGAAGAGAACACTTGTTGGTGTTGGATAATGTTCTGGAAGCCCATGCCTCCCCAGATGTTACTCTTTCCCAAGGCTTGTGATGAATCTTATTGTGGGACATCTTTGTGGAGTCCCATATAGCTATGTCAATTAGGTTTTCCTCTATACTCCTTACTCCCAGCCATTCATCACTTTCACAATCTTTACTGAGCTTCCAAGGGACTGGACCAGAGCCTAAGGCAAGCTGTAGCTACTGAAGTGGGCCTCTGTCCAATAGTGGCAGGTGGCCCAGGGCCAGCAGTCTCCATCTGCCTTGCTGGCTGGCTGCGCACTGAGTTCTACCGGCTGGAAGGATTCCCAATGATAGAGCATCTATGATTTAATGTAGTCTCAACCACACCCACCGAGATCCATCAGAAGAAAGGAAAGCCGCCTTCCTTCAGCTTCACCACGGACTGAGGTCTGCTTCTCCCTCCCTTCTTCCTGGTGCTCCCCTGACAGCTGGGACACATCAGGTGAACATCATCAACCCTGGTGATCAGGTGTTTCCTCTGGCCCAGCAAAGAACAGTGTGGGCAGCTTTCATGGCAGCCATTCAAACATCCCAGAGCTGCAGGACCCACCCCGAATCCTAGAAAACATCTAAAGCCTGAAAAATTTAAAACATAAAAGAGTTGGTCTGCGTGCATTCACCTTTGATTTGATGTGGGGAGTTGTTTTGCCTGGAGATCACATCTGGTATCATCAATCCCTCTTCTGAGAATGTTGAGCTCCCCCTTACACAAAAGCTCGTCCCACTTTTGGGTTGTTGTCTTTTCCCTTGCACAGGAGGGAAAGGATTCTCTCTATGAAACTAGTCTCTGTACCTTCCCACATCACCGTGCAGTGGCTGTCGGCAGGCAGAGGGCTGTGCCCCAACTAGGGCACAGAGCTGCAGTGTCCTTGAGACTTTGGGATGCTGTGTGCACATCCTGTATTTCTCAAGCTAAGTTTGCTCTAGTTTCCAAGCACTGAATGTATTTTATTTCAACTTGAAGCCTTGTAGCTACTTCGGCCACATCCCTCTTTCTTTCGTTTTCCCCGCCCCTGGGAACCACAGATACTCGCTATGGTATGATCTCTCCAGGTGTGCACACACCACAAGCAGACAGAAAGTGCAGATCTCAGAGCAGTTAACCCGCCTGTCATTTAATGCAATTGAGGTTAACTTGGAGCTAGCCATAACTGGCTTGAAGCAAAAGCGTGAAAGAGATGAGTCTGACAGACTTAACTATTTCACAGGGAGTCAGTCCAAAAGTCAGCTCAGATGCATGTCCTTGTCTCCGAACAATGGTTCGCCTGCCCCACTCACCTTGTGGGACTCTCACCGGCATACTCACTCATATTGTTCCTTTTAGAGTCCAGCTGTCCCATTGTTATTTACTCAGACAACACCTCACTGGGGAGACTGTCATTTTCCAGCCATTCTAAATCCTGCCTGTGATTTTATTCATTTGTAACAAGGCTTACATTTTTCTATTAGTCTTTCTTAGCTCATCTTCTCTTGAGTCCTACCCAAGTCTGCCTTCCTCATTCTTCGATAGAGCACTTCCAAATCACCATGGACTACTGAAAATGTGAGAAAAGCTAAGTGGGGGCTTTGATTGAAGGGGCAGGTTCTGGCTCTGGAGGTAGCTCAGAAGGCTGAGAAACCTGATGCTGTGGTCACATTGAAACCCAAACCCCTTGTAGTGGTGTTAGAGGTTAGGAGCCTGTGGGAGGACTCTGGACCCAGAAGTTATCCACTAGTAAACTCAACTAATACCTTCATAAGTGATGGAAGGTATACATCCTCCCTATGTGAGTATTTAGCAGGGTTACGTCACCTATCAAGCAGAGAGAGCCACACAGCACAGATATTGATCTTGGTTGTCCCAGACTCCAGAGCCATTGGCAATACATGTCTAATTGAAAACTACCCAGGCAAGAGGATTAAGACACTGGATAGAGGACACTCTGAACGTTGTTCACCTGCACTGTCCAACACGGAAGACCCTGGTTATCGGGTAACTTTGGAACATTTAAACTCAACATAATTAAAAGGCCAGATTCTAATCACTCAAGCCGACAGTGGGCTATGGCTGTAATTTTGGATTTAGAAGTTTAAAATATTTCCCTCCTCACAGATCACTGTCGGACAAGGTTACAGGTCACGCCTGCTAGTCACATTCACTAGAGCAGAGACTGAAGGAGAGAGGATGAGGGTGTGGCCTCAGGCCCTGGTGTGCTGCAGAGACAAAACTACTAAAGGTAGTCTCAGGCCTCATCAGTGTACATTTAAGTATGTGTGTGTGTGTGTGTGTGTATGAAAGTGTTTGAGATCATGTCTAGCACACAATAGGTTTTCAAAAATGCAAAAAAGATAAATCAGACAAATGAGTTGCATTACTGGTGTGTACTTGTGGAAGTGAGATGTTAGTAGGTGTAAAATATTAAAATAGCTGGTCCGGGTACTGTGCATGCCAGGAGATTGGGATGTAGAACTAGAATATTATTGGAGACCAGGAGCCATTACCCTGTTCTTTCTGCTCCCCTGTAGTTTTCAAATTTGATCTGCATTTGACCATTTGCTTAGTAAATTAAGTGCATAAGCAAAAAAATAAATGTTGTAAGTACTGTGTATGTATATTGCAGCAGATAGAATGTGTGCAGCGAGTCTGTGCTTAGGCTGGACTCCCTCAGCCTGAGTTTTGGTGACCCAGAACTCTTGGTCTGAAAGTACGGGTGTCTTGTCTTAACGTTGGGTACCTACTTTGATGGTTTAGCTGATACATCTTAAAAAGCACAGACTTAAAACTAAGAGTCAGATAGAGTACATGGGGAGACAAAACTCAGAAACAGAGTGCATGAATGGCTGAAAAACTATGTATAATCTGGGTTCTGGAGGCTGGATGTTGGATGCTGGGTACTGATTTTGGGTGTTATGTGCAGGATGTCGGATGTTGTCTGTTTGATGCTGGCAGACACTGGAGTAGTGTGGCTGGATTTTTAAGCCTATCTTCTGGAGGTAGAACAGGGAAGATTAATCATGTAAATCCTATATTCCCATGCCTGGGAACCATTAAGCAGGAAGCCAGAGTCAGATGTGTCTAGGAGGCAGGACAGCCTAGTTGACATATACATGAACCCCAAATGAACCTAGGGTAGCGAGCCTTGAGACTCTTTTCACTGGGAGACACCTTAAGCCTAGGAGAGTCTTCTAGGTGTGGGTGTTGCAGACCAAGGACTCAAACTCAAAGATGGATCTCAGAAGCACATGAACTGAAGTTCAACCTAACACTCACCTCCTGGCCCAGCTTGTCTTTAGAGCAGGTTGCCAGTGTACTCTGATGAGCATTCTACATTTAGTGTCTGCCTGCAGTAAGTTTTCTGTCATACACTTGACAATAAGAGTCAGTGTGCAGATGCTAAAGATGCCAAGCGAATCTGTCTCAAGAGCTAACTGCACAGAAGTCACAGCGTAAGTGACTGGCAGGGCTAAATAGCTTACCTGAAGGATGATGGATGGACCGAGGTCCCCAGTGCAGAGAAATCCAGGTGATAAACTGCAACCTGTGATGCTTAGAACTCGATTTTGAGAATTTTTTTTTCTAAATACAAATCCATACAGGTTCAATATTCATAGGGCTCCACTGAGCTCAGGATTTCTATGAGCACCCATGGAAGAGTGTATCTTGCGTTTCTTATTTGAATAGGCAATGCCCATTTTGTTATTGGGAAGTTACAGCTAGCTTTTTTTTTCTTATAGTAACCTTGTGCATCTTTGTTTCTTTTTTTAATTTTTTTATTTCTTATTAGATCTTCTCTGCATTTACATTTCAGATGTTATCCCCTTTCCCCCAATTCCATCCCCCTCCTATCGTGTCCATGAGGGTGCTCCCTCTCCCAACCATCCTCTACCACCTCAGCACATTGGTATTCCCCTACAATGGGGAAATGAGCCTTCCATGGACCAAAGGCCTCTCCTCCCACTGATGCCAGAGAATGCTATCCTCTGCAGCATAAGCACCTGGGGCCATGGGTGTCTCCATGAGAACTCATTGATTGGTGTTTTAGTCCTTGGGAGTTATTGTGGGTTTGGTTAATTGATAATTGTGATTTTTGTCCCATGGAGTTGAATACCCTGTCAGCTTCTTTAGTCCTTTCTCTATCTCCTTCATTGGGGTTCATGTGTTCAGTCTGATGGTTAGCTGGAGGCATCCTCCTCTGCATCAGTATGGTCTGGCAGGGACTCTGAGGAGGCATCCATATCATGTTCTTGCCAGGAAGCACTACTTGGCATCAGCAATAGTGTTTGGATTTGGTGTCTGCATATGGGGTGTATCCCCTGGTGAGGCAGTCTCTGAATGATTTTTATTCAATCCCTTCTTCTCTATTTGTCCCTTTATTTCCTCCCATGAGTGTTTTTTTCTCTCTTCTGAGCAGGACTGAGGCATCCACTTTCTGGCATTCCTTCTCTTTAAGCTTCATAAGTTGTGTGAGTTGTTTCAAGTGGCTATTCAAGCTTTTTGAGTTAGTATCTGCTTATAGGTGAGTACATACCATAAGTGTTCTTTTGTGACTGAATTACCTCACTCAGGATGATAGCTTCAAGTTTCATTCATTTGCCTAGGAATTTCATGAACTCGTTGTTTATAATAGCTGAGTAGGACTCCATTGTGTATATGTACCACAATTTCTGTATCCATTCTTATTTTTAAGAGCATCTGGGTTATTTCCAGCTTCTGGCTATTATAAATACGGCTGCTAGGGACATGGTACAGCATATGCCCAGTAGTGGTATCAGTGGGTCCTCAGGTACTATGTCCAAATTTCTGAGGAACCACCAGACTGACTTCCAGAGTGGTTGTACCAGTTTACAATCCCACCAACAGTGAAGAAATGTTCCTCTTTCTCCACATCATTGCCAGCATCTGCTGTCACCTGGGTTTTGATCTTAGCCATTCTGACTGGTATGATGTGGAAACTTAGGGTGGTTTTGATTTGCATTTCCCTGATGACTAGGGATATTGAGTATTTCTTTGGGTACTTCTCAGCCATTCAGTATTTTTCTGTTAAGAATTCTTTGTTTAGCTCAGTATACCATTTTTAATAGGATTATTTGATTCTCTAGAGTCTATCTTCTTGAGTTCTTTGCATATATTGAATACTAGCCCTCTATCAGATGTAGGATTGGTAAAGATCTATTCCCATTCTATTGGTTGCCCGTTTTCTCTTTTGGCAATGTCCTATGCCTTACAGAAGCTTTGCAATTTTGTAAGGTCTCATTCTTAGATTCTTGATCTTAGATCAAAATTTTCCCTTCTGCTATGTGTTCTAGGTGCTTTCCCACTTTCTCTTCTAATAGTTTCAGTGTACCTGGTTTTGTGTGGAGATTTTTAATCTACTAGGACTTGAGCTTTGTACAGGGAGATAAGAATGGATAGATTTGCATTCTTTGCATGCTGAGTCCCAGTTGAACCAGCACCATTTGCTGAAGAGGCTGCCCTTTTTCCATTGAATATTTTTAGCTCCTTTGTCAAATATCAAGTGACAAAGTGTGTGGTTTCAATTTTGGGTCTTTGATTCTATTCCATTGATCTACCTACCTGCCTGCCTCTATACCAAGACCATAGATTATTTATCACAGTTGATCCATAATACAGCTTAGGTCAGGGATTCCTCAGAAGTTTTTTTTTTTTTTTTGTTTTTTGTTTTTTTTTTTTTTTTTTTTTTTTTTTTTTTTTTTTTTTGAGAATAGTTATTGCTATCCTGGGTTTTATATTATTCCAGATGAATTTGCAAATTGCTTTTTCTAACTCTATGAAGAATTAAGTTAGAATTTTGATGTGGATTGCATTGAATCTGTAGACTTCCTTAGGCAAGGTGGCCATTTTTACTATGTTGATCCTTTCAATCCATGAGAATGAGAGATCTTTCCACCTTCTGGGATCTTTTTCAATTTACTTCTTCGGAGACTTGAAGTTCTTGTCATACGGATCTAACATTTACTTGGTTAGGGTCACACCAAGGTATTTTATTATTTGTGCATATTGTGAAGGGTCTCAGCTGTTTATCCCTTGAGTAGGGGAAGGCTACTAATTTCTTGAGTTAAATTTATATCCAGCCATTTTGCTGAAGTTGTTTATCAGCTGTAAAAGTTCTTTGGGGTCACTTAAGTGTACTATAATATCATATAATCTGCAAATAGTGATATTTTGACTTCTTCCTTTCCAATTTGTATCCTTTGATGTCCTTTTGCTGTCTAATTGCTCTGGCAAGGACTTCCAGTACTCTATTAAATAGACAGGGGAGAGTGGGCAGTCTTGTCTAGTGACTGATTTTAGTGGGATTGCTTCAAGTTTCTCACCACTTAGTTTGGTGTTGGCTACCAGTTTGCTGTATATTGCATTTAATATGTTTAGGTATGGGCCTTGGATTCCTGCTCTTTCCAAGTCTTTGAAGGGGTGTTGAATTTTGTCAAATGCTTTTTCAGCATCTAATGAAATGATCATGTGAGTTTTTCTTTGATGAAGCCTACTTGATCATAGTGATGATCGTTTTGACGTGTTCTTGGATTTGATTTGCAAAAATTTTATTATTTTTGTATCAATGTTCATGAGAAAAATTGATCTAAAGTTCTCTTATTTTATAATGTCTTTGTGTGGTTTAGGAATGAGCATAATTGAGGCTTCAAACCTGAGAAGAGTAGCACTCCCTCTGTCTTTATTTTGTGTAATAGTTTGGCGAGTGTTGGTATTAGGTCTTCTATGAAGGTCTGATATAATTCTGCACTAAACCCATCAGGTCCTGGGCTTTTTTTTGGTTGGGAAACTTTTGATGACTGCCTCTCTTTCTTTAGGGTTTATGGGGTTGTTCAGATTGTTCATGCGATCCTGATTTAACTTTGTTACCTGGTATCTGTCTAGAAAATTGTTCACTTTTTCTATATTTTTTTAGTTTTGTTGAGTATAGGCTTTTGTAGTAGAATCTGATGACTTTGTGAATTTCTGAGGTTTCTGTTATGATGTCTCCCCTTTCATTTCTGAATTTGTTAATTTGGATACTCCCTCTGTGCCTTCTAGTTAGTCTGGCGAAAGGTTTATTGATCTTGTTGATGTTCTCAAAAAAAAAAAAAAAAAAAAAACAGTTCTTGGTTTTACTGATTTTTTTGTATAGTTCTTTTTGTTTCTATTTGATTGATTTCAGCTCTGAGTTTGACTATTTCCGCCATCTACTCCTTTTGTGTGTACGTGCTTCTTTTTGTTCTAGAGCTTTCATTTATGCTCCCTCCAGTTTCTTTTTTGAGGCACTCACAGCTATATGTTTTCTTCTTTGTACTACTTTCATTGTATTCCATAAGTTTGGGTAAGTTGTACCTTTATTTTAATTAAATTCTTAAAAGTCTTTGATTTCTTTCTTTATTTCTTCCTGGCCCAAGCTATCATTGAGTAGAACATTGCTTAGCTCCCATGTGTATGTGGCCTTTTTTTGTTAGTGTTGTTATTGTTGAAGACCAGCCTTAGTTTATGGTGATCTAATAGGATTCATGGGAGTATTTCTATTTTCCTATGTGGCCAACTAGATAGTCAATTTGGAGAAGGTGCCATGAGCTGCTAAGAAGAAAGTATATATATATATATAGTTTGTTTTAGGAAGAAATATTCTACAGATGTTTGTTAAGTTCATTTGGTTCATAACTTCTGTTGTTTCACTGTGTCTCTGTTCAGTTTCTGCTTCCATGATTTGTCCATTGATGAGAGTGGGGTGTTGAAGTTTCTCACTATTCTTGTGTGTGGTGCAATATATGCTTTGAGCTTTAGTAGAGCTTCTTTTATAAATGTGGGTGCCATTGTATTTGAAGAATAGATGTTCAGTATTGAAAGTTCATCTTGATAATTTTTTGATGTGAAAACCTTTCATTTTTATCTTTTTTAGATGACCTTCATTTGAAATTTTATTTTATTCAAAACTAGGATGGCTACTCCAGCTTGTTTCTTGAGACCATTTGCTTGGAAAGTTTTTTTCCAACCTTTTACTCTGAGGCAGTGCCTGTCTTTTTTTTTTTTTTTTTTTTTTGCTGAGATGAGTGTCCTGTATGCAGCAAAATGCTGGATCCGGTTTACTTATCCTGTCTAATAGCCTATGTCTTTTTATTGGAAAATTGATTCAATTGATGTTAAGAGATATTGAGGACTAGTGATTGTTGTTTCATGCTATTTTTTTTTATTGTTAGAGGTAGAATTATGTTTGTTTTCTTTTTTTCTTTTGTGTTTGTTGCAACAAGATTAATTTCATGCTTTTCCTAGGGTGACGTTTCCCTCTTTGTGGTGGAGTTTTCTATCAATTTTCTTTGTAGGGCTAGATTTGTGGAGAGATGTTGTGTAAATTTGCTTTTGTCCTGGAATATCTTGGTCTCTCCGTCTATGGTAATTGAGAGTTTTGCTTGATATAGTAACCTGGGTTGGCATTTGTGTTCTCTTAGGGTCTGTATAACATCAGTCCAGGATCTTCTAGCTTTCATTGTCTCTGTTGAAAAATCTGGAGTAATTCTGATTCGTCTGCCTTTATGTGTTACTTTTCCATTTTCCCTTACTGCTTTCAGTATTCTTTTTTGTTTTTTTGTTTGTTTTTGTTTTAAACATTTGTTGTTTTGAAAATTATATGTCAGGAAGAATTTCTTTTCTGGTCAAATCTATTTTGGATTCTTTAGGCTTTTATGTTCCTGGTCATCTCTTTCTTTTTTGTTCAAGATATTTACTGGGTCTTTTAGTTGAGAGTCTTCTCTCTCTTCACCTATTATTCTTGTGTTTGGAATTCCCACTGTTTCCTGGATTTCCTGGATATTTTGAATTCAAAGCTTTTTGATTTTTGCATTTTCTCTTACTGTTGTGTCAATGATTTCTATGGTTTCTTCTGCTCATGAGATTCTCTCTTCCATCTCTTGTATTCTGTTTGTGATGCTTGCATCTATGACTCCCGATGTCTTTCTTAGGATTTCCAACTTCAGGGTTGTCTCCTTTTGTTATTTCTTCATTGTTTATATTTCTGTTTTCAATTTCTTCAGCTGTTTGGTTGTGCTTTCCTGTAGCTCTTTACATGATTTTTGTGTTTTTTTATGTTTCCTCTTTAAGGGCTTCAACTTGATTGTGTGTGTTCTCCTGGCTTTCCTGTACTTCATTAAGTGTGTAATTTACGTGCTTCTTGAGAATCTCCATCATCATCATGAAGTATGATTTTAAGTCTAAATCTTGTTTTCTGGTGAGTTGAGTTATCCACTATTTGCTGTGGCAGGAGAACTGGGTTCTGATGTTGCCAGGTTGTCTTGGTTTCTGTTCCTTAGATTCTTGTGCTTGCCTCTTGCCATCTTATTATCTGTGTTGCTAGGTGATCTTGTGGTCTCTGACTGGAGCTTGTATCTCCTGTGTGTCTGTGGGACTGTGGTCTCCAGATGGAGATTGTTCCTCTGTGTTCTGCTCTCTGGTTAGACTGTGAGCTCTGATGGCAGTGCTATGTCCTGATGCAACTGGACCAGTCTGGGCTTGGGCAGGATATGCCTGTTTCTAGGCAACACTGTTACCTGGGTTCTGAGAGTTCTGGGCAGCCTCTCCAGGATAGTAAGTGGAAAGGGAGAGTGGACTTGCCCCTATGCTCAGGAGAGCTGTTCTACCCCTCTTCAGTGCACCCAGCAACCTATGGGCAGGCCACCAGTCCTAATAAAACTGGGCTGGGTCTGTTGTTGGGTAGAAAGTGTCCATTCCCAGGCAGCACTGCTTTCTGGGTGGCCTCTCCCAGGATAGACAGTGGGCAGGAAGTGCGGACTCACCTCTGGGCTCAAGAGAACCCTCCTGCAGTTCTTCTGGGTCCCAGAAACCTGTGGGCAGTCTGCCAGTCCTGATGAAACTGTACTGGCTCTGCCTTGTGCATCTTTGAAAAACTGAAGACCAGAGCTGTTCTGTGTGTGGCCACTGAACAAACACACTGCTAACAGATTTTGAATTACCAAGAGACTGGATTGGAAAACTTTCAAATCAGCTGACACGTTCATCTTACATCCTCTTTCTCTTATGAAATGCTAGCATGGAGTAGGGATAAGAATTAGAATTTTAAACATTCTTCTTCTATTTTACATATAGAATGTGAGTCATCAAACAGAATATCTTAATGTTCCTAGAGGCACTGTGAAAGACCTCTTTGCCCCTGTCAGAAGTCACATACTAATAAATGGGGAAGGTAGGTCTTGATAAGAACCCAAGGGTTTGGGCAATGGCTTCCTTTTGATTTCTCCCAAATCTTCTTCTCTATTGTCTTTTCTGTCTCAGATTGTCAAGGTCACTTTTTAGAACAAGAAAGAAACAGTGGATCACAAAGACAATATAAATAATCAATAATCTTATCAGCATGTATTAATTTTTTTGCATTCACCAAATAACTCAAGCTGTGAACATATCTCACTTCAATTATATTAGTATCATCTACTTATATAAATATGGCTTGAAATGCCACTGTAATTATATTTATCTCTTGTTATAATGACAATCTGCAATGTGTAGTGGTATCCTATGAACAGGAAGCCTTTGATCAAAGGGTCAGTGGAGTTGTGTCCTGTTTGGGCTTAGTCAGTCTGGCCAAGCCATGAAAAGCAGCAGGTCCCAGTGTAGGTGAAAGTCAAGCAGAGTTATCTTCCCACTGAGCCCAAGTATCTATCAGATGAGAAGCAGCAACAGATAGGGGCTTGTTTGGGGGGACACTGAGTTTATAGAACCATCAGAGAGGGTCTCATCCAGAGGTTCCCTGCCAGAGGAGTAGAAAGTGCCCAAGCATCTTAGGGAGACTGTTCTGAATGGGGCGGATCTGCAGAGTAGGATATGGTGGCCAACCTCAGTCTCATCCATTTTCCTCAACTAAGACTTGCTCCATAATACAAATAACAGACATGAGACCATGTGTGTGAGTGTTTGATATAAAGTAGAACTGATTCTATATAAAATAACAAGGGGAACTAATGGGAATAAGAAGTGTGAAAGGTTGGGCATAAGAGGCATGCTCAGAATACCTAAGATTTGTGTAAAAGCAACTTCATTAAACTGTGCACGATGAATGTATGCCAGTAACAGAATTAGTTTTAAAAGAACTTTGTGGTTGCATATGCCCAGGGCGGTCTCACTTTCAGGACCATTCCCTGGGGTGAGTGATACTGCTCTTAGAATGAAGTTAAACAAACTGAGGCACAAAAAGACCATGTAACTTTTCCCATAGATGATGAAGGAAACCCATGAGCAAGGTGAGGAGAAAACACACAGCTTTTTTCTAGGGTTCTCAAACCCACTCTTTCCAGGTGAATATGTCCTCTTGGGATCTCACACAACAGTGCTGGCTGTTTATTGACATTGACATTGGTGCTTACATGTCTCATTCCATGGAAATACAACAGAAATCTAAGCTTTGCCTGCCTTGTCTCCTTCATATGGAAGGCAGACTCCATCAGACTATGGCCAACACGGCTTCTACAAAGCATATAGCAGCACAAATCATAGGCAACTGACTGGGGTCAGAGCTATCCTCTAAGGACCACTGCCTCTATCCTTCTCCTTCACAGTGACTGAGACTGAGAAGGATTGGGGAAGACTGGAAGAGAAATGAACCCAGTACCACTGCTGTAGCTTCAATACACAGGCTCCCTCACAGCCTCATTTGCTTAAAGCTGGAGCCCAGTAAATGGCTCTGCATTTGAAGGTGATGGAAACTTTAGGAGGTGGGGCATAGGCTGGATGGAGGTCACTGGAGACTAGTCCCTTTCCCACACAATGATGTGAACTGCTCTGCTCCACCACATTCCCCCAACCATCAGGATAGAGGGACACCTTTCAAACCAGGAAGCCAGAATAAATAATTCCTCCCGTCAGAGTTGTTTTTCCCAGGAGTTCCATACAGTATCACCAAGTCTCCCTAATTATCCCCCTTGATTGGCTCGGCTTGGTGACCCAGTGACACTTCTCACACCACTCACATTTTCTGACATGCAGAATGCAGCTGCTGACAATCACCAGCTTTCTTTGCTCTTTTAATGTAATTGATGTAATGGCCTTTGAAATTCAGCAGAGCCACTGTCACCAAATTCTCCCAGGAGACAGACAATTCTCAGCCACAATTACTAGAAGAATTTTTTTCTTCTTCTATGGCTTTCTGTTGGAGATTTAAGTTGGTTAAGCTCCAGACTCACCAGCTCCCAACCTGTATTTCTGCCAGGCTCTAGGAAGAGCTCCTACTCTCGGAGTCCTTGTTATTTATTATTCATTTGGTCATCAGCACACCACAAATGAGCATGCCCAGGGGGGCAAGAGATGGATGGTCAGCCTCCATTAGCTTTCAAGAACAAAGGTCCCTAGACCACGAGGGTAGTTCCATGGGTTCCTGCATTACATGTCTGCATCACCTCCTCCCTGCATCACTCCATCCCGCGCCACACTGGAAGCATGACCTCCTGCGTCAATGGTACTTCTCTCATGAATCCATAATCCCAGTAGAAAATGGCAATACTGAGAAATCCACACACTGATTTAAGAAGGTTGTGAATGGGACCTCAGAATGATGTATAAAACATAGTTTTAAAATATTTTGGGGATTGTGACGGGTTTTGCCAACAGAATGAATACATAACAAAAGGGGATTTATTACAGTGGCTAACATAATACTGCCTATGTAGTCCAACTATGGCTGTCTGCACACGGGAAAGGTTAAGAATCCAGTAGCTGCTCAGCCACTCCTTTCTGCAGCTGATGCATTTGAGGGTGACTGGTCTTCAAATCCTTGCTGAAGACCAAAGAAATCGGGTTTGGATGTCGGCGAAGGAATTTCAGCAGGAGTAGTGAAGGCTGCTGCGAAGGTGAAGAAAGCAAGCTCCCTGTAATCATGAGTGATTGCAGATCATGCTTATAGAGATTACCCAACTCACCATAACGTTCCCAGAAAATCACTTCCTAGTGAGAAAGATGGGTGAATAGGCTGAGATATTAAAACAGTCATAGTCATGTGAAGTTTTTTCTATATTCTTTTAAATAAACAGAGCTAGAAAAGTTGTTCAAACTCTGTATTCCTTATCAAGAGAAAGAAAATACAATTTACTACATGAAAATAATGAGATAACTGAACGTTGGATTCTAAAAGAACTTCTATTTCTAAAATATTTTAAGGTTATTTTTATTTCATGTCTATGAGTATTTTTTTTTCATGTGCGACTGTGAACTACATGTGTATCTGGTGTTCCCAGAGGCCACAGAAAGAATTGTGTCACCTGGAACTGGATCTGTGGTTATTTGTAAGGTGTCTGTGGGTTTTGGGAACCTAACCCTGGTCCTTTGCAAGAACAGCAAATGCTCTTAACCATTGAGCATTTCTTCAGTCCCTCTTCTGAAAAAGTGTTCCATGGAAATATAAATCAAAGTGAACAAGCCCATTTTAGCTATTCTACAGACAATAATTTTCATCCATGTCATGAATAGGTCTTGAATAAAATAACATACCCCTTAAGTATGCAAATTATCAATTGCTCTATCAATGTACAATAGTTTCCATTATCTTTGTAAAATGATATGTAACTGAAGTATGGAGAGTGTGGTCAGTTTCTGTCTGTCAGGACTTTTATGACTTGTCAGTCAGATCTCTGCTACTGACTTTTGCGAGTGAAGTTGCGAAAACAGAAATCTCATGTGTTGTCTTGTGTTGTTGGAGCTTTTCATTCTGTGGGCTTAGCTCATCGTACCACCCTGTGTGGCTCAACAAGCTCTTCAGGCTTTATACTGTCTACACCATGGCAAAGTGACACAGACATGCCAGCAGTGGCAGCATCAGCAACACCAGCGACAAAGCAGAGGCACTTACCAGCAAGAGGTGAACAAACCATGCAGGCATGCGCATTCCCCCATGAGTCCAGGCATAGTTTGTAATAATCCAGTTCTATTGAATCCTTATGACAAGTACTCAATGTAATACACAGCTGTTTGTAAACTAAATACCTAGAGAACCCATAAGAAAAACTTCCCAATTTCTTAAACAGATCAAATTATGTTATACAGTATTATAATGTATAATATATAAGCATAATAATATTTTAATAATATATGACATATTCACATAATTTTAATTTATACAATAACACTGAAACATATATATGTAATTATAAAGTATTATAATTATTTCTTATCAAAGGAAAAGGTACAACTGTTAAATATAAGATTCTGTACAGAAGTTATTATCAATATCATCTTAATCAGAACTTTTCACTCTCTACATTTTTTAACCTCCAATAGCAGATAAATTTGGAGTTCCATGGTCCCTATCAAAGACAAGGATGTATACAGTAGGCTGGCTATATGCTGGGCACAGTGAAAACAGGCAAAGTCATTACCAGTTCACACTTAGCATAACTGAACCTCAGAATTCCAGCAAGGTCATCACATAAAGCTTCAAGAGTCACATCTCAGACAATCCCAGCTGAAATCTTGACAGTAAGACAAGGTATTGGAATGTCTTTCAACTCTTGACTTTACTATGTCATATATGGCCAGAACTGAAAAATACTGTAAATTCATTGTGGGAATGAATTTCTTACCAGACTAGATTAAAATTTACTTAACAACAAAGTTACAGGTTATTTACCAACATTACTATTTTCATCAAATGTAATTCAATACATTGGGGGAAGTCAGATAAGTGTTAAACAAATTCTTATTTTAAACCCAGCATTCCAACTGTTTGTAAGCCTGACAATGATTTGGTATTAATATAGCCTAAAGCCCAGAAAACTTCTCTGCTTTTAAGGATGTTCTATTCTCAAATGTTTCTAAATGTTCCAAGAGCTTAGATGTTTGTTTGATTTTGTTTTTTTTTCCAAGATGGGGAAATATTCTTTTTTTAATTAAAAAAAATTATTGGATATTTTCTTTACTTACATTTCAAATGTTATTCATTTTCCCATTTTCCCTTCCAGAATCCCACTATCCCATCACTCCCCCCCCCCCTGCTTCTATGAGGGTGCACACACACCTACCCATTCCCCCCTACCTCCCTACCCAGGCATTCACCTACACTGGGGCATCAAGCTTTCACAAGACCAAGGGCCTCTCCTCCAGTTGGTGCCCAATAAGGCTATCCTCTGCTACATCTATAGTTGGAGCCATGGGTTGCTTCATAAATACTCTTGGGTTAGTGGTTTAGTCCTAGAAGCTCTGGGGGGGGGGGTTGGTTGCAGTTTTAAGCAATCAAGAATGGTGAGCAAATTTTGTAAGTGAAGTCACTATGGACAGCTCCAAGAAGGAGACAGACCAGTATGTGAGACAAACTCTATCAGGAGTTTAGCCTGAGGGAGAGTTCTGTCTCATTATGCATTGATATTTTAGTTCCTGGGAGAGAGGGTAATAAAATATTAATCAATATATTAATCAATCTTACAAAGCAGTAGACACAGTTAAGTAATTTCCACACACACAAAACAGGTGAGTCTTTTCTGGAGATGGAGAAATACTGTGGTCTGCCTATTGCCATGGATGCCTACGAGCTGATGCTGATCTGGCATGGCAAGAGCATGTGCAATGCAGAGAACCACCTCAGGAGCGGATACAGAGCTGACCTAAGTACAGTAATCAGGCATTGCAAGACGCTGGCCATGACTTTGATACCTGCCTCACCTCCCCTCAGAAGAGAGCAATCTGGACCCTCTGGACAGTCCTGGATGCCCTTGACCCAAAGTGGCTGCCACTGGTCAGCACCTCAATGACTGACTAACTGGTTTTAGTTCTATGAGGGTCTAACTGGTTTTAATAAAGCAGAAAGATGCTAAGGATTGTGAGGCACATGCTAATCATGGAGATGAACTCAGAGTGTCTCATTGCCGCCAGTAGAGCCTGATCATCCCTTTTACATCAACATCAACAAGGATTGTAGGTACACAGACCTTACTGAGAACCAGCTACCCCTCTGTGAGAGCCTGAAGGACACTAATTTCAGAGCCCTTCTTGAATGAAGACATTGTCCCCCAGATCAAGATGGAAAAAGAGGTCTTGATTGCTAGAATTCCAATAGCCCTTTGGGTATCATCAAACATCTGAAGTGTCTTTCAGAAGAAGCCATCAAGGAGTTGAATCTGCCAATGGGCATTTCCACCATCTATGAATAGGACAAGACTTGAAGCCCATCAATCCAATGCAGTTCCTGGAAGATGAGGAGAACTTGAGTAAAGTCATGGAAGCTGTGAGAAAGAAATCGCAAAGATGTCTAAGTTTTTACAATCAGAGAACCTAGTATAGCTGGGTCTTTAGCAATTCTAATAAATGGGAGTTATTGATAGGCAATTCTAATAAGACTGGCATCTTTAGTCATAGTGTTGAGCACTTTAGCAAGCATGTTTCCATTTGGAAGCCTTCAGCACATAAGTGGCATTTGAAGGAATGAGCTGAACGTGGTCATTTCAGTGGAAGCATGGACAGGACAGTGCATTACCAGGTTTTCTTTGCATTTAGTGCTTTTTCTGAGACACTAAGACTATAGGTATATGTTATTAACATGAAATGTCCCCAGATGATTGTGAATTTGACATCTTATTCCCCAATTGGTGGCATTTGTGAGAAGGTTGTAGTGTCCTTACTCACTGAAGGAAGTATGCCATTAGAGGAGGGGCTTGTGGATTTATAGTCCTACCCTATTTCCTGTTCTCTTTCTCTGAAGCTTGAGCATGGATGTCACAATATGAGCAGCCAGCTTCCTGCTCTTGAGTACACACCATGCCTGCCCTGCTACTGTGGACTCTAGCTAGACCTCTGGAACCACAAGCCCATACAAGCTCTTGCTAAGTTGTTTTTACCATGACATTTTATCACAGCAACAGAAAGTAACTACTAGAAAGGTATTTAGGAAACAATTTGTAATTTCATCTGCTATTTATTAAGTCAGCACATATGCTACTAACTCTACACTGTCCTTGAGACAGTATTGCCTATGTAGACTTTGTAACTGCAGGGTTCACACTATGTAGAAATATATTGCTTTGCTGAGACCTAGAGATAAATGTTAAATTGAAAAACCAGAGCCATAACACTTTATTTCTAAGAAAACTGGTGGGTGAGATTCACCTTAGAGTTAGTAGTAGACTGAGCCCCTCCCCAGAGCCTTAGTGCCATGGTTTGTCCTGCTAAGGGCTAGAGCAGAACGAAAAAGAGGGTGGAGTTGTTTTCTCTTCTCAGGTCAGTGACATCTGTCTTCCTTTGCCTTACAGGCCTTCAAACATGAACTGAATCAAACTATCTGTTGTCATGGTTTCTAGGTTACACACAGAAGGGCAAGGGGCTTCTTGACCTTTGTAAGTATATGGTCCAATTCAAATGAGATAACTCTTCATGGTAACAGGCAGATGAACAGAAAACATTCACCTTAGCTGGAGAATACTCATCTAATAATCTAGAGTGGGGCTAATTTCTTACTGAACCTGATAGGAAAACACCCTCACAACTGCAACATGAAAAACATTTTCCGAGTCTTCCCTCAGTACTAGTAACAAGTTTTGGCAAAGGGTCTGTGTTCACATGTGTTTGTGTATAAAATGTAGTCAAGAGCTTTCTTAAAGTGTTTTGTTATTAGTAACTCGCAGTGTGTGGCTTAGTTTTTTGTTTGTTTGTTTGATGTTTTGTTTTTTTTTTAGTAAAGAATAGTTTATTCTGGTCATGGGGGTAGTTAAGAAGGTAGTAGAGGCAGAGAGAGAGAGAGAGAGAGAGAGAGAGAGAGAGAGAGAGAGAGAGAAGGAATAGAGGAGTAGAGGCTGGCCATGAGCACATGGAGGAGAGGGGGAAGGGGGAGAGGAGAGGTGGAGGGTGAAGAGCAAGAGAGAGAACACAAGAGTGCAAGAGCAAGAGCAAGAAATCGTGGCTTAGTTTTATTCTATCTCAAAAAAAAAAAAAAAAAAAAAAAAAAAGAACTCTTCAGCTACTGCCTCTTAGAAGTTCCTAACAAATCCCAAACAAATTTCTCTGTGTCACTGGGAAACACCTGGAATTTGTTATCTGATATTCATTTGTGGGTGCCACTCAGCAGTGTATGGATGCTTATTTGTAGATTCCTAACTCACACGTTTTTCCATTTCCATATAATTAATGACTTAACAATATTCATGGCTTTGACCACAGACACATAACATTAGGAATAACCAGATAAAAGATTTAGTCAGATCCTCCACAAATCACATCCCACCAATATTGTCTTCATTGTATTTTCAATATATTCCAATGTTTTATGGTAGGCAATTGACAATCATAATTATTTTGACCTGCTCCAGTATTGTTTATGTTACTGTGTGCTACTTAGAAGTTATATAGAGGATTTTATACCATCACTCCAAAAATTTGAAAGAACCTGTTTAAAAACAAAACACACTGTCATTTCCTTATAGCAATATGAAGGAGAGACATAGAAATTTGTTGTATTTTAAATGAAAGTATGTGGAATATATTGCTAACTCTATAGAGTACAGAAATTGTTTTTAAGTATTAGGTTGCTATCTTTTCTCCCAATTCTGCCATATATGAAGTTAAAAATCACCTTACAGTGAAATCGCCTTTTGTTCAGACTGACCTGCTGAGAAGGTGAGCTGGTACTTCGGCCGGTAAGTGAAAACACATAGAATTACAGATCTCTTCTGTAGAATACCATGAATTAATAAGATCTACTCGAAAAAATTGAGTTCAAGCCAGCCATAGAAGAGTCCCAGGACTCTGTCAAGGTTATGGACCCTTTCTCTATTCATTTCTAATCATTTCTCATCAAATCAAAGAAGGTTTAAATGCTTGAGCAGCACCAGGCAGTCTAAGGAAACAATATACTTCTGAATCCATCCCAGAGTGATTTATATCTGTCCTCATGGTGACCTTACCCTTGAGTCCCACGCCTTTGCCCACACCTTGTGGATGACTCCCCTCTCCTTGGGATCCAGCGTATCGACTACAGTCTGTTCTATCCTCGGAGATAGATCCGAGGCTGTAGCATTCATAATCAGGTCCGTGAAAGATAACAACAGACTGGTGGGCATGAGTGGACATCTGGCATGTAGTAAACGCATTTGGGAGGCTAATAAACCACTCATTGTGAACGACTCCTGAAATTGATTCTAATACGAGCAGTTGGGGGAGAAACTGGGTTTTAGGAAAGTCATTTAATGTCATACAGAGTCCTTTCCCACAATCCAGCTAAACTGCTGAGCTGCTTACAAAGCAAACCTAGCCCATGTTGATCTGGTAATTAACTGAGCTATTTAGTCCAGTGAAGGCTGGGCCCCAGGTGTCGGTAGAACCATATCTCCATGGCATCATTACCATGATTCGAACCACAAGCTGGTCTAGAACTAACTGGCTTCCCGGCTGTAGGAGGAACAATGGCCACCCTGAAAACACTAGTGCTTTTCGGGTTTCTCAGCATTAGCTTTAACACTGGCTTCATTAATATGAAACTCATATTAATCCTTTAAGCTTACTAACAGAACTTACATTAATTACACCCTGGGACACAGTAGTTCCCAGGCCTCACTTTTAAGAGACAGACCTGTTACAAAGATCAACATGGAGAGTTCTGTACCTGACTGGGGGGTATGAGTGGGGGATGGAGACAATGTAACACAAAATATCCTAGGGCCACCAAGGATATTAGAGAGTGTCAGAAAGGTGGCTTTGTGATAAAGCAAGTGATCACAGTACTGGGGGTGGATATCTAAGACTCACTAAGGCTTCCTCAGTGTCTCCTTACTTCCTGTTTTGTTCTTTCACAGTGTTTCGTGGCCAGTAAGTAAACAGCAAGACATTAAAAGGGAGGAGATTATTTGACAACTATCAATTTTGATGGTCATGGAGAAAGGTAAAATTTGGGAAAATGTTCTATTCCAAACCCTTAGAAAGACCTTTGGAAAACAAGCATAAATCTTAGAATATGACATGCTTACATCTAAACATTATTTTTGTTCCTTACTACTTGGATGACATTAGACAAGTTATTTTGCTCACTAAGCCTGGCTTCCTTGTTTGAAAAAAAGTGGGGGATTTTATTACTTGCCTAATTGGATGCTGTAAATAAAGAAAATAGCACAAGCTTGTGACAACTTCATAACCTCTTTATAGACATGTGTAAATATCTTTAACTCCTGAGTCTGAAGGTAAGGAGAAATGGAAAATTCTAAACCTTCATCTAAAGACCCTGTGAACCTGCATCTGAAATGCAACCTTGCTATGACTGAATATACATACTCTAGAAAGAAGACTCCATGACAGCCATCAGATAATAAATGCAAGAAGAGATAAACCGTTCTAATGGGAGTTCTTATTACAGGAGGCGAGGAGACACTGAGACTGGAGCAAGGTTCACTGAGCATCCCTGAGCTGACAAACTTGTGGTTATCTGCTTGAATGTAAACGGAAGCAGTGATATACTAACCAAGTATATAAGATCATAGGACAAGCTCTTGAGATTGAGCACAACAGAAGGGGCAAGGAACACCAGCACTGGGCACAGAACAACTGCTGCCTGCTCACAAGCCGGGGAAAGCTAGCAAAAGCACAGGGGCTCTGCTCGGAACAAAGCAGAACTCAATCTTCCCTACCCATTCCTTTATGGTTCCAGAGAGAACGACCTTGCTTAATACCTTGTCCTCCATAAAAAGGGGTCATCCTGCGGTCAGATCATAGAAACCCGTGCCCCCTGACACTGAGTCACCAATCTCTGACGAGAAGTAGCAGAGCCTTGCCTGCAATTCATCCACTTAGCTGAAAGCTCCTGCCTTTCTGAGAGTGCACACTGCAGTTCTAAATCCCTGTCTAGGTTTCCTACCTACTGAAGCTTAATGGAATTAGCGTGTTATATGGAACAGCATTCATCTTGTCTCGTAATCATTTCTGAACAAATCCAAAAGTGTTTTTAGAAAACAATTCATTAACGATTATAACACACTAGAATGTATTTATATTTGTTAATAAAATATGATGCATTGTTTATATCATTATAGGTCTTCCTAAGTAGAAAAACAAAGGGTAGAATAGAATAGGTAGGTATGATGATAGATGGTATATAGATAAATGATACATAGAAAGATAGATGATAAATAGATGCATAAATGCATATATATACACATATATGCAAATACACATATTCACACACAACTGCTTAAATAATACTCTGATAATCACAATTAAATCTCATCAAATGCAAAGCAATTCAAATAAACTTCAGCAGGATTTCTTTCAGAAAGATGTGTGTTCATTCCACGCTGGACCTGGAATAGCACAGGAAGTTAGGAGGGAACACATGATATCAAATCTGTACTCTAAGCACTGACAATCAGCCAGCGATACCGAGAATGAGGAAGCATGTGAATCAATAGGGGAGGGCCATAGATGTAATGAGCTCCAACCTCTTCCTGAGAAGACACTATTCAGGTCAGATATTAAGATGTTAGAAGAAAGTGAACTTCCTTTAATATTCAGGACTGAGATGTCCAAAATATGATTCAGAAATGGGGAATGTTTTGTCTAAGTAACAAAGTAATTATTAGTTAATAAAACATTTTTGCTCATGATACTTAGAAGCCTGGTCTCCCTGTGTAAATAGGCATTCAGCATTTCACCTTTACAGAAAAGTTAACTCTAGGGTGGTCATGGATCTGTGTGTAAAACCCAAAACCTGAAAATATGTAGACAAAAGCAAGAAAATTATAAGATTATTTAAATGTAGATCTAATATTATGACTTAAATTAGATTCAGTTTAGATAAAATAGATGCCTAATGTATGATTGTTGAAGACAAATGAGGCCCGAAGAGATGATGGCTAAGTGCTTAAGAGCACCAGCTGCTCTTCCTGAAGAGTGAAGTTCTGGTCCCAGCCCTCAGGTCAAGCAGCTCACTTATCAATAATTCCTTCAGTCCTTCGTCTGGATGCCATGGGCACCTGCATATACACGTGCAAATCTGTGCCCTCACACACAGTTTTTTCATTTAAGAATTAAGTACCTTTTTATAAAAATCAAGAATGTCTACTCCTTGAAAGGGAGATGGCTAAGCTGTTAAGGGCACTTGCTTCTCATCAAGTTCTGTTCCAAGAACCCGTATCAGGCAGCTCAACTCTGGCTCCAGGGCCACTTCACCTATACCTTCAACAGAATAGCATGTCATGTGTAATGCCATGTCTCCGCACCTTCCATATGGCTGGCTTGTGTTTTAGTGTGACAGGGCTTGCCAGGCCAGTGACACTTCCCACCCCAGAAATAATCGCCTTCTACTCTCCGTCTTTCTTTTCTTAAGCAGTAAGTGAGCTCTGGTTTTCTATTCATAAAGGTCAAGTCTTGGTCTGTGATTTCCACAGGCATACCATGATACATGCATACCACCTTCCATAAGAAGACACATACCCATGTACACAAGGTACACACAATACATAAGTAAATGTAATGAAATGTTCTTAAGCATTGTACAAAGAAGACCATGCACACTGAAAATAAGTCAAAATGAAGTGTCCTATCATAAAGTGAGAAAATAGCTGTTTATTTATTTCTAGAAATCAGGTTTATCTAAATAGTCAAGATTTGGGGGGAGGTTTTTACCTCTTTTGGACAGGATTGTGATGAATTTTTCATTTAATACTTTAAACTTGAGACCTTACTGGTGTTGTACTGTGGGAAACTATCAAATGTCTGTAAAAGCACCAGGGACAAGTTCCACGATAGATGAGAAGTGCCCCGTGTATACAGCATCTGCAGCATCCTAGATACTGTCTCTGATGAGTTTGCAACTTAAACACCAACTTATTTAGAACTGAAGCCCCACTCCTGTTTTCCGGATGGCAAGACATTCAACAAAACGCACATATGTATTTGGAACATGAATTTGTTTCTTAGTTTTTCAGCTCATCTTTACAACTGCACATGGGGACACAACAGCACATTTCCCAGGACCATTATAACCACATTCCCAATTGTCCTTCTCTTGCTCATGCCTTTATACCATGGACTCTGACAGTGGTGCATTGTGTCTTAGACTGGTGCATAGCATGGTGTCCTGCCAAATGGATCTATGTGTTCTTTACAAACGGTTAAAGATCTTCCTGTGAATGCTATCCTGCAAACAGCTGCCTTCCATGTCAAAGCCACGGGATCACTTTCAGGCTCTCCAGACAACAAGCCTCTATGCATCTTTTCTTTCCCTGGGATAGCCAGATATCACTTAAGTGAACACAAAGATTCCCTCCTGGGCTATATTACCTAGAGATGAATAAAACTCAATGCATTATTGTAAACACTGAGATGTCCTGATTTTGACAGTGGGAGGGCTTCAAAGTGAAGAATGGGGAACAAGTGATGTTAAAGTGAGAGGTTGGCTGCACTAAATGGAGAATCTATCTGTAGAAATCCGAAAGCATTGTGTGTGTGTGGGGGGGGGATGCCTTCGTGATACAAAAGGCTTGCACTGGGAGTCTCCTCAGATCTCAAGACAAAATCATCACTACCGGGCCACTCTCTGGTACAATGCTCCTGTCCACTTCGTACCCAGGAGCCAAAATGGGCACTGACTTTAAAACCAGCTCATTGTGGACCTGTATCTATATACCCTCGGAGCTTTCTGACTGCTTACTAAGCCTCATTTACTGTTTGGATTCTCTTCCTGTTGTATCTGCACTCAATACCCTTTTCATTTGTCTTAATGATGAGGGTTGACCTACCTGCCCACCTGTCTGTGATGTCCCTGACAGATTCTTCTTGCGCTAATGCTGTGGAATGCATCTACAATTGCAGTACTCAGGAGGCTAAGGCAGAGGCTAACAGCAAATCTGAGGCCAAACAACCTACCCAGAGTACCACCAGGTATATCTATACAACAAGACCATGTCAATACCTCTTCCCCAGACTGAGATTTTAAATGGGACACAGACTATCATTTCTCTCTCTTGACTGCATTTGCATTCTTTCTTGAAGTATGCTTAGCTCCATCCCTGACTTTAGTTCTCAACTTGTCAGTCAGCGTGAAAGTTTCCAGCCATCCATACTTAATTTGCAATGCTAGAGATTGAATCAAGGGCCCCTGTGCATAACAGACGAGCAGCCTATGACCAGGTTATTTCTATCGCCCCTTAATTCAATATTTATTAAGCTATAATAACCCTCATTGAGATAAAAGCACCAATATAATGATATTTTATGCTAATTCACAAATGCAATTTTTGTAAACACTGAGATGTTCTGATTTTGGCAGTAGGAGGGCTTCAAAGTGAAGAATTTGATCGTTATTTTCTACAAGAACTATCATGTCAAAGAGAAACTCAATAAGTTTGGAATCCATAACAGAGCACCACTTGATGGGTGCTGATAATACTTAAGAACTGGAGCAGCATTGATGGCAAAAGCCTGTAGCAGAGGAAAGTGCCAGCAAGATGACACTATGATGTGGCGAAAGGCAAAACTTCTATTCCCCAGCCCCCCTTTCATTGGGGATGATACCGCAAGAGGCCTGGCAGGTTCATTTAGGGTGGGTCTTTCCTCTCCAGACATCTTAACTGTAGGCATGCCCAGCAGCTTGCCTCTCAGTTGACTATAATCCCATTTAAGTTGACAACAAATTTAACCAGCACATTGCCAAGGAGAAATGTTCAGCAACCCAAGCTCGTGGAGGACAGATCTTCCCCATAGGACAATATCACTCAGACTGCGACAACTCTTAGTCACAGGTGGATGTCTAATGAATGCCATACACACTCTCCATATCTGCCATGCAGCACCAGAAGTTCAAAGCAATAAATCCCAAACAAACAATTTCTCTCTAAACATTAATTGCCTCCAGCTCCTTTTCAGACTACCATTTGCAATGCTAGCAGTGTCAAACACCAAAGGCTTTGCATTTCTTACATTCACAACCTCCTTATGCTTGGCTAACAAATCTAAAGAAGTGTTAGTATTATATCAAATTACTTGAAGGTAGGTGCCTTTTTATTTTTGTCCAACTATGCTGATTCTCATTATACATTTTTGGGGTTATGCAAATTCATAGATATTGAGCATGATATTGCAAATTTCTTCTGACTTTCATCCCTTATGCCTTATGTCCTATGATCTGCACTATATCATATTATGTACCAATTCTTTGCTGTAGCCACCTATTTAAGCCTTTCTTATATGCTCAGGGATTTAGTTACATTCTCTGTAAGATGAACTAGCTGTTTGTTAGACTCCTGTGCTGAAGCTAATGCAGAAGTAGCATCACTGGTTCTAAGTGTTAAGAGAGAAGCAACATTGGCAATGATCAGCCCAACCATACATTTGCTCTGCACCAGAGCACGATCTAATTCTTCCAATATTTGTAAGCCTTTTCCAGAACTCTTTTTCAGGGCTCAGATAAATTTACAGAGATCATAGTAAAAGCTGGCTGATGTACTACCATTACAGATTAACTGTCATACTGTGCAGAAACACAATTGGACAAAAAAACCAATTAGAACAAGAGACATTGAACTCAGTATCATATCCAAGAACAAAGGTAAGATTCCCTATTCATAAAATATTAGATGGGGTAATGTGGGATGTTACATTTACCCTAACCCCAGAACCTGTTACATTTTTTATCCACAGCAAAAATAACATTATACAAGGCAGCTGTCAATTTCCAAATATGTCTCTGAAAATGTCCAGAGCCAGTTCTCCAAATGCACACTGTCATTTCCTCTTATCCAGCATCAAATTGATTTCCAGACCAGTTCATGATTGACTCAGAATAACCAATCACATTAAAGGAAAGAGGAGAATAATTACAACACTTCTCCATTTATTGATTTTTAAAAGCAGGTTCTACAGTCTTCATGTTCTTCTGTCCCACAGGGTCTACAAGCCTGAGGCAAGGCAGCTTGTGCAGTCTGTGATATAGGTATTCCCATCTTAATAAATCACACTATAGTCTTAGAGATATCCTTCCATCGAGTCTTAGGGTACACAGAAACATATCCAGCACTGGTACTATTTCTAGTAAAATAAACATGTAGGTATTACAATATAATAATAAAGCAAGTATCAGTGTAATTCACTATTAAAATACTTTTGATTCTCAGACCAAGAAAATCCTAACAGCTGAGTATTATTAGAGGTCACAAGTACTTCTGGCCAGAAGGATATAGCAAAGGTGGGTCAGGAACATATGCCTAATACAGTTTCTCTGTCTCCGTCGTTAGAGCGCTCAGCAAGATCATGGTGAGCATCACTATTCCTTGCAGCATTAACATGCCTCACCCATTGCTCTGGCAGCCACCACTCTTTCAGTATCCTGTGGAAAAAATACAAAGTTGCCCTCTTTCCCATTTGAATACCAGATCGGGACCATGCCATGTGCCAGTAAGTGGATCCTTCCATTTCACATGGGCATGAGTATGCCTAGTTATAGATTGCCAAAGACATTCAGCAGTAAAAATTTCCTTGGCATCCAAGGTCAAACAATTCAAAATAAAATTTTGTGGTGAAGGAGTACATAACTCCCCTTATTTTAACTCTTTGTAACTTAGTTTTTACAGATTCATTGGCTCATTCCATAATTCCCTGGCCTTGGGAACACGCGAAATTATGTATTTTAAATAGATTATAACTTATATTTTATAGATTTAATTCATATTTAATTTATATTTTAACATTGATAATGTGTAATACATATAATTTCCATTTCAATTATATAATTAATATTTAACACAGATGATTTATATTTACTATATATAATGTTTATCAATGTACATAAATCATAGTCAATGTATATAATTTATATTTAACTTGTATAATTTATATTTAATGTAGATATACACATGTATGTTTGAAGAAACATGTAGTTATTGAGGACCAGTCATCTTCTGATGACACATGAATAAAATATTCATTTTATGTACATGATACAATGTATATATATTCTAACTTGTATAATATGTGTTAGTTTATATAAATTATATTTGGATCCACCTACCTGATTAGACCAAAACAGGCTGGTTTTCTTATCTGGAGTCCATTTGATCTGTGACAGGCAGGTCTGAGTTTTAGGACTCCTGATTTCCTGAAACTTTAGTTTAGAAAAGGATATATACATTAGTGTTTACCATTGTATTGAAATCCGTATTTTAGAAAAAATAGTTAACAAGTGTCTGTTAGACAACACGAGTAGAGAACTAGTCAAAGCTATAGGATTACAGCTATAGATATACAGACTGAACACAGATATTTTTAGAATGGTGCAACATCTTTACGTTTATATTCAGAAAACAACCAAAAGAGAATTTAAAATCTTAAGTTTGTGACTGACTTGTAAACTGCCAATGTTCCATTAACTTATCAGAACTTCATTCATCAGTGTTATAATTCTGGACTTTGAAATTATAATAGCATGGGGGGATCTAAAACTTTTAAAAAATAAATCATTTCTTTCATCTCTATACATAACATTTTATACCTTAAAACATCTTCTTAGACACTCTGAAACTCATAACTTGCATTTTTCAAGTTTGAGCATCTCTACTTGCATTTGCCAACTTTAAATATCATTCATCTGAAGCATTTTTTATTTCTAAATTGTTATCATCCAAGTTCTTCTATATCTTTAACCTTCATCACTTGCATTTACCAATTTCAAACATTTTCCATAAGTATTTTGTACTTAGACCATAACCTGCTGGATTGAGTCATAATTCACTTATGCCAGAGTCTGAGTCTGTCGGTGATCAGGGATGGCCTTCCACACTGCTACCTCCATCACTGCCAGAGTGAGCTCTGGCTGCTGATGCTCAGAACACCGTATCCATACACACTTCCACCATGGCAGTGTGCTGCAGTTGGCTCCTGGAACTACTTTCATTTTTTCTCTTCTTCATCCCCCAGACAGGGGGGAGGACTACTTCCCCTAAACCTATTCTCTCCCCTAGCCCCAGTCAAAGTCCAAAGACTAAAGATATCTCAGGCACATTTCTATACCATGCACCTTATAATATTTTTAAAGTCTTTTTTTAAAACTCTCTTCCAGGTTGCTAAATTTATTGTAACATCCTCAGAAAACCAATGACAAACCTGTTCTACAAATTCTAAAGAATTGTGTGATTGTGGTTGCCCTAATGTGATGAAAAATATTAAGCATTTGCACAAAAAAGCATAGGGCAATTTATAATTTTTCTTTCCTTCCTTCTTTCATTTTTGTCTTCTCTCTTTCTCTTTCCTTTTCTTTTTGACTTTTATTTATTAAAAAGCTCTTTTACAGTTTTCAAGCTCTTACTTTGTCTGAGCTCCCTTATCTCTGGTTCCCTGTGACTTTTACTTCTGAAAGTTACCCTTTGCCAACAATTTCATTTTTCCTGAGCACTAAACTTACAGCAGACGACTTCACTGTACACCCCAGTATAAGAAGATGAGCTTCATACTGGATGCCATTCTGCCAGAGCCAGCCAATACAATGAACACGGGAGCCACAACAGGGGGAGTGAGGATGATTATAAGAAAGGCAGAAAGAAAATGCAAGAGACAGAATACCGGAGAACTGCTAATTAATACCATGCCAGCATGCAAATGTATTTTTTCAGTGTATTTTAAAGGCAAGTAACACAAAGCATGACCAATTCCAGGAAGATAAACAATGACCACAAATGTGGTAAGTTTATGGTACAGAGTATCTACATTTGACTAAGGCAATTTCCTTTATGCTACTAGCCTCTCAAGGACATATATGTAAACAGAGGAAAGGGTATGGTACAATGCACATCTTAATTAAAACCAAAGACTGATGTCAGCAGACTCATTCATGACTAATCACAAGCAAGAAGTCAGCTAAATTTAACTCTGAAAGTGTTTTCCACATTGTAACCTCCCTTCTAGCTTCTTACCACCTACCAGCAGTGGTGGAAAGGATATGTTAATAACACAAAAGGGGTATGTAGACCTGTTTAGAAATAGTTCTTTTGGTCAATTCCAATCTGTTTTTTTCAGGATATCAGCAATTCAGTTCACCCAAATCAGCAGTAGCAGTTCAATCTTGAAGAAACTGTGAGGCCCAGACAATCAGTCCGAGTCTGCAAACAATGACAACAAACTGCCGGAATATCCTAAGAAGTTCTCTGGTGTTTTTCCCTCTGTAAATGACATCAAACAGTGATCAGTGAAGAAGGCAAGGCAAACCAATGCCACAGCATCATCAGCAAAGACCAGTGTCAACAAAATTCAATGAATTCCAGCAAAGAGTGGCAAGGAGAACAAATGCCACATAGTGTTGTTTACTGTCTGTTGAGTCATACTTATATCTTTTCCAAATATCATATGTTCTCTCAAGCTTCTGCTCTAGCAAAATATCACATACCCCCTTTCCAGGCAGCTTTCAGAAAAACACCATGGTGTTTTTTTTTTTTTTTTTTTTGTTTTGTTTTGTTTTCTCAACTAAACATCCTCTTATATGACAGTTTTCCAGAAAAGCATCGCATGACACAACTGAATCTCCAAAGAAACCAGAAATTTCCACTTCACCTATTATCACCTATTTATAGGTTTGGAAATAATCTGAATTGGTTGAAACTGAAGCATCTGAGTTCTTAAGGTGCCAACAGGAATGAAATCTAACTCTACCCTCTGCTCTGAAGTTAAAATTTCTCAAGTGTTAAATGGTTGGAGCATCAACATTTAGCTACAGAAATTAATTGTAGTGGATGGGATCAACTTCTTTGTGTCCCTAGAAAGCAATAGAGTATAAAATCATGCAGTGGGTGGAGAGTAAGAGAGGGAGATTGGTATGGCATGGCTTCTAGTCCATGAGAAGTGGATCCAACAGTCTTCATGAGAACATCAATGCACTATCAGTGATGACAGGTTCCATCTTGGAACCAACATTGTGTCAGACATACCAAATGCCTGTCATGTCATCTGTAACCTTCTTCACATACCTCAGCTGCTCTCACGATGGGACATTATCCAGAGATGAATGAGGTGAAAGCTGGCACAGAGTAGACTATCAGAAAAAGTCTGTACTCATCTAAGTGGCCACTGCAACAAAACACTATATCCGGGGACTTCAACTATGGCATCAATATTCTCATTTCTTTGGGGACTAGAGGCCCAAGGACAAGGTATCAGAAGAATCACCACTCTATGTCCTCCAGTGGCCAAAATTCTGTGAATAAGAATTCCTGGTATCTTTCTCTCTGTGTTTAAGTTTCTCCTTGTGATAAGAACAATAGTTTCACTGAAATAACACTCAACATAATGGCTTCTTAACGACACTGTGCCTGGATACACCCACAAACTGTTTGGTTGTAGTGTTAGGGCTTCAGTGCATGGATGTGTTGGGAATATAGTTTAAGCCAGCACAGAGCTCAAGCTGAAATTCTGTTTTTCTCTGAAAATATGGCACAAGTGTTTTCACTTTGATGTCTGGCTCCAGCTGCTTCAGGCAGGAACATAGACTCATGCTTTGTAAGTAGAAAGTTCCCAGATTGCTGTCTATCAGCATGTTGCAGGATAGAAGTAGTCAACACTTTAGTGTAAAGCAGAATATTAACATAATTAAGCATGTTCCTCTGAAAACCATGCAACATTTTAGTTTAAAATGTACCAGGGCTGAAATAGGTTAATACAAAGCTTGCTGAACAAATATGAGGGTCTGTATTTAAATCTGCAGTCACCCCATAATGCCAGGTGCAATGGTACACCTCTCTAATTCCAGTGCCAGGGAAATTCAGGGGCAGGGAGATTCCTTGATCGCCCTTTAAAAAAACATTACATCTCTGAAAGTTAACCATTCAGAGTAAAACCAGAAAGTACAAATTACCCAATGTTTCCTTTATCCTTATGCAAAGTCTTTACAGATACCCAGCTGTGTGATCTTGACCTTTAAAACTTAGGTCAGTTGGTTAGAGATCTGAGTACAAGAATTAGTTGGGTATTGTTTCTTCATATGTCATATGTGTGTGTAACAATTAATGAAAAAAGGGATCATGAGTTTGAAAGAGAGCAAAAAAGGGTATATGAGAGGATTTGGAAGAAGGAAAAGGAAGAGAAATGGTATAAATTGATTATAACCTCAAAAATAGAGATGGATTGTTCAGATTTATACTTTATATATAGTAATTTAATATTTTAAGAACAACATTATCAACCAACTAAACCCTCTACAACTCCTTGGACTGAAACACCAACAATTGAGCTCACATGGAGAGACCCAAAATTCTGCTGCATAAGTAGCAGGGGATAGCATTGTCTGCCATCAATGGGAGGAGAGTCCTTTGGTCCAGTGAAGGCACATGTTCCCAGTGTAGGGGAATGCCAATGCATTGAGGTGGAGAGGGTGATTGGGAGAGAGAGCACCTTCATGGAAACAAGTGGAAGGGGAAGGAAAATGGGAGGGGGGCGGAGGGGATAACATTTGAAATGTAATCCAATCCAAGAGGATATCCAATAAATAATAAATATTTAATATTTTGTGTAAATTTACTATTAATCTAAGTAATGATAAAAATCACAGTATATCTTAGAGCAGGTAGGACAGGCCCAAATACTGGAAAGAGTCTTTGGATTAAGTGAACCTAAACCCTTCAATTGACTGACTCCAAACTCAGGTTGAACTATCTATGAGAAGCATGTAGAGCCCAAATCTTAGATTTATATCCTCTTTTCAATATACAGACCAATATCTTTCTCTTTTTTCTCATGAAAGTTTGAGGTTTTGAAGTCTTTTACTCTCTATGGTTGCCTGACAGGTGAGGTATTTTGCTCTCCACAGGCTTCTCAGAATCAAGCTCCGGGCACTAAGACACGTGAGACAAGAGATTCAAATGACTTAGATGTCTCTGGGTAGTGATGTTCTAGACATCCCTACATACATATTGATATTTGTCTGTTGAGAATCACATGCCTGGATAAAAATAATGAAAGAGTGTGTCTCTTGGTCACTACTGACAGGTCACAGTAGCCACATTTTCTATAATTTTAAAGATATAAACCTGGACTGGAGAAAAAAAAAAAAAAAACCTCAGAATTTCAAACAAGACCACAGGGCTCAGGATCTCTGGCCAGCATTCTGCTTAGCCACATAATAACACCCTCTTCACTGTTGTCATGACAACAGCCCCATGCTTCCCACTTGAAGCCCACTTCTTCCTTCAGAGGGAAGGCTTTATTTGATGTCTACTGGGAAGCTATAATTTTTTAAACTGTGTAGCTTTAAGGGAAATAAATTAGAACATACCACACCTTTCCTAAGATTAAGGAGTATGAGTCTATGCTAACAGAAAAAGTTATTTGAGCTTTCCTCTTGTGATAGCCAAACATGTCACTACCATAATGTTTGAATTTCCTCTTAATAGTGCTATCAGAGTTTACCAACACTAACCTGGTGCACAGTTCTTGCGAAACGGGAATTCTAGTGTCTTCTAATTGAGTGTCTTCAGTTCTACAAATAATGAGTATTTTTAATGGCGGTAAAGGATTCCACAGTTAGCTCATCTGTTTCTCCTCTCTAAAGTCCCATCAATATTAGGTGTGTGTCCCTGAGAGGGAAACTCTTCTTGCTGAAAGTCATAGTTCGTGTTCTCATTTGTTAGTTCTAAATGTCAACCCCCTAAACCTAGATTCACTTGAGATCCAGTTTTGAAAAATAGCTTAGATCAGACTGGACTGCGAGCTTGTTATGAGGAAGTGTGCTGATTTTAATTTATATAAGAATACCCACCCAATGGTGGCTGGCACCATCCCTATTAGGGCAGGGCAAAGTGGATCTATGCTCTTTAAGTCTGGAGAGAGCTAGATGGAAGTAAGCTAGCAAGCAAGCCAATAGCTGCATTCATTTTTCTGTTTCCGATTATGAATGTAAGGTAAATAACTAATTGAGTTTCTGATTTGATTTCCTCTCGGTGACAATGCTCTAAAAACTGAGATTGTAAGCATGATAAACTCTTCTTCATTTATACTAGTTTTGGTCATAGTGTTTTCTCACTCCAGCAATACTGTAGACCTCTTCCTACTACTGGGGGCTCCCAAGGTTCCTGTATATTGGTCCCCATCTAATGTCAGGTCTAGCTATTTACCTACCGCCCACCTTCTCTGTCAAGTTCTGGGAAAAACTTAATTTGTTCACAAGCAAACACTAGTTCCAGAAGACCTTTATAATATCTTTCACAGCAAAAAAAAAATGCCAAAATGACACCAGAATGAACTGTAAACAGGGCAGTATTAAAATGTTTCCACCGAGCAAATGGGCAGAATATAGTCTTGTCACTCGAGAGAGTAAAATGCTTACCCACATGAAGTTAGAAACTAAGATAAAGCATGTAAGGAGTCAAATAGAAAATAAATAATTTTGCAGAATATTTAATGTGCAAAAATCAAGTAAAATTTAAAATAAGATTAATATAGGTTATCTAGGATTTGGGGGGTGGCTCGGTGGGTAGTGTTTTGAATTAGAATGTTCTCTATAGGCTCCAGAACTTAAACAACTGGTCTCCAGTTAGGAGAGCTGTTTAGAAGATGGACATCCTGGAGTTACAGTATTTAAGAGTTTATATTCTTTCTCCATTTCCTGTTAATGCCCTCTGCTTTGTGATTGTGAGTGAGGCGTGACCTCTCAGATTCCTGCTCCTGCTGCCATGCCTGCTGTTTACTGCTGTGTCCCCATCACCACAATCTCTGGAACAATAAGCCCAAATTTCCTTAAATTGCTTTTGCCCTTGGAGTTTCATCACAATAGAAAGTGGCTAGACAGGGAGTTACTGCATGAGCGCAAGGGCCTGAGTTTGAATTCTCAGAATTCGTCACATTTAGAATCCACTCTTTTATGCAAGATCAAGACAGTTAAACCCATAGCTTCCAATCTGAACTGGACCTTCCATTTACAAGTGACAGGACGTAGATGGTACTCAATGACAAAAACGTTGTGACAAAACTTAGCCCACAGCTGAACCATCAACACCGTGATTTTATTAAAATCTCCCACACACCAGTGTTTGTCATATCTCTACCCGATCTCCTCTACGATCTTCAATGTTTACACAAATGTGCCTTGATGCAGATCTGTGGGAGGTGGTGTCAAAAGGGATGCCTAACAGTTTGAGCATCTGGGACTAATGAGCTATTGAAAACACTTGGCTTATGTGTGACCAATCTGTTTCTGAAGACTTTGAGTGCTGACTGTATCAATAGAGATAGACTGTGATGGAAAACATTCACTGTCATTCCCACAACACCCTCGGATGTTTAGGTCAGGAAGCAAGAAGGTCACACACAACAGTGAGGATGGATGCAGCTTAGAAACATACAACCCAGTGCTGAAGTTCATAGATAGTAAGTAGTTAAGGAGGGCAGGTGTGCAAAATATGCATATACCTTGTCCCTCCTTCTGTACTTGCTTGCAATATTTGAGGTTCATTATAATACCCATATGCTCTTCCTCAAAGAACTTATGCTATAGTAGCATGATTAATTTTATATGACCGATTTAAAATATGATCAAATTACTTGGTACGTGATATGTAGACACGATTTCATAGTTCTAACTAGGTAAGAAACTAAAATAACCATAAAATTAATTCATTTATAAGAACATTTCTACAATTAAAATATATGCACTCACTTTTAAACACACGTAAACAAAATGGCTTGTAAGAAATGTATCTAAATGTTTACAAGTGCCTGCGAGATGGGAAGACACTGTAACTACAAAGGAGGGTAAATGTAAAATAAAAGGATTGTTGTACAAGTGAATCCCATGAATGCACCATAAACTGTAGAGGATTGCACATAGGAAACAGAAGAACAAGGAGAAAAAGAGGAGGAGGAGAAGAGGAGGAGGAGGTAAAGGGAGGAGAGGGATATCTTAGATTACTTTTCTGTTGCTGTGACAAAAACATGATCAAAGCAACTTATACAAAAGTATTTCATTGGTTTACATTTCAGAAGGTTTGACACCATGATTGTACAACAAAGGCTTGGTAGTAGGAATAATAGGAACTGCTGAGAGCTCACCTCTTGATCTGGGAATGGTGGGAGACTTTTTAAATCTCAGAAGTTTCCTCTCCTGCCATTATGTCTCATGGCACAGCCCTTCAAGAAGGTGACACCTAATCCTTGACAATAGACCCACAAACTAAGGAACAACTATAAAAACATATTAGTGTAGGTTGGGTGCATTCTCATTCCAACTATCACAGGAAAGGACGTAGGGAGAAGGAGGAGGCAAAGAGGAAGGGGAGAAAAACAGGGGTAGAAGAGGACCACAGAAAGAAGAAGAAACATCAAACATCAAAGAACACCTCTAAACTCAACATGGATTCAGCAACAACCAATCAGAGCATACTGGTCTTCATTCCCATCTAGAATGACCTAAACTTCTGATCTAAGATATGAGCCTTAGGAGAAAACACTGGTAAGAAGTGAAAAGAAGTGGACAGTGGCTTCCAAAGAAATAATTACTAAAACCACAGCGATATGGTAAGAAATGTCTGGTGACAGTTATGAAAATCAAGCACATAGGAGAGGGTCTATTGATCCTCTTGTTTTTCAGTTGAGTAAATTACATATTTGGTTGTCCTTCAGCTAGTTGAATGTGTTGAGATAACTTGTGCCTGTTCCTGGATTAAGGAGCCACTAAGCAACAGAATATCTATCATTAGTGTGAATAAAAAAATTCTTAATACATTCACTAAGTAAACAGACATATTTCTTCTTTTTCTTTTTTTTCAGGAATGTTGAGATAATTTTGTTATTTTATTTTATTTTATTTTATTTTTATTGAATATTTTATTTATTTACATTTCAAATGTTATCCACTTTCCTGGTTTTCCCTCTTCAAAAACCCTATCCCATCTTCCCTCCCCAACTTCTGTGAAGGTGCATTTCCACCCTCCCACCCACTCCCAATTTACCCTTCTGGCATCTTACTCCTCTGGGGCATCAAGCCTTCACAAAAACAAGGGCCTCTCCTCCCATTGATGCCAGAAAAGGCCATCCTCTGCTACATCTGCAGCTGGAGCAATGGGTCCCTCCATGTGTACTCTTTGGTTGGTGATTTAGTCCCTGGGAGCTCTAGGGGGTCTGGTTGGTTGATATTGTTGTTCTTCCTGTGGGGTTGCAAACCCCTTTAGCTCCTTTAGTCCTTTCCTTAACTTCTCCATTGGGGTTCCCATGCTCAGTCCAATTGTTGGCTGCAAGCATCCACATTTGTTTTTATCAGGCTCTGGCAGAGCCTATCAGGAGACAGTTATATTAGGCTCCTGTCAGCAAGCATTTCTTAACATTAGCAATTGTATCCCTAGGGTGGTCACTCTCTGGATGGCCTTTCCTTTATTCTCTGCTGTACACTTTGTCCCCGTGTTTTCTTTAGACAGGAGCAATTCTTGCTTAAAAATTTAGAGATGAGTGGGTGACCCCATCCCTCAACCAGGGGCCTGGTCTAATTTCTCAATATGGTCTTTCCAGGTTCTCCCTAACCTTTGTTGGGCCTTTCACCTAATCTCATTCCCTTTGGGTCCTGGGAGCTTCTTGCTTTCATGGTATCTGGGACTTTTTGGTGACTACCCCTAGTTCCCCATCCCCCATTGCTACAAACTTTGTTCAGTTTCCTGATCTTCTGTATATTATCCCAGTCTCCTCCCATACCTGATTTTTTGTCCTCTTTTTTCCTTCTCCATTCTTTCTTCCCCTCAAATCCCTCCCATCTTCTACCTCCTGGGAGTATTTTGTTCCCCCTTCTAAGAAGGTCTGAAGCATGCACACTTCAGTCTTCCTTCTTCTTGAGCTTCATATGGTCTGTGAATTGTACCATGGGTATTTAGAGCTTTTGGGCTAATATCCACTTATCATTGAGTAAATACCATGTGTGTTATTTTGTGTCTGGGTCACCTCACCAAGGATGATATTTTCTAGTTCCATTTATTTGCCTGCGAATTTTATGAGTTCATTGCTGAGTAGTACATTGTATAAATGCACCACATTTTCCATATCCATTCCTCTGTTGAGGGACATCTAGATTCTTTCCAGCTTCTGGCTATTATAAATAAGTCTTCTATGGACATAGTGAAGCATGTGTCCTTGTTATATGTTGGGGCATCTTTTGAGTATATGCCCTGGAGTAGTATAGCTGGGTAAGCTGATATTTCCACTGTACAACTGAATATGAAAGTCCACAGAATGCTATCAATGTTCAAAGGTTTCTGAATGCAAAATGAAGCAAATGAATTAAAAATCAAATGCATTATTTAGGAGATATTGAGACAGCTTCAACACATGCACCCCCGCTTTGCTGTACTTCTGCATTGGTTCTGAGCACCCAGCATTCACTGCGCCTCCACTACAGAACACCAGGGAAGACTGCCTAAAATCTTTTGGCTTATGTTGGAGACTCTATATGTTAAGACCTGTAGTCTTTTTACTCCAAGCACAGGCTTTTGTTCTTTTATTGAAGCATAATAGTTTAATCATAGCAAACAAAGACTTCTGACATCATCTTATCATCTTTCCTAGGCATATCTTTGGATTGTCTTGTGCTTACAATATTTGAATTTCATTGAAGACACCATTTACTGAACTCAAGATTGGGATTAGGGCAGAATTTCCAAAGATCTCTGAAACAGTGACCAAAAACCCCATCTACCACTTTGCACTGTGTGTTCACATAAAGCTGTATTCCGCTGACTATTGTTAATGTATTAACTGGGCCTGTTTCCTGCTGAAGGTGTTTCAGGACCATGTGGAGTTGTTAGCCCTTGTGTAATTCTGTGCAGAAAACAAACAGACAAATGCATTCACCTAATTAATATGTGTGCTCATATTTGATATATGCTAAATTATATGCCTGTCCAAGACTTGTTTTCGTGTAAATTTATGTTATTATTCACTAATGTTTGATTTTTGCATTTATTACAGGCCCAGAGTATGTTCTCTCTACCCCTCCCTCCCCCTTCCTTCCTCCCTCCTTCCTTCTCTCTCTCTCTCTCTTTCTCTCTCAAATAGAAGAAAGAAAGCCAAAGTGTCTCATGCTAGAAGGACCACCCAGGGAACATGTTTAAGAGGCCTTTGCAGGCAGCTTGGAGCCTCACCCAACTCAGTAAGTGAAAAACTCTGAACCTAGGATCATCCAGCACAGCAATGCACACACTTCATTGTGATGTAACTCACATACCATACTTCTCAACAATTTGAATCCTGAAACATAATGGCTCTTACTGTATACACAGGGTTGTTCAACAAACAGCCCCAAAATACAATTATTTCATGAGGATCAAGAGCCCTCACTCCTATTCCCTGCTCCTAGCTCATGCAGCCAGTAATGTGCTTTCTGTGTCTCTATAGGTTAGCCTGAGATGCTTCAGATATTCTGAATGGTAACATATGGTCTTTGTAATTGGATTCCCTCATTTGCATAATGTTTTCAAGATCAGCTATTATTGTATGTGCTTAGTAAGTAGCCCCACCCCCACCCTGCAAAAATTGAAAAAGAAAATGAAGCCTGTGTGCTGAGCACAGATTGTTTTCTATATGATCTACTTTGTGCTCTCTGCTTTATTCTCCTTTTGGGTTATTTCGGTTGTTCTGGAACCTCTCTGGTGTTTCCAGATAAAGGAGGAGTGTATTTCTGTTTGCCAGCTTTTCACCCCCTCATCCCAGTCCCCTCCTCACTCCCACCCCTTTCTGCCAGAATCACAAGAGCTTTCTGGGCATGCGTAATTGCCCAGAGGCTGAAAAATCATGAAGTGTTGCCATACTGCAGAGATTCGAAAGAGGGGTGTGGAATTTCAGTCTTCTAGAGTCATGACTTTTGGATTGTAGACAATGCCATTCTTGGTAGTAAATCAACACTTCTTTACCTCTAAATGCCCCCTTTTTAGTTTATACACAAAGGACACATTATTGAAGCCACCAGGAAGGCACATCCCAGTTAATTGGATATGAACTGATTATGAAGATATTTTATTAACAGTAGACCATGAGCAGCAGGAGCTCAAATTAAAGAAAGGCTCCCCAGTAACATTTCATTTACCTCTGGTCCCTCAAAGACAGCCTCTCATCATAACCACACACACACACACACACACACACACATACACACGAACACAGACACACATACACAGACAAACACATAGACACACATACACGGACACACATACACACAAACACATAGACACACAAGCACACACACATACGCACAGACACACTTACCTCAAAATGACCTAAAGTTGTTGTTTTCTTGTTCTCCTTTGAGTATAAGTAACTTGTTTTTATTTTTTTGTTTTGTTTCCTCCTTCTGCTCCCCAGAATTTCACATAATGTTTGGCAAGTAAAAGAATTCTAATATATGTGGAAAGGGGAAGGAAGGAGGAAAAGGAAGAGATGATATAAGGGAGAGAAGGAGGAAAGAGGGAAAAGAGGAAGAGTAAAGGAGGGAAGGAGAAAATGGAAAACAATGGAGAGAAAAGGCAGAGAGAAGGAAGAAAGGAAAGGAGGAAAAAAGGGAATGAGGACCCGGCAAGAGAGAAGGAATCAAACTTGTAAGTGAGCCAATTAAAACAATTTTCTGTTTTAAAAAATAATACTATTTTTAAGGACTTCTGCAAGAATTACTTCTCTTGAGATTTCTTGTATATGTGGAAATCAAACTGTGGTCCAGAATGACAAACTGACCAATTGTCTTGGAGAAGCTTAGGAAACATTGAGCAGGACTCATCTTGTTGGAACCAGTCTTATTTTTTTTTCTTCTTTTTTATTATTGGATATTTTATGCATTTATATTTCAAATGTTACTCTCTTTCCTGATTCCCCTTCTCCCATACCCTCTCTCCCTGCTTCTATTAAGATGCTTCCCCTCCCACCCACCAACGTCTATCTCACTTCCCTGGCATTCCCTTACACTTGGGTATCCAGACTTTACAGGACCAAGGATTTCTCTTCCTATTGATAATATTTAAGGCCATCCTCTGCTACATCTGCACCTCAGCTGGAACCATGGGTCCCTTCATGAGTGTACTCTTTGGTTAGATGTTTAGTTCCTTGGAGCTTGGGGGGGGGAATTGGTTCCTTGTTATTGTTCCTCCTATGGGGTTGCAAATTCCTTCAGCTCTTTTAGTCCTTTCTCTAACTCCTCCTTTGTGGTCCCCATGCTCATTCCAATGGTTGGCTGCAAGCATCCTCATCTGTATCAGTAAGGCTCTGGCAGAGCCTCTCAGGAGACAGTTGTATCAGGCTCCTGTCAGCAAGCACTTATTGGCATCAGCAATAGTGTCTAGGTTTGATGCCTGCATTTGAGATGGATCCCCAGGTGGGGCAGTCTCTGCATGGCCTTTACTTCAGTCTCTGCTTTACTCTATGTCCCTGTATTTCCTCTAGAAAAAAGCAAGTTCTGGGTTAAAATTTTGAGAAGGATGGGTGGCTCTATCCCTCAACCAGGGGCTTTGTTATGGTTACGGTCTCTACCAGCTCTCACTTCCCTTTGTTGGGCATTTCAGCTAATCGTATTCCATTTGGGTCCTGGGAGACTCTTGCTTTCCTAGCATCTGGGACTTGCTGGTGGCCACTCCTAATGCCCCAGCTCCCTTTGCTACACACCTCTGTTAAAATTCCTGACCCTCTGTGTATTATCCTTGTCTCTTCTCATACCTGAACCTGCACCTGTTTTGCCCCTTCTCTTCTTCTCTTCTTCCCAAATCCCTCCCACCCTTTACCTCCTGTATTTTGTTCCTGCTTCTAAGAAGGACCAAAGCATCCACACTTTGGTCTTCCTTCTTCTTGAGCTTCATATGATTTGTGAGTTGTATCATAGGTAGTTAGGGGTAAATAGAGCTTTTGAGCTAATATCCACTTCTCAGTGGGTATATATCATGTGTGTTCTTTTGTGTTTGGGTTACCTCCTTCAGGATGATATTTTCTTCTATTAATTGAACTTATTTTCTTAAAAATTATAAAAACAATACCCTTAACAATAGTCACAAATAATATGAAATACCTTAGTTTGACAGTAACCAAGCAAGTGAGAGATATTTATGACAAGAACTTGAAGTCTCTAAGGAAAGAAATTAAGATCTCAGACTATGGAAAGATCTCCCATGCTCCTAGATTTGCAGGATTAAAATAGTCAAAATGGCCATCTTGGAAAAAGCAGTCTGCAGATTCAATGCAATTCCATCAAAATTACAACTCAATTATTCAAAGAGTTAGAAAGACCAATTTTTAAATTTATTTGGAATAACAAAAAAAAAAAAAAAAAGATAGCAAAAACTATTCTCACAATAGAAAAAAAAAAAAAAAAAAAAAACTTCCAGGGGAATCATAATCCCTAACCTCAAGCTATATTACAGAGTAATAGTGATAAAAACTGCATGGTATTGATCCAAAGACAGGAAGGTAGATCAATAGAATAGAATTTAAGATCAAGAAAGGAATCCACTCACCTGTGATCTCTTAATCTTTTACAAAGACATAGAAAAAGGACAGCAATTTTAACAAATGGTGATCGTCCAACTTGTGGTCAGCATGTAGAAGAATGCAAACCTATCTACTCTTATCTCTTTGTACAAGACTCAAGTCCAAGTGGATCAAGATACACTAAAATTAATATAAAAGAAAGTGGAGAACCTCAAATACATAGACATGGGGAAATTTCCTGAACAAAACACCAATGGCTTATGCTTTAAGATTGAGAATTGACAAATGGGACCTCATAAAATTGCAAAGTTTCTATAAGGCAAAGGACACTATCAATAGGACAGAAAAGCAACCAACAGATTAGAAAAAGAACATTACCAATCCTACATCCAAAAGAGGGCTAATATCTAATATATACAGTGAACTGTATATAAGACTTTAGACTCTAGATAATCAAATAACCTCATTAAAATGGGGTACAGAGCTAAACAAATAATTCTCAACTGAGGAATATCAAATGGCTGAGAAGCACCTAAAGATATGTTCAAGATATGTAGTCATCAGGGAAACAAATCAAGACAACCCTGAGATTCCACCTCATACAAGTCAGAATAGCTAAGATCAAAAACTCAAATGACGGCAGATGGTGGCAAAGAAGTGGAGAAAGAGGAAAATTCCTCCATTGTTGATGGGATGGCAAGCTGGTGCAACCACTCTGGAAATCAGTCTGGAAATTCCTCAGATAATTGGACATAGTACTACCTGAGGACCCAGCTATACCACTCCTGGGTATATACCCAAAATATGCTCCAACATATAACAAGAACATGTTTCACTATGTTCATAGCAGCCTTATTTACAATAGCCAGAAGCTGGAAAGAACCCAGATGTCTTTCAACAGAGGAACTGATACAGAAAATGTGGTGCATTTACACAGTGGTTATTAAAAACAATGACTTCATGAACTAAAAACTTATTACACTGCTGTGTAGTTTTCATAGCCGTATTGCACCATAGGAGCTCAACTAGGGTTCTTTTATGTGCACAAATGGCCTGAGACTTTTTTTTTCCAATTTTTTCCTGGACCTTTCACTAGTAGTTGTGAATCATTCCTAAAGCCAAAGCTGGTAGGAGACCATCCCTGTGGCAATTGGCTGTATTTGTCAGGACTGAGTCAGAGACTTCTCAACAAGGGGAAGCCTCCTGCCAGTGGACCCTTTGATAAAGAGATATGCTGCTTTCACTCAAAAAATAAATAGAAATAAATAAATAAAAAGAAAGAAAGAAAGAGAAAGAAAGAAAGAAAGAAAGAAAGAAAGAAAGAAAGAAAGAAAGAAAGAAAAATGTGTTGGGGGAGGTGTCACTATCAGCAAGTGATCAGAAACAGAAATCCTCTAAGAGAGTCTTGTAGTGACCTCACCATCACATAATACATTTTAGTAGGAAAATGAGAGATACTGGAATCCTGACCAGCCTTTATCAGAGGTGACTTTTAAAGTTGGAAAGTTCTAGAAGTTCTGCTGTTAACTCTGCTTCCCTAGGTGCTTTTCTCTGGTGGCATTGAAGATCCAGGACAGAAATGAAAAGTGAGGAGAACAAAAGGGAAAGTAGGCATCGTGTCAAGCACTGATGGCTGTCCATGGCTCCCATGTGCCCTGCTTGCTGCCAGCTCTGCTCCTGTGCCAGCTGGTGGCATCATCTGTGGTGAGGGCTGGAAGGGAACCCATGTGTCAGGACACTGCCCAGGCCAGATGGAAGGAGGGCTGAAGATGAGAGGAGAGCCATGCATGGCTGGTGGAGCGGCCACTGTTCCACTTGGCTCAGTGTAGGCATGGATGAAGAGGAGGCAGAGAGGATGGAGAGTCCCAGACACATTTCCCCAACTGGCCATCTGGTTCACCATCATGAAAAACCCACATTGTGTTCTCTAGGAACTGCGATTTGGAATGTAGTTAGTTTGCAAAACTTTTTCTCTTTCTGAGATGCAAACCCATGGACTGACCACAGTGTCAGCAGGTTCATTTCTCCCCCAAGCTTAAGGTATTAAATTTCAATAATTGACTGCAGCATCCCAATCTTACCATGTCAATAGCTAGTTCTGAAAAATATGTTATTCAATCACTACTTCTTGACTGCTTCCTCAAGGCTGATACAGGATATTGAATTCTGAATTCCTGTTCAGGGAATGTTTTAAAGGAACTGGCCTTTGACACAATGAGGCTCTGATGTGATATGTGTTTTCAACTTCCCAACGAAGACAACAAACATATTGAGGCATTCTCATACAAACATTACCACGAGTTTTTTTTTTTTTTTTTTTTTTTTTTTTTTTTTTTTTTTTTAACTAGTAATTTTCAGCTGCCTTAGCAAATGGCTCACACTCGGATTCCAGTGATTGAGGAATGCCTGACTTGTAATCATCTAGAGCTAATGTGTACATTCAGGATGGTGAAGCCACTTCACATACCAGCTGGTGAGAATATTCCAGAGAAGAGGCAATGTTGAAGAGTCATCTTGTGAAGAAGTTCAGTAAGATTCTTTCACATCATAGAGGATGCTAGCCCCCCCCCCTGGACTTTGAACATTCCCTTATGCAGAGGGCAGCTGTGTGATCCACTGGCCATTGGAGCTGCACAGACTTCTGAGATTCTCCTGGCTACTCCCCACAATCAAAGGAAGGAAGCCAAATATGATAGGAATGGGACTTTGTCTTTAGTCTAGGCACAAGGCTCACCTTGTAGATGTGGTCTAGTGTGCCTCCAATATAACGCCATTCTCTAGGAAAACACCAAACCAAGGCACTGAAAATTTGATTCTTGAGAATAATCTTATTGAGACATTGTGCTCCTAAAGCAAGCAGAGATAATTTGGACTAGGAAGGTGACTTGGGGCAAAAGTGCATGCAATTATAAAGTATGCTTGCACATAAGTAGATACTTGTATAAGGATATGAGTTTGATCCCCAGAACCCATATTTGAAGCAACAGCCACAAAATAGTGTCATTTATAACGCTGGTACAGTGGGGGTTGGGGGGGAACAGGAGGAACTCTGAATCTTTCTGGCCAATGGGAATATGTCTAGTACCTGAGGAACAATACCTAAGATTGTTGTTCACTGGCCTCCCTGCACACACACACACACACACACTCACACACACACACACACACACACACAGGCACGCACACACACATGCACACGCACACTCACGTGCACAAAAAGTAAATGATTTTATTTATATCTATTAAAATGAAGAGAGTCCTTCTCTCAGCTCTTCAATGACAGTCAGAAACTCACTGCCAGGATCATGTACAGAAGCTACATCTGATTTTTGTAATCCTGAATGCTAAACCTACATTCCCCAGATGTGCCTTAATTTTAAATGAAATTTGTTCTTTTCAAATATGGCCATTAAAGACAGACCGAAGCTGTTCAAAGCAAGGATTCCCAAGCCCTAACGACAACTTGAAAACAAAGAAGGTATGTCATTTAGTAAGTGGCACAAAGCATGGGCGGCCAAACCATGCTCGGGCTTGGCGCTATGTGTAGGGGACTCAAGATGTCCATCTTGAATTGATATTTATTTGAATGTAAAAGTTCTTTTATAAACCTTAAAAAATGTACCTTAATATTTTGCAGAAGAATATCCTGTGTCATTATATACATGTATAGAAAGAGCCAGGTATATGGAACCATTCAGATTAGAAGCCCTTTCAGCATGATTTGTATATGTAATGTGACTTGGACTATGTTTTACACATTTTAACTTAGATAAAAACTCAATCGTATTTTTCTAAGCCCCTCTCTCCATAATTCTTAATCCCACGTGCATTTTAAAGGAAATGAATTCCGTGTGTTTCTTATTCTGTACACTTAACTCGTCAAGCAATGCTTTGTAAGGAGCCTTTGATATCCAAGAAGCCCTTTGAGTCTTTTTATGGGACTTTTTAAGCCTTTCTCCTCTGAAACAGGAAGTCATGTTTGGCCACAACCAAAAGAACTCACATACCAAATGGTTTAAGTTCAACTTAAAAAGGCCACACCATGGGGCTCGGATGGTCGCAACATGGTAACACATGTTCTCTGTCCTCAGAGAAAAAAGAGGTAGGGTTTTGATCTCCTCCAGGGCCAAGAATAAAAGAGCATATATGTAAATGCTAGATGATGTAAAAAATTTAACAAATAGCAATATCATTTTGAAATTAAAAATAAAAAAATAAGCCCTTCACCTTCCTAGATGCCTGGGATTTTGTATGCTGACTTGTGTATACCCTTATTTATTTACATGTGTTTTATAAAGGGTGATGGTGGAGGTGTGGTTCCAATATGCACACGGCATATTACTTACATCTGACCACACTTGGGGCCAACTGCATAATCTGGTTATTTCTGATTTTTTTCTGCCCACACATTTCTTTCAACTCTGTTTTCCACTGTAGTCATGATCCTCAGATGATAGGAGTAGATTCTTCAGTGAACTAGTTTTCTCTAGCTCCATGGAGAAGTCCTGCAGCTCATTTTAACAGAGACATCTGTGCCTACACTCTAAAATGCTCCACAAGTTTGTCCAAGAGTGTGTTATGGGATAGTGGGGAAATGTTGGAACCACACACACACACACACACACACACACACACACACACACACACACACACCCAAGATAATGACATAGAATATCAAAGGAATCTAAGCCAGGCTTAAGCTTAAATTATGTTTCTCTTCATTAGGCATCAGATTAAACCTACAGTGACATTCTACAATTAAATAAAAACACACATATAATGCTCATTTTAATTTCAAATTATAATACAACTTTTAAAAAGTAGCTTGCATATATCTCCCTATAAAATGTGTCTAGCAAAACAATATGAGGACTTATCATACAACAGGCAGGAAACTCATTTGGACTTAAGTGGAACATACATCTTCACAGATCATACTTACACTGAAAAAGACCAAGGACAGTTTTCAGTATGACCACAGGATACTGCCATGCCTGGAAGAAGGCACTCACAGATCTACTTTCCCAGCATCCTTCTCTGATGGAGCTTGAATGACCCTTGGGGTCATTAATCACTGCAACTTCCATTTGGATATTTTTCTAATGCCTTCCAGTTTGTTGTCTTTCGAGATCCTTGAAACAGCCTCCAGAAGAAGATGAAACAGGTATTAATATGGTTGTGTGACAAGAAGAAAACCAGTTGAAATGAATTTAACTAACTGCCCTTCAGGTATAGTTGTAGTCCGTTGGTAAGGAAGTAGATACCCATGCACAGATGAAAGAAGCTGGCACTGCCCAAAGGCCTTCAGAGGGTTGTTGCAAAATGGCATGAAAATGACGCTAGAGCCCAAGGTGTAGAGGAAGCTTGCCTGAGTTTCCATGACAGGCAGGTAGCACCAAGATCCTCCATTGCCTGACTCTTAGACTCCTCATCACCTCCCAATAACTCTTCAAACAATTCCCTTCTTCCAGTGTGGGCCATCCATAAACTCGAATGTCCAGTCCCTGTGTGCTGCACTCCCAGGTGTGTCATGGTGGCCTTGCCAGAGGCTGTTCAGATTGGACTTCAAACAAAATTTAAGCCTGTGTTCAATGCACCTGCCACCATCCTTCAGTTAGATCTGTTGGCGCTGTGAGCACAGCAAAACCTTGTGGCTAACAGCTCAAGGTTACACTAGAGTGACAAGTACCTGTAAGAAGTAAAGTGGACAGAGAGAGGACACTGAGAGAGACCTGGGATTGACACTACCTGCCTTTTAGATATGTCTAAGGGTCCCTTCTCTTCATCCTCTTGGTTTCAGGTTGTTACACAAATTTCATACATTGATTTTGCATAAACAAGGGGTCAGATTTTAATAAAACAATAATAAAACTATAACATAATAACACATTAAATTATAAGTTTTGAGCTCTTTAAGAGATAATTTAACTAGGTAATTTAAATGACGGTGATTTAATTTTTTTTTTGAATATGGTCTTGTTATGTGGCCCTGGCTAACCTTAAACTTATGATGTAGATCAAAGTAGATTTGAATTCACAAAGTTCTACTTGCCTCTTTCCCATAGTGCTGGGATTGCAGGCATGTTTTCATCTTTCTTCAAATGAACTAGAAACAAGTGGTACTACCACAGTTCATCCCTATATCTAAGTAAGATGCCAGAAAGGGATGCTGTCATCATCCCTGACATGACATCATCAGCTCTCATTGCAAAGTGACCAGAAAATATTCTCCATAAAGATAAACAGTGGGGTCTGTCAGAATTTTACCAAAAAAATGCACAGGAAGACAGAATCACAGAGTCAATGATGGGTTCTTATGTCTTTAACAGCTGGACAACAGAGAAAAGGGGTTGCTTCAGCATCAGTACCACGATGGAAGAAAATAAGGAACAGGCCAATCTTAAAACTTCTGGCATGAGCTGGTGTGTACTAATGAAGAGTCTTTCTGCTGGTTTGTTCTGCTTCTTCCCACTAAAGCAACTGTTTTTAACACAAGTTGCTCGAGAGGTAGTGGAGCTGAATGAAGCGGGTTACAGAGACCACTCTGCCTTAAGATGGGGACCTCTGTCTTGCTGCTGTCCTTACACCATGCGCCTATGTTTTTTGATCTTCTGGACCCTGGGATGAGCAGGAACAGATGTGAGGAGATGTGAGGAGGATAAAACCCCTTGGACATCTTATGGCCAAGCAGTAGACAGCTAAACCAGCCAGCACTAGGTCACTGCAGAGGAGAGACAAGTAGCCTAATAAAGGACCTTCAGAGAGTACTGGGAATCAACTACAGTGACATCTGAGTTTTCGATGCAAAAGCAAGAGTTTCCCTGACCTAGAAAAAGAAAAGTACACAAGTACAGACACAAAGTGGGCTTATTCAGAAATATTTTGTCATCATTAAGAACAAACTATATTTATTAAAGGAGTTGGGGAAATGGCTCGGTTTCTAAAAGATTGAGTCTGAGCCTTGGGATCTATGTATAAACATTGGATAGTTTCGGTCTTGAGGAGTTAGAGGTAGAGAATCCCTAGGGTTTTCCAGTCAGCCAGCTTAGTCTACTTGGTGATTTCCAGGTCATTAACAGACTTCATCTCTAAAACCAAAGTAGACAACAGCCTAGGAATGACACTTGAACACAGAGATGTAACACACACAGGAGTTCCAATCCAGAAATGTATGAAAGTAAAGGCATTCTAGTACTTGATAAAATACTAAGGAAATCATCTATGAAGATCCTTACTATAAGAGAGCAATGCAGCTCAAATAGAATCCAGTAAAGGCAGCTGGAAGGTTCTAGCAAGGAGCAGAGCAGGAAGTGTCTGGCTATGCTGCCCTGTAGAGACTCTTATTTAAGACAAGCAAGACTTAGAGAGCAGAGAATATGGGCAAGGATTTCTTCAGAGTTCAGCATTAGAGAGAACAGTACAGTGTAGCTTGGCTAAGACAGGGCTGGGTGAGCTATAGCCAGGAAAGGGGGTTAGAGAGGAGTTTATTGAACAAGAGGGCTCAGAGGAGCCTGCGTGAAGGGTGGTTAAGACCACAGACTCTACTAAGCAGTATAAAAGGTGCTTTGATAGAGAAGAGATCCGCTGAGATGCTACACACACTAGTAGAACCCTGAGGGATTTACATAGTTAAGAGAGGGGGCAGGGTTTTCATACATTAAAATGATCTTAGCAATGACTTTAGAAAAAGAAAAAATGCATATGATGCACACTTTACTATCAGCAAGCTGCACTGATTTCAGAAGGAATGGCCAAGCTGTTCTCACACTTGGCAGGAAGTCCCAAGAAAATGAACTGAAGTGTATGTAGCTCAGTGGGGCAGGGAGGGAGCACTAGCCTAGAAAGTAACTATGATTAACTTTCCAATGATACCACTGAAAAATAATGATTATATAAATAAGCAATAAAACTTTAAAAGAACGAAAAAGAACATATGTTCTTTTTTATATGTTCCTCAGAAGGCATGGACTTCAATGAGAAAGAGTAAAGTGAACAAGCTTTCCATCCTGATATGAAACACAGCAGTCATCCAGCCACACAAGGGAGCAGCTTTGAAAATAGGCCTTTCTTACAAATGTTCCTTAATGAAACTTACAGCTCAGCACCAGCTCTAGGCATTCACCACTCAAGACGGCAGCACTTCTAAATTTTACACAATCAAAATGAGAATCCCAAGGTTGGGGCTTCGACTCTGTTGGTAGACAGCTTACTTAGAGTGCACAAGTCCCTGGATTTTATCCCCAGCCTTGTATAATCTGAGCACTGTAGTTCATTGTAGTGCATGCTAATCATTCTAGCACTTGGGAAGGAGTCAGGAGGATCCAACTTCAAGGTTGTCCTCAGCTACATATTATATCCAAGGTCAACTAGGATGCCTGAGATCCTCTTTAAAAAATTAAAAATGAAGCAGGATTAAAAATGAAACAGAATAACAGTGCTGGATTTGTGAGCATGCTGTGTTTAATTTAAAGAAGGTTCCTTAAAAAGTTTCCCATTGACAAGTTAACATATTCATTCCCCTGAGATGGATCTGGCTTAAAGTGGGCATGTTCTTCTACTGTGTAATAGCAGCATTCCAGACTCCAACTTGAATGCGCTCAGTCCCTTTTTCTCTTCCTAGAATGTTCCTTGAAAGACGTGCATCCCTGTCTTCCTGTAAATGCCAGAGCCCCATTTCACACTCAGAACCCAAAGGACCATCTCAGGATCACAGCACCAAGCCACTGTTCTTCAACCTCAGGATTCTTTCCTATCTGTTTGTTATTCATTGTGTAATCAACCCTAGACCATAGCCAAAAGTGCTCCGTGATACTGTGAACATGGCCTTGAAAGGAATTAAAGTGAGCAAATGTAAGTTAGGATAGCCTGCCCACCACATAGCCACAATGTACACATAGGCACAGACCCTGTATTCACTGTTCCCATATTAAAAGCACAACCATACTTTCCATCCAGTTTATTTGTGGGGTCTCCTTCAAATGGCCTATAAAACTGGGGAACCTGGACAGCTTTCTCCAGGGGATCCATAAACTATAGCAGCTGACCCTGGTAAAATCAGTTATAAGGAACCTTAGGAATTACAGCTTGGCTTGGCCAGTATTTATTGCCTGTGTAATGTATAGAAACAGTGGAACAGAAAGGCTCAAAGTTTCCATCTGTGCCAGATTACAACGCCATGCATGAGAAGAAGGGCTGTGTTTAATCTAAAATGGTGGTAGTCCTGTAAACCTCCCCTTTTTTGATACCACAGCCTACCACACATGATACATGTACTATCTTCACACTACTCTTAAATATGCTTCTTTTCAGCTCTGAGAGCTAAAAATGTTCTATTTCTTGGGACTACAGCAAACATATCAGATATTTATTAACTCTCTCTCCTCCCCTCTCTTTTTCCATCCCTCCCTCCCCTCTCTCTTTTCTCCCTCCCTCCTTCCATCCCCCCCTCTGTCTCCTTCCCTTCCTCCCTACCACCCACCCTTTCTCTTCCCTCTCTCTCTGTGGAGGTGTGTGTCTCTTTCTCTTCATCTTCCTGTTTCTTCGTCTCTATGTCAGTCTGTCTGTTTCCATAGTGCTTGGTGCTTTCGTCTGGGACCCTGAAGTTAAGATAATCAGACTGTTTTGAGCTTCATGATACTTAGATCAAATGATAGTCTGGCTTGGTGTGTAAACAAGCCTGTCCCCTAGCCCCGAGGCCTGAGTAGGATCCCCAGGTCCCACATAGTGCAAGAACAGAGCTGACTCTCACAAGTTGTCCTCTGACCTCTACACATGCCATTATACAAGTACACACACACACACACACACACACACACACACACACACACAAACAAACAAATAGATGCAATAACATGTAAAAGTAAAGTGTAATGAAACAGTCTCAGACCAGTGCAGGAGACTGAAGTGAAGGAATAATCGTCACTTAAGGGTTAAGTACTCATTTCTATCCCCCAGGTTTCAGATTCCCCTGGAGCTGAACCCTATCTGGCCTTCTCCACTGCCTTGGAAGAGGAGAGCCCAGGCAGTGCAGGGTATCTTGCAGCACCTGACAGCAGGAGGAGTGGAGCCTGGAAGTTTTCGAGGCAATGGCTGCATCAGCAAGGCTGCAGGCTGGAGGAGTCTGCGCAGTTTTGTATTCCATCTGGGACTTCTCAGAGAGTTGAAGGAGAATAAAGTGAAGTTTAAACAAACAATCAGACCACAGAGAAACCAAGTTTTGGGGGGAGATGAGTAATTGGTCCCAAGTTGCCAGAGGGGAGAGAAGTGGGGTGGGTTTAGGCTTGAGGCTCTAACTTCCTCCCCACCTGCTTTTGTCAATGGCTTCCTTCTTTCTTTGCAGACACACACTTTCTATTTGAATACAAAGCAAAGAAAATCCTTAGTGCCCGGAGGCTGAAGATTGCTATTTTTATCTGGTTGAGCTCCTGATAGTTTCTGAAGATACCTAGATTTGAGTAGAAAATTTACTTGACTCTCACCTTTCCACTAAAGGGACACAGAGGTTAAATTTTCCCCTAAACTGTTCTTTTGGTGGAGTAGAGCTAGCAAACTTCACAGCACAGAAGGAAGCAAGAAGAATCTGAAATTAGTGTTAAGGGGGAGACTTGCTATCTCAGACAGAAGGAGCTCAGCCTTCTCTGGGCTTTGTGACTCTGGACCCCAATGGTGCCTGTGTGCAAATAAACCTGCCTGGGCCTCAGAATTATTTGGCGACTACAGAAATATTTTCAGAGTATCTCAAGATACTTGGAATTTTCCAATGGGAATCTGGGATTATGGGTGCCTACTTTTACAGATTTTGGGGCTCTGAACCTAGGAAGGTTGCATAGTCAGGGGTTTTTACATTGAAGTATCTCCCTCAACTCCAATAAGCCCATACATGGTGAATTTGCAATGGGGAAAAAATGCAGTTAGAGTTGTCCTGAGAATTGGTGGCCCACTAACCACATACTTGTTCTTGGTGTGGCTTACTTACGCCCATGCTATTACATCCAGGCAAAAGAAAGCCCCCTGGAGTACTGACTGTCAGTGCTGGTCAACGGTAAGTGGGCAGGATGGGATCATTGCTGATTTTGTTGCTACTTCCAAAGATGCAATTTGCTACCTAGATAACATAAAAGCAGACCGACATGCAGAAACCAAATTCACTCTTGGTCTATGTAGACTATACACAGTCACATTTCTTTCTGTGCACACAATAGATTTTGGTTATTTTGGCTAATTCTATGTTCTACCAAGAAGTATTTTTATTTAAAAGGAATAAACAAGCAGGTATACAGCATCTCTTTGAGTACAAACTAGCTTCATTCTTATGTTTTTATTAATGTACAAAGGAGCAGGTTTCATTTTTCCACAGGTGTATTATTACACTTGGCCTCCATTGAAGCTACATTATTTTTTTCATCCTCTATTCCATCCTGGTCTTCCTTCCAAATAATCCTCCTACTACTTTCAAATAATCTTATCTATTTATCTTTCTCTCTCTCTCTCTCTCTCTCTCTCTCTCTCTCTCTCTCTCTCTCTTTCTCTCTCTCTCTCTCTCTCTCTCTCTCTCTCTCTCCATGTCGCTATCTATTTATCTATATATCTATTTATCTAGGTATCTATCTATGTATCTATCTATTATGTATCTATCTATATGTATACATATGCACAATATATGTACATATAGTGCACATGTATATATATTTAATAGATTTGCATGACATGCACACATATATGTTTAATAGGTTTTCATGACATAAATTTAGATCAGAGAAGTTGTAGTACTTAATTTGTCTTTCATTTCTTTTAAACAGCTCATAATAAAGATTAACAGCACACAAACAGCCATGAACAGCTGCCATTGCCTTATATTCACCCCAATTATATCATAAAATCCCATTGGGCTTATGAGATGCTCAAACATAAAGTGACTGCAAAGTAAGTGAAGATTGTAGATGGTAGGACTCCATATTGAGGTTTCTGAACCCTATGCATGTAGTGCATTAGACCTTCAAACATGAATGAGGGTCATCTAGTCAACTATTATTTTCTTGTGGCATCCACTGGTTAAAGAAGATTCTAATGGCTTCTTCCTCTTAGACCACTGCGGAGAACTGCTTGCTTATTGCTTAAACAGTAGAAATTTTTTATCTCCTAGGTCTGGACACTTCTTAAGATGCTAGTCACATCAGATGAGGACTCACCTCAGTGGCCTCAAGGTCCCTTTACCTCTGCATAGACCCTCTGGCAAAGAAGGTCACATTCTGAGGTTTAGGATGAGAAGTCAGGACTTCACCTATGAAGATTGAGTCACATTTACTCTGCAAATGTCGGTCAGGATAGATTTACACACACTAAAAGGCATCAACAACACTGGCTTTAGGGCTGTACAGTCTACTGATGAATAAGGAGGAAAGCATAAAAGGGGAGCATGGAGGGAAGGCAGGAAGAAAGAAGAACCATTCAATAACGGAGCTCACACTCAAGAATTGATCCCAATCACAAGATCCATATGGGGTCTGGGAGGAAAGAGAACTCCAGGCTGAATGCCTAGAATACTCAAAGGAGGAAACCAAATTTAGGAAGCAGTGATCCAATGACCAGCCCATAAAGAGCCTTCTGAAACCATGGAAAAAGCTAAGACATGAGCCAGCAAGAAAGACCATATAGATAACCAGAGAGTCCTGTCTGTCACTGTCCTCTGCTGCTTCTGTCAGACTCACGGAGGGTCATCAGGTACATGATGCTCAGTGATGCTGCTTTTCCAAATAGCCATTTCTTCTGTAGAAAATGAACACAATATGCTATTTGAGTAGTCAAATGCTGGTTCCTGTTCCATTTAAGAAATACAAATGAGTGGGGGAGAAAAAAGAGTCTTGTTGTAATGCCAATTTTTTTTTTGATATTAGCCTTACCAACATTGAAATCCATCCAATGAACAGTCTCAGGGAACCTGAAAAGATGCTGAGAGAAGAATATGGCAGGGTGCAGAAAGCACAGAGAAGCTGGAAATGGGAGTACAGGTGTGCATTTCCCATCCACTCAGGAGGCTGAGGCTAGAGAGTGAATGCAAAGTCCAGCCTAGGCAAATCGGTGAGACTCCCAACATGAAAGAATTAATTTCACAAAGGGTCATGGAAAAAGAGCCATTATTTAAATAAAGGAAAAAAGTCCACGTGCCCTCTTTAACTGTCCTATGCAGCAATTGATCTGAGACAGAAGAGTCCCAGGAAGAAAATGCATAGCTTCCCCTTTGCCTGCAGATTGCAGGGTCTCACCAGATAAAAGACTGGGTTTGCTGTTTTCATACATGTTGTACCTTCCCATCCTAGGTGAGAGGATGAAGATTCTGGGTTTGCATCCATGTAGAGATTCTGGGTTTTCTTCTCTTGACCCACAGGACTGGCAGCAGCTGAGGACTCGGGTTATACTGATTAGTTACAATAATGACTGAAGGCAGCAGGGGAGCAAAGGTTTTCTGTCTCAGTGTCTACATCTAATTGTTTATCTCAGCGAAATGAAAGAGTTTCAATGTATTCATAGCCACATTTTAATTGATTAGGTGTGGTTCAGTTTCTTGAATTTGTAAAAGCACAAATCATTGGAAAAATAAAATACTTCATTTTTAGTTTCTTCAGACTAAGAAACTCATAGCTTAGGGCCAAGACTTTAGCCTCATTCTACTGAGACACAGATCTGCCTAAATAAGGACTTGAACGCCTTAGGCAGGGAACTGAGCTAGGGCAACTCCCTCACCTATAGGCACACTTAAAACCCTTTCAGGCTGTGGGGACATCAAGAACAGAAAACCTTTCTCCATGCCTTCCACAGAATGTAAGCCTATACTGCTGAAAGCCAGTGATCTTCATTTTAAAGATGTTTCTTTGTTTGAGGGTACAGTGTGCAAGAGGAAAGAAAGGAAGGGAGAAGTGGGGGAGGGAGGGAAGGAGGGAGGACACAGACCTTGAGGAGCTAAACATTTGCAAGGTGCTCAGTCATTGAAGATCCTGACCCATTTGGAGATATGTTTTGGGAAATTTTGAAAACTAGGAAGTTGCTGGAGGAATTAAGATCATTGGAGGAGAATCTTTGTAGGGCTGGACTTTGACTCTGGACTCTCCACGTTTCTGTCTCTTTTCTCTTTCTTGCAATTCTCCGTGCATTCTGGTATGATCTGTTATACTTTTCCATACCAACCCCCTGCCCCAAAGAAACAGGAGCTTCTAAAACTGAATGTGAACAAATCCCTTTTTCTTTAACCTCTGCAACATATTTGCAAAGGAATACAAAAGAGTAAGAAATGCAGACAGTATTCTAGACTCTAAGGGGGAGCTGCTGTGCACCAGTTCCATGACACTGAAAGCAACTTAGCAAATGCCCTTGCTGGTGGGACTGTGACTACCTTGCTCAGACAGGATGCTTATGGAAGCCTCTTGGATTACATCTGTGGGCTTGTTTCACCGGTGACATCACTTTATGGGTAAATGGGTCTGTGATCAGAGTGTGGCTCTTCACTGTGTATGGGCATCATACTCAGACTCATTTCTCAAGTACTCTGCCAAGCTAAACCTAATACCTTTCCTTAAGGCAAGAACTTCACTGTGAAATATGAAAATCACAAAATGCAGAAGTATTAAATAAAATAATTACTCTCTTCTTTTTTTTATTTCTACAGAAAGAATCTACCAAACTAGGCATGATATTGACAAGAGTTTCACATTCAGAAACAGTAACAGTTCAGGATCAGCCCAACTTTCCTTTCTGGCCCCAGACTCAAGTTCTGCACCATATTAACAGCAAACAGCAGGGTCTTAATCATTCTTAGTTGCCAAATAGCCTTGCAAATTACATATTGTGTTGGCTCTGGGTACAGCTAGAGGAAATAAATGCCTATGTTTATGTGGAAAATATGACCATATAGCATAATTGGGGATATTTAAATTTTTCATGAATATATAATTTTAACAGTGAGTTTGATGGTTCTTCTAAAAAATGAAAAACAGATTTATCAAAAATCATTAAAACCTTATCAGTGATTAGTAGCCATCACTTTCATTAACACATAAAGGAGAAAAAAATCTTCAAGGTATTCATTTGTTGAGTCCTTTAATGCCCATATGCTTTTTCCATGAGAACAACCTAAAGTTATTTAATGCTCAGTTCTGTATTGTGGGGCAGGCCGCTCTCATAGGCAGGCCTAGTCCAATGGGAAGGCATATGGAAGAGCCACTCCTCTCCTCTGAGCAGATGGAGATGAAGCATGTCACACCAATAATGTGCTTTGTCTCCAGAGGGAGGTTGCTGGCTGCTTTGTTCTTGGATGACATTGCCTGCCAAGCCTTCTGCTCAGGTTAGAGCTTACACACTTCCAGTTCCTACTAACTTTGCTTATTTTAAAAAAGAATTTTCATGGCAGAATTCCAGAAGCATGTTCACACATACGCACACACCAAACACGAATGTGCATACACAAATACACACACACCATATACATGCACACCCACAGATACACACACATGCACTTGTACACACACAAGCTTGCTTACAGAGATCTAGAAATCTGAAGCACATAAGTAAATTTTGAAGTATTCAAAGTTAAAAGAGCTTTTTTTTTTTTTACATTGTATAGCTCATTTAGTTTAGTGGAATCCAGGGAAGCTTTCAAAGCACAGAGCATCACACCCTCAAAAGATAGAAAAGCAAAGTTACAGAGATGGTTAACTCACCAAAGCTGCCATTACAAACTGTCTATGAACTTAAAAGATTACAGCTCAACTGATAACCGTGTGCTTTACAAGCTGAGCTCCACACCTAAAACGTAAGCAAAATGTCAAATGATTTTCAATAATCACAGTAGAGAAAGGTGGATCCCTGCAGTTCATTGGCTAGGAAGCCTAGATAGCTTGGTGAAACTGCAGGCTAAAAACAATTTCTAGTGTCAGACAGAAAGTGGTAGGTGCCCAAGGAATAACACATGAGTCTGTTCTGACCCCCATACAAAGATGAAAACACACCCACACACCCACTAGCGCTGCTCGTGCACAAACACACACACACACACACACACACACACACACACACACACACACACACAATCATGCATGCACACACAGAGAGGCATACATACATGCATAACAAAATCAAACACCTTCCATGACTTTTTTTACAGGTGAACCAATATGGTGAAAAATAGACCTAGGAATCAAAAATAATAACCAGGTTCACCAGCAAACCAAAGACCATCTACAGAGGACTTCCTAGAGGATCTGCACATGGTGTTTTAGTACCTTTCTCTTCAAGGTAGAGGTCTGTGACCACTGCCTATGGCTCAGAATCCTGTGTCATGAAGATGCCTTGGGCATTCCATTCTCAACCCCTCAAGCTTTAACTGTTGATGATAGTTTTGGGTTATAAATGTAGTTCCAATAATATTCAGCAGGATTCACAGTAGAAGACACTTAAACTATTTCACATGGGTGGTTCCTATTAGGTCTGGTTCACTGTGGCATTAAGTTGCCCAGGGCACTAATGCATAGTGCCACAATCTTGCAAGACAAATAGAAGTAAAACAAACTGAGGAACTGTCTGCCACTTCCCTCTCCTCCACTTCCAGGGATCCATACTCTTGGCACATCTTCACGTGGTCTTTTCTCTTCCTTTGTCCCTCTGTCTCCAGAGTTCTCCCTTGCCCTCCATTGCAACACATTCCGGATTTTACCTTATCCAACTTGCCAACATGATGGAGATATTTTTTCAAATAGGGTCATAATCTGAGGCACTGGGGATTAGAACCCTAACAACTCTGTCAGTTAGAGTTTGGGGGAGGGGTGACAGTACAATCTACAACAATAGTGAACCACATCTGTAAAAGTCATAAGTTTTGTGTGTCTGTGACATACAGTCCCCAGTCTGTGAGTGAGTCAAATGAGTCATTCCGTTCGAATGTGTTCCTGCTTTGGAGGTCACAGCAAAGTTAGGGTGAAGATAGAAGCCTGATTTTCTAAGAGGCTCCTCAGCACAGGTGACCTTTCTTCATGGTGTGAGTGAGAACAGAGGCTTGTCATCCTGAATGCCTATAACTGCCTAGATGAATGTGTATAAGGGTTAGGATAGAGCCATTTCATACCCAATCCTGTCTTTGCCCATGTTCACAGAAATCACCAGAGACCACAGAAGGGTAGGTCTAGATGCAGGCTGGCATCCCATGGCAGGCACATGCAGGGACAATGACGGTTCATGCTGGGATTACATTTAATGAGAAGCTGAGCTTTTTACATTTTTTTTCTTATTAATGAAGTATGGTCATAATGCAGAGAAGAGAATTGCCTGGTAGAGGTTAGTAGGCCACATCTGGAGCCCTTTTGTCCCGCTGGTGGCAGGGACTTCATGTGTATTATTCCCTGCTACACTATTTAACAGTCCTCTGAGAAATGTTTGCTATTGTATTATTATGTAAAGATGCCTCACCATGCGCCTGTTCTGTTATGGATGTTGCTGGCATTTACACATAGGGTTACAAGACCACAGTTAGTATTTTGCTTCAACAGTCTGCAGGCTTTTTTCCATTTCTTTCACACAGCGTAGATTTGTGTTGATTGCTGGGGCCTTTAGATACAAATAGATGAGGCTGCCTTCTAGTAGAGGTTATTCAGGTAAATTTTGAGGCACTAGAGGGAAATTGCCTCTTATACACAACTTAAACATATGCAATTCATACAAGGTCTACTACCACCACCCTAGATGCTCTCTGTACAGAGTTAATCTCTGTATGTGGAAGTGTGGACAATTCTATATAGGAAAAACTTTGAGCATGGTTATACTTGTTCTATGGGAATTTAGTGCTAGACATTGCTTCTGTGAGTCTCCTATATGGGAAGAATGACACAGGTCTATTAATGTTAGGAATCCACCTCATTGTTTGCAGATCAAACATAAGTGGATATGGTGAGGAAGCCTTGGACCACTAAAAATCACAGCTCACTTCTGAGGTGTCACTGTCCCCAGAGCACCCTGTGATTGCTCTTTGCTCTCTCTCTCTCTCTCTCTCTCTCTCTCTCTCTCTCTCTCTCTCTCTCTCTGGTCATTTCTTCTGTTGATTCAGGCTTCTCGACTGCACGTACCCCTTCCCTTCCCCTTGTACACAGCCACTTCTCCAAAACACACTCTGTTCACCGACAACTTCTGTTTGGAGTCGTACACAGGAGGGCGAGGAACCCCAGTGTGGATGGCACAGCTGAAAAACAAGGCCTTGATCACTTCTCCCTCCTCTAGGCACTGTGCCAGGCCTGTCACATTGCCTTGTTTGAATCTTCTCAGCGGCAGAGAAGTCACTTTTATTATCTTCTGCTGAGGGGTGGAAGATGTGCTCAGACACACGATTTAATGGTATAAAAGCATGACAGACTCATTGGCTGACCCTGAACCTTCTGCAAGGGGCCATGCTTTGGAAGTCTAGGGTAAGGGATGGCATAGCATTTGTATACCACAAAAGATCAAGCTGTAACATTTAATTTTAACTCTAATGCCTGGGATTTAAGGAGCAGGTTATAGTACCAGAGTGGCAATGCCTCTCATGTGCTTGGACTATATGAAGTCTTTCTGCCCCTGGGGTTCTCTAGGACATATGTACACACCTGGTGATGTGTAGGATGCTGTGCTGCCTTCTAGTCCTGACTGGGCCTGAGATGACATGCATGTGGTGGGACAGATGGAAAATGGGGCCATTATGAAACCTCCTCATTATTCCTTGTCAGCCACGAGTTCCATTAGGAAAATTAATATATTGACTATTTCTCTGGAGATGAATCACAAGAAAATTATACATATGTGTATGTATGTGTGTGTGTGTGTGTGAGAGAGAGAGAGAGAGAGAGAGAGAGAGAGAGAGAGAGAGACCAAGAGAGAGAGAGAATATTTGTAGTTTATGACATATCAAATAGAAATTTCTAGAATACTCCCTGTGGAGGATTCCAAGCACCTCAGTTACCTTGGCCAATTTTGGCAGTGCTGGCCAGTCCCTTCTTTCAGACACCCTTCCACCCCAGGGTAGCAGAGTGCTCACAGAAGACCAGTTCTTACAGGCTGGACCACCAGCAACACCTCATTTTTCATTTTAACAAACATCTGATGCATGGAGAAAAGCTTTTCCTGGGTGGCTCTCCATCTCTGGGGTGGAAGTGTGATGCTTGAGAGAAGGGTAGCTCTCCCTGCTGACCTCTCAGTCACCATGGGAAGATTTATGTTTTGTGAGTAGTCACACTAACCACTGTGTATGATTTTTTTTTCTTCAGTGAAGACAAGTTTGTTTAAGGGGGAAAGAAAACAAAGTAAGTGGATTTTTAAAAATGCAGACACCTCCAGATCAGGCCAAATAAAGAGAAAGCCAGCACAAGATGAACAATGAGCCCAACATGCAAACATTCCTGAAAAGGATTCCATCAGAACATAAAGAAGGAAGAAAGAGGGTGGGTCCTCCATGGGCACCTGTGGTGGGTAGACATCTGACAGACACAGCTGTGTACAATGGCATTGTGGGGTGTGAAGTAGTGTTCTATCTCCAAATGGGAAACTTTAAGCTCAAAGAACGTCAGATCCATTCTTCATGTTCAAACACAGGTCCAATCCTTCAAATCACACCGCTGATCATGCCCCGTTATCTCACAGAAGAATTCGAAAGGATGTAGTTCTGTATCACAGTCCTGAAAATGTTAATGTCTCCATAAGCTCATCACCACACTGTGCTACACCCCCTCTTCCCATCCCCCAAGAGTCAAGAGAGAGTCATAGTTAGGCCAAGAATCCCCAGTCTCTGGGTTTCTTATGATGTCCAGATCTTTAAATGTTTCAGGAAATCAGACTAAAAGTGCCAAGCGCTTTTCCCCAGAACTCAGACGTGCACACAGATCCCTGGAGCCAGTGGTATCCACAGAAGACATGGAGAAGCACACAGAGAGAATGTTCTCCGAAAACACCCCAGAGCCCCAGCCCCTCTGGAGGCCAGTGGGCCTGCAATGCTGACTTCCTTCCTGGTTCCCGTGGGCCTGGATGCCCCTGCACAGCTCCTGGAGTTTGATGGTCTCCAAGTTTGTATCAACAGGAAGGTAATTGGCAACATTTGGAAACAGTTAGCACTGCAGGGCAGAGCAAACAGGCTTTGGGGAGGTGAGCAGTTGGAATGAGAGGAGATAGAAACAAGAAAAAAAAGATAGAAAGAGAAAAAAATTACAAAAAGCAAACACAAACAAGAGGACAGCCACTCTGTGGTGCAGGTTGGAGCACTCATCAGGGTGCATGGGAGGATTCCTGAAGACCGAAGATCAAGGGAAACACATGCAATGGTTGTGGAGCCAAGATATCAGGAAGGTGACCATAGCAAAGGAATTATTGGGCTAAAGAAAACCTTAGCCTGAATGGTTAAGCACTCTACACAGGACAATGGCTTCTTTCCCCTGAGGCTGCCTTCCAGCTGTGATGCAGTCTCTCTGGACTGGATCTATATTGGGTGGAGAGGTGTTTTCACAATTTATCAACAGTCTGCCAAATGGGGCCAGGTCTACTATATGACTGATGCCTTACTTAGGGGTTCTTACATTCTGACAAGCAAGGGCAGGCCTGTGGCCTACCCAGAACACAGAGCCCACTGAGATGGATGCTGTGGTCCTCTGTCCTCCTGCAGCCTCTGGGTCCCCACAAAGCTCGGCATGCTTGTTTTCACAGGCCTTCCTTTGGTGTACAATCAGGCTGACTACATGCCTGGGCCTGCCATTAACAGTCGCATTTCAAGGGGCTATGGAAGTAAACGAACAAAAGGAAGATCAGAGGATTCCCAGGCCAGCAAAGAATTCTTGCAAAACCAAGAGAAGGAAAACAAATGACTCCATTGTCCTAGCTGCTAAGAAAGAAAAATTGCCAGTTTCTAAGCAACATTTATTATCATTTAATTAATAAGCATTTCTCCATGCATTGACAGTCCTGTTGGAGTTATTCTTTATAGCAACACTCCTTCATTATTGCTCTCCCGCACTGTACAAGTGAGGAGGTTGATTTCTTCCCTGCCTGCTCCAAACAAAAGCAGACAAAGGCCTCTCAGGCTGCAGAGACCTCATCTCAGCAATAGGGAATGGTATTTCAGCTGAGTGACAGGGACTCAAAGACAAAAGAAGGCCAAGGTCAGCCTGACAATATGCCTGTCACTGCTTTCTGAGGAGGCTCAGTAGATCTGCACAAGGGGAAGAATTTGACCTAGCCTTCCACCAGAAAGGCTTTCTGAGACAAAGCCTCCTCTTGGGCGCTCTTGTGTGCTCTGAAAGTCGCCCTTCATCTTCAGTATCCCTGACTCGGTCTCACAAAGACTTGAGGTACATTCAAGTCTTTTGGCTGAAGATGCTGCAAGGAAGTGTTAGCATCAGCTGGACATCTCTCTCACCCATCTGGGAGGAGAGCACTAGTTCACAGAATGGGTTTTGAAATTTGGGACTAGTTTTTAGTAGCTAGTCTTTTGTTGGTGCTATTTTAATGAAACATTGAACACACAGCACAACATAACACATAGGGGTATTTAAGTGTGCGTTAGCACATTTGAAATATGCACATATGCCCATCATAAAAAGCTGTGAGCAGTCATGTAACAAAAAAAAAAAAAAAAAAAAAAAAATGGAAGTAATACAAACAGATGAATAGAGCCTGCTGTGGAATTGTGGGAAATCCTCAGCCGATGAATGACATTTGTTTCCAATGAAGCCTCCCTGTTTCCTGTTTATTTCTTGTTCTAAATTGAAGATGAGCTGCCCATACTGATTTCTCCTTACACCGTGCAGATGGCTAGAGCCCTAAAGGTTGACATGGGGCCTTAGTAGAGCATAAAGCCAATACCTCATTGACCTGTAACCAAAGATGAACACAAACCAGAAACAGACAACGAAGGGAAACTCAAGAAGGTGTTTGGAGACATTAAAAGGAGACTCTTTTCTTGCTTGGTGTTTTTTGGCAGTTACAAGGCTTTGCTCTACCCAGGAGGGTTTGATTCTTACAAGGAAAGAGTGATTTAATGTTAACAGAACATTCTAAGTAAACCAACCAGGAAACATTGGGTCATCCCTGTGGTTACAGAGAGGAAGAAATTGGAGAGGGGAGGGATTGTGAGGCACAATCTTACCTATATTTCTAGACAGGTTCATGAGACACCTTTCTATGCCTTCCTGCTGATGCTGAAGGTGAGTTGCCAAGCTCATAAGCCTTCATGACCTTGAACCTGAACCCCGTTCAGACTATGACTCGTGGTTAATAGTTAACTACAAAAAGTTGAGCCAGCACAGGCTAATTTTATTATTAATCCCTCCAGTGGTTTTCCTCAAACAGTTCATCAGGGTTCTTTTATGTTAATAGTTCTCTCAACCAGTACAGAAGGTGGATGGTGAGAATTCCATAAATATTTCCTGTGTAACCAGTGTGCTATACAATCTTCTTCTTCCAGAAGCATTTGGTGTCTCTACCATGCAAAATGTTAAGTAGATGTTGAGATAATACTAAGCTTAATGATGTGCCATTTCCAGTCTTAACTTGGTATAATTTGGGCTGGACAATAAATAAAAAGCATAGAAGAAACAAATGAAAGCATGTGAGTTAGTAACATTCCAACAGAAACATAAATAGGAAGAAAGATATAATGAATGTTAACAGAAAGGACAGAGAAAAAAGTGGGATTTCAATGACAGAATAGCTCACTTGAGAGCTGTCATCCATCCAGGGCAGCAACTGATTTCACTGACCACAATGCTAATCATCATACAGTGTCATTCACAAATAAAAGTGATATGTCAGCTTCCGGGATGATGTTTGGTTCACAGACAAAGAACTGAGTCACAAAGGGGCTCACAGGGACAAATTATTATTATTTTACTGAAAATAGATGATGTTCTTATACAATATATCCTGGTTATAGTTTCCCAATCTTCTAGATTTACTTTATACTTTCGTATGTGCATGTGTAGATTGAGAGGTGTGGCCTCTTTGCACAAAGAGGCCATAAGAGGGTAATGGATGCCATGAACATAGAATTACCAGCAGAGAAGAAAGAGGATGCTTCTGGGTGTCAGGAGTTTATTGCACACCTAAGAGATGACATAGCATGGATGGCTAGCCACGAACTGGTGGCGTATCATGAAAAAATGGGGAGTAGAAACATGCTCTGTCTCTTCAGGGCCTAGGCTTAGAAGTTGAGAAACCCCAGAGATCATTCTGTTCCCAACCACCTGGGCCTTTCACATTCCTTTGGACCTTCTCCTAACCTAGAATGAGGACGCTCAATACTGGCATAGCTAAGACCATTTTCATTCTCAATTCTGAATGTTAAGTTACCCATGGATTACAAAGCATATCTATCACCTGGGGACACTAGACATGAGATGACATGCAAGTGCAGAGGCAAGAGCGCGTGGAGACAGCTCCCCTCTCCTTCAAAGCAAACCTCTCACAGCTCCTCATTGAACTTTGTTATGTCAACTAAATTCACTTTATCAGTGGTCAGTCTTTCTATCAGTAGGTGAACCTCTAATAGGGGCATGCTTGCCAGCCACACTGTTCTAGTTTCAATGTCTCACACTCCACTTACAATATTTTAAGCCAACCAACTTCTATATGAATATTAAAACAAATAAATATGGTAATCTCTCTTAAATATGAATTTATACGTGCCTGCAATTTAAATATGCAAATCATCACTAGGCAATGAGTGGTTCATTCAGAGGTGAAGAATCGAATCAGAAACGGGAGTTGCATTGTAGAAGAAGGAAGAATCCCTGATCCAGAGACAAATAGCAAACCATTTCACCAGGCACTCAAAGGAATAACTGAAAGAAAGGGCTTGTGATTTGTTTTGAAGGTAAGATCTTGTTCATCCATACTGAATTGTTCAACTTGACAAAATAGGCAGTTAAGGTTGTAATTGAAGCGTGGGAGCCAAGGGAAAGAAAATAGAGCCTGACAGATTTCTGGTGCTTTGTTCTTTCAGCTGAACACAGGTGGAAGTTTGGAACATGTCCTCATGAGATGGAAGTAACATGTTCCTGAGTGGGTCCTCTTCTTGCTCTCATACTCTAATGACTGGCGTGTCTTCACAGGCAAGCTTCTCTGCTCCTGTTTGTCTTTCTTTCTTCTCCTCCAGGGAAGTTTTAAGCTCTAAGAACCAACTGACTTTGCTGAGCATCTGTCATCAGGAACTGGAGAATGAAATGTTACTTTTTACGTAGAAGTGAGCACGTGATGCTAAAAGTACCCCTTCCAATGAGCCCCTTTACATCGTCTCTGGGATGGCATCTCCAGGTTAAAGCTTTCAGGGTGTAAGAGTGAGGGTGCTGGAGGCAGGATGGCAGGATGATCTGTCTCTCCATGGAAGCATTGAGAGCTCTGACAAAAGCAGGGGTCCAAGGGGCGATCTCTCCAACAATGCTGAATGCCAGCAGAAAGAATGATCTCTACAGAAGTTTAGCTTGACCCTAACTGCCCTCAGTAGCAGACCTGAGGTGACCGAAGAACTGGGAACTTGAATACAGAGTAAATAAAACTACACAATTTAAACATCAACATGGAAACATAAATGAAGAACCATGAGGTAAAATGGCTGCACACTAATAGCATGTTTTAAAAGAAAGTAAAACTATGAAGATAGATAAAGAAACAACCAGGCCATGGTAGTGCATGCCCTGAATCCCAGCACTGGGGAAGCAGAGATCTATGAGTTATAGGCCAGCCTGGTCTGCAAAGCAGGTTCCAGGACAGCCAGGATGGTTACACAAAGAGACCCGGTCTTGAATGCAAACCCCCATACGAAAGATAAAGAAATAATGGCCCATATTTCCCACACTTGGTAAAATTAACCAACTTACAGAAGTATATAAGAATCTTAGCTAACTCAGAAGAGGTAAACACACAGATTGGTATTTAGACTCAAGGAAATCAAACTTTCTCCCCTAAAAGGCATATTTTATTAATTTTCATCACACACACACACACACACACACACACACACACACACACACACGTCTATTCGGAGATGACATGCATGTACGTGTAGTACCCAGAGGAAGAAGAATAAAGTGTTAGATGCCCAGGACCTAGAGAGAGAGTTTTGAGCTGAGCTGCCCAGAAAGCATGTTTAGCTGTCAAACTCTCCAACCCTGCAGCAACACATCCACCTGTAAATTAAACTTTGAGCTTGTTGCTGCTGTTTTGCAGTTGCTGTTGTGTTGACATTGTTGTCATTGTCAGGCTGCTTTCTGCTTTCAAGGACACCCGTGTTAATAATGTCACCATGCATCTCATTTCATTTGTGTTGGAATCCTCTGACTCTGATAGTTAAAGCGAAAGGGAAGTGAGCAATCATGGCTGAATGAAACTTCAGAGGTAACTGCATGTCCACACACTTGCCTCGCCTTGCTGGGTTCTACCTTTATGAACTATCAGCCAAAGAGATATTGGAAATTCCACATTTGAGGACGTTTTGTACTTACAGCCTATAGAACAGTAGAAATGTTTTTGTGTTTTCTAAGTTTAATAAAAATTTTAATGGCAAACCTGGCCTTTGAGATTCGATACTATTGACACCTGTTTGTTAATTTTTCTTCTACTTACATAATTTTCTTCTTAAAAATTTGTATTTGTGGCTAGTGCACGTGTGCACAATATAGGAAGCAGGCTTTCATCGCTAGAATGTGTTACTGAAACTAGCCCCAGGTTCACGTTCAGATCTGTAGATTGCATTGATTTTATTCTGCCCTTGGTCCCAGTGAGGGTCATGACCCTCACAGAGGTCAAACCTGCTCTTGAATTTGACTCTGACCCTGGATTTCTCTATGGCCTTTGAGATCCATGATGGACTTTTAACCTGGGTGTTGCAGGGTCCTCATTTCTTCATAAAACAGGTTTCTACTGCAGTATATCAAGATGCAACCAAAATATCTACTTTGCACTGTTTTTAAAGGGTTTAGAGGGCAACATATCCCTTTTCTGGCATGCTTTAGCTGCCCAGTAAATAGAAGTAACAAAGTGTTACAGTACAGGCTACCTACCACCTCACGTTTGTCTGCTGTCTCAAATGCGTCCGCTGTCTCACAGATGCCTGTCTGCTCTGTCAGGTGTGTCTGTCTGCCATCTCTCATATATCTCCCATGTCTCCTGTGTGTCTGCCTCCTCATTTCAAACTCTCAAGCCCTTCCTGACAGCTGAACATCAATTACGGTCTATACCACGTACATCACAGCTGCCTGATTGCCTGCTGTCCCTCTGTGTTTGGGTGAGTTCCCCTCTGCACTAGAAGATGATGCTCTCCACTCACCTTGCTCCTCCAGGACATGGAAAAATAAAACAAAGACAAAGAAAAGATGGTTCCTTTGAAAGGTTATTATCTATTTGGATTTTATTTTCCTTTCCATGAAAATCCCCTTCTCTACCTATTTACTACCCGCTTGTGTTGACACATGCTGACTTCTTTGTAGCTTTTAAACTGAGCTGTATTGTGCTTTCTTGTATCAGAAAGTACTTGCTCAGGGACAGTGTGGTCATTGACAGGGCAGTTCTGTGATGGCCATGTGTGATTTTTTCATACATAAGAATCTTCTAGATTTCATTACTGGCCTTCTCACCCACCCTGCTTCTGAACCCTTTGATGTGTGTCGGAGAGTTCCTTTAGGAAAGCGGAGTGGTTTCCCTATTCTTTGTGCTCATCTCATGGCTTTCTTTGATCAGCCTCAGGACCAAGAAGTGGTGGAGGGAGTCGTGCACTGAGAATTTAAGGATATGGGTGGTCATTGCTCTCTCATCTCTGTCACCACGGATGAGCAGTAGCACGCTTCGCTCATCTGATAAACTCGGAAGCCTGATGCAAACATCTGAGGAGTAGGGCCAGGATGCCGCGATGTTCTCAGCCTTCATCAGCCATTCTCTGCTCTGCTGGACAACCCTGGTTAACAATATTTGGCACACTTAGAAGCTTCCTGATCTCCCCATGGCTTTATAGCAAACATTACAGTAGATCGACACACAGACAGACAGACGGATAAAGTAGGTTGATGGCATGGAATAAATATATACATACATTTATACATATATACATACATGACAAAAATAGATTGTCGCTACATAGTAGCTAGGTATAAACAATAAATGATAGCAAAGGAACAGATAATAGATAATCAAAGATACATGATGCATGGAAAGGTGTAGGTTACAGATAGAAATAGATGGCAGGAAACAGTGTTAATTAGCACAATATGTCTTTTATGCAGCACTTTTAAACCTTGCACTTATTATTGATGGCAAACTTGGTCAATAACTATAAATTTTGCAGGTTTGATGAGCTTTGGCAGATCAACAAAAACTCAAATCACGTTTCCTGGATCCCTCCTAACTGAAAGGATTTGCTCAAGTCTCCACATTTGTGTGTGTGTGTGTGTGTGTGTGTGTGTGTGTGTGTGTGTAATTTCTAACCTCCTCTCTTCTACCACACCTGGTTTTATGAACACACCAAGTGAATGTCCACTGGGCATGCATCTTGGACGACAGTGAGCCTCGAGGACCCTCCTGGAAAATGAATGTTTTTTCAAATGGTCACCTGATTGAGGAACTGCCAGGGGAATTTTCTGGCACCCGCTGCCTGTCTACACAGTATGTCCGTGATTGAGGAACAATGAGAAAAATTGCTAAATCTGCAATTTTATTCAGTGCCCAATTTTTCCCCTGAGGTCACAGTGATACTCAGGCTTCTGCATTTTATGGAACTCGCAATCGGATACTTTTCAAAGTGAATTCTAAATGACCAAAAGCTGCTTGATCAGAAGAATTCAATTTATAACAAGATTTGCCACTTCAAAGTCAATTTTATCTTTTTCTTACCCAGAGGCTGCGAGTGAACCATTTCCAGCAGATTGCAGTAAGTTCTTACACTGGGTGCTCGCAGGCTGCAATTACTAAGAAGCAGGACCAGAAACAATCACCAAGGGAATAATGTTCTGCCCCTCTCCACACTGCTGCCTGTCTCTCAGAGATGGGGTTCAGTCTTAGCTTTATGTACCCAGATTCACCACCACATCCTCATTTGTCACAATTTAATTCTGGGCCTGGAGAGGTGGCTCAGTGGGGAAGAGTACTTGCTGCACAAACAAGAAGACAGATGTGCTTGGATATGAAGACGTAAGCTCAACCCCTGGAACCCAAATGAAATGACAGACATAAACCCCTATGCCTGCAACCCACACTGTGGAGAAGGGGAAATTCGAGGACTAGTGTGGTTCACTGGCTGCTAGTCAAGTCAATAGCAAGTTCCATGCACAGTGAGTGACCTATGTCAAAGGAATAAGGTGGAGGGTGATACAGGACCATAAGCGATGTTGACCTCCTGCTTCCTTGTGAGCACATGCATATGCATACCACATTACACATAAAACATACAAGCCACAGTCATGTGTGTACAACACACAAACACACACACACACACACACACACACACACACACACACACACACACCACAAATTCTACTCTCTGTCTTGGATTTATATATCACACAAATCCTCACTTTTTTGGTTTTACAGTCACTTCCTATAACCCTCTGGCCTTCAGCCTGACAGCTTGCACAATTCTATTTCATAGGCCCTAGAATAGATGTTAAAGGTTTTATTATAATCCACATACCGGTCCCTGAGGGCCAAACTAATGCCAGGTAAACTCCCAGCTACCCTCGACAGCTAGTCCTCCCTAAGAGCCAGAGGCCATAAAAGAAAGAAAGAAAGAAAATTTAGAATTCAGTAAGAGCTCTTTTCAATGACTAAAATTACTCTTCACTTAGTAATTTCTAGGTAATTGAAGAAAATGTCATTATGATACAGATTAGATTACTTATGACTAATGGTGTGTGTGTGTGTGTGTGTGTGTGTATGTGTGTGTGTGTGTGCACTCATCTGTATAGACACATGTGGAAAACAGAGACTGACATAGGTTGTCTTCCCTAATCAACTGTCTACCACACTCATATGCTAAACATGAAATCAATTTGGAAACTGATATTATGAGTTATTTGAGAAATGCACACATTGAATTGTAATCAAATTTGCCCCTGCACACCTCTCTTCTACATACCCTCCCCTACCCAACAAATTTTGAGTTTCCTTTGTGTCTCCCTTTTTTAAAAATTACTATTGCCATGCATTTATATACATGTAAGTACATAAATAAAAGCCAATGAGTCCATTTGTACAACTTGAATATACATGGTTCTTATGGCTGACCACTTAGCATTGGATAACTGTGGAAAGTCGAGTTAGCATTCGCCATCACAAGATGGCGCTGACTTCCCTTGCGGCAGCTTGGCCCCTCCCTGTGAACAAACTGTGTGCGCATGTGCAAGAGTGTGTTCTCGCCAAGTCTTTGCCCACCCCGGGGCGTGCCAGTGAGATCATGAATAAGCAACCAATTAGGCGAGGACACACAGCCTTGGGGACTATATAGGGGACAGCTCGCGGGGCCTCGTGGTCTTCTTCTTCAAGATGCAATAAACACTTTGCTCTAGAAGGATCCTGGTGTCCGTGTGTGTTCTTGCTGGCGAGACGATAGCTCGGGACAGATAACCACTTAGGAGGCTCACATCTGAGGAGAATTCATTCTTCATCTCTCAGCAGTCAATGATTACAGAAAAAAGCAGACATGTTTTTAATATAAAAAGCAGTACAAAATTGGCATGTATACAGTTTTATAATTATGTTAGTATCTACCTTTATAATAGACAACCATATTTTCACATATGCATATGTGTGTATGATAATTTTGGCCCAATTCTAAAGCAATCTGAAGTTCATACTGTATGTTAAAAAAAGACAGCATTAGAGCATTTTTCCATAACTCAATGTATAGTATTCATTTTTTTTGCTTTTTTTCAATTTTATTGAATATTCTTTGTATTTACGTTTCAAATGTTATAGACTCCCCCCCACACTCCCCTTCCTCCTCCCCCTCAACTTGCTTCCATGAAGGTGCTCCCTCTCCCAAGTGCCTTGGCTGATGATTATGTTGTTTTTCCTGTTGGGTTCAAACCTTTCAGCTCCTTCAATCCTTTCTCTACCTCTTTGATTGGGGTCTCCATGTTCAGTCTGATGGATAGCTACAAGCATCCTCATTTGTATCTACATGACTCTGGCAAAGACTCTGGGGAGACATCCATATGTAGTTTCTGCCAGTAAACACTTTTTGGCATCAGCAATAATTTTTGGGTTTGGTAACTGCATATGGAGTGGTTCTCAAGATGTGGCAATCTCTGTAGATCTTTTCTTCAATCCCTGTTCCTCTATTTGACCTTGAATTTCCTCCCCTGTTTTGTTCTCCCTTCTAAGAAAGACTGAGGCATTCACTTTCTGGTCTTCCTTCTTTTTGAGCTTTATAAGTTCTTGGGATGGTTTCCTCGATATCCCAAGCTTTTTGGGCTAGTATTAGCTTATAAGGAAGTACATACCATGAGTGCTCTTTTGTGACTGGAATACATCTCTCAGGACAATAGCTTCAAGTTTCAATTATTTGCCTAGGAATTTCATGAACTCGTTTTTAATAACTGAATAGTACTCCATTATGTATATGTACCACAATTTCTATATCCATTCCTCTGTTGAAGGACATCTGGGTTCTTTCCAGCTTCTGGCTATTATAAATAAGGCTTCTATGAACATTGTTGAGCATGTGTAGTTGTTAGATGTTGGAGCTACTTTTGGGTATATGCCCAGGTGTGGTACAGCTGGGTCCTTAGGTAGTACTATGTCTAATTCTCTGAGGAAACGCCAGACTGATTTCTAGAGTGATTGTATCATTTACAATCCCACCAACAGTAGAGGAGTGTTCATCTTTCTCCACATCCTTGCCAACATCTGCTGTCACCTGAGTTTTTTTTGTTTTTTTTTTTTTTTTTGAGTCATTCTGACTGGTGCAAGGTGGAATCTTAGGGATGTTTTGATTTACATTTCCCCGATGACTATGGAAGTTGAACATTTCTTTAGGAGCTTCTCAACCATTCCATATTTGTCAGTTGAGTAGTCTTTGTTTAGCTCTGTACCCCATTTTTAAATAGGACTATTTGAATCTCTAAAGTTCTTAAGTTCGTTGTATAATATTGAATATTAGCTCTCTATCAGATGTAGGATTGATAAAGATCTTTTCCCAATCTGTTGGTTGCCGTTTTGCCCTTTTGACAGTGTCCTTGGCTTTACAGAAGCTTTGCAATTTTATGAGGTCCCATTTTTAGATTCTTGATCTTAGAGAAAATCTCACTGGTGTTCTGTTCAGGAAATTTTCCCCTGTGCCTATGTGTTCTAAGCTCTTTCCCACTTTCTGTTCCATTAGTTTTAGTGTACCTGGTTTTATGTGAAGGTCTTTGATTCACTTGGACTTGAGCTTTGTACAAGGAGATAAGAATGGATCATTTTGCATTCTTCTGCATGCTGACTGCCAGTTGAACCAGCACCATTTGTTGAAGATACTGTCGTTTTTCCATATATTGTCCTTAGCTCCTTTGTCAAAACTCAAGTGACCATAGGTGTGTGGGTTCATTTCTGGGTCTTCGATTCTATTCCATTGGTCTACGTGTCTGTCTCTGTATCACTACCAGGAAGTTTTTATCACAATTGATCTGTAATACAGCCTGAGGTCAGGGATGGTGATTCCCTCAGAAGTTCTTTTATTGTTGAGAATGGTTTTGCTATCCTGGGTTTTTGATTATTTCAAATGAATTCACAAATTGCTTTTTCTAACTCTATGAAAATTGAATTGGAATTTTGATGAGGATTTCATTGAATTTGTAGATTGTCTTGGGCAAAATGGCCATTTTTACTATGTTGATCTTTCCAATCCATGAGCATGAGAGCTTTCCATCTTCTGAGGTCTTCTTCAATCTTATAAGACTTGAAGTTTTTGTCATATAGATCCTTCACTTACTTGGTTACGGTCACACCAAGGTATTTTATATACTTTGTGACTATTGGAAAGGGTGTCAATTCTCTAATTTCTTTCTCAGCCTGTTTATTCACTGAGTAGAGGAAGGCTACTGGTATGTTTCAGTTAATTTTATATCCAGCCACTTTGCTGAAGGTATTTATCACCTGTAAAAGTTCTCTGGTGGAATTTTTGGGGTCACTATCATATCATCTACAAATAGTTATATTTTTACTTCTTCCTTTCCTACTTGTATCCCTTTTGACCACTTTTTGTTTTCTTATTGCTCTGGCTAGGATTTCCAGTACTATGTTGAATAGGTAGGGGGATAGTGGACAGCCTTGTTTAGCCCCTGATTTTTGTGGGATTGCTTCAAGTTTCTCACCATTTAGTTTGATGTTGGCTACTTGTTTGCTGTATATTGTTTTACTATGTTTAAGTATGATCCTTGAATACCTGATCTTTCCAAGACTTTTAATATGAAGGGGTGTTGAATTTTGTCAAATGTTTTATCAGTATCGAGAGAGATAAGCATATGATTTTTTTTAGTTTGTTCACATAGTGGATGACATTGATGGATTTCCACATTTTGAACCATCCTTGCATCCCTGGGATGAAGCTTACATGTTTATCATTTTGATGTGTTGTTGATTTCGGTTAGCAAAAATTTTATTGAGTACTTTTGCATCACTATTCATGAGGCAAATTGGTCTAAATTTCTCTTTCTTTTTAGGGTCTATGTGTGGTTTAGGAATAAGCATAATTGGGGCTTCAAACAATGAGTTGGGTAGTAGTCCCTGTTTCTATTTTGTGGAATAGTTTGGAGAGTATTGGTATTAGGTCTTCAGTTAAGGCCTGAAAGAATTCTGCACTAAACCCATTAGGTCTTCAGCATTTTTTGGTTGGGAGGTTTTTGATGACTGCTTCTATTCCTATAGGGGTTATGGGGGCTGTTTAGATGGTTTATCTTATTCTACTTTAACTTTGTTACCTGGTATCTGTCTAGAAATTTGTCTATTTCCTCTTGATTTTCTAGTTTTGTTGAGTATAGGCTTTTGTAGTCGGATCTGATGATTTCCTGAATTTCCGAAGTTTCTGTTGTTATGTCTCCCATTTTATTTCTGAATTTTTTTTTCAATTTGGATACTCTCTCTGTGCCCTCCAGTTAGACTGGCTAAGGGTTTATTCTCTTTTTGATTTTCTCAAAGAACCAGCTCTTGGTTTTGTCACTTCTTTGTATAGTTCTTTTTGTTTCTACTTGGTTGATTTCTGCTCTGAATTTGATTATTTCCTGCTGTCTACTCCTCTTGGGTGTATCTGCTTTTTTGTTGTTGTTGTTTTAGAGCTTTCAGGTGTACTGTCAAGTTATTAGTGTATACTCCTTCCAGTTTCTTTTTGGAGGTGCTCAGTGCTATGAGTTTTCTTCTTAGCACTGCTTTCATTATATCCCATAAGTTTGAGTATGTTGTACCTTCATTTTCAATAAATTCTAAAAAATCTTTGATTTTTTTATTTCTTTCTTGATCATGCTCTCATTGAGTAAAACATTGTTTAGCTTCAATATGTATGTGAGCATTTTGTTGTATTTGTTATTATTGAAGAGAGGCCTTAGTCCATCATGATCTGATAGAATATATGTGATTACTACAATCTTCTTGTATCTGTTGAGTCCTGATTTCTGACAACTATATAGTCAATTTTGGAGAAGGTACCATGAAGTGCTGAGAAGAAGTTATATTCTTTTGTTTTAGGATGAAAAATTCTATAGATGTCTGTTCAATCCATTTGATTCATAACTTCTGTTAGTTTCACTGTGTCTCTTTTCAGTTTCTGCACTCAAGATCTGTCCATTGATGAGAGTGAGGTGTTGAAATCTCCCACTACTATCATGTGTGGTGCAATATATGCTCGGAGCTTTAGCAGAGTTTCTTTTATGAATGTGGGTGTTCTTGTATTTGGAGCATAGATATTCAGTATTGAGAGTTCACCTTGATAAAGTTTTCCTTTGATGAGTAAAAAGTGTCTTTCTTTGTCTTTTTATTAAACCTTGACTTTTGGTTAAAAATCTATTTTACTTGATATTAGGATGGTTGGATATTCAGCTTGCTTTTTTGGGAGAATTTGCTTGAAAAGTTTTTTCTGATCCTCTTTCTCTGAGGTAGTGTCTGTCTTTGTTGCTAAGATGAGTTTTCTATATGTAGAAAAATGCTGTATCCTGTTTCTGTATATAGTCTAATAGTCTATATTTTTTATTGATGAATTGAGTTTATTGATGTTAAGGGATATTAAGGAATAGTGATTGTTGTTTCCTGCTATTTTTGTTGTTACAGGTGAGTTATATTTGTGTGTTTTCCTCCTTTGGTATTTGTTGCAAGATAATTAGTTTCTTGATTTTCCTAGGGTAAATTTTCCCTCTTTGTGGTGGACTTTTCCATTTTTTATTCTTTGTAGAGCTGAATTTGTGGGCAGATATTGAGTAAATTTGTTTTGTGCTGTAACATCTTGGTTTCTCCATCTATGGTGATTGAGAGTTTTGCTAGATATAGTAACCTGGGCTCGAACTTGTGTTCCCTAATATCTGTATGCTGTCAGTCCAGCATCTTCTAGCTTTTATAGTCTCTGTTAAAAAGTGTGGCTTAATTCTGATCAGTCTAACTTCATATGTTACCTGACCTTTTCCTCTTACTGATTTTAGTATCCTTTCTTTGTTTTAAACCTTTGCTGCTTTGACTATTATGTGTTGGGAAGAATTTCTTTTCTGGTCCAGTCTATTTGGGGTTCTGTAGGCCTCTTGTATGATCATGGTCATCTCTTTTTTTTAAGATTAGGGAAATTTTTTCTATAATTTTGTTGAAGATATTTACTGTGCCTTTTAGTTAATATTCTTTGCCCTCTTCTATACCTATTATCCTTAGGTTTATTCTCATTGTGTCCTGGATTTCTTGGATGTTTTGGGGTAGAATCTTTTTGACTTTTGAATTTTCTATGACTGTTGTGTTAATGACTTCCATGGTATCTTCTGCTCCTGAGATTCTCTCCTCCATCTCTTGTATTCTGTTGGTGATGCTGCATCTATGACTCTTGATATGTTTTCTAGGTTTTGCAACTTCAGGGTTGTCTCCTTTTGTGATTTCTTCATTGTTTCTATTTCTATTTTCAGTTCCTTCACTTGTTTATTTGTGCTTCCCTTTAGTTCTCTAAGTGATTTTTGTGTTTCCTCTTTAAGGGCTTCTATTTGTTTATGTGTGTTCTTCTGTAATTGTTTAAGAGAGTTATTCATGCCCTTTTCAAAGATATCCATCATCATCATGAAGTATTATTTTAAGTTTAAATCTTGTTTTTCTGGTGATGTCAGACATTCACTATTTGCAGTGGTGGAAGAACAGGGTTTTGACGTTGCCAGGTTGTCTTGGTTTTTGTTTCCTAGAGTCTTGCGCTTGCCTCTTTCCATCTTGTTATAGTGATTCTAGGTGATCTTGCTGTCGTTTACTGGAGCTTGTCTCTCTTGTGGATCTGTAGGCCCGTGGTTTCTAGAGCGAGACTGTTCTGGGTGTTTGACTCTATGGGTAGGCTGTGAGTTCCAATGGCAGAGTCCAGCCTTGATGCAGCTTCCAGGTCTCACCTTGGACTGTAAGTGTGCACTTCCAGGCAGTACCGACACCTGTGCCAGTGGGCACAAAATGTTGACTCACTCATCCACTTATAATGGAGAGCTCTCTGGCAGCTCTTCAGAGCACCCAGAGACCTGTGGTTGGGCCACTGGTCATGTTTAGTATTCTTTAAAACCATACCTAAACTCTACATATGATAGTTTTTTAATATTTCCTCACAACACAGAACACAAAAACTTATCACTGAACATACATTTCATGCTTTTTTACACTAAGATTCATTGTTCTGTCATATGGTTTGTTGGGTTTTTAACCCATGTTTGATCTGCAATGACATCATGGAACAGTCACTTGGAAGAAAATCTTTTTTTGTTGTTGTATTTTTGTTATTTTATGACAGTGTCAATAATAACTCCATCCATCTTCCCAAGAACAATTTTCAATATTTGGATATTATCCAGCTCATGGTAGTAGACCCAATATAGACACACAGACTGGTGATAGATAGATAAATAGATAGATAGATAGATAGATAGATAGATAGATAGATAGATAGATAGATTCATACATATATTTTATGACAGAGCAGATTATTTGTAGTTAGTATATAGATATAAATAATAGATGATAGATTGACTGATGGTAGAAAAACAGATGCTTGATCAAATATCTTCATTTTCAACTCCAGCTCACATTTTATTATCTTTGGCACACATTACCATTTGCAGTACCATTTGTATTTGGGAACATGTCTGGTGTAATAACCCATGTTTTCTTTATTGTCAGCTGTTACATAAAAGCAGGAATTACATTTTTCTTGAAGTGGCCCTTAGCTTGTGCACAGACTAATCTTCACTGTCAGACTCCCTGCATTTGAAACCACCTAGGAGTTTTAAAGGAGAGACTTAACTCCAGCCTGACTGCTGGGAGCACCATCCCATAGGCTGAGTTTCCATGAATGCAAAGGAGGAAGCCAGTGGAGCATTAGCATTTGTCTCTTGCCATTTCTTGATTCCATCCTTGTCATGTGACCAGCTGCCTCCCACTCAGGTAGTCACAGCTACAGGCACCCTGACTGCATGACTTACCTAACGTAGTGGGTTCTACCCTCAAACCATGAGCCAAGGAAACCCCTTCATTCCAAAGCCATTTGTCAAGTATTTTGTCATTTCTACAGGTACAGTAACTACTAATGAAGTAGTTCATTAACCTTCAAGAGATTACCCAAACATTTTTCTTGAGAACTGTGACCACATTTCTGTATTTTGCAGATATCCTTTGCGCATGATTTTATTTTATTCCATGCACTGTTAATATGTAGAATTGAGAATTTAAAACATTAATAATTAATACATTTTTATCAAAGACATCATGATAATATTTAGCTCTTTTATTCTGTGACCATGTGGTTGGTTGTATGATATGCATTAATTGGTGTTGGTCCTTACAAGCTGTAAAATTGGTCATTGAAAAATATCTATTCTCCCCCCCCCTCTCTCTCTCTCTCTCTCTCTCTCTATATATATATATATATATATATATATATATATATATATATATATATATATATATATATATTACAAACCAGCAATACTTAAGCAACAGTTACTTAGAAAAATAGAACTTCACAATTACCTCTAAATGGGTCTATGTTGTAGTTTTGTGACTCCTATTCTTCTTTATTTCTTAAAAGATTTCATTCTAAAGTTCTGTAACAAAACTAGCACTGAAAATCAAGAGATGGTCCACATAATCCTCCCCAAAGTTGAGGGACTTTTCCAGGATAAAGGCTTCATAGATTTTATCCCCAAATACTAGGAACTCTTTGAGGATAGAGGCTGCAGGGAACCACCCCCTCCCAAACAAAACCCAACAAACTCTTAAAATGTTTGGTGAAATTATCTAGTTTAGCTTTGCACAAAATTGTTTTCTTTAAGATGGGCTCTCATGGTTTCAAGACTGACAAACTTGCTATGCAGCTGAGGATGTCCTTGACCATTTGATCTTTATGTCTTCACATTTCCAGATCTAGAATTATTGGTGATTACTCCTGGTTTTATGTGGTTCTTTATCAATTAAACCACTACTCCACATTTTTTATGAAAAAAAATGTAATTACTAATTTAGTCTCTATCTCTCACATTTCTTTTTGGCACAGTACTGTTTAGATTTCATGTTTTGTATTAAGTCAGTTTTTGTTACATGTGTCTCACTGGAAATATTTTAAAAATTAAATTTGTAAACATCATCACAACCTGTATGCAATGCATACTGACTACTCTTACCATCCTTGAGCACCTGTTAGCCTTCCATTTCTTACAAATCTCTCTGTCATGTTCGTCTAAAGATGACTTTAAAGTTAGAAACATGAATAATCTTCGGGTGATATCAAGAAGAAAGGCTAGCACCTGTGGTATGCAACTGGAGTGATTATAAAAGACACTGAAATTAGCAAATAGAGTCCTTGGCATAACATTGGGCCCACATCTCACTCACAGTAAGGCTTATGGATAGAACTCATGATACTAATATTATTAGTGCTACATTATTCTTGTATCTTGAAAATACTCCCAGGGACAGCAAAGAGGAGAAGGGACTAGAAAAAAAACACAGTTACCTGCTTATGCTGTCTGAAGAGGACTAATACAATGATGGAATTGTCTCAAGCACAGATAAGGCTACAATTAACCAGTGTAGATAAGAATATTGCAAAAGAAAGGAGCTAGAGCTTATAAACCACCAAAGCAATACTTTCAGCATAGTGAACCGTATCTACTCATAAAACATGTTTTTTCACTTTTCTCTGCATTCCAAGGAAGGAAGAATTAACGTTAATGGAGTAGTAAGGAACATAAAACAAAACAAAACCCATTCTTCCAGAGAATCATTTCTATACCTTGAACTTCAATTATGTCTCTAGTTTCATTAAGACGTTAAAACTAAGGAAGTATAGACTCATGCATTTATGTGGTAGATGCCAAGAAGTGCATGCTGACAGGAGCCTGATATAGCTGTCTCCCAAGAGGCTCTGCCAGAGCCTGAGAAATACAGAGTCTGATGCTCTCACCCAGCCATTGGACTAAGAATGGGGTCCCCAATGGAGGAGTTAGAAATAGGACTGAAGGAACTGAAGAGGTTCTCAACCCCACAGGAAGAACAACAGTATCAACCAACCCAAGCAGACTCCTCAGAGCTCCCAGAAACTAAACCACCAACCAAAGACTACACATGGAGGGACCCATGGCTCCAGCAGCATATGTAGCAGAAGATGGCCTTATCAGGCATCAAGGAGAGGAGACACCCTTGGCCCTTTGAAGATTCGAAACTCCAATGTAGAGGAATTCCAGAGTGGGGAGATGGAAAGAAGTGGGTGAGTGGGGGAACACTCTCATAGAGGCAGGGGAGGAGGGTGGGATGGGGGATTTCATAGGAGAAACTGGGAAAGGGCATAACATTTGAAATGCAAGTAAAGAAAAATATCAAAAAGATAAATGTAACATATAAAAATAAACAAATCACAGAGAAAATTAAAATGAATAAATTCTCCCACTCTCTCTCTCTCTCTGAGAGAGAGGGAGAGAGAGAAAGAGAGAAAGATAGAGAGAGAGAGAGAGAGAGAGAGAGAGAGAGAGAGAGAGAGAGAGAGAGAGACAGAGAGACAGAGAGACAGAGAGACAGGGAGCAGCTGCTGAGATTTGGGGATACAGGGATGTGAGCTTCTGAGTCCTACCGAAGGCTGGAAATGGCAAGTACTATCCTGGAGTTGAGAATTCATGGGCTTGAGTCTTGACTCTGGCAGTGATCCACTGTGAACATAAGAACTGCTAGATAAAGCATGCTGTCAGTTTCCTTAGCTGAAAAAAAAGGAAAAAGAAAAACACAGCTCTCATGATTGCTAAGATTAAGGGTTACTCCATGACTGACACTAGGTGGTATATTGTGAGTGGCAGACATTGGAGACAGAAATATATTAGAATCAAAATTATGAATTTGGGAATGCTGTAAAGATACATTAGAAATCTTGTAGAAGGGTGAGAGGCAGAGATAGTCAGGCTAACTAGAAAAAGAAAGGACAAGACTCTGAGGGAAAATATCCCAGCAGACTACAGACAGCTACCAGTAGGTCCTGAGTGAGGAGAACCTACATTGGCACCAGTGTCCTTACCCCTAGTAAACATCTCAACATTACAATTTTCAGCGGCCTGGCATCTGATGCTTCTTATATAACAGCCTGTAAAGATGGCATCAAAGTAAGTCTTTGTCTGTTTCAGCGAGAGGACCTAGCCAGACCACATCAAGGGTAGGCAGGGGGAAAGAACCAATAGATCTGAGACTTTACATCTAGATAGTTTGAGTGGCCCTTTGCCCCTGCTGCTCAGACCAGTCCTTTGCCCCTGCATCTCAGAACCCCACTTCCACATTGCTTTTCCTTACTCACCTGCTATAACAGAAGATTGCCCTCCTATGAATCTGCCTCCTTTGGTAGCTGGAGAGTAAAGGCGGTTGCTGTGATTGAAATGAAAATCATGAGAGAAAAAGAGACTATCCACTCATCATAGGTGCTCACAGACTACTTCGGACAAGATTTCCTTCCACTCTCTTTGTCCCGAGATAATTTGTGATACCCATAGCTGTTGGTCAAAAGTAGACTAATTATTTTTCTCTTCACTCTTCTATCAGTGAAAATAGAACAGATGATATCTACCTGGTTCACACCCTGTGTGCCCTTGAAAGTGCATATGCACACTGACGAACCAGTCTAAACGGTTTTCTTCTGGGTGCCTTAGACGTCTAAGGAGGCTGTTGCTGTTATTTTCATTTTCAGTTGAGTCCAGTGAATATCTACATCCTTGCTTTGAAAGGGAATGGTGTGTGGTACACATGCAGAAGTCACTGGGTTGAATGTCAGTAGCTTTTACATTCAGGACAATAGTCTAGGGAGGTTAAGGGACACATTCCTCTCTGCTGCAAGGATCCCACCTGAAGATGCCAGATAACCTCCTGTAAATAAGTTCAGTGCCCGAGGGACAGCCTGGTCTTCTAATTTGAAGAAAGCCATCCAGCACAGGAAACCTTTTGCTGGAATCTTCTAACAGAAAGCAAAAACTCTTCTGGTGCAATGATCACACTGTGTTTTTTCACTGCCATCTCCTACAAGGATTTCAAGCAACTAGGAACTGGGAAGGACAATAAGAAAATAGGAGGATGTTTTCTACAGCTGTCTTATAGATTCTACCATAGGCCACCATGTGCGTTTCAGTGTTTAAATGTTGAAACAAAAGAAATGTACAGTTTGCAAACACAAAGAACTTCCTTGTTTCTCACCCAGAAGTATAAAATTTGGGATTACATATCTTATTCCTAGATAAAATATGGAAATGAGAGATTGGTGAGGAAGTTCTTGTCTAGGATACATGCTTGCCCCTTTTTCTTGGCCTATTGCCTCATTTGTGCGAGTTCACAGACAGAAAATGCCTTTAAATGTCATCTATCTAATAATACACCACACGAGCCCCCATCCTTGGCAGAGAGCACCCTTTTGCACAAGAACTCTTTGTCAATCAAATGCTTCCATGAGATAGTCTGAGTAACAGTAGTAACAGAAGTCACACCATTTTGTCATTGCGTACCACAGACACTGTGATGTCAACCAATCTGTCAGCATTAAAAGGAGGCATTTGGAGGGAAAAAAAAGTCACACACAGCATAAATGTGGCTAATGTCACCATACTATAAACTGCTATGATGAGCATTTAATGGACCTGTGTTCTCAGTGTTGGTCTCCTGCTAGCTCTTCAGTGAAGTAAGATTAATTTCCCAGAACTACCTGTGTGGAGAAGATGACATCCCCTTTTAGGAATATAGGCAAGAACTATCTCTCAGACTAAGCCTAGTCACCTCTCCTCTTAATACCTATAGGCCTGATTTGTTCTGGGAAACTTGGCTTCCATGGTTATAAACTATCTGCTTATTTGCTTTCTTGCTTATTAGATTAGGGTCTGATTATGTAGCCGACACTCTCCTTGAACTCTGCCTCAACCTCCCTATACAAAGCTGGATTGCAGACATGTCCTTGCATGTAGGTTTTTAAGCAAGTAGATAGACAGCCCAGGGATTTAAGATCAGGTGAACTGTGACCCACACTGATGGTGAAGGAAACTGCTCCAAGCCCTTCTAGCTCTTCTATAGAGTAGAAATAATTTTGCACGTCTTAAAGTGAGATCCTGAATCCCTTCATTCCCCTGACGAGGTGATGCTTAGAAATGAAGAAACAAAACAAAGCAAAGCAAAGCAAAACTGCTGCATAGAGAGAACCCTGATCAGCATCACTTTCTCTGCTTGGCTCTGTGCAGTCCTCTATTTTATATTATCATTTTCTGTTTCTTTAGATAGGAGGTTTGCCTTGTTACCCAGTTTTGACTGTAGCTTCATCAAATTGAGGCAAACTAAAAGACTGTAAGACCCAAAACCTGGAAAAACTTATCCTGGAGATGCTGAACCCACCATCAGGGCTCTGGTTTTTCTGAAGGATTTTCTGTGAGAGGCTACAGTTCCGTGGCTGTAACTCCAGGGGAAAAAATTTGCATTTAACTAGGAAATGAAAACCTGAACTGGCTGTGTGTGGTGAAGGGGCTGAGGACAGGACGGGTATGTAGCCACTGTAGTGCCTCTGAAGTCATGCCATAGGAGAGGATGCTTGCTCTGGAAGTCAGGCTGGCCATGCTGATACAGGTTATCAAAATGACTGAGGTTTTATCTGTATAGTTGCTTCACGGTTGAACGTATTCAACCAAATGGGCTTGGAAGCTATAGCTTTTACCTCTAATGTCTCTGAATTTGAATTGGAAAAGCACTTTAAAATCAGAGCAAGGGATTTGAGGACCATCAAATAAGAGCTCATCTGCCTCCACCCAGAACAAAAGCTAACCTCCAGGAGACCCTGTCAAATCCTTCATTGGCCTAGGCCACATTACCAACTGCTGGTCCTGAACTAATGACCTGCTAAGGTTTGAATAAAGTTTCCCAAAGAGATCTATGCTACCACTTGGTCCTTAGCTCATGGAGGAAGAGTTGGGGGATGATATTAGGGGCCTTGAGGAACGTAGTTAGTTGCTGGAGTTGTGTTCTTAGAGAGTATATTGGGAGCCCAAAACTTCCTCTTACTTTGTTTTTCTCATTCTAGACCTTGAGCAAACAGCTTCCTCTACAATGCACTCACATAACTAACTGTAAGTCACAGCTCCACAGGTCCAAGGGTATTCAGAGACAGCCAGCCAATCAGCCATTGACTAAAACCTGCAAAGGACACCAAAGCAAGCATTTGTCTTCTTAAGTTAGTTGTCTTCAGTGTTTTGTTACTAACTGGGAGAGCTGGTGGGTACAGAGCCGATTAGAACCAAAGCTAGCATATTTGGAAAAATGAAGAAAATGTCAGGGGCATGTGGGACTCATATACTAAAGAATTTCATCCACATCTCAAGGTCACTGATGAAAAACAAGGGGAGCTTTGTGGGATCACTGAATTCAAAACCTGTTAGGAAATCGGGGTGCTGGTCTGATCTGGACACTGGTGGTTAGTGACACCTTGAACGTTAAGGCTGTTGGTACAGGGATCATAGAGAGTCTAAGTATACACACACACACACACACACACACACACACATGCATGTGCAAGCACACACTTACCAGCTCCAGGTGCAGGCAGGATGGGAATGCTGCCTTGCAATAGGGTTCAGAATCCAGGGCAAGAACAAGGACCTTAGACCACAAAGCATGGAGCAGAGAACACCTTCAACTCTAAGGCCTCATGCCTCAGGCTGGTCACCAATTCGGATGAACAGTTGGATGGCTGTGGGCTGAGAAAGATGGGAAAGGCCAGCTGTTCTGGGAAAGGAAGTTCTGCAGGAACAGGTGCCAAGCCATCTGTGGTGGAGCAAGACAGATGCCTTGCTGGGCTCATGGCAGCCCACGATGCTGTTTCTTCTCCCAACAGGAGCTGGATGGAGAGGCAATAGAAACAAGCTGGAGGGGACTTGGGGATCTGAGGGAGAGGGGGAAATGCAGATAGTGGCTGTCCTAAATAAAAGAGTCCTTGGGAGAGAAGGGAAAAGGAAAACCAGCATAGGTTTACAGCAGGACAGTCAGGGGTGCCCGAGGGAAGCCACAGACACAGCTGTAGATTCATTTGGAAGTGTGCATGTGAACCCAGGGTTTAGGAAAATACACATTAACCTTGATTAACTGAAATACCTCTATATAAATTTAGGGAAGGGGAACTTGTCTGTCCATCTGTCTTTTCACAAGCATGAGGCCCCAACATGGTAATGGCCTGAGATCATAGCCTCACTTCCTAGACAAGGAAATCTAAAGACAAGTGTAAAGGGTGAGCCTGACGCACTTGCTCAGCTGAGGATGGTTATTGAGAACTCAGCCTGGAGAGGGACTAGCTAATAAAATCTGTGCACCGGCCAAGGTCTGCAGAACCCAGGCTCACAGACCACATACATGGACTCTGAAAAACTAAATCTGGGTTTTGGTTTTGACTCTATCTATACGTGTCTGTGCTTTTTATGCATATGAACAAGCTACACGTTCTCAGCTAGCACTAAGAGGACCTGATACAAGTTTAACTCTATTTTAGTTCAAAAGCAAACTTTGGTCCAGGTGACTCCAAGAGCCGTGTACCTGTAGATGGATATTCTGTTTTGTTACCTGGGAAGTTGTGAACGAACCTCCACTTACCTCATTGCACCTACAACAGACCAAAGAACTTCCAGCTTACTGAGCCACTGAGACATCTGGAGTGACTTACAGAGCAGGGGTGTCTTGGAGGAGCTCTATAGCCAAAAACCTCATTGGAGCTGGATCTCTGGGCCTTCTTCCACAATTTGCAGGCAGTATGGCCTAGATGGTCATCAAATCAACTCCTCTAGCAAGAGAGCCTCTCGTCCCCAACAATTGGGCCCATAACCCTGTACATAAGGGGTAAACTGTGCCTCCTCTATGTTTCGAGACTTGTACCTTTTATTTTCTTTGCTGGAGCCTTGAAACTTTTGTTTACCTTTGATGTCTCAATGAGACTCTCTTCTGTAGGGAAGGCTTCAGTTCAGAAGAAAGAAAAATACAACATTGAAGCCTAGGGGCAAGGAGAGGGGGCGGGAGGGTTGAAGGAGGGTAGTGAGGAGGTTAGGGAGTGGGTTTTTGGGAGAGGGGTATTCTGCTCATGACAACTCATGCTCTAGCCACACTTCAGGAAGATCACCAAGGAGACAGCTTGCAGGGGCATGCGGGTGTAAGAGAGGCGGGCCTATAGCATACCCACATTGTGTACTCTAGAAGTCAAAAGTTACTCCTCTCCAGGTCATGAAGGAAAGTCACAACAACCAAACCTGGAGAGATGTAGCCACTGGACCTAAACAGAAGCCCCCAGACCAGTTTAAACCTCAAGCAGGGATCATGGGGAGATCACCCCTAAATAGTCTCATGGTTCCAGGTTTTTCGGAAAATACCTGTCTTTTCTGATAGGAGTTTTCTGGGTGTACTTAGGCCCTATTATGTGCACTCATGGGACTTATTATTACACCAAACAAGATATTCTTAGAAATGTTTTCATTCTAAACATATACTGTATATAAAAGTATTTTCACAAATGTACAGTACTTTTTAGTAAGAGAAAGCTAATTTGTAATTGTAGAGCCAAACACTTCATGGTAACTAAAACTTTGCTTTTTCAAAAAAATTCTAAGCCTTAACAGTCTGCTTTCCATTTTTCTATCTCATAACCCCAAAAAAGTGTGTGAAAAATCTCACAATCTAATAATGGTCTGCCCTGAAGGGGGTGACTGCTCCTCTAGTAGCCCTGGAAGGACTCAGTGCCTTCCTGTCTTTTGTGTTCCACCCTGGACCGTCCCTGGTTGGTTTGAAGTATGATCTGTCCCCAGTTCTGACAAACCATCTCTCTACCCACCTCCAACACACAATTCATTTTCTGCTTTATAAGTCGATGTTGGGAATCCACACCTTTCTAACATTGGCTATCTCTTCCATTTTACAGTTCTAACCTAGATGCTGAGCCTGAAGGTAGGGGGTCAGGGAACAAGTGTGTGTTACGGTGACATTTGGACTTACAGTAAGATGCACATTCTCTTTACTGCTTGCTCATTGTAAACAAAACAAGAGAGCCTTTGGGTGTGGATGGTGTGAATTCAGTCTGGATAGAGAGATTGTACCTAGACTGACATTTAGTTAGCGACCATAGCAGCAACCTTGCTCTGCTCTAAACAGGCAAGGCTCTGCCTCACCCTCTCTCTTCCTTCCCAAGTCATTCTTGTCACAAGCATAAACCCCACTGCTCAACAAGAGCCAGCAGTTCCACAGGCTTACCTAAATATTGCACAAAGACTCACCCTGTGAAAATGCAGATTTCCTCATCTCCATATGCTACCTTGTGGTGTATCTAAATCCTCGGAAGAAAGCTGAGTCCCATGACAAAGCAAGTGAGGATTGGAAGGAGCTGGCTTCTGGCCTATTTGCCTGAGGATTTAAGAGCTCCCAGGGAGAAATCCTGAAGGAAGAAGGAGCTAGGACATAAACCACTTTGAAGGAGAGGGCAAGCGATTCTGAAGTCTGTGCCATGCCGTGCCACATGAATTTACACCCCTGCCTGAGCCTGTGCTGGAGCCATAGGCTACATAAGAACTGCAGTTGCTTGTCTGAAGTTCAGGCATCAGGCTGCAGGTGGGTAGGAAGTGTCCAGGTACAGCGCCTTGGGTCTCTGCACACACTTTGCAGAGCCGCATAGGTGCCTGTGTTCTCAGAGATGTCTCCCAGCATTATACTTTGTAAACTTCCCACTGCTCACTAATAGTCATGCTAGGTTATAAACAGTCAGCATTTTACTATTCCATTCTGCATTTGATAGGTATTTTTGTGGTTGCTTTTCAATTTTTTGCCATTAGATTTCATGCCCTGGATATTATGTTACATGCTTTCCTTATTCTGCTGCCTTTAATTTCTCTACTATCAGTGTGTGTGTGTGTGTGTGTGTGTGTGTGTGTGTGTGTGTGTGTGTGTGTTTGTGTGTGTGTGTGCGAGTTAGATATTAGATATGCAAATCTACCTCCCCAGAGAGTGACTGAAGAAGCACCATCTTTCATAGGAAAAGACATGGCCACCCTCAAGTCTCCCTATCTGTCTTGTGGGTGTTGAATAGTGACATGTTAGGTTTTGGTTTGGGTTTTTTTTTTTTTTTAACCAGTCTATCAGGAGTTTTTTCTTTCTTTTCTTATTTATAATTGAAAATATTTTTACAATATATTCTGACCACAGTTTCTCCATACTCTTGATCTCCCAGATCCTCTTCATAGCCCCCACCTTCCCAACTCCATGCCTTCTTTGTCTCCTTCTTTAGAAAATAAACAGGTAAAAAATTTTAAAGGAATTTAAAATACCAAAAAGCAGAACACACACACACACAACAATAAACACACACACAACAACACACAAACACACAATCCCCTACATATCACTGAGTTTGTTTTGTGTTGGCCATCTACTGCTGACATAGGTTCCCTCTTAAAGAGTTGTTTGTACACTCAGTGAGACTTCATTGGAGAAAACTATTTGTGTGTGTGTGTGTGTGTGTGTGTGTGTGTGTGTGTGTGTGTGTGAATGACTGTCAATTAAAGATAGCATCTTGGTGAGGGAAGGAGCTTTTATCCAGTTCCCCTTTGAGGTGCTTAGAACCCATTGGCTTGATCCTGTGCAGACCCTGTGTATACTGCCACAGTCTTTTTAGTTTATTTGTGTATCAGCTCTGGAGTGTGGAAAAGACACTATTTCCATGGTACTATCCATCACCTCTTGCTCTAAAAATTTTTTTTACTTCCACTTCTGAAAACTTTCCTGAGCCCTGGGTAGAGGAGTTAGATAAGTCTGTCATGATTTATAATAAAAATTTCACGTAACCATTAATAATTCATGTTTAAATGATTATATGCTTTGCCCGACCCCTGCCATCTTAAACATATCCAAGTAATAACCTTACATAGCTGTGTATATTGCAACTGGTCTTTCTCAAGTTATAATTTGTTTTTTCACTCTATCATAAGCTTTGGTCAACAAAAATAGTTGGTTTTCATATAGTTAAATATTGTTTTATTTGTATTAGTAGAGTGTATGTGTGTGTATATGTGTGTGTATGTGTGTGTATGTGTTTGCCTTCATATGTACATATGTATATGTGCACTGCCTATGTATATGTTTCTAGTACCTGAAGAGACCAGAAGAGGTCACTGAATTTCCAGAAACTGAAGTTATAGGCAGCTGTGAGCCACCATGTAGATGTTGAGAACTGAACCTGTATTCTCTGAAAGAAACATCAATTGCTCTTAACCACTAACCCATTTCTCTAAATCTGTGAAGAAATTTCTGTCTTCTTATGACTTTAACATTATGAAAATATTCTAAGCTTTTTTGTATCTTTGTCTTTTCACATGAGGACTTCTACTGTGCCTTCCACTTAAATCCAACCTCCATCCAACATAACTCAGATGACATAACTCAATGAAGATGATAAAATTTTGTTGTAATCAAGCGCTACTGATAGATCAAGGCTGCAGAACAGACCCAAGAGCTGAATTATCACCCTGAAGGAATGTTGTACAAGATTAAAGGATAAATCCATAGAGTAAGGGGGAACAGAATGGGCTTTAGTATTGTCCAATTATATTTTGACATAAGGTGTTAAGCAAGGAAATTTTTATTAAGGGAGCTGGTCCCTGGGTCTGGGAATATTTATTTATTTATTTGACCCTGCCAACAAGATGGAGATATTATCTTTGAGATGTCTGAACTCAGAAAAGTGTGTCCTTACATGTTGTCCCTGAGATGGTTGGACCCAGACAATTGTTTCCCTATACCAGAAGCTATTCAGCTCTTGGGAAGTTTCCAGATTTTCTAGAGCCTGAGATCTTGAATTCAATTTCATCCTATGATTAAATAGTTTGAAAACAAATGTTTGTATTTAGAATACATTTCCTTTGCTTGTTCCCAATATCTTCTGTTTAGAAATGGTTTGTGGTAAGGTATCTGCTCACTGTGTTGACTTTTCATGTGAACAATCTTCTATCTCTACAATATGTTTCCCCCTTTTATTCTTCACCCACTCAGGAGAATAATACTGTCTGTATGGGAATGACTGGAGAGAGAGTTTAATCTATTAATGTGTCTGTGCTTGTGCTGGTTGATTTTATGTCAGCTTGAAATGGTAGAATCATTGGAATCTTCAAATGAAACAATAAAGACCTCCATAAAATTGGCCTGTGGCAACTCTATAGAACATTTTTCTTGATTAATGATTGAAGTAAAAAAGGCCAAACTCACTGTGACAATTAAGCAGGAGATCATGGGTAAAAAAGAATGTAAGCTGAGCCAGTCAACAGTCTTTCTCCATGGTCTCTGTTTCAGTTCCTACCCCTAGTTCCTGTCTGAAGTTCTTGCCATGAGTTCCTTCACAGGTGAACCATGACCAAGACATATAAGCCAATTAATCTCTTTTTTCTTCAAGTTGCTTTTGGTCATGATGTTAATTAGAGCAAGAGAAAACCATTCAGAGCAAATTTTATCCCAATGAAGTAAAGCAAAGACTATACTTTCAAAGACCATTTATATTGTTTATTGATAATTAGTGAAACAATACAGCTTTGTAATAAATCTCAATACTTACGGATGGATCACAAATGGTACTGTTTTTTTTTTTGTTGTTGTTGTTGTTTTTTGTTGTTGTTGCTTTTTTTTTGGATTTTGTGGTTTTGGTTTTTTTTTTTTCCACTGGCTTTTGTTTTTGGGAAAACCCTCAGCATCAGACTAAATGATGGAAAGATCTTCATTGTAGACTGTGGTGAGGAGGTTCTAAAAGTCAGAAAGAGCCAGGTCAAAATTCTGGCCATTCCAGTTAATAGCTAGAAAATTGAAACAAGCATTTGAATGCTGGTAGTTCCTTTGTGAGATTAGAAAAATTTTTCCCAACTGATGGGGATGAAAAGGCCAAACCCTGGAGGAGAGTTTATAGAATGTCTGGGATTGTGGCTTCCTTTGTTCGTGTTTGTTTGTTTTGTTTCTGTATTCAATCTTTTGTTCTGCCCGTAAAGACAAACAGGCATAGTGGTAGGAAAGTCCAGAGGTATAATACTTGTCTGGGAGATAGGAGGCCTTTGGTTAGATACTCAGGACTCAAAACAAATCAAGCAGAAAAGGATTTATGCATCATTATGTCACCATGCAAGAAAACAGTCACATGTGCATACTTACATACAGATTACATCAGCAATATGATGGAATAACCCAGGTATTTCTGATAATGTGTGTTTGTGTGTGTGTGTATTATATGTCATATATATTTGTGTGTGTAGTCATATATGAATATGCATGCACTTTCATGTCTGCACAGGCCTGTGGACTCCAAAGGTTAACACCAGTTTTCCTCCTTAGTTGCTTTCGACATTACCTTTAAGACAAGTCCTCTTCCCAAGCCTAGAAACTGTTGATTTACATAGTTTGGCATTGTCCTGTCTTTGCTCCCCAGCACTGAAAGTCCAGACTCATGCCACTGTCACAGGCTTTAATAGGGTTGCTAGAGATCCGAACTGAAGCTATCATGCTCTTGTAGCAGGCACTTTACAGAGAGAGCATCTCCGCAGCCCCCATGGAGTGACTCTTTTGAGTAATTGCTTCCAGTGTTTTCTAGGAGCTTTTTTCTACTTAGCCATTCATAATGCTTTTACTTAAGAATTTTTACAAGTATGGAGTTGATCTAATGCTTCCTCAGCTAATAAAATACTTATAGATGTATGACTTTGAAGACTTGGTGTCTTTACAATTGCTTGATGAAATTTGCACTAAAGCAAAATGATTTTAGCTCAAACTAGGATGAAAAAAACAGAGCCCTATCTTCTAGTTACAGAGTACCACTGGGAATGCTCAATACATGCAAATTCCCATCTACAACAATTCAGATTCACAACATCCTTGAATTCCAATACACTGCAATTCAAATGCACAATACATGCAAATTCAAATATCCAACAATTCAAATACATAGTACTTACAAATTCAAGAGTATAGCGAATATTTACTACCAAGTTCCTGTTTATAAAAATAGAGGCGGTTGTTGTTTTTCCCATTATCTACACAGATGGTGAGTGGGCTGTTGCATACCCATGAAAGGAAGTTCTCCCCCAAGTGGGAATATTGTGGTTCTCACCCAGGGTCCCCATACCCAGAGTTGTTGGCTTCAGAGAAGAAAGAGAACTGCTTGTGTCAGACTCACTGTGTGAGGAACAGGAGGTGTTTTTCACATGCAATTCTGCTTGATATATATTTCATAGATGGTATGAAGTAGGAATGTGGAGGTGATTTCATCAAAGACCTCTTGTCATTAGGTCATTGATCACCCAGGGCAACTGTAGCAACCTACCCCTATTCAACTGCATAAAGTAGCAGAAACTTGTTCTCCTATGGTTCTGATTGCATGGGGAGCCCAAAAGAGTAGACCTCTCAGATACAATTTATACAAAATTGAAAGTCTTTATTCTAGCTAGCTGGGATTATACTCAGATGTTTGGGACCTAATATGGTCTCCAGCATTTAGAGTAGTGGTTCTCAATATGTGAGTCATGATTCCTTTGGTAGTTGCCTAAGACCATTAGAAAACATAGAAATTTACATTATAATTTATAGTAGCAGCAAAATTAGAGTTATAAAGCAGAAACAAAACTAATTTTATTGCGGGTCACTATAACATGGGCCACTTTATTAGAAATTTACAGCATCAGGAAAGTTGAGAACCACTGAATTAGAAGATATTTTTAAAGGCACAAACCTTATTCTCACTCTTCAGCTACACAGGGAGGTTTTTATACAAGCAAGCAGTTTAACGGAAGCTAAGATAGATACCTGGGGCATCTTGATCTTGGGTTCCTAAAGTAGAGTTAAATAATTGTCAATGGGATTTTCCACCAAGGAGATCAAATCCTAGTTAAACCTGAAATATCCTCAGAAAGAACACAAGATGGGAAAACTGCACTGCCTCACCCTGTCACACTGGAGTTCATAAGTCTGAGGTCACAATTCCAGCTTTGTCACACTCTTTGATTCTTATAAAGACAGATCATTCTTGGCCTCTTTCACCTTCTGGTGTTGCTGGAAGTCATTGATGCTCTCTACAGCACAAACACAGTGCTCCAGTCTCTACCTCTGCTGATCTTTACAGGCAGCAAAGTCTGTCTATGTGTCTATAGTCTCTCTTCTCATAGGAGCTCCAGTCTTTGGATTAGTGTCAGTCTAATAAAATCTCATTTCAGTTCAACATGATTGATCTGATTACATTTCTAAAGGACTTGTTGCCTGGTATGGTAATTTCCACAAGTACAGAGTTTGAAAATATATAATTTGGACAACATGAGTTAGGAAAAAGTTCTCTCTCTCCCTCTCCCTCTCTCTCTCCCCCTCTCTCTCCCTTTCTCTCTCTTTCTCCCTCCCTCCCTCCCCCCATCAGAGTAGGATCACATGTATGCTAATTTCCTTATTATAAACTATGAACTGATTACATTTCTTTTCCTAGTTCTTCTCAAAACAAGAAAGAGAAGGAAGTTAAGCCCTTCCAGATAAACAATCATTCTAGACAGGATTATAGTGAGAATTATCAGCAGCCAACTTCTAGAGTGTCAAAACTTCAACATTTAGATTCTATAGCAAAGTAAAAGAATTAAATTTTGATCAATAGATACTGATTTAAATGGACAACAAGCTTAGTAACAATCAACAGTTCAGTTCTCCCCACAAAAGTAATGTGATGTTATTAAAATTTCTGTAATAGCACAGAACATTCTAGAACTCAACTAGAGATTTCCCTTCTTAGAAGGACAGTGAATAAGCCATGTCAGAAGTAATGTGTTCACTATGTACATATACTACATGGGAAATAGGAGAAACTATTCTAAACAAGGCATACAAATATTAGTGATTTCAAACACACTGAATATTTTTACCATAGGTCAGAGTGGTAGGAATATCTGTACATACTTAAAATTCTTGACAAAGCTCTAACTTGCACTGTGATGAAATTTAGAGTGTGGACTTGTAGAGATGGAGAGTTCTAGGTGGGGTTCTTGGGTAGGACCTCCTGTTGCTTACTGGGAAATGTCAGAAGTCTCTGTGTACTGCTGGAAAGTACAGGAAGAAATCTACCATGATCAAGCTAGCACAAGTCTTACCAGGTTTCCTTCTTACTTATCACCACACCCCCAAAACTGTAACAGCATATTGTTCTGTGTTTCAGCCCCTATGGACATTGTTATGAACAGATGAGAAGACACTGTAAAACCCACAGGTGGCTCTGCTGTCCTAAAGACCAGGAGCTCATAGTTACTTTCTCTTGTTGCTCTTCTTATTTCCAGAAGGGTGACACAACCTTCCTGGCTAGAACAGGAGTTTTTAATAGTGGCTGTGAATTCTTTCCTTGGCCGTTTTACCAATATGACCCTGCTCACTTTGGCAAAACAGCTAGTTATCCAAGGACAGACATCATCCAAGGCTCCTTGACCAAATAATTAAGCTCACTTTATTGCATATGGGAAGATATGCTACACTGGCTTTGTGGTTGAAAGGAAGCCCTTTGTTCTTCCTATGCTGGGGCATGAATATAGTGGGAGGAGTCTGCTTTCTCATGCACAGCACAGCATGTTGAAAACATATACAGATTAACTAAATGTGGTCAGGGAGTGTGGTTTTCTATTTCAGAAAAAAAAGGCATCAGAAAATTGACCACCATCTGCTCTCAGAGAAGAATGTTTATTTTCAAACTATTTCAAAGACACAGACTTGCTTCCTATTCAAGCAAGTGCCTCCTTTATGGTATCATCTTACCCCATGCTCTAGGCAGTATTCCCCCACTCTTAACAGGTTTGAAATGAATATATTTATGTCTAAGTGGTCTGTGGATTTGTGACTTCCCCTACCTGCCTTTGACAAAGTTACTTTAAAAAAATCAATGTTTAACTCACAATTCAGACAAGTCAACTAATAAACAAAAAAGTTCTGTTGTATTACTTTTCCTGTGGACAAAGGTGTATTCATTCAGAGTAGGGTACCAATATCCGAGCAAAGAAATGCATTCTCCCATCTAGCTTAGTTAATCTGTGGGTCTACAGGTCTTATTCACTGACTCATGGGTGAACCAAAGGCAAAGCATTCCAGGAACGCTGACCAAAGCACTCACACAAACACATGAAAGCTGCACAACGGTTGCTTCCTGCACATCTTCCAGGCAGATACACCAAGAAGTCACCTACCCTCCCCAGCAACTGCTTGTGTGTTTTTTTTGGGGGGGGGGATCTTGTGATTGCTAGAATTTCAGGAGCTTTCAGGTTTGTTGGTTGGTTAATTTGTTTGTTTTGCTTTCTGAGTATTACTAGCCTCCCTATTCCCTTAGGAATGAGTATTTCAACTTAACAGTGATAGATGAAAAACAATACCTCCTTGCTTACTGTTTCTAATGCACATGGAAAGAGAGATGAGGGATAGCAAATACTAGTGAAATCTATAAATCTATGTGACCAGGCAAAGAACCATACAAGAATACTTTGCTTCCTAATAGCTTTTCTGAATGAGTAATTCTCAGTGAAGAAATCATTACCATTATTTCTTCCAGGATAAGAGTCTAGTTGTAGGATGGGCATGTTTAGAATTGGTAATACATTTATAAGAAAGATAGTTTCTAGTATGTTGACATGGGATTCTTCTCAGCATTTTAGATTCATAGGTAGGAATTACTAGCTGTAGTTGGTTCTGCAAAGTCCATGAAGGTCCATGTGCAAAAGACTTGGTCTCCAGAATGAAGCACCAGCAGACATTAGTGGTAGCACTTTGAAGTGCCACAAAGAGTTGAACTGAAATAGTTTTAAACGTTCTAGTGTGAGATCTAGGAAGCAATGCTGTCTTCAGCTTGAATAGGGACTTGACTGGACTGTTTGTTAACTCTGTTTACATCAATATTAGAGTAAATTGGAGGAATCAGCCCCCTTTTGGTAGGAGCAAAGTCAAGGTTCCATAGGCTTCTCAAATGACAGGCTCCTCCTCCTCTCCTCTCAGTGCCCCCCCCCACTTCCCATCTCCCACAGATACTGGTCCTCTGTTTCTCTTCATCATTCTTCCTCACACTCTGTTCTCTATCCCAAATTCTTTCACTTTCCACATCTCTTCAGCTTATGGGGAATCTCATTATTTGGGCAGTTATAGTTCAACATTGGGCTTATGTTACAGTTCTGTGTGGCTCTTAGAATCATCTCCCTGACATAACAATGCCACTTGGGCACCATCCTGTTGTTCTACGACTGGTATAAGAAGCCTAGGCTGTGGCTCATCCTCAGTTCTGCCAAGGTTTTCAACAAAGACTGGCTATACTATTAATATATAAACCCATTTCTTAAAGTCTGAAACCAAGATCCTTGTGGAGGTGAGAAAGGAGAGGAGGAGTTCTTTAGGGTATGTTTAGGATTTAGCCTCAGTACACATGCCTTGGATCACTGCCCTCTAAACACCCACATCTAACTTCTAGTCTAGAAATTTGATTGTCTCTTTGACAAAACACAGGCTCACTGTTCCAGATACTTCCACTGGAATTTTGTATGTGACATACAAAAGGACTTCTCGCCTGAATTTTTGACTGACATTATGCTTGATAGAATAGGAATTTCGTTCTCAAAACGGAACAAAACTGTGTTGTTGTCCAATATTTCAGACAGTTATACAGATATTAAGCTGGCAAAATAAAAGAGTAAAATAATATACCAAATGTGGTCATTTGAATGAGACAAGTCCCTCATAGTCTTGGGCATTTGACATTTGTGACATTGTCTGAGGAGGTTATGGGACCTTTAGGAAGTAGAGGCCTGATTATGGATGTATAGAATTGCAGATGGGTGTCAGAATAAAAGATCTCACGTCAATTCCAGTTTCTCTCTGTTTCTCTGTATCTGTCTGTCTGTCTGTCTCTCTCTCTCTCTCTTATACTTGTGCTGAGATAAGAACTCTCATTTTCCTGTTCTTGATATTATGTCTTCTGTTCACTTTCAAGTTTTCCCATTATGATGGGTTCTAACCTTCTGGAACCACAAGTCTGCAAATGTAATATTTTCAAGCCTTTTAATTAATGATGGCTCTCAAGTGCTTTAACCTCCTTTATAAGCCCAACCACCAGACATAGTGGAAAGAAAAGGATACTGAGGAAGTGTTCCTGTTTAGAAAGGGTTTTTTGTTTGTTTTTTTGTTTTGTTTTGTTTTGTTTTGTTTTGTTTTGTTTTTGTTTTGTTTTGTTTTGTTTTGTTTTGTTTTTTGAGCAACTCCTGTCTAAGTTGTCTGGAAATCTGCAGTTCAGTTTACAGGTTATCAGGAACAGCTCAGTCCACTCACAAACAGTTCTCAGATACAGCAGCAGTGAAATTCTGTAGAATCTAGTCAGCAACAGTGGTGACATGACCTAGCAGAGACAGCCAGGCTTCAGCCTCAGCACCAGGCAGCAGAAGGGACCAGGGAAGGTTCACCAGAAAAAGTTCTCGGCTATGCCTCTCTCAGAGACGATCAGCAAGGACACAAGCCCAAAAGGTGTTGCATAGCAAACTCTGTCAGTAAGCCAAGCTCAGCTGCCATCTCTGGCAGTTGAATCCTATTTATACCCTCCAAACTTTACTTGGACTCAATGGCTCTTGCCTCAGCATGTGTCTTGTCTCAACACAGGTGCCTGTCTCAACTGACATCACTCTGCTAATCAGTGCAGGTTGGTGGGAGAGTCAAGAAATGGCAGCATACCAACAGAAGTCTTTTGGTGCCTTTCTCAGAGCTCAACTATACAATGTAAGGTGGAAGATTACATGCATGTTGTTAGCAAAGAATCCATCATGTGTTCTTTCATGTGCTTGCTTTAGCAGAACATCCTATCTTCCATGTCTGCTTCAGCCAGATGTTTCTTTCAGAGTCTCTCTTAGCCATTCACCTGTGTTCACTTCAGAACAAAGACTCCTTCACGTGTTTGACCCAGCAAAAGACCATTCAACAACTTTTCAAAGAACTCTGAAAGTTTTCACTTCACAAATCAAAATAAATTATTTCTTTTATGAGCTGCTGGCCATTATGTTTTATCACAACAACATAAAATTAACATACAACAAGAATTGCAAACACAAATGACAATAGAGATCTTTCTAGAAACACAGAGTATATTTAATAATTTTGATGATGTATGACCATTACACAAAATGATAAGCTTTTCTCCTCTTGTTCTAACAATTGACCAGGAAATGCAATATTAAGCAGTCTAAGGGTAATAATAATAAAATACCCAAGTGTATGAAAATTGACAAGTAATATCAAACAACCTTTGTATAACCACACACACACAAAGTATCAAAGTATTGACAAATCACAGGAATTTAGCAGGAAAAATACATCAAAAGATAAAAAAGGCCATAGAGATTGTGATTCTTAGATGTATGGCATAAAAAGAGAAATCATTCCCAAATTAATGTCTACATCCAATGCAGTTATTTTCAAAATCATATTGGCATATGAAATATTTAATAAGTACTTTCTAGCTATAGAATGGAGATCAAGTAGTCTGAAAATGAGCTGAAGAAATCACCATACTAAATGAGAAATACCATGGAACTTAATAGGTTTCTTCACAGTGAAGAGCTCTGGCTAGTTTTTCAGAGGACCTGTGTTCCATTTCCCAGCACCCACAGTGGGAATACAACAACCTGCAACTCGAGTTCTAGACAGAGAAACTGACATCCTCTGTGGCCCTCATAGTTCCTGGGCATGTGGTGTGCATGCTGACATAGACATGTAATATTCTCATAATTAAACTTAAGGAAGCCTTGGAGAAAGAATGGGATCAAGTCCCAGTCCAAGCGGAGACACACAGGATGGAATCTCTCCTAAAGTAGAAGGTGTCGTGAGTGACAGAACAGTATTCCATTTACTCCCATTATCTGTAAACTGATAGTAAAGAAATTGTCATCTATATGGGGGAGATTGGATCCCATCTTCACTCATTACTTAAAACGAACACCAAATAAATTAAATGCATAAATTGAGGGACAAAATCATAAGACGGTGAAAGCATTTAGCAGATTACTTTTGCAATTTTAGGTTTGAAATAGTTTCAATATAATCTTTTGAAGAGAATTTGTGGCTATATCCACATTTTACAAATATTGATTTATATTCAATAAAAATAATTATTAACACAAAAGAAAATTATTGGGTTAGAAAGTGGTTATAAAGATATACTTTTTCAAGACTGGAAATCAACAAAGGAACAAAATAGCAAAAGGATTTTTTTTCACACTCACCCATGGGAATATGCACTGGAGAAAAAAGTGCTCAGAGGACTGGGGAGATGAGTCAGCAGCTACGCAAGCATGAGGACAAAAGCGTGGACCTTTAGAAGTTACAAAGAGTTTGGAGCAGTGGTATGTTCTTACAAACCTAACATTGGGAGTATGCAGAAAGGCATATCTCTGAAACTCATTGGATAGTCTACCTACTCAATGAATAAATCAATAAAAGAATGAAAAAAAAAATAGTGCTTGCTTCGGCAGCACATATACTAAAATTGGAACGATACAGAGAAGATTAGCATGGCCCCTGCGCAAGGATGACACGCAAATTCGTGAAGCGTTCCATATTTTTACCCTAGAGTCAGAACACCAAAAAAAGAAATCAGGAGTCACAGAAGCAAGCATTTCCAACAGATTACAAGAGATCGAGGAAAGAATCTCGGGGGCAGAAAACAACATTGCAAACATAGACAAAACAGCCAGAGAAGATGCAAAAAACAAAAAGCTCCTAACCCAAAATGTCCAGGAAATACAAGACACAATGAGAAGACCGAACCTAAGGATAATAGGAATAGAAGAGGGAGAAGAGTATCAACTAAGAGGCACAGTAAATATCTTCAACAAAATCATAGAAGAAAACTTCCCTACCCTCAAGAATGAGATGACCACGAGCATAAAAGAAGCCTTCAGAACTCCAAATAGGTTGGACCAGAAAAGAAATACCTCCCGACACATAATAGTAAAAACATCAAGTGCCCAAAGTAAAGAAAGAATACTAAAAGCAGTAAGGGAAAAAGGTCAGGTAACATATAAAGGCAGACCAATCAGACTCACACCCGATTTCTCAACAGAGACTATGAAAGCTAGAAGAGCCTGGACAGACATCATGCACTCCTTAAGAGAGCAAAAGTGCCAGCCCAAGCTGCTATACCCAGCAAAACTATCAATCACCATCGATGGAGAGACAAAGATATTTCAAGACAAATCAAAATTCACACAATATCTGACCACAAACCCAGCACTACAACGAATTATAGGTGGAAAACCCAATACAAGGAGGGAAAATACAGCCTAGTAAAAACAAGAAAACTCCTAAACAAGAAAACTAAAGAAAAAAACACAGACACAACTCAACCCAAAAAAGCAAAAATGGCAGGAAACAGAAACAATTATTCCTTGATATCTATTAACATAAATGGTCTCAACTCCCCAATAAAGAGACATAGATTATCAGACTGGATACATAAACAAAATCCAGCCTTTTGCTGCATACAGGAAACTCATCTCAGAGACAGAGACAGACACTATCTCAGAGTAAAAGGGTGGGAAAAAAAACTTCCAAGCAAACAGCTCCAAGAAGCAAGCTGGAGTGGCTATTCTAATATCGAATAAAGTAAATTTCCAACCAAAAGTTATCAAAAAAGATAAAGAAGGACACTTTTTACTCCTTACTGGGGAAATCTGTCAGGAGGAACTCTCAATCCTTAAGATATATGCTCCAAATAAAAAATCACCCACATTCATAAAAGAAACTCTACTAAAGCTCAAAAAATACATTTCACCCCACACAATAATAGTGGGAGACTTTAACACCCCACTCTCACCAATGGACAGATCAGGGAAACAGAAACTGAACAAGGACACTGCAAAACTAGCAGAGACTTTGAACAAACTAGAATTAATAGATATATACAGAACATACTATCCTAAAGTAAAAGAATACACCTTCTTCTCACCACCCCATGGCACCTTCTCGAAAATTGACCACATAATTGGACACAGAACAAGCCTTCATCGATATAAGAAGATTGAAATACTCCCATGCATCCTCTCAGATCACCATGGTCTACGGCTGGTCTTTAACAACAACAAAGACAACAAAATGCCCACATACACATGGAAACTAAACAACACTCTGTTAAAGGATAGCAGGGTCAAAGAAGAAATAAAGAAAGAAATTAAGGATTTTCTAGAATTCAACGAAAACGAAAACACAACATACCCAAACCTATGGGATGCAATGAAAGCAGTATTGAGAGGAAAACTCATTGCCCTAAGTGCTTCCAAAAAGAAACTGGAGAGAGCTCACATCAGCAACCTGACAGCACAGCTAAAAGCACTAGAACAAAAGGAAGCAGATATACCCAAAAAGAGTAGACGGCAAGAAATAATCAAAATTAGGGCAGAAATAGACCAAATAGAAACAAAAAAAAACATTGAAAAAATCAACAAAACAAAGAGTTGGTTCTTTGAAAAAATCAACAAGATTGATAAACTCCTAGCCAGACTAACTAAAGAGCAAAGAGAGAGTATCCAAATTAACAAAATCAGAAAGGAAAGTGGTGACATAACAACTGAAACTAAGGAAATTCAAGAAATCATCAGATCCTACTACAAAAACTTATACTCCACAAAATTGGAAAATCTGGAGGAAATGGACGAATTCCTAGACAGATACAAGGTCGCAAAGTTGAACCAGGACCAAGTAAACCATCTAAATAACCCTATAACACCTAAAGAAATAGAAGAAGTCATCAAAAGCCTCCCAACCAAAAAAAGCCCAGGTCCAGACGGGTTCAGTGCAGAATTTTATCAGACATTTATTGGGGATATAACCCCAATATTCGCCAAGCTATTCCAAAAGATAGAATCAGATGGAATATTACCCAACTCATTTTTTGAGGCTACAATAACCCTCGTACCTAAGCCACACAAAGACCCTACAAAGAAAGAGAACTTCAGACCAATCTCACTTATGAACATTGATGCAAAAATACTCAACAAAATCCTTGCAAACCGAATCCAAGAACACATCAAAACCATCATTCATCATGACCAAGTAGGCTTCATCCCTGGGATGCAGGGATGGTTTAACATAAGGAAATCCATCAATGTAATCCACCATATAAACAAACTTAAAGACCAAAATCACATGGTCATCTCACTAGATGCTGAGAAAGCGTTCGACAAAATCCAACACCCCTTCATGTTAAAAGTCCTGGAAAGAACAGGAATCCAAGGCCCATATTTAAACATAATAAAAGCAATATACAGCAAACCAACAGCCAACATCAAACTTAATGGCGAGAAACTTGAAGCAATCCCACTAAAATCAGGGACTCGACAAGGCTGCCCACTCTCTCTCTACCTATTCAACATAGTACTGGAAGTCCTGGCTGGAGCAATTAGACAGCAAAAGGAGATCAAGGGGATACAAATCGGAAAGGAAGAGATAAAAACATCACTCTTTGCCGATGACATGATAGTGTACTTGAGTGACCCCAAAAATTCCACCAGAGAACTCCTACAGCTGATAAACAAGTTCAGCAAAGTGGCCGGATACAAAATTAAATCAAACAAATCAGTAGCCTTCTTATACTCAAAGGACAAACATGTTGAGAAAGAAATTAGGGAAAAGGTACCCTTCACAATAGTTACAAAAACTATGAAATACCTTGGTGTGACTCTAACTAAGGAAATAAAGGACCTGTATGACAAGAACTTCAAACCTCTAAAGAAAGAAATTGAGGAGGATCTCAGAAAATGGAAAGATCTCCCATGCTCATGGATTGGAAAGATCAACATCTTAAAAATGGCCATCCTACCAAAAGCAATCTACAGATTCAATGCAATCCCCATCAAAATTCCAACCCAGTTCTTCATGGAATTGGAAAGATCAATGTGCAATTTCATATGGAATAACAAAAGACCTAGAATAGCGAAATCCATCCTCAACAACAAAAAAACATCTGCGGGAATCACTATCCCTGACCTCAAGCTATATTACAAGGCAATTGTACTGAAAACTGCATGGTACTGGTACAGAAATAGGCAAGTGGATCAATGGAATAGAATAGAAGATCCAGAAATGAGCCCTCATATATATGGTCACCTGATTTTTGACAAAGAAGCAGTAAACATTCAATGGAAAAGGGACAGCCTATTCAACAAATGGTGCTGGTCCAACTGGCACTCAACATGCAAAAGAATGAAAATAGACCCGTTCTCATCTCCTTGTACAAAGCTCAAGTGTAAGTGGATTAAAGATCTCCACATTAAACAAGATACACTGGAACTATTAGATGAGAAAGTAGGGAAAACCTTAGAACATATAGGCACAGGAGAAAATTTCCTGAACAAAACACCAATGGCTCAAGCTCTAAGGTCAAAGATTAACAAATGGGACTTAATGAGATTGCAAAGTTTCTGTAAGGCTAAGGACATCGTCAAGAAAACAAAACGGCAACCAACAGAATGGGAAAAGATCTTTACCAACACCACATCAGATAGAGGCCTAATATCCAAGGTGTACAAGGAACTCAAAAAGTTAGACACCAGAGAATCAAATAACCCTATTAAAAAATGGGGTACAGAGCTAAACAAATCTTTTTCAGTTGAGGAACTCCGAATGGCCGAAAAACATCTGAGGAAGTGCTCGACATCCTTAGCCATCAGGGAAATGCAAATCAAAACAACCCTAAGATTCCACCTCACTCCAGTCAGATTGGCCAAGATCCAAAACTCAGATGACAGCAGATGCTGGCGAGGCTGCGGAGAAATAGGAACACTTCTCCACTGTTGGTGGGGTTGCAAGCTAATACAACCACTCTGGAAATCGGTCTGGCGATACCTCAGAAAATTGGATATAGTACTACCTGAAGACCCAGCTATTCCACTTCTGGGCATATACCCCAGAGACACTTTAATACACAACAAAGATATATGCACCACAATGTTCATAGCGGCTCTATTTATAATAGCCAGAAGCTGGAAGGAACCCAGATGTCCTTCAGAAGACGAATGGATACAAAAATTGTGGTTCATATACACAATGGAATACTACTCAGCCACCAGAAACAATGACTTAACCAAATTCTTAAGAAAATGGCTGCATCTAGAGAAGATCATCCTGAGTGAGATAACCCAGTCACAAAAGAACAGACATAATATGCAGTCACTGATAGTGGGATGCTAACCCCAGAGGCTTGCACTCCCCCAGAAACAACTCACAGACTGTATGAAGTCCAAGAAATAAAGAAAACAAAAACTATACATATATTCACAAAACAAGAGGACTTTTACTATTTCCATGTTGCGTTTTGTTTTGCATGTACTTTACGCTTATTGCAACTAGTACGTTTTCAATGCATACTGTCAAGCCCTTGAAAAAAATCAAGTACTGACTAAAAAACATATTCACATGGTTTTATGTAAAATTTATTTTAATGTCTGAAAAAGCAGTACTGACAAAAATGTATAATTTTAAGCAAAAAATGTTTAAAATCTTTAAAAAAAATAATAAGCTGTTAGTCTTTTGTGTAGATGGAAATATCTCAAGAAACACTTCTTGTTATGATTAATAATTTGAGTCTTATTTGTAACAGATAAGAGACCAATGTATTTTCCATGTATTTTCATGTTAAAAAAAAAATAAATCTTGTTTTGAAGACAAAAAAAAAAGAATGAAAAAATAAATCAACAAAATAAATGAGAACGATTGAAGAAAAGTATCCAACACTGGTTTTGTCTTCTACAATCCCACAAGTTTACAGGCATGTGCATACACACAGACACACAAACAAGCACATATATACACATATACAAACATGCATATACACACATACATGTACAAACACACACATACACATACATATAAGCACACATACATACACATATATACATATACATGCACACATACATGCACAAACACACAACACACATGCACACACATATATGTCACATAATACACATATATGCATATGTATGCATACATATACATGCACAAACACACATATGCATATACATGCATACACAAACATGCACAAACACACATACATATATATTCATATATGTGTACATACATACATGTGCAAAAACACACATACCCACACATGTATAGACATGCATGCACATATGTTTACATGCCCACACACTAAACATACAACCCCTCTTTACATGTTCTGCACAGAGAAAGAGAAGATACCATTGAAGTTTGTCACTATGTGCCTAAGGCCACAGAGTCACACCTATACATGTGAGAGTGATATTTCTAGTCCTGCTAAGTTTTCAAAACCAACTGGTCTTCTGCCAGTGGAAATAAAGAATAGAGGTCCTTACAGCTGCAACAGTGACCATGTAGGTTACAGCTATGTGGATCTCAAAACAGAGAATTTATTTTAGCTCTGAGTGGGGTAGGGGCAAATGTTACAATCATCGTAAAAAGGAAAATATTCTCTTATGCTCAATGTTAACTTTCTGTGATTACAAAGGTTAGCCATAGTGCAAATGAATTTTTCCAGTGTTAAGAGAGTTATCTCAACTCCTTCATATTGCTAACAGGAAGTCCTAAAACCTAAAAATTGTGTGGCTTAATCACCAACATTGGCAGTCCCATGGTCTGCAGGCTGGAAGTTTAAAGTCAGGGTGCCAGACTGGCTACCAGGTTCTTGTCAAAGGTAACCTATTCAATTTGTGGCTGGTCATCTTGTGTCCTCTTATGTCCAAAAAGAGAAAAAGAAATCAATTCAATGCTGGTCTTTTATAAAGTCACTAACCCTATCATGGAACTCTACCCTTGTGAACTAGTCACCCAGTTAACTACCTGTTAATGAAGTCCCATAAGTGTAGGTGTGGTCAATCTTTTAAGCATTTCATAATGTATATAATCCAAACTCTGTTCCCTCTCTTCCATTTCCTCCTTTATCCACATTCCCTTCCCTACTTCATGTGATCTCTCTCTCCTTCCCACCAAGTTTACTTAGCACTGCCTGAGTGTGCATTTACTAGAGCATGGGTAACCTTTCCAGTCCACATCCCTGAAGAAAACCGACTTTCCTTCTCTTAGCCACCATCTTGTTAATGACCCATGCGCTAGCAGTGGGATTTTATGAGCCTACTTCCGCACCCCCCAGACTAGCCTAGAACTTTGTGCCAACATCTGATACTGCAAAATGGCATCGCCATCTACCAAAGTTCACGTTTGGGAACCATGCAACTGAGATACACGTGTGCCTGCGTGTGTCTGCCTGCGTGCATGTGCGTGCACACACACACACACACACATACATACAAACCACAGAAAGAAAGAGAAAGAGACACAGAGAGACAGACAGACAGAAATAGTGTTTTGGATTTGTGATTTTATGTTGAGCTATGATAAATTTCTATTGCCTCCATATTGTGTGGTTAGGTGTACGATCTGCAATTTATAGACTGAACACAACTGGTAACCTTGATATATTAAAATAAACCACACACACACACACACACACACACACACACACACACACACACACAGTATCCACAGGAGGTGCCAAACATTTAAAAGGAACATCAAAAGCACATTTTGAGAGGATGATTTTATAAAGCAGGGTGCACTAACCACAAAGCCCAGCACACAGTGGGAGCTTCTCAGTGTTTTCAGTTATTCTCTGGTCTAGAAGGGTGAATGGAGCTCCCAGGAAAGCAGAAGTGTTAGGTTTCGTTTGAGGATCCACTGTTTTTGTCCTATGACCCACTCCACATGAGCAGAACCTTTGTCTTCGAGGAAATCCAGATGAAAGGCAGAAATAGTGAGCAGCCTTGGCTCCCGAGGGAACTGGAAACGGAAGTGGCTTAGCCTAGTGATTTTGGTTCTCTCCATCCTTTCTTCCTCTTTTTCTCCCTTCAGTATGTGTGGGTTCGTTTCTTGCTGCGTGTATCAGCAGTTTGGAGGTGTCAAGCTGCCCACAGAAGATCCATTTGGGAATGTGACTTTCAGTACGGTCTGACTGCTTGGATCTATGGGAATGAATCCAAGTCTATTCCAATGGTCTGAAGATGCCCACCAGCATGAAGACAGAGAGGTCATTCCAGTACAAGGCAGCATGAGCACTCTAGGGGAGGAGTAGCCCATGCTTAGAAAAAACTCCACCCAACTGGACTTCTAAGCTAGGAGGTCATTCTGATGCATATAGCCTAAAATTTGAAAGAAGCCCCAGAACACAGAAGACAGCACAAAGTAGCCATTTGGAAGAAGACCTTGAAGAGTGGTGTTAACTTTAGGTTCCTCCCAGGGAACTAGCTTACATCTTCACCTTTGGCAATTGCCTGCTGTCACCAGGTGTGGCCTTAAAAAAATGATAGCCCAGATCTCTGTTCTTATTTTCCTCTCTTACATTCCTACATGTTCCCTGCTGGTCTTTCTCTCCCTCCATCTCTTTCTGTCTTTCTTTTTTGTTCTTCTTTGTCCCTAATTATCTGTCCTTATGGCTCTACTCCTGTCTGTCTGTTTGAACCCCTTCCCCAGGCCCTCACTCCCCACCATTCCCCCTAATAAATCTGCTTTATACTAGATTTGTTACATGGCCTGATTTCTCGTGGAGACACCTTGAGATTTAGATGGGCCCACCAGGTACCTCCTCACCACCATTAGATTTCATAAGTAGAGAAGTTGCGGCCTTAAAGGAGCTGTATATTTAGAGAACCTAGATTCCCAAGGCATGGTCTAAAGACTTGAAGAAGAGACATGCATGTTTACACAAATTCAGATGCCTGCTGAGTCCAAACAAGAAAATGGAGCCCATCCTGTCTATTGACCATTAGACCAAGAGCTCAAAGAACCTGAGGCCAATGGTAAAAGAGAGCCCAGAAATATAGGTCCCTCTGTTCCCAGCACCTCTGAGGCCACCAAGCAAAGCAGTATGCATTTCCAATGAAATTTTCTTGGTTAATGCAGTGCTGACTCAGGTCTCTGTGGGACTCAGACATGTTTAAAATGGGCAAATTGATTTCTTAGGCCAGGAACAGCACACACATAAAAGGGGACATATGGCTTCTTTGACATCAAATAGTTTTTTAGCATAACAAACTATTTTGATAAATTGAGTGCCTCCAAATCAAAGCCATATGGGAGGTGCCTGGACCAAAGGGCAGACAGACCATGGGTAATTGCCCACAGTTCAAACAGGAAAGTAACTCGAAGAGGTAGAAGCCAGAGCTGGAGGAGGTGGCTGGCTCATCAGCTGCCTTCTTCAGGCGCCACGAGGCTGTGCTGTTAAATTCTCATTAGTCAGAGTGAACATAATGAGACTGAGAGGAAAATTCTGGTGTTTCCTAGAAAGAGAATTGTGCTTATTTATGTAAAATATCTAATGGGCCATATGCAACAAATATATGCACTTAGTGGTTTAATGGGAAAAAGAAGAGCCCTCCCATTCCCAGCATCTCCCCATCTCTCCTCCTTTCTCCCCCCTCTCTTTCTCTCTCTCTATTTCTCTCTCTCTCTCCCTCCACCTTCCTCCCTCCCCCCCTCTCTCTGTGTATGTGAGACAGAGAGACCGAGAGCTGTGGAGTAGATGTGGTCAGTAATTGTTCTGGAGCACAAAGGAGAGAGAGTCCATGGGCAAGGAGAAGTGAAGGAAGCCTGAAGCATCAGAAGATGGGCTACCTTGCCACTAATTCCAAACTCCAGCCTGATTGGAAACTAGGCAATAATAAAAGGGGAAATAGAAGGGTTGGAAAGATGATTTAGTGAGTAAGTGCTCCTCTGTGCAAGCACAAGAGACTGACTTTGGAGCCCAATATGCAAAGAAAGGCAGATGTAGGGGTGCCTATCTGTATCCTCAGCACTGCTTAGGAGGAGAAATGCAGATTTCTTCAGCTCACTGAGCAGTCTGCCCATAAGTAGGCTTCAGGTTTAATGAGAAACCTTGTCTCAAAAAATAAGTTGGAGAGAAATAGTGGAAGACACCCATTGTGTAACCTCAGACTGTCACATGCATTTACACACATGCATGGATGAGAATATATATATATATATGAATAAGAACACACACACACACACACACACACACACACACACAACAAGCAGACCAAACAACATGGCATCCTGTGCTATTGTATTTTGTAGGCTGCTACCTCTATGGCATAGTTTATTTATCCAGTCTGCTGCCTCCACCTACCTTTTAGTATTAGTTGCATTTTATATATCTACATATCTAGAGCCTCTTTTAGAATTTTTTATCAAAAAATGGGGATGCTAGAATGGGACTCAGGGGTTTGACTTGAAAATCCTGTATAAATCACTGCAAATGAATCACTCAGGACAGGGACTTACATTTAGCAAGCCATTCAGCAATGTTAGATATGTTTTCTAGTAAAACATTGAATGATGTAGATGCTGGGAAAATGCTTTTTATGTTAGTGATAATTCATGAGGACTTTTATTATCTTCATAAAAATGTTATTTTTAAACCCATATTAATACCACTGGAAGAGACATTCATCATCAAAGCCATCTACAGATCCACACAACTAGAATCTCAAACTTTCAACCTCACTCACTTACAGATCCCCTTCCCCACTGGGTTATGTCTTCATCGTTCTCAAATAATTTGTCACAATATCCTTCCTATTTTATATACGGAACTGTACCTCTTCCTATTTACAGCAACAGTAATTGCAACATTCTTAACTATATTTATTAACTACTATAAAAGCTGTGATTCATCCATTCCTTACATACTTAGATGTGACATTTTATTGTGAAATGTGTCCTTGTAGACAGTCATCCAGAAAGGTGAATGGTTTGCATATTTGTATATTTCCTTATTTAAAGTTCTTATTCATAGGAGAAAGCAGGGTTCTAGTAATTTCTTCCTTTATTTGTTGGGATTAGGTTTTATTCCGTAACCCAAGATAGCCTGGTACTTGTTGTGGCACAGCATAGGTTAGTCTTGAACTCTCAATGAGTCTCCTTCCTCATGATAGACAGTGCTGGGTCTTTAGGCACAAGTGACTCCCAGCTTCCTAAGTCCTTTCTGATCAGTCTGTGGCAGTGAGTCACAGATGAAGTAAAGTTGCCCTTGTTATCTAGGTAGCTAAAAAAAATAAATCTTTCGACAATCTTTTCAGGTGATTGGTGAATATTTATTCCGTGCAGATCTTTATACTGCCAAAATTAAAATTCACTGGTCTTTGCACCTTAAAGGTGTCCTTCCACTGTGTATGTGTCTTGACACCACGGGCTTGCTACTGCTATGGAGAACTCCTGGCTCATTTGGGTCACAGGCTTTCATAAATATTGGTCCATTTTTATTACTTATTTTAATTAAAAAATGCTGAAATCACCACCAATTAACTGGAAAAATATTTACTGGGAAAATGCATGGGACACAGAAGCAGATCTGAATTTTCTAAGATTTCTTTTGCTTTTTTGATGTTGGGGGTGGGGAAAGGGAGACAAAGAGAAGGTAAAGAGAGATGGGGTTATGGGTGCCATAGGAGTGTGGTGTGTGTGTGTGGGGGGGGGTAGCCGGGGAAGAGAGGGAAAAGAGAAAGGGGGAGGGATGAGAGAGAAAGGGAGGGGGAAAAGAAAGATGTGGTTATGAGTGCCACAGGTGTGTGTGTGTGTGTCTGTGTGTGTGACAGAATAGTCTTGGGTGCGTGCTAATTTGCAATTTCTACTTTGTTTATGGAAGGATTCCCAAAAGCCAAGAGGAGATGACTGTAAGCCCCTTGTATTGCTGAAGTTTTATGGCAGGTCTTGGGTAGAAGACTGATCATGGAGATCATAGGACTCTTAGGGAGTTTAGAAATTCTTCAGAAAAGATCTGCAGACTTCCACCCATGCCTGAGATGTATTTTAGGGGCCTTAGCACACAAAGGTCACTGCAGAGTACATTAGTATCCTTTATCTTTTCCATAGTTTTGATGTTTCCTTGAGTATTTTCAAAGCAATGGCCACAACTCAGGGCATTCAGATGCAAATCCAAGCCTTTGCAGCAAGTTATATTGGCCTCTGAAAAAACCGACAGCATGAAGAAACAGCCACATTCATGTAAGAATGTATATGATGAATCCCCAAAACCACGAATTCTACTACCTCTAAGCCTTGACTCCCTGGTTCCTAATTCCCGGTGTGGAACTAGACAGAGTTCTGGAAGCACTTTGGCTGCACACTGATGTATGAGTTTCTCCATGAAAACCACTCCAGGCTCTCAGCTAATAGCTGAGCCAGCTACTCTTTGCACAGGCCCACCTTTTCTTAGAGGAGCTTTTACAGCATCTTTGATCAGGCAGGCATGAGTGGCATCATATCGAAACAAAGGAATACCATCTGTCTGTCCCTTTCAGAAAACCAATTGGAAACTATTAGAGCAAATCACAAAATTCACTTTTAATCAAGAATTAAAATATTGGAGGGTGGGTACTTGGTGAAAAAATTATTGGCCAGGCAAGTGTGAGGATCAGAGTTTGAATCTTTGAGCCTGTATGAATCTGGGTATGGTACTATCTATCTGCAATCCCAGAATTAGCCCCATGGATATAGGGGATGGAGACAAAAGACTTTCCAAAGTTCAAGGATCCCCCATGATACACATTCTAGTATTCCATTTTTAGATAAGAAATTAAAGTAAAAGGACTCTGGTCATGTTCATAAAAAACATATCCAGCACATAGGAGTTGATTTCCTTTCTTCCTGCCTCCCTCCCTTTGTCCTTCCCTTCCTTCTTTCCTTTGTTCCTTCCTTCCTTCCTTCCTTCTGTCCATCCTCCCTTCCTTCTTTCCTGGGACAGGCTCTCAGATATTCTAGTCTAGATTTGAACTCACTATATGGGAAGCTTCTATATCCCAAGTGGTTCTCTTACAAATGTGTATCACCATGCCAGACTCACATATTTCTGAGAATTCCAATTTATAATCTAATTTCATATATGCCTGACAAGTACCATACAAACTGAACTATAGTGCCATCCCTAATGAATATTTATCAATGAATGAATGAATGAATAGATGAGCCCATTCAAAATATGGTTGCTGAGTTCTTACTGAGTGCCAACACAACTGATACAAAGTTTTTGCTGTGAATGGGCTTAAGAAGGAAGTAGACAGCAGACAACACAGCAATCCCTGAAAATAACAATCCTGATATTCACTTAAGAAGCATACACATCACAGCACATGGTGAAGTAAATGGGATACACATACATCACAAAAAAAGTGTTACAGGTGGGTTCGGTCCTTATGAGGGCTCCCAGTCATTGCCCACGGAAGTCCTGACTGGGTTCATCAAGAATTCCCCTACTGTACGCTAACCACCCTGGGAGGGATAAAGGTTCAGAATGCTCTGTCACTATCCTCAGGCTGCTGTGCTTCACGCCTTACTTCTCCAGTCACAGCACATCCCTCCTTTCACCTGGGAACCTGGGAATCTGGCTGAGTGTATTTTCCCCTCCCTCTTATCACTCATCCCAGCTGCAGGCAGAGAACAGCTCATCAAGTTGAGAAGTGAGGAAGGAAACAGTCCTTGATGTCAGGACTGGCACAGCACAAGAGCCATTGCTAGCGTGCCGGCATTCCTCCACAACTGTCCGTTTCCATGTGAAGGAGATTTGCATGACCATGGGTCAGCCTTCATCTGGCATCTTTATTTCAAGCTCAGTCTTGTGCAAGGCTTCAGAGAAGCCTTTGTCAGGATCCACAGTCTCCCTCCCTCTCTTCTCTCCAAATGTGCTGTAGTGCAGATCAATCTTTATTTCTTTGCCATTAGCGCCCCGTCCATAAATCAGTCTTGCCCGCTCAGTAGTTAGCGTGGTAGGGCCTCCAGCTGTCCAGAGTCTGCAAATGGTTCCCTTTTTTGTAGCTCATCATCGCCAGCTGTTCCTGGAGCATGTATCCCCTGCATTTTTGACAAGTGTCTCATCTATAAAATCATTTCTCCGTCCCCCGCCCCCTTTCCTCTCCCTTATTCCTGGCAGCCGCCCACAGAGCGTCACCCCAGGCATTCATCTGCAGTGTGCCCAGCACATGTCCATGGCTGGCTGTTAGGTAATAAAAGCTGGCTTTCTGTAAATCATGTGAGTAAGGAGACCCATGAATCTTGTTCTTGCCTTCCTCACATCAATCCTCATTGTCATGAATACCTCAGGCCTGAGTCACTTGGCCGGAGTGCTGATTTCGGACACAGTCACTGATGGCCATGAACTGGTCCAGGGATTCGAGCAGTCTCTGAGGGATCCTCTGGCAAACTGGGGTCTCTGGATAGAAAGGAGAATAAAACCAAGTCTAGCAAATAGCAACGAGCCAACCTGTCTCACTGTTTTCTGGCATTCTTGGCTTAAAGGGGCCTTATATGCTCAAGTTGATGACACACTGTATACCAAAGGATTCATGCCTCTTTGAGGAAGGAAGAATTCCAAAGCTATCCTCAGAGGTGGGATGCAGCTCAAAGGCAGAGCACTTGACTTGCATGGGTGGGGTCTGGGTTTGCTTCCATAAAGCAAAAGCCACCTGCAGGGGTTAACCTTAATAGTTACCTTGATGAGCTCTAGAAGTGCCCAGGTATATCTGTGACTGATTACCCTGATTAGGTTAATTGAAATGGCAGGAGTCATCATGGTGGTAGTATCTCAGAATAGCATCATTCCATGAGCTTGGATCCTGGGCTATTTCAGATGCAGAAAGTATACTGAGAATTAACATGCATCTCTATCTGCTTCTTGACTCTGGATGCAAGAAACCAGGTGCTCTAAGCTCTCTCCACCTTGGCTTCTCTACCATGAAAAACTGTGTATCATGGAGCCATGAGCCAAAACAAATTTCTTTTTCTTTTGCTCAGAGTGGGTTTTGCAAAGCAACAGAAAGAACATCACTTCAGTGCTTCACCGTTTCTGTGATCGTAGGGACTTTGTCATTGTGACAAGCTGGTGTATTTGTAGTGTAATTTGACAGATTGCAGGCTAATCTGTCACCGTTTACACAGTGAGTCAGAAGAGAAAATGATGCCCAGAACCATAGCACTTGCCCACCACTAAGTCTCAAGTAAGCCATTTGTGAAGTGATTAGGCACCTATGCCACAGGGTCTTCCCAAGGAAGGCACACTGTATATGGGGGATTATGTTCATTCTCTGACTGTTCACTCTATTGCCATGGGTTCCTGTGGGTAAATGTGCTAGCTCCTTTAATGGCTGGAGAGGCCCATAGTGCCTTCATGAGCTGTCTATTAGAGTCATACCAGGTGGAAAAAGGAGGCATAGGATGGACCAGTTTTAGACCTTATGTCATAGTGTTTGGTCACCCACACTTACCAAAACATAAGCTGTGGCTGACAGATTGAAAGTAGTACATGTTGAAATAGTGGGACAATTTGAAGTCCCCATTGTTTTCCTGCATCCCATCATGGCTGTCAGTGGCTTCATCCTTGCATCACATAGCTGGCATGGGATCAGGGTTGAGAGGTAACAGATAGGTTGACATGTAACTAGTGAAACCAGATGTTTTCCATTCTGTACCAGGCCCTCTCCCTCTCCTCACTGATTGTTGTCAGTGATGTGAGAATCATGGTCGAGCACTCACTCTTTAGCATTTCCTTGAACCCTAGCAGGACAGTCTGAAGGCGGGACAGCCCTGCATTCCTCATCTTTTAAAAACATACTCTTGCAGTAGTCCACCCTTTTACAATGAGAGGAACAGAGCACTGGCTTTGTTTATTTCATCATCTAATGACATTGTTCACTGCTTGGCACCAGCACTGTTGAATGTGAGAGATACAGTCACCAGAAGGAGAGACATCTCTAGGTGTTCTTGGTTTCCTATGAGCAAGAGCAAACTTTTATTCCCATGTTAAGATATGGATTTTATTTCTTTTCATAGTGAGGGCTAATCTTTCTAAAAAACAGCCAGGATAATAAGGAATTTGATGTTGTTCCATGAAATAGCCTTCCAGCCTCATATGAAGACAGGTGACAAGGACTATACTGTTAGCATGCTCTAAGTGTCCTAGAAATGGGATCAAACATTCATCATCCATCCATGTGACGCCAAGTACAAGGAAACAGAGATCCGTGTAAATGAAGTTCTCATCTCAGATGGTGTTTGGATCTTTAATGACTGCTCCTGTTGGTATTTCCTTCATTCTTCCAGGGACTCTTATGGGCTCTGACAAATTTGAGGTCAGTCATCTTTCCCCAAGCTTGATACAGAAATTACTGTCAACTTCTATTTTGACCAAAAAGAGCTCTGAGTCTAGGATCCACACCCTTTCCTCAACTTTTCCTTATCTCCCCCCACTCCAACACACACACAAGCTATCCCTTAACTAAAGAGATGAGGTAGCAAGAAAAAAGTAACTTCAGGACCAGACTGAGTTGCATGCTGAAGCCTTGTCCTATGGAAAAAAGCAACCTACCTTTCACTGTCCATTCTCTCATTTCATTCAAGGGCTCTCTTGTGATATGTACTTATGAGTGGGGTATATGAGGGTTTTCTTGTGACATACACTTATGAATAGTCTTTGATTTCCCAGGCAGAATGTTCTCCAGTCCGACAAGAGTATCTATGACTTATTCAGTGTGGCTTTCAGGTCTTCCCATTAAAATGTGGCTTCCCAGGGTTGGAGATACTGCTCTGTGATTAAGAATGCTTCCTGTTCTTGCCAAATACAAAGTCTGGGTCCCAGCACCTACAATAAACAGCTCATAACCATCATCTCTAACTCCAGTACAGGGCATCCAATACCCTCGTCTGTCCTCACTGACCATCCACACACAGGTGGCCTACACTTTCACACAAACACACACACACACACACACACACACACACACACACACACTCCTAATATTATTAATTTTTGCTTGATAAACATTATAACCAATACAAAATGGGGGGAAAGGTTTTATTTCATTTTAAACGTAGTCACTGAGAAAGTCAAGGCAGGGACTTGGATGCAGGAGCCAAAGCAGAGACTATGGGGTCACACTGCTTAATGGCTTGCTCCTCTTGGCTTGGCATTTTTGCTTTCTTACTCACCCAGGATCACCTTCCTGGCAGCACCAACAGTGGGCTGAGCACTTCCAGATCAGTTATCAATCGCCCCCCAAAAGTTCCACAGACATGCTTACAGATAAGTGATGGAAGTATTTTGTTAATTGAGGGTCCTCCTCTCAGAACCTCTAGTTTGTGACAAGTTACAAACCACAAGCAACAACAGAATAACAAGCGCACACACACATAACTTTTTTAATGAGTATGTCTTCAAACTGACTCATGGCTCCTTGACCTGGCACTGGATTTCTTTCTTTGACCATGACCATTAATGAAGAGACTTTGTACTCTTCTGAAACCTGCTTCAGGAGACCACCGCCATGTAAATTCAAGCCCATGCATTATGAATAGTGAATGAGGAGTCTGTCCATCCAGCTGAGATATAAACAGCTGTCTAACAATTCAAGATCTGTCCGTGAAGCTGTCCCAGGGACACATGGCTGTCTGTGAGGAGAAGTATCCCAGAATAGAGTAGAAAAATGTCTTTACATATCTCAAACATACATGATCAACATGATTTGTTGACTTAAATTTTTATAGGCTGCATGCCGTTTGTTCCCAAGTCACTGTCGCAATAAGAGGAACAGTTGTAGAATACCCCATTGGTGTGGCTTGAATGTAAAGCAGATACATTCTGGGGACTTGAAGGCTTGGTTCCTGCTTTGTGCTTCGATTCTTGGAAATGATTGAAACATCAACAGTGGGGCCCAGCTGGAGGTTACTAGAGCACACACACTCACATGCACAGACACACACACACACACACACACACACACACACACACAGAAAGAGAGCGAGAGAGAGAGAGAGAGAGAGAGAGAGAGAGAGAGAGAGAGAGAGAGAGAGAGAATGTCATGCTCTAGAAATTATCAGACTCATTCTTGACCAAGCTTCCGTAGAGGCCTGCTCTGAAAAGTTATGCCTAGTCCCTGGTTCTCCCCTCCCTGTGCCCAAGTTTCTAGTGAGCAGGGGCACAGCAGGCTCCTTCTACACACTGCTGCCACCATGTAGTTCCACCTCAGCTCAGGGTTAATATAGTGGAGCTACCTGACTCCAGACTGAAACTCTGCAGCTGTGAGCCCCAAATAAACTTTTCCTTCTTCACTTTGTTTCTTTTGGATTTGGTCACAGCAGCAAAGGCCCAACACACCTACACACCCAGAGAAGTCTCTGTTTAAAGCACCTTCATCTTGGCATGTATTTTTTTCTTTCTCACTGTTTCTACAAAGCTCATAGTCATTCATCCACTTTGTCTAAAGTCACATGGGAACTCCACTGGGCTGATCTGGCCAGCACAATGCATCACAGGAACCCCAGCAGGTGGAGAAGGTGGCAGTTTGAAGGAAAATCCCCAAGAACCTTGGTGAATGATTACAAAACCAAGGCTTCGCTTTTGAGATGTGTGGCTTATATTTTTCTTTTCATAAATGCAGAAGATCTATGTGTTATGGGCAGGGGTTTGTTTTAGAGGAAGGTGTTTTCATTCAACACCTTTACTATGGGAAGCTTAGTCAGGAATGGGAATGATGATTTGTAGGGTGTGGCATAGTCTATGTGAGTGGTGGGTGAGTTGGGGGAGGGATATGTGAATGTGTGTGTGAGTATTTGTGTATTTGTGCAATAGTAATTAAAGAGAAAAAAGCTATGAATCTGAGAAGTTAGGGTACAAAAAACGTTAAAGGGGGAAGAGAAAGGTGTGAAAATAATATGGATATATTACTCATATATAAAAATCTCAAAAATACTAAATATTTGAAAATTTAAAAGATGAAAATATAAGTGAACCACAGTAGAACTGTATATGCCTCAGCCTTCCACTCCATTCCCTTGGAATGCCTTTCTTCATCATCAACTAGATTACTTTTCTTTTCCTTCTCATGATTATATCTACATTTAAAGGAGCTTCCATTTTTTTCACTATCTCGGTCCTGTCCTTGCAGGGCACCCACTTGACTGTGATGCTGAAGTACTCTCAATGCCTCACAAAGTTAGGAAGAACACGGCAGCAGCGGCAGCATATAGAAGCCTATCACAGTCTATAGTGGAAGCTTGAGAAATTTCCTTTCACTGACATGAAAATCCTATAATTTTCTCAAGAGCTAAATGGCCAAGTCCCAGGAATGGATGAATAGCTAACCAGGCCACTAAGAGCTCACATTACTCACACATTCGCTCTTTCACAAAAACCTGCTCCAGGATGTGAACTTACACACAGAGTAGTTCTACATGGCTAATGGCAGCTAAGTGACACTCAACAAAATAAAAGTCCATTTTCCTACACTGTTGCTAGGCTACAGCAGCCATTAATTTGCAGGTCCAGGAAAATTATATCAGGGCTACTAGCTTTAATTGAAATTACCAATTACCATGTGTGGAAAAAAAAAAAATGAGACCGCCATTTGTGGTCCTAATTTTGACTCAAGATACATGTGGGCTTATAGCAATTTTTAGTGAAATGTGGGTAGATTTTGAAAATGTTGACTCTAGCCCAATAATATGGAAGAGATAGATTGTATTGTTCTATTGTTATAGATTATGGCATTAAGTACCTACATTCACAGCACAAAAATATGAACATAGAAAAATTTGGGATAAACTAATGAGGCTAATATGCCAGTGGATTGTTTCCTAAGAACACTTTGTATAGAAATTAGATGTGTGAAAATCAGATGTTGCACAGAGAAGGGAAGGTTTATGTTTGAGTGGTCATAAATGAGTGAAACCAAAAATTTTCAGCTTCTGTTCAAATGCTACTAAAACTGTTCTTCCTGTCTCCCATGTAGTGGTTATCAATGGTGACAAAGCCAGCTAGTGTGAAGACCAGAGTAGGTCACACCATGTTAGGAATTATCAGGTGTCTTAGAGTTTTCGTTAGATCACATACATCAGTTTGAGTCGTTAGATGATCAGTGCTTGAAACACTTGTGTGTCGGTGTGGGTAGGCTATGGAGCTCAGACATTTTGTTGAAAGCAGCTTAGATGTTGCTGTGAAGAGAGTCTTCAAATTAGTAGATGTGATGGTTGGTCTTCATTGTCAGGTCAATAGCATTTAGAATCACCATGGAGATACATGTCTGGATGTGTCAATGAGTGTACCTCCAGGATGGTTTAACTGAGCAGGGAATATTTGCTCTGATATGGATGGCCAGCACTATCCCATGTACTGTGGTAGTAATCGGAGCACAAAGGGAAAAGCAAACTGGGCACCAGCTCCCCGTTTCATTCTGCTCCCTGACTGCTGCGTGGTGTGGCCAGCAGCTTCACCTTCCTACTGCTCTATCTACCTTGCAGTTAGGGATTAGATCCCCTTCAGCCGGAAGCTGGAGTAAACCCTCCCCTCCTCAGGCTGCTTCTTGTCCAGTATTTGATAATCACAACAAGGATAGTAACTAGCAAAGTCACTGTGGTAAGTCTCAAGGCATGGTGAAAAAAAAAAAAAAAAAAAAAAAAAAAAAAAAAAAAAAAAAAAAAAAAAAAACAAAAAAAAAAAACGCTTGTTTCAGTTATTTTAGAGAACCCTGGATAATACATACAGGTTATATTATCCCCAATTGACAGTTAAGGAAATTGAGACTCAGATGCATAATCTGAAATCAACATAGCACTGTAAGCCCAGTTCTATTTCCCCTGGAATGCTGGGTTCCTGAAAACTCAATAAAATTTTTTGAGCACGCTGGCACCTTAGATAACTGCAGGAGCTAGTGAATTAGGTTGAGATGACAGAATTTGAAAGACACATCTATTCATGAAAGTAAGAATAGTGGATGACAGTGGGGTTCATGCTGCTGGCTCAGCCAGTGAAGGTTGGGTAACTAGATTTATTAGAAGGGATTTAAGCCACTGTCTAGGTTAGGGTTATACTGCTATGAACAGACACTATGACCAGGGAAACTCTCAAAAGGACAACACTGAAGTGGGGCTGGCTTACAGGATCAGAAATTCAGTCTACTATCATCAAGGCAAAAACATGGCAGCATCCAGGCAGGCATGGGGCAGGAGGAGCTGAGAGTTCTACATCTTTATCTGAAGGCTTCTAGCAGAATACTGCCTTCTAAGCAGCAAGGATAAGGGTCTTAAAGCCCACACCCACAGTGATTCACCTACTCCAACAAGGCCACACCTACTCCAAAAAGACCACACCTACTCCAACAAGGCCACACCTACTACAACAGGGCTACACCTACTAATAGTGCCATTTCTTTGGCCAAGCATATACAAACCATCACATTCCACTCCCTGGCTTTTATTGGCTGATCCAAACATCTGAGACTATGAGGGTAATACCTAAACATTGCACAATTCAAAATACATTTAGTCCAGTTTCCAGTCTCTATAGTCTATAGCAGTCTCAACAATGATAAAAATCCAAAGTTCAAAGTCTCTTCTGAGATTCATCCAATCACTTAACTGTAATCTCCAAGGTAAGAAAGGAAAAGCCCTGGGCAAACTCCAAACTCTGCATCTTCATAGCTGATGTCAAAGCAGTCTTCAGATCTCCAACTTCTTTTCATCTTTATTGGCTGCAAACAAACTTCTTTCTCCTGGGCTAGTTCCACTTTCCGTTAGCAGCTTTACTCAGCAGATAGCACGCAGCTTTGACATCTCAAATACCTTGGGGTCTCCAAGGCAACTTCAATATTACAGCTCCTTAATTCAATATCTAGGATCCACATATTATCTTCTCGGCTCCTCTTATCACATCTCTATCTGTGCCTTCTGTAGCTTAGGTTGTTCCACTCCACTGCTATTCTTGGTGTTTATCCCATAGTACTAGCACTTTCACCAATGGCCTTCCATGGCCTCTTAGAGTACCAAGACTCAGCTGCTCTTCATGGCCCCTTCATGCCTTTCAAACCAGTACCCCCTGGGTGACTCATACACATAATGAAGTACAGCTGCAGCACAAGGTACAACCTTGGCTATCTCTGGAACATAGCTTCTTTGTGCTCTCAGAAAATACTTCCCAGAATATTTTACCTCAATGATGTTGGTCTCTTTTTAATCGCCGCTAATTTCTTAGCTTCAGCTAACCAGCATCAATTGTCCCATTAGCCCCTTGTATTCTGGACTCTAAAGCCGGGCAACATGACTGAAGCTGTCATGTTCTGCTGCTTTCTGGGGCTGGAACATGCCCTTCCCCCCTTTCTATTACCAGCTTGTTGTTTTCTGGTTCCCTCTCTGCCTACATTTGGCTTTTGTGGAACTTGTTCTGTAGATTGACCTTGAAATGAGAGATTTGCATGGATCTGTCTCCTGTAATGCTGGGAGTACAGGGGTGTCCCGCCATGCCTGGATGTAAACTTTTCTTCACCTGGAACCTGCTTTGTCCCAGGCTGGCCTTGCTCTCAGAGATCTATCTGGCTTTGTCTCTTGGGATCAAAGGTATGTACTACTATGCCTGGATCTAAACTTAGCTGGGTAGGATCTTGCCTCCCAATTCCTTAATCTGTCATTTCCTAGAACATAGGATTCAGTTCCATTTCACTTCCTGGTGCCCCTTTAATATTTGAACCATATATTTTCTATTTTTCCTTTCTCAGCTTGCTATGCTTGTTCAAAATGCTCTTTATAAGACTTAACCAGAGAACAAAGTCTCTGCTGGGCTTTTTTAGAGACTTCCTTTGTCACTGCAATTAATATAAGTCGCTTTACCTTAGACTCAGGTAGACTCTTCAAACAAGGGCAAAAAGCCATATTCTTCACCAAAATACCACAAAACAGTCTTTAGGCCACATTCTGAAATTCTTCTCCATTGAAATCTCTTGGGCCAGGTCTGCACAGTTCAAATTATACTCAGCAACAAAATCTTCCTGATTCCTACTAGGATGACCCTTCAAGCCAATTTAAAGCATTTCACTGCTTTCCAAAGTTCAAAAATACACATTCCTCCAAAGAAAAGCATGTTCAGGCCTATCACAGGAATACCCCACTCTGGGTACTAACTAACTGCTGTGAACAGACTCCATGACCAAGGCAACTCTCATAAGAACAACATTTAATTGGGACTGGCTCACAGTTTCAGTTTATTATCATCAAGGAGGAAGTATGGCAGCATCCAGGCAGACATGGTACAGGAGGAGCTGAGAGACCTACATCTTCATCTGAAGGCTGATAGTAGAATACTGGCTTCCAGAGAGCTAGGATGAAAATCTTAAAAACCACGCCCACAGTGACACACTTACTCTAATAAGACCACACCTTCCCCAACAGAGCCACACCTTCTAATAGTGCCACTTTCGGGGCAGAACATATACAGACTATCACAGCCCATAAGAATTTTTTTGAAAACATGGTGATCAAGCACATTTGACATAAATAGGAAACTATGTGTGGTCAAAAGAAATTTGAAAATGAAACAAGCACCTGGTACTTGATTAATTTAATTGTAAGGTACTTACAGATTGTCTGAGAATGATGTAAAACTGTAAACATACCATGAGAAGAATTCATAATTCATATTCTAGTGGAAGGAGAAAAACATGAATGGAATAAATACAGTAGCTCGTTGACTTACCAAGAGATTATGTCATGATAAATCTTTCATGAGTAAGTTAAAACTACCTAATTTAGAATAGAGAATATTTCATACAACCCTCAAAATACTATGGCTTAACCTAGAACACTTGAAAGCACAGAATATTTAGTGTTCCCTATGCTGGGCAAAAGCATTCTGTACAAATTTTATTTTATAATATTATTTTTAATGTCACATAGAATTTATTGAATACTTGGCTGAAGATTTAAGGTAGAGTATTTTATAAGTATATTTTTATATTACACACACAATGTAAACAAACACACACTCACATGCATACATACACACTACAAATCAAACTGTCTTCGACAAGGGAGTCTGCACAGGCATAATTCTATTAGTAGGCATGTGGTAAATACTACAAAGAGAGAGCTGGGTGTCTTAATGACATGTTCGTTCAGCAAAGCTCTCCATAGGTCTGCTGATATCTGAAGGGACACTCATGGGTCTTACGCTAGCATCCAACATGGACCTGGCAGAGGTGGTCCTCTGCTTTAAAAATTTTACTTCAATTTTTTTTTTAATCACAAACCTAAATGTAATAAATGAGAATTTTCTCCCCCTTTCAGGGTTTTTCTTTCAAAACATATTTTTAATCTTGACCCCTGCTACTGTCTCTATGTTGGCAGTGATAAACAAACGATCCCTGATGAGTACTGTAAGCAGTCCATTGCAGTTTTACCCATTTTTAGAACCATAGCTGCTTTGTTTGGGGGACTGCTAACACGCTGGTTGAAATGGAGCAATGTAATATACAGATACGACGTTTCTCATCTCTTCTACCTCTACTATATTGTATCATGCCACATCATACCATGTACTGTGACCTGCCTCCCTAGTATATTATATACAATGTACCTCACAGACCATATGGTATTGAACTAAGCATACGACATAACACTATCATACAACACATTCTCATGCCACACTGCACAGCATGCAACTCGAGTACACAATGCTACACTATACACAGCCCCCTACTGTGGTACCCAACTCACTACTGCACCACACTGTTACTCCACACCTTAAGCCATCTTACACTCTAGGCCATACTTTTCCATGCTAGCTCCTGCTTGTCAAGGCTAAACTCCAAATCTTTATCTACCCAAGTGCAACATGATGTGTTCCCAAATGGGATAGCACATTATACTCTACAGACCTTCTCATGTTATCCTTGTCTCTCCTGCTTCTCTGGGTTCTACTCTGGAAAATCAAATCCAGTGATTAACAGTTTCCTCACAGTCTTCTTCTAGGACTTGTTATGAATGAAATCTCCATAAGTAAGGATGTGCACTGTTAAAATAAAACCCGAGGAAAGAAAAACAAATCCTTGAAACACAGACCAGCTCTGTGGAAGTCCTGCCATAAGATGATGGGCCCAAGGAGTTAGACCTGCTCTTCTTTCATGAGGAGCCATATGAGTGAGGAATTATGGATAACTTAATTTCGAGTCTTGCTTACATGGTTGAGAGTAATGAATCCCGCCTTCTCTTAGAGATAGCAGTTTAAGTAACATGAAGGCAATGTTAACATCTTGACACCTGGTCTTGTGCCTCTGTAGCTGAAGGTCCCTGCAAAGATAGCAGAGCAATTCTTCACTCCAATTCCCGCTTTTGTGAAGTGAGGTTGATGACTGCCTCCCAGAGAAAGGGGCACAGGAGACAATGTTCAATGGGGAACCCAGCACCCAGGTGCTGCTTGGTACATGTTAGGCCTCTTTCACTCCTCTACATTGACTGCAAAGATGAGACCCGAGAGCACAGAGTCTTAGAAGGAAATCTAAGATCTCGAAGCTGAAGCACACATTCCTGAGAAACTTTTGAGTTAATATCTTCCAAAGTTAGACTCAACCCAGATGTCAAAGTATACTGTGTGACTCTCACTAACAAGGTCATGAGGCATGTTTATCTTTCGGGTTTCTGGGCTACTCCAAAGAGCTCTTGTCACCATGTCTCATTCTCCATCTCTGTAAGCCACTCATGAATTATAGAAGATGCCTGCAGTTAGCACTTCAGAGATGAGAACTACTAGGGGAGTCTGCATGTGTGTCCCTAGGGTCACAAACAATGCTATTGCTTTGCTCAAATCTAACCTACAAAACAGCATGTCACAGATAATTCTAGCAAAAGCAAAGCATAATAAAACAAAAATAAAGGTTCCTGACCTTTTACTTTAAATATTTTCTATCTGTTTTTTTATATCAATCCAGTTCTCCTAGCTATAAAAAGAGATTTTCTGAAAATATATGCATAGGAAAAAGGGAAAAACATTTTAGAGACATTCATTTCTGATATGTGAGTTAACATTGCTCATTTTGAGACTGGAGGACAAATGACAGGGTTGTGTGATGCCTCATATGAGAGAAGAGCACATAAAGTTAATAACCAAGAAGACTCTTGAATGAAATGGAAAAGAGATAGACAAGTTTCAGTTGTCTACCCATAACAGCCAAGTAGAGGCAGAGATGGTCTATCTGAATGCCCATGTAGAGAAAGAGTGTGAGTGACTAAAACCAGATCTCATGTCCCTGTGTCATGACAATCCTTAAAACACGTAGGCATTAGGTGCCACCTTAATAAGATTAAGTTATCAATTTTTTTTCTGAGTGAAAATATATAAAGAAATCAAAGTTGTGTGAAGATAAATATAAAATAATTAAAATGGAGCCAACCAAATAGGAAATAAATTTATATCTGCTTTTAATACTCATATTAGACATCTACAAGTCTATAAAACATCATTACTATCTTACATGGATAAAGTCAAGTCCAGTGAGATTGACTAGCATGAAAGGCTATCATGAAATGAGAGGCAGAGCCAGGATGTAAACCCAAGATGATCTGGACTTTGCTTCATTTTAGCCAGAGACCCCAGCCTACCTGCTCAGCTATGTGTTAAGGTCAGCACACCCTCTGAGGTGACTCATAAACATTGTCAAGTGATCCACCCTCCTCCTTCCTATGGCTGTGCTTGTTCATAGGCATCCAGTCCCTTTAGGGACAGCTGCCACAGTGGAGCACTTGCTTCTTCTGAATTGTTTGTTCAAATTCCCTGTGACGGCCTGGTTCTATTATACAGAAAGAGATATCACACTGACAGAAACATGACCTAAACTAATTATTCAACCTTGGTAATTGAATTTTGGATTGTTTAAATTACTTTGGTCTTTGATTGCTCGTTTGCAAACATTTGTATTTATTCTTTGAAACATTCATAGACTTAAACAATGCATTTTGGTCATAGCATTTCACCACCACCACAGTCCTCCAGATTTCCATAGTGGGCCCTACCTCTTCTCCATTCCAACTTCATGTCACTCCTGATTTGTATTTATTACTTATAATACCATAATACCCTGAGTCCATACTGCTGCTATATGTGCATGAGTGTGGACCTAGCCAGGGGGATTTGGGTGACTTCAGCTACCAGTAGCCAGGTCCTTAAAGAAAAAATGACTCTTCTTTCCTCCACAGCCATCAACTCTCCATAGCTTCTCCACCACAGATGAGGTCACAGGGCCTCCTCATGCATGTTGGAATTGTGACAGGTAATCCCAGTGGTAGTTGATATGTGCCACAGTCTTGTAATGTCTACAAGTTAGTATTTTATTGATATTGTTATTATTACTAATATTCCCTAAGTTTCAGTGGGTACAGGAAGCAAATAACTTATACGCTGGACAGAAAGGGTATTGCTCTATCACTGGTTAGGTTCACTAGTAGACTTTTTGATCCGTATTTTACTTGATTCCATGAGCCTTCCACAGATCTCTAACTACATCAATTTCAGTGAATTCTTCAAATAAAAACATTCCCTAAATGAGCCAGAGATTTGTATCAACAAAACAGAAGTACACAAACGACCCCTGTCTGAAGTAGGGAGCATTCTAGACTAAGGCACCGAGCCCTGCTTGTTGGTTTAAGCTGAGTATAGGGAGATCTGTATAAGCCATTAGCATTGTCTTGGGGGTGCACCAGATGCACGTAGGTTTTGTCTAACATTCATGTCCCATGGCCTGATCCTTAGGTCTCTGACTCGATAGTTTAGGGTTTGCTACCTTGCAGGTGTAAAGCTCTACATTTGAGGCTGCCATGCTCCTTGGTTCAGGAATCTTTGTCCACAACAGAGCCAGTTTATGAGAAGGTAGGATTGAGAAATGTTTCAGAAACTAAAGAGCCATGTAAAGATCTGAGTATGATTTTGTGCCCATAATGCCAACATTATAAAGGGCTGTGGAAACTTGAAGGACTTTGTATTGGTTTGTTGACAAAAAAAAAACAAAAAACAAAAAACAAAAAAAAAAAAAAAAAAACAAAGACCTCAGCTGACTCCAGAGTGCAGAACATGCTCATGTTTTTTTTTTTTTTCAATGCTTTTACTATAATTCAAATAAAATCTTGAATGCACAGTGCTTCCCCAGAAATTGGAGGCACAGAACTTCTATAACATAGGGGAGAATATTTAACCCCAAGACTACAGACAAGAGAGTACAGAGAGTCATCTGGAGAGACACAGCTCTCTAATGATGAATGCTCCTCTGTGCCTGTGAAATCCCTGGGTAGGCTTTCAGAATCAGTTAAAGAAGACCAGGGAATGCTGTGTCTCTGTGAGAAAACCTTAATTTTTAATAGAGGCATTAGCTGTGAGAGGTAGGTGCTGATGCTTATTGAAATGTGATTATCAGAGTAGAGAAAAGAAAGGAACAATCCATCCAAACCAATGCACTAGGATGCTGAGAAATAAAGAGACAGCAAGAGGTTTTAGGTAATCTCACTGTCCCTCACCCTCTAATGCCTGGTTCTCCTTATAGTGGTCACTTATAGGGCACATATACACTTATTATCTGAAAACCAATCAAAGTGCAGTGGTCACCTACAAAATGTGTTGATAGCTTCCAATGCAGCTCCATTTTTAAAAGAGTCTCTTATAAATTAAGATGGAAATTCATGGCAGGTAAGTACTTTATGCTGTCCTTTCTTTCGTGAAGGGTGAAAATTAAAAGAAGCTGTAAGGGTGACATTGAAAATGATACTGATATAAGTTTTATGATTTTCAAACCTTAATGAAAAAGTGTTAATGTGACCCTAGTTTCCTAGTGATATAACTTTATCATACCACACAGTCACATATTTATACATGTAACATAAGTATGTAGAACATATATACTTACATGTCCTGGTTAAATTTATTGGCAACTTGGCATAACCTAAAATAAAAATAAAAAGGGAAGTTCAATAGAGCAATTGTTTCCATCAGATTGGCCTGTGGCCTTGTGAGGGACTGTTTTTACTGATGGTTGATGTGTGAGAACCCAGCTCAGCTCACTCTGGGCAGCACCATTCCTAGGCAGGAGAGCTTGGGCTGTATACGAAAGCTAGCTAAGCCTGAATTAGTGAGCAAGCCAACAAGCAGTATTCCTCCATGGCTTCTGCCCAAATTCCTCCCTCCATGATATGCTGCAGTCAGAGGCCTCTGACTAATATTTAAATCCATTTTTCCATGTGTGTTTTATGTTGCTAAACAACAAGGCTCAATTTTAAGATACTTTTCCAAGGATGGACCAAGAGTACAAATTAATTTAAAAGTTTCACACCTCACATGAATAAAGTAAAAATAAGTAAATCTTAAGTGTTTACACTAAAAAGCCACATATATTCACAGAGACAGTTTGAAGATCAGTGAAGACCCTTCTGGCTGTCATGTTCTGGAGCTGTGTGGTGGGCAGATGAGAACAGCTGCATCTGCTTTCTCCCCATCTCTGCCATGTGAAGATCTTCACATCCCTGGGGGTTGGGCAACATACAAGGCTTTATGAACGTGTCCACTCCAACACCGGGGCATCACAAAGCAACCACACACCACTCTTGGAAATATCAACACTAGAGAAGACTTGACTGGGCTTCTTTATGAACAACTCCTAGAAACCAGTTTCTGTTCAAAATTTTTGAAGTTCTTTTTCTTTAACTTTCTCTTTCCTTTGTTTATTCCTCCTTCCTCTTCCCAACCAACTATTTCTTAGCATAGCTGCAGAATCAAAGCATGAACTGTTTTCAACACTGACTGATGAGGGCTCACTGCAGAGGAAACAGGAACCACACTGTTCTCTTTGGCTGGAAGCTGGTTAGGTAACCTCAGGACACAGTTTAGGTGAAGACAGCTTGGTCCCCATGTTTTGCCAGCATGATCAAGTTGTTGCTGAGTAATACAGGACCCAATGCTTCATAAGAAAACCATGTTGGGACAGAGACGAAGACATCATATCAGACTCTTCACTGGTTTCCACTTACTTGTTAATGCCTCAACCCAAAGGCTGTGTGTGTGTGTGTGTGTGTGTGTGTGTGTGTGTGTGTATGCAATAGGGAAATTTGGATATTGGTTTTTAATGTTTTCATTTGCTTGTGATCATTTCAAATATTTCTAAAAACAAGATACTTAAGGAACCCAGGATTTTTATAACCACTGATGGCTCCAATTTTAAAACGAAATAACAGTATTTTTTTCTAAATTAAAAAATAAAAATAAGGAAATGTGTGGGGCCAATAAACATAACAACTGTCCTCTGCCATCAAAAAAACAGAGGGGATTTGAGACTTCTAATTTTTCTTTTGAGTGGAAGTGTATTCTTAGTAAAAACTTCAATTGCAGAGTTTATTGACAGGTAAAAATGATAATGCCTTTCAGAGCATGGACAGTAACAAGACCATATGAAAAAAAAGTAAGCATTCAAATGCATTAGTTATATCCCAGACACACAAATCAGGATAGAATTGTTCTGTCTGATCCCAGAAGGAACACTCGAGAAGTGGAATAATCTAGCATTTACATAATTGCTGAATGTGCTAGACAGTTAAAAAACAATCTGACTTACTATTCACCGTGATCCTATAATAGATTTTCTTTCCCAGTCACTTGTACAGACAAGGAATCTCAGAAGAAATGGGAAACCTGTTCAGAGATTTATCTCTAGCACATTCCACAGGCAGGACCAGGACCAAGACCAGGATTGGGGACATTCCAGAAAGGTTCTCATGATTACAATAGTGCACCTCTGTGATGGTATGCTGTGAGATTTTTCTCACATGAGCTGTTGCGGTTGGGCATGAATTCTCTTTGCATTCATTAAATGATGGGTACCTAGAGGCAGCCGCTTAGTCTCCTCTCTGAACCCTTTGTCTTCTATTGGACAATAGTTACCTCATCATCCTTATCCTTCTCATATTATACAGTGTGCTGTGGAATCCCTTAGAGACTCCTCTTAGACAGTGAACCATGTTCCTTTTTCCAGTTGTAAGTTATAGTGCGGTGCTTTGCTTATGGGTGGACCTGTGTTGGAGTTCTCCAGAGAAACAAAGCCAGTAGGGGATAAACAGGGATAACTTTTTCTTGACCACTTGCTAACTGTCATTAATGGAGCTCAGAGAACCTCTGTCTCTAGAGTGATACAACGAGTGGAAAAGACTGGAGAGTTCCCAATGGTAAAGTCACCCAAAGGCCACTGATTTCACATTTAATGTAGCACTTACTCTGCCTGATTCTATAACAAAACATCCTGATAAAAAGCTACTCAAGGGAGAAAGGAGACTCTGGCTCATGGTTTAAGGGTGTAGAAAGTTGCTGCAGCAGAAGTTGGAGTTGGCTGGGTACTTCACACCCACATTGTGTTTTCTTTTCTTTTTTTTTTAATTAAAGAAATGAGGAAATTTAATTAATCTGTCCACAACAGGAAGGGTATTAGATTAACTGATGACCCCAAGTCTATCTTCAAGATCCTTTTCTTTATTAAGAGCATTTTAGCATAAAAATATAACAATATATTTTTGTCAGTACTTGATAATTTTTAAGGTTTGATAGTATGCATTAAAATCTTATTATGTACAATAATTATAAAGTGTATGTAAAACAAAATGTAACATGGAAATAGTCAAACTTTTCCTGGTGTGTAAAGATTAAACACAATAATTTTTAACTACCAAAAATTGCCACAAAGATATCTTCTTAGTTCTTGAGTTATTAATGACTTAAGGTCTAAGTGTACCCCACTCTGAGAGGGTGCTATACACTTACTTTTTTTTTTCTAAAAAGTACTGAGGCTTCTACTTTTAGCCTTATTTTATTTATTTATTTATTTTTTGAGTTTCATATGGTCTGCGAGTTGTTTCTTAGGTATTCAGAGCTTTTATCCAATTATCAGTGACTGCATATTATGTCCATTTTTTTTGTGACTGGGTTACCTCACTCAGGATGTTATTCTCTAGATACATCCATTTTCCTAGGAATTTCATAAAGTCATTGTTTCTGATAACTGAGTAGTACTCCATTGTGCAAATATACCACAATTTCTGTATCTATTCATCTACTGAAGGCCATCTCAGTTCTTTCCAGTTTTTGGCTATTATAAATAAGGCTGCTATAAACATAGTGGAGCATGTGTCTTTGTTGTATATTGGAGCATCTCTGTCCAGAAGTGAAATAGCTGGGTCTTCAGGTAGTACTATGTCCAATTTTCTGAGGAACTGCCAGACTGATTTTCAGAGTGCTTGTACCAGCTTACAACCCCACCAACAGTGGAGGGGTGTTCCTTTTTCTCTGCATTCGAGCCAGCATGTGCTGTCTGAGTTTTTTATCTTAGCCATTTTGACTGGTGTGAGGTGGAATCTCAGGGTTGTTTTGATTTGCATTTCCCTTATGATTGGGGATGTTGAGCATTTCCTTAAGTGTTTCTCAGCCATTCAATATTCCTCAATTGAGAATTCCTTGTTTAGCTCTGTACCCCAGTTTTAAGACAAAAGAGTTAAAAACATTGAATAGAAAAGAGACAGCCTCTTCAGCAAATGGTGTTGGCTCAACTGGCAATCAGCATGCAGAAGAATGAAAATAGATCCTTTCTCATCTCCTTGTATAAAGCTCAAGTGCAAGTAGATCAAAGATCTCCACATAAAACCAGGTACACTAAAATTATTAGAAGAGAAAGTGGGGAAAACCTTAGAACACATGGGCACAGGGGAAATTTTCCTGAACAGAACACCAGTGGCTTTTGCTCTAAGACCAAGGATCGAAAGATGGGACTTAATGAGATTGCGAAGTTTCTGTAAGGCTAAGGACACTGCCAGGAAAGCAAAACAGCAGCCAACAGATTGGGAAAAGATCTTTACCAACCCCGTATCTGATACTGGGTTAGTATCCAATATATACAAAAAATTCAAGAAGTTAGACTTCAGAGAATCATTGTGTTTTCTATTTTTTGCTTCATTACACAACCGTGTAGGTGTGTGACCAAAGCTGTGTCTGTGGACTGTGGTAGATTACTTGGTCATGTTATTTGGCCTTTTGCTTTGAGCTCATTTGAAAGTTCAGTTCAGAGAAAAATGTGAGCTTTGCTCCCATACTGAATCTTATGCATCTTGACAAGGAGTTTGAGCTTCTGATTGCTTTGAATAGAGAACAGTGTGCCCAGGGATGGAGGACTTTGGTAAGAGGTAGAAATCACACACACCAACTTCTTTTAACCCACAACAAGTTGTTACTTTCAAAATATTTTCTAATGTTTCTAAAAGTGAAATCCAAATACATAAGTGGCCACTCACACCCAAAAGGTGACTCTATCTTGAGAAAGCCTGTCATGTGTTTTTCTCCTCTTCAAGGTTTCCTTACTAAACAGGTCTCCACTGATAACTCTTAAGAGAAAGCAAATAGAGTATGATATCCCATTTTTCCAGTTTACATCTCTTAATACAGCTTGTCAATTACATCCTTACAGATGCCTCTGCAGACTTCCTTGCTTTGGTATAAGACAGAGTGCTAACCAGCCTCTGCAGTACTCTTACATGCTTTGTCTCCTGCCTTTAGAATGTGCCTCCAACATCAGATTTTCTAGAAATCAAAAGATGTTCCTAGGAAGGAAGACAGGGAAAGAGAGAAGGAGGGAAAGAGGGTGAGTAGGAATGGGAGAGGAAAGGGGAGAAAAAGAAAGGAGAGGGGAAAGGAGAGGGGAGAGAAGAGGGGAGGAAAGGCAAACAAATTAACAATAACAACAACAACAAAAATAAACATTAAATGCAGCTAACGCATTAGCTACCCAGTGAACATGATGTTCTAAGAAGTACTTTTTGAGAACAGCCAATGCAAAGGATTTGGTAGTCTAGAAACTTCTTTAGAAGCAACATGAAGCCACAACTCAGAGCTGTGGTCCGATTATGTCATGCTGCTTTTCATTAGCAAAAGGCTTTCCCTTAAACAAACAAAAAGGCACATGTTCTAAATGGGAAGAAAATGGTTATTTTTCTATCTGGAAAGCGGCTGGCTGTTTTGCTGTTGTAGTGGATTGTTGGTTTTTCTGTTTATCACAAGTGCCTGTCCTTTGCAGACTCAGAGAGAATAAAAACAGGATGAATCTGGGTGAATGATTAAGTTAAGGTATTTATTCTAACTCTCAAAACAAACCTCTGTTTTTACCAACAGAAGACCAGACTTCAGTTTGTTCTAAAACTGACCTTGTAATATTTTTAATGTAGTGCAAATGAAGAAATTTTACAGGACTAAATTAAGGATTTTTCTACAGGACAGTCCCTTTCTACCATGTTTGCTTGGTTCTAAGAGTCAAATAGATGTTGCTTGAAATATTTTCCCCTCGCCAGTTTCTTTTTTCTAGCGCATAAATATAGCCAAGGCCATAAAAAATCCTTGAAAATTTCCAAAAGTACAAACCCAAGACTTTTTAGCAGAATCTATGGCTTTCCTTCAGAAATGGGTCTTTAGGACTCGGTTTTGAGTCTGTGTCCCTTGTTTTTGGACTTTTTCCTCTTAAGCCTCACCTCAGCCCTGAGCAAATCTGTTCATCTTTGTTTTGTCTGCAAAGGCATCTGGGACCAGCAGTTTGGACTTGATGGCAGATTGATAATTGAAACAAGCTTTTAAGAGTGACATTCTAGTTTAAAGTAACCACAACAAAAGAGAAGGGAGCTTTTAGATAGTGTATATTCTTCAAATTCCCAGAAATGCCTGCCCCATATAGTGTCCTGACCTTTGCCTCCCGCAGACAGCTTGGGTTGGGAGTGTCTTCTTAGAATCAGAGGAGAGTAAGGTGAGGAGAATAAGTCACATGACCAAATACAGGATTCCCATTTGAGGTGTAACTGATGGAGAAGCAGTCTGTGGCTGTCCCTGTGAGCATCTGGCTGTGTGAAGTTATAAGGGTGAGCATACCAAAGACAGAACCCAGTGGAGACTTCCCACATGTTTAAGGCCCCAGATCTGCCTTCATCACACATGAAAGTCAATGGTCAGAGCCAACAGCCTTCAGCTCTAGGGAGTTGAAATACTCTCAAAGATCTTTAAAAATATACAACTTTACTTCCAGTCACTCTAAGGATAACATAAAATGTAAAAAAAGGTGCTTCCTAAATTAAAATGAGCATGGCATTTCTCTAAAGGACTTCTCTTCTAGTCTCCCAGAAATGTCACACACACAAAAAAAAAATGCCTTTGTGTTCATTGTGACCAGAATACATATAGAACAACCAACAGCTACAAAGCATACAAAAAGGCTTGAACTTGAGAAGGAAAGATAAAAAGAAAAAAAAATTGATACAATAAAAATTTACAAGACAGCGAAGCAGGCAAAAATGGGGAAAAGAAGCAGAACAATCAGGAGAATGCTAAGAGAATTGCAAAGAAAATGGTTTAGTTAGGCTGTGAGGTTCCAAACTATGCCAGCAAGCTCCTGGAGTTCTGAGATGTTAATTATCTGACCAAGCCTTGTTCCCAGCTCTTCTGAAGCTTCCCCTTCCTCCAACCTTTAGAGATTTTTATGGCTGAAAGTCATGGGGAAGAAATTGCTTCCTGAGCTGTAACATGGGTAGACAGAAATTTTAGTGCTTGGAGACTAGATCAAGGCTAGTACTAGGCTCACGAGTTGTAAGTTCAATCCCTGTGTCCCTGCTCTGCCTTAGGAAAGGTTTCTCATGGCCCAAAAGAGGGCAATATTTAACACCCCTTCAACCCAAGACCACCGGGGCAATTTGGCCCTCAGAGAGGCCTTACCTGAAAAGACCATGGCTGTTCTCTCGTGCATTTGTTTCTCCTTCTTAATAAGTTGACAGGAGTGATTACTCAAAGACCAGCAGCCAGATCTCTGGTCATCCAACACAAACAAAGAGTCATCACCCTGTCAGGGCCTCCACAGTGTCTGCCCGACTTAAACACTCCCCTGCATCTATAGAAACCCATGAGATTTGAGGCTCTCCAGCTTTTCACTTGGCCGTACACAGTTCCTTACTGTGGTTTTATCTTAAAAGGTGACATGAAAGAGGAATTTGCCTCCAAAGTGGGGTGTCCAATATATAGAGGGGAACATGGAACGTCAAAGGCTTATCCCTCCTTGTCCTATTTGTTTCTTGCCTTAGTGTAATTAATGCTCTTCCCCAAACCATAGAGGTTCCCAGAGAGACTTATCCACAGTGATGAAGCCCAAGCTCCAAAGCTAGGTAGCTAGGCAAAGGAAGTCATATTGCAGTCTTGGCCAAGAACACTCCGGAAGGGACCATTGCCTTAAGCCATGGCCCCTCCCACAAGGAGAGCATTGGCTGAAACAGAAAGCCAGTTTAACATTTAATTATTTATTATAGACCTTTTTTCAAACCTAGCGTGGGACTCTTAACAGAATGTGACATGAGACAAAAAAAAAAAAAAAAAAAAAAAAAAAAAAAGAGGACACAGGGCTGTGTGGCTACTCTATTCACAAGCATCTCTGCAGGGACATGTGTACCTTGTTATTTGTGACCAGAATGTGAGAGCCTGCCTCTTTCAGCTCTCTCAGGCTCCTAGCCTCCTGTGTTCTTGCCCCCTGCTCCTGTGAAACTCCAGCCCAAGTCCCCAGCCCCTGTCTGTGGGACACAGCATTCTGTCTTCTCAGCTGTCACCATATGCTCAGGTTGTCACACGGTTTACAGATTAGGGAGTCATTCTTGACTAGCATATGACAAGAGGCAGTTGTCATTAGCACACTAAACTCTGTGGACCCAAACCCATTCTATCCCCAGTGAGCACGTAGCCAAGCCTGATCCCTGCTTCTGATTAATGGGATTCACAATTAAGAGAACAGCGGACGATGGAACAACTGCCTCACCCTTCAAAGCAATTCCGCCTTTGCTCGGAGGTAATGAAGAGTAAACAGAAGGCTGTGATAAACTCAAACAGACAAGAGTCACATGCCCTCCCCATCGCCACCATTTTTCATTGCTGCAATTCTGAGACCTCGACCCCCCGGAGGAGCCCAGTGGCTGCTGGGTGCAGGCACTGATTAATAATTCTGCACTTTTGACTCCATAAGGCTTGTTCTTTGCATTTCTCCAGGTGTCTGGAGAAAAATTAAACAACAGCTTAAAAGGCATTAAGTGGATATTTCCACTAGCATGCTCCATCCTGTCCACCTTGGGTGTCCTTTGGATTGGCAGGTGTCAAGATGAAGGCAGCAGATGACATGGTTTACATTTCAAAACCCGTCTTTCAATCATCTTGGTGTGTTGAATTATTTCATTGAATTAGTGCCTCAGACTCTGGTGAAGGAGAAAAAAAATTAATTGTTCACCAGCACTAGCAGCCAGGTGGGTGTGCTGTGCCTTTAATTTCTCATTCACTCAGGGGTCAGCAAAGTAAATTTCATCTGTCTCAGTTAAAGTCAGACACCTCCCCCTTGTGGTTCAGTGCAACCCATTCAATCCTCTTACAACCTTTGTTCAGGTGTGCGGCTGCTATAGGCAGACTGCTTGACAGAACATTCAATGATTCTGGTGCAATTGTCTAAGCAGTGATCTGCTCCTCCACAAGTAGATGGCCCTGAGCATGGTAAAAGCTAACTAAGAATGTGAAGAGAACTGTACTTTAGGCATATAGTCAATTTATTTTACATGGTTGACCACATGTTATGAGTTGTTTTTATCGAAAACATACTATTTGAAAGATTGAGAACTGTGTTTGTTCTACACAATCAAAATTTTGTATTGATAATATATAAAAAGTATCTATAATCAAACGAATATATATGTACAAAGCTCTGCCCTGTCTTTTCTGCAGTTCATTTCATAGGCCACGGCTTTCCTGTATCCCTGTAGGCCTGCTGCCACCTGGAACAGCCAGAGGCCTGAAGCCATTAGGCACTATCAGTTCTGCCCTCAGTCCTGGAAGCCTGCTGCCATTCAGGACAATCAACTCTACATTCAATCCAAGAGGCCTGATACCATGAAGGACCACCAGGCCTGCCAACACCAGTGACAACCATATGGCTAAAGGCCAGAAAAAATAAATAAATAATTAAATAAATAAAAGCCAGGGCAATATAAAAGCATTAGAACCCTTTCTACGACAGCAAGCCCTGTATATCCTAACAAACCTGAAGAAAAGGAAAATAATCTTAAATTTAATCTTATGAAGACAACAGAGGCTTTTAAGGAGACGCTAATAAATTCCTTAATAAAATTTAGAAAAATACAATGAAACAGGTCGTGATCTTCAAAGAGGAAAGAAATTAATATAAAGAAATACAGGAAAGTACAACTAAATGGGTGAAAGAAATGAATAAAAGTGTTTAAGAGCTAAAATTGAAATAGAAGCAATAAAAAAAGATAGTCTTAGGGAGATAGAATACCTAGGAAAGAGAACAGGAACCACCTATTCAAGCATCACCAACAGAATACAGGATATGAAAGGGAAATATCAGGCATAAAAGATATGATCGAAGAAGCTAGTACATCAGGCAAAGATAATATTAAATCTAAGAGATGCCTAACACATTCCTAAAATCCAGGAAATCTTGAATAGTATGAAAAATACCTAACCTAAGAATATTAAGAATAAATGAAGGTAAAGAGTCTCAAATTAAAGGGCCAGAAAATATTTTCAACATCATGGAAGAAAATTTTCCCAACCTATAGAAAGAAATTCCTTTAAATGCACAAGAAGCTTCCAGAACACCAAATAGATTGGACCAAAAAAGAAAATCTTCCAGCCACATAATACTCAAAGCACCAAATGTACAGAACAAAGAAAGACTATTAAAAGGTAAAGGGATAAAGGGCAAGTAACATATAAAGGCAGCACTATCATAATTATGCTTAATTTCTCAACAGAGACTGTAAGGGTCAGAAGGGCCTGTACAGATGTCTGGCAGACCCTAGGAAACCACAGATGTCAGCCCAGACTACTACCCAACAAAACTTTAAACCACCATTACATGGAGAAAACAAAATATTCTATGTCAAACCCAAATTTAAATACTAACTTTCCCTAACCAGCCCTACAGAGAATACTAGAAGAAAAACTCCAACATAAGGAGGATAACTACACCCAAGTAACCACCAGAAATAAATAGCCACACTAACAAAACCAAACACACACACACACACACACACACACACACACACACAATCACCACCATCAAGATATCAGAAATCAATAATCATTATTCATTAACATCTCTTAATATTATTGGACTCAAATTCCCAATAAAAAGACATAAGTTAACATCATAGGTGCTTGAACTGAATCAATCATTCTGCTGTATGAGATAAATACATCTTAGCAACAAAAGTAGACATTACCCCGGGATAGAGGGCAGAAAAAAGGTTTTCCAAGCAAATGGACTGAAGAAAAGAGATGGCATAATCATTCTAATGACTAATAAAATAGACTTTTAATCAAAAGTAACTAAAGTAGATGAGAAAGGACACATCATATTCGTCAAGAGAAGAATTCACCATGATGACATCTCAGTTTTGAACATCTATGCCCCAAATGCAAGGGTACCCACATTCATTAATGAAACATTACTCAAGCTTAAATCACACACTGAACAGCACAAACACTACACATGATAGTGGAAGACTTCATTACCCTACTCTCACCAATGAACAGGTCATTGAAACAGAAACTCAACATAGAAATAATGAAACAGAAGTTATGAATCAAATAGACCTAACATATCTACAGAATATTTCACCCAAGCACAAAAAAAAATTTTTTCTTCTCAGCATCTCAAAGAACCTTCTGAAAAATTGACCTTATATTATCACAAAGCAAGACTTAAAAAATATAAAAAGATTGAAATAACTTCTTATATCTTATCAGATCACCATGGATTAAGGCTGAACATTAACAATGACATAAAAAAAAAAAAAAAAAAAAAACCTGAAAGCCTGTAAACTCATGCAAAGTGAACAATGCTCTATTCAATTACCACTGGGTCAAAGAAGAAATAATAAAAGAAATTAAAGACTTTCTGAAATTCATTGAAAATGAAGGTACAACATACCCAAATGTCTAATACACAGTGAAAGCACTAACAGAACTAAGCATCTTCCTGCATAAAGAAATTACAGAGATCTCATACTAGGAACTTAGCAGCACATCCGAAAACTCTAAAACAAAAATTAGCAAATACATGCAAGAGGAGTAAACAGCAGGAAATAATTTAACTCAGGGCTAAACTCAATCAATTAGAAACAAAAAGAACAATACAAAGAATCAATGAAACCAAGAGCTGGTCTCTGAAAATAATCAACAAAATAGACGAACCCTTAGCTAACTAAAAGACAGAGAAACAATACCCAAATTAACAAAATCAGAAAAGAAAAGATGGACATAATAAACAATATACACAGAGGAAATCTAAAGAATAATTAGGTCTTACTTCTAAAGCCAAAACTGGAAAATCTAAATGAAATCGATGATATTTTAGGTAGATTCCCTTTAGCAAAGTTAAATCAAGACCAAGTAAACATAAACAGTCCTATAACCTCTCATTGAAATCTCATAATCTAAAAAAGCCCAGGACCAGATGATTTTAGCATAATATTCTACCAGACTTTCAAAGAACTAATACCAATACTCCTCAAATTATTTCACAAAATAGAAACAGAAGGAACAGCCTCAAATGCACTGATACAGCAGACAACTTCTTAAACAGAACACTAATTGCTCAGGCCTAAGATTGGCAATTAATAAATAAGACCTCATGAATCTGAAAAGCTTCTATAAGACAAAAGAAACCATTAACAGGACAAAATTGCAGCCTACAGAATGAGAAAAGATCTTTACCAACCCTACATCCAACAGAGGGCTGAAATCCAAAATTCTCAATAAAGGAATCTCCAATGTCCTAGAAACGCTTATAAAAATGTTCAACTTCCTTACTCATCAAGGAAATGCAGATCAAAACAACTCTGAGATTCCACCTTGTACGTATTATAATGGCTAAGATCAAATACTCAAGCAACAGCACATGCTGGCAAAGATATGGAAACAAGAGGAACACTCTTGCATTGCTAGAAATCAATTTGGTGATTTCTCAGAAGATTGAAAATAGTTCTTGTAAATTTAATTTTTTAAATCCTATTTTTAATGATGGTTCATAAATGTTATAACTTCCTTTGTAGCCCACCACCCATTTGAGGTAGTGGAAAAGAAAGAAAATGCGGGAAGTGAACCTGTTTTGAAAGGTTCTTTGGAGCAACTTTTGTCTCTGTTATCTGGAAATCAGCATTTCAGTTCATGGTTGGCAGCAGCAGCTCAGTCCACTCACAAACACATCATGGATACACCAATTCAGTAGAGTCAGGTTATCAACAGCAGTAACATGACCTAGCAGCCTTGGTTTGAGTAAGCAGGAGGAATCAACAGTAACACCAAGAGAAATTCTCAGCTGTGCCTCTCTCAGGGAAGCAAAGATCAGCAAAGACAAGAGACCCACAGGTGTTGCACAGCCAGCTGTACCAGCAAGACAAGCTCTATCTCTGTCATTCTGTGAAGTCTTATTTATACTCTCTAAACATCATATGTCCTCCATGTTCCTTGTCTCAGCATGTGTCTCACCTCATCAGGTGCACCCAATAATCCCAAGTCTGTGGAAGTAGCATGAAAATGCAGCACACCACCAGAAGTTTTTTGGTGCATTTTTCTCTATGGAGTCTTAACTATGCAATGTGAGGCAGACCGATAAATGCATGTTTTTAGTCAAGAATCCTTCATTGCATTTTTGTTTTGTTTTGTTTTGCTTATCTTAGTAGAACATTCTCTCTTCAGTGTGTGCTTCAGTGAATGTTTCTGCCTTAGCCCTTCACCTGTGTCCACTTCTGGAAAACACTCCTTTATGTGTTTGCCCCAACAAAAGACCACCCAACACAACCAAATCTCCAAAGAACCCTTAGGTTTCCAATTCAAGTTCTACCTGAAGACTCAGCTATACCATGCTTGGGCATGCACTCAAAAGATGCTCTTTAGTATACCCCAAAGACAGTTGTTCTATTATAATTCATAGCAACTTTATTCATAATAGGCAGAAACTGGAACCAACCCAGATGTCCCTCAACAGATGAATGGGTACAGAAAATGTGGTTCATTTGCACAATGGAATACTACTCAGCTATTAAAAAGCAAAGAAATCATAAAACTTGCAGCCAAATGGATGGGACTAAAAAGTATCATCCTGAGTGAGGTAACTCAGACTTAAAAGGGCATGCATGATAGGTTCTCACTTATAAGTGTATATTATCCATAAAGTACAGGATACTCACACTACAATTCACAGAACCAGAGAAGCTAAATAAGGATGGCCCAAGGGAGGAGGCTTGAACCTCACTCAAAAGGGGAAATAAAATAGTCACGGAAGTGAATGAATGGAGGCAACTGGGTAGGAAAGGGGATGGAGAGGAGAATGGGTAAAAATCAGGTTTAGAGAGATTCAGGGAGAAAGGGTTCTGAGAATAGGAAGAAATAGATAGGTATGTGTGTGGTATTTCTAGGCTGTGCCAGAGACCTAGGATTGAGGAGAGGCTCCAGTGAGTCTGTGAGAGAAACTCTAACTAAAAGTCCTTACAACAGGGGATATAGACCCTGAAATGAATACGTCCTATAGCCACGCAGGACTCCAAGTGGAGGGATAAAGACACCAACTCACCCACAAAATCTTTAGCCCAAAATTTGTCCTCCCTACAAGAAGTGCAGAGAAAAGATGGGGCAGAGACTAAAGCAATGGCCAACCAGTGACTGGGTCATCTTGAGACTTACTCAATGGGCAAGAAGCAATGCTTGACACTATTAATGATATTCTGTTATGTTTACATAGAGAAACATAGAATAACTATTGTCTGAGAGGTTCCACCCAGCAGCTGACCAAAACAGATGCAGAGACCCACAGCCAAACATTGGAAGGAGCTCAAAAAATCTTGTAGAAGAGTTAGGGATTGAGGAACCTGTCAGGGATAGAGTTTCACAAGATCAATTAACCTGGACCCTTGAAGGCTCCCAGAGATTGGTCCACCACTAAAGATCATATATGAGCTAGACAGCCTTCCCCACCCCAATACATGTGAGTCATCTAAACACTGGAGTGAAGCTTGTCCCTGACTCCAGTTTTGTTTGCCTGTGGATTCTGTTTCCCTAGTTCTCCATGTACTTCTACTGTGCTTGTTTAAATGAGAATGGCCCTCAAAGACTCCTATACTTGAATACATGGTCTTCAGATGGTGGAACAGTTTAGGAAGGATTAGAAGGTGTGGCCTTGTTAGAATTATGTCATTTGGGATGAGTGTTGATGTTTCAAAAGCCTTTTGTCATCCTCAGTGCATTCTTTTTTTGTCTCCTGCTTATAGTTTCAGATGTGACCTCTTAGCTGTTCTTGTTTCCATTCTTAAGATGAACTCCTAAATAACAATCCCAATTTTATTCTATCTTGTATAACTTTTCTTAGACATTGTGTTTTATCATAGCAGTAAGAAAGGGACTAAGGGACCCCCCACCTAAGCCTTCACCTAACCTCCTCTGAGTGGCATCTTTTTTGTTACATACAAAGAGAGTTATTTTTAGCCAGATTAGATATTACAATTTTATCTCAGTGTCTTTAATTCATCTCTATTTACAAAGGCCACTTTTCCAAACAACCTTTCCAAATACTGAGGTCTGGGCCTTGAGTTTGAGTGGAAAATATTTTCCATAGTTTCACGTGTTTGAACCTAGTCTTCAGATACTGATTTCATGAAGGTCTGTGGAATATTTGAGAAAGGTGGGGTAAGAGGAACATTGGGATCTGGTCTACAGGGTGTAGCCTGGCTCAGACTCCAACCCAGGACTGTTTCACTCTCTTTTATGCCTTTCTATGACTGGCTACAACTTCTCACATTTAGTGCTGGGGCCCCAGCTAATGTGTTTCCCTTGAGATGAATCCAAACAAAGTCTAAATTTGCTTCCATGGGACATATGATATCCGTGAGGAGAAATGTAAATACGAGAGTCGTTGCACAGGACACCAAGGGTGAGACTACAATGCTGAGTAACTGTAGCGAAGACTTTGTTGAAGAGCTCACCTGTGTTGTAGAGTTCCAGGAAGCACAACAGACAGGGGCAGAGATAGCAACAAAAGAAAAGCAAAAAAGAGACACACCAAGAAAGCTATTGCATCCGGAGGAAAGAGAGTGAGCACGCCTGGAGAGGAAGATGCTGGTAAGGCAAGAGATGTGGGACATTGTACAGTCTGCCTCTCTAATGCTGACAGATAGAGTAGTAGAAAGAAGATGAAGCTATAATCGATCCCCAGTCTGTGGCATGTGCTCACAGCCTACAGGATGCAGAAAAGCAAAGCATTTTAGGGAGGCAAAATGGGAGGACTCCAGAGCTCAAGCTGGACATAAAAGCAGTAAGATCAGCCTTAGCAAACCAGTTAAGTAAAGAAGACAGTGTGGATCAAAATAGTCTAAATTCTTTGATGAATTCTTAAAGCTTCACTTGGTTATCATCTGAAATACAGTAACAGATACTCAAATTACCAAAGTAAAAGCTAGGCCACATTGGTCTGACTTTCCATTATTTTTACAAACACACACTAGAACAATTTAAAATAAGATACGTTTAGATTCTGGTCCTTGTGTCTGGTCCTGTGGTAAGACAGAGCATCAAGACTGTGAGGGCTTGCAAGGGCAGAGCTACTCCTGGAAGGACAGAGAAAAGACAAGTAATGGTATCTGAGCCAAGCAAGTTCCTCGTTTCTCTTTGCTTTCTGACTGTGGATGTGATGTGACCGCTGTGTCTCATGTCTGCCAACATGTCTTCTGTGTCATAACAGACTGTGCCCTCAACCTGTTAAACAATAAAGCCTTTATTGGTCACTGTTGACCAAGCCTTTTGTCACAACAAGAGAAAATTAACCACTTCACAGTCTATAAACACAGAAGGCTCAGGAGACATTTCAGTTCCAAACATAAGACATGAATTTAACATCACTACTAAAATATAAATTAAAATAATATTTCATATTCTCTTTCTTGAGCAAAACTTTTGGCACACCCATACACATACAGAGATGATTGATATCTGACAAAAATGCTCACCTGTAGGTACTGGACTTTTGTGACATTTGGCATAGTTTTCTAAAGGCATTGCCCCAATGATTCTACCTTTCCAATTCTTCCAAGGTTCCACTAAAACTTTTATTTTTTAAATCAGCCCAGTTTCCTCCTTAATATTATGAAGAAGCAAAACTCTCTGTACTTAACTCTAGCAATTAAATAAACCAGTAAGTAGCAAAGCCTAGAATAGTATGTATGACATAGATTGTAAAATCTTTTAAGTGATGTGTAGTACAGGTTTTAGGGGGGAAAAGAAAAAAAAAACTATTAAGTTCTGCATGTGAAAAATGCCCATGGTGGAAAGGTATAATATGTGGGAAAACATTCCCCCAAGAGATGGCAACCACACCATATTATGTTAATATCACCCTAGGTCTCTTTTAAAATACTGCCATAGTTTTCCTCAATGACAAATGAGAGAAAAGATGAAAGAAGGGCAAATAGGCTAGTGTGAACTCTCACCTATGCACTCTCTGTTTTTGTTTTTCTCAGACTTACTTGAAGAATATCTTTTTTAAAATATTAAATTTTATAATGTTTCTTCAAAAACTGACAATATTATTAAGCACACTTTACCCTGAAGATCATTAATCAGACAAATTTTTCACATCCAACCATTCGGAAGCAAAGGTAAGCACTTGCTTCAGTACTGTTAAAATATGGAAATCCCCTGATACTTCCAGAAAATTCTTATAAGCTTTGGGATTTTTTTTTATAAAACAACTTTATTTTACAAAACAAAGATAAATGTACAGATTTTAAACATTTTTTGCTTAAAATTATACATTTTTGTCAGTACTTTTTTTTTCAGATTTTCACATAATTTTTACATACAACTATATGAATATATTTTTTTAGTCAGTACTTGATTTTTTTCAAGGTTTGATTGTATGCCTTGAAAACTTAATAGTTACAATGAGCTAAAGTACATGTAAAACAAACTGTAACATAGAAATAAAGTTTTCTTGTTTTGTAAATACTTTTTTTTGTTTTGTTTTTGTTTTTTGTTTGTTTTCTTTATTTCTTGGACTTCATACAGTCTGTGAGTTGTTTCTGGGGGAGTGCAAGCCTCTGGGGTTAGAATCCCACTATCAGTGACTGCATATTATGTCTGTTCTTTTGTGACTGGGTTATCTCACTCAGGATGATCTTCTCTAGATGCAGCCATTTTCTTAAGAATTTGGTTAAGTCATTGTTTCTGGTGGCAGAGTAGTATTTCATTGTGTATATGTACCACAATTTTTGTATCCATTCATCTTCTGAAGGACATCTGGGTTCCTTCCAGCTTCTGGCTATTATAAATAGAGCTGCTATGAACATTGTGGTGCATATATCTTTGTTGTGTATTAAAGTGTCTCTGGGGTATATGCCGAGAAGTGGAATAGCTGGGTCTTCAGGTAGTACTATATCCAATTTTCTGAGGTATCGCCAGACAGATTTCCAGAGTGGTTGTATTAGCTTGCAACCCCACCAACAGTGGAGAAGTGTTCCTCTTTCTCAGCAGCCTCGCCAGCATCTGCTGTCATCTGAGTTTTGAATCTTGGCCAATCTGACTGGTGTGAGGTGGAATCTCAGGGTTGTTTTGATTTGCATTTCCCTGATGGCTAAGGATGTGGAGCACTTCCTCAGATATTTCTCCACAATTCCGTGTTCCTCAACTGAAAATGTTTTGTTTAGCTCTGTACCCCATTTTTTAATAGGGTTATTTGATTCTCTGGTGTCTAGTTTTTTGAGTTCCTTGTACACCTTGAATATTAGGCCTCTATCTGATGTGGTGTTGGTAAAGATTTTTTCCCATTCTGTTGGTTGCCGTTTTGTTTTCTTGACGATGTCCTTAGCCTTACAGAAACTTTGCAATCTCATTAAGTCCCATTTATTAATCTTTGACCTTAGAGCTTGAGCCATTGGTGTTTTGTTCGGGAAATTTTCTCCTGTGCCTATGTGTTCTAAGGTTTTCCCTACTTTCTCATCTAATAGTTTTAGTGTATCTGGTTTAATGTGGAGATCTTTGATCCACTTACTCTTGAGCTTTGTACAAGGAGATAAGAAAGGGTCTATTTTCATTCTTTTGCATGCTGAGTGCCAGTTGGACCAGCAACATTTGTTGAATAGGCTGTCCTTTTTCCATTGAATGTTTACTGCTCCTTTGTCAAAAATCAGGTGACTATATATATGAGGGCTCATTTCTGGATCTTCTATTCTATTCCATTGATCCACATGCCTATTTCTGTACCAGTACCATGCAGTTTTCAGCACAATTGCCTTGTAATATAGCTTGAGGTCAGGGATAGTGATTCCCGCAGATGTTTTTTTGTTGTTGAGGATGGATTTCGCTATTCTAGGTCTTTTGTTATTCCATATGAAATTGCACATTGATCTTTCCAATTCCATGAAGAACTGGGTTGGAATTTTGACGGGGATTGCATTGAATCTGTAGATTGCTTTTGGTAGGATGGCCATTTTTAAAATGTTGATTTTTTCCAATCCATGAGCATGGGAGGTCTTTCTATTTTCTGAGATCCTCCTCAATTTCTTTCTTTAGAGGTTTGAAGTTCTTGTCATACAGGTCCTTCACTTGCTTAGTTAGAGTCACACCAAGGTATTTCATAGTTTTTGTGACGATTGTGAAGGGTACCTTTTCCCTAATTTCTTTCTCCACATGTTTGTCCTTTGAGTATAGGAAGGCTACTGATTTGTTTGAGTTAATTTTGTATCCAGCCACTTTGCTGAACTTGTTTATCAGCTGTAGGAGTTCTCTGGTGGAATTTTTGGGGTCACTCAAGTACACTATCATGTCATCGGCAAAGAGTGATGTTTTTATCTCTTCCTTTCTGATTTGTATCCCCTTGATCTACTTTTGATGTATAATTGCTCCAGCCAGGATTTCCAGTACTATGTTGAATAGGTAGGGGGAGAGTGGGCACACTTGTTGAGTCCCTGATTTTAGTGGGATTGCTTCAAGTTTCTCGCCATTAAGTTTGATGTTGGCTGTTGGTTTGCTGTATATTGCTTTTATTATGTTTAGGTATGGGCCTTGGATTCCTGTTCTTTCCAGGACTTTTAACATGAAGGGGTATTGGATTTTGTTGAATGCTTTCTCAGCGTCTAGTGAGATGACCATGTGATTTTGGTCTTTGAGGTTGTTTATATGGTGGATTACGTTGATGGATTTCCTTATGTTAAACCATCCCTGCATCCCAGGGATGAAGCCTACTTGGTCATGATGAATGATCGTTTTGATGTGTTCTTGGATTCGTTTTGCAAGAATTTTGTTGAGTATTTTTGCATCAATGTTCATAAGTGAGATTGGTCTGAAGTTCTCTTTCCTTGTAGGGTCTTTGTGTGGTTTAGGTATGAGGGTTATTGTAGCCTCAAAAAATGAGTTGGGTAATATTCCATCTGATTCTATCTTTTGGAATAGTTTGGCGAGTATTGGTGTTATATCCCCAATAAATGTCTGATAAAATTCTGCACTGAACCCGTCTGGACCTGAGCTTTTTTTGGTTGGGAGGCTTTTGATGACTTCTTCTATTTCTTTAGGTGTTATAGGGTTATTTAGATGGTTTACTTGGTCCTGGTTTAACTTTGGGACCTTGTATCTGTCTAGGAATTCGTCCATTTCCTCCAGATTTTCCAATTTTGTGGAGTATAAGTTTTTGTAGTAGGATCTGATGATTTCTTGAATTTCCTCAGTTTCAGTTGTTATGTCACCACTTTCCATTCTGATTTTGTTAATTTGGATACTCTCTCTTTGCCTTCTAGTTAGTCTGGCTAGGGGTTTATCAATCTTGTTGATTTTCTCAAAGAACCAACTCTTTGTTTTGTTGATTTTTTCAATGGTTCTTTTTGTTTCTATTTGGTCTATTTCTGCCCAAATTTTGATTATTTCTTGCCATCTACTCTTTTTGGGTATATCTGCTTCCTTTTATTCTAGGGCTTTTAGCTGTGCTGTCAGGTTGCTGATGTGAGCTCTCTCCAGTTTCTTTTTGGAAGCACTTAGGGCTATGAGTTTTCCTCTCAATACTGCTTTCATTGCATCCCATAGGTTTGGGTATGTTGTGTTTTTGTTTTCGTTGAATTCTAGAAAATCCTTAATTTCTTTCTTTATTTCTTCTTTGACCCTGCTATCCTTTAACAGAGCATTGTTTAGTTTCCATGTGTATGTGGGCTTTTTGTTGTCTTTGTTGTTGTTAAAGACCAGCCGTAAACCATGGTGATCTGAGAGGATGCATGGGAGTATTTCAAACTTCTTATATCAATGAGGTTCGTTCTGTGTCCAATTATGTGGTCAATTTTCGAGAAGGTGCCATGGGGTGGTGAGAAGAAGGTGTATTCTTTTACTTTAGTATATTATGTTCTGTATATATCTATTAATTCTAGTTGGTTCAAAGTCTCTGCTAGTTTTGCAGTGTCCTTGTTCAGTTTGTTTCCCTGATCTGTCCATTGGTGAGAGTGGGGTATTAAAGTCTCCCACTATTATTGTGTGGGGTGAAATGTATTTTTTGAGCTTTAGTAGGGTTTCTTTTATGAATGTGGGTGATTTTTTATTTGGAGCATATATGTTAAGGATTGAGAGTTCCTCCTGACAGATTTCCCCCGTAATGAGTAAAAAGTGTCCTTCCTTATCTTTTTTGATAACTTTTGGTTGGAAATTTACTTTATACTATATTAGAATAGCCACTCCAGCTTGCTTCTTGGAGCTGTTTGCTTGGAAGTTTTTTCCCACCCTTTTACTCTGAGATAGTGTCTGTCTCTGTCTCTGAGATGAGTTTCCTGTATGCAGCAAAAGGCTGGATTTTGTTTATGTATCCAGTCTGATAGTCTATGTCTCTTTATTGGGGAGTTGAGACCATTTATGTTAATAGATATCAAAGAATAGTTGTTTCTGTTTCCTGCCATTATTGCTTTTTTGGGTTGAGTTGTGTCTGTGTTTTTTTCTTCTTATAGTTTTCTTGTTTAGGAGTTTTCTTGTTTTTAGTAGGCTGTGTTTTCCCTCATTGTATTAGGTTTTCCACCTATAATTCGTTGTAGTGCTGGGTTTGTGGTCAGATATTGTGTGAATTTTGATTTGTCTTGAAATATCTTCGTCTCTCCATCGATGGTGATTGATAGTTTTGCTGGGTATAGCAGCTTGGGCTGGCACTTGTGCTCTCTTAAGGAGTGCATAATGTCTTTCCAGGCTCTTCTAGCTTTCATAGTCTCTGTTGAGATATCGGGTGTGAGTCTGATTGGTCTGCCTTTATATGTTACCTGACCTTTTTCCCTTACTGCTTTTAGTATTCTTTCTTTACTTTGGGCACTTGATGTTTTTACTATTATGTGTCGGGAGGTATTTCTTTTCTGGTCCAACCTATTTGGAGTTCTGAAGGCTTCTTTTATGCTCGTAGTCATCTCATTCTTGAGGGTAGGGAAGTTTTCTTCTATGATTTTGTTGAAGATATTTACTGTGCCTCTTAGTTGATACTCTTCTCCCTCTTCTATTCCTATTATCCTTAGGTTCGGTCTTCTCATTGTGTCTTGGATTTTCTGGACATTTTGGGTTAGGACCTTTTTGTTTTTTGCATCTTCTCTGGCTGTTTTGTCTATGTTTGCAATGTTGTCTTCTGCCCCAGAGATTCTCTCTTCGATCTCTTGTAATCTATTGGAAATGCTTGCTTCTGTGACTCCTGATTTCTTTTTTTGGTGTTCTGACTCAAGGGTTATCTCTTTTAGCGTTTTCTTTATTGTGTCAATTTCTGTTTTAATTTCCCTCTTCCATTCCTTTATTTCTTTGGTTCTGTTTTCCTCTAGTTCTTTGAGTTCTTTGAGTGTTTTTCTTGTTTCTTCTTTAAAAGCTTCTGAATCTTTTTGCTTTTCCTCCCTTTCTTGTTTAAGTATCTCTATCAGCTTCTTGAGGTATGATTTCAGGTCTGTGTCTTCTTTTTCTGGAGTGTTTGGAATTCCGATGTTTGCTGTTATGGAAGAGTTGGGTTCTGGTGTTGCTAGATTGTCTTGGTTTCCTTGGGATATACTCTTTCTCTTTCCTCTTGCCATTTTGTTGTCAGTGATATGTTCTTGCCTTTCCCTTGTCTCTGGTCTGTGACCCTGGTTCTCCACTGGTCCAGGTGTCAGATGGGCCAAGCCCTGTTTTATGCCTCAGAGTCATCGGGTGTGAGCAGAAGTTCCAAAGTTCTGTTTCTGGTTGCTGGATTGGGCAAGGCAGGGCTGGGCAAGTTAGGGTGTGCACTTTCCGTGTGCACTCCGCAGAGATCTCTCTGCTCCCCTGCAGCCCAGGTCTCCCACCCACCAGTTGCTCAGCCTCTATGCGCCGCCGTTCCGGGTGGCAAATGGGCCAGGCTCCACTCTGCGTCCTGAAGTTGCCAGTTGCTCAGCCTCTATGAAGAATATCTTAAGATATTCCTCAGTGCCAGCCTTCCTCCGTGTTCCTCCTGGTCTTCCAGACAAACCACATCCTCCACAGAATGTTGAAGAGACACCCCCAAAGACATCAATTCATGAATAAATAAACAGAGCAAAATCAATTGCAAGGTTCAGTTAAGTTCTTCACTTTGCATTATGGACCACTGTTAGATGACACCATTCAAAGAGCAGTTTTGTCATACAGAAACACCTGGAGTCCCCACTTGTATGCACAAGATGGGAAAATGCTGAAAAAACCCCAAGGTGGCTGTGCCTGAAGACTTATCAGGGGATAAATGGGTTCTTCCCCCAGGATCACCTTCATGGGTTTGTGTAGTACTGAGGTTTCAGTGTGGACATATAGCTTAATGGTTTCCTCTTCTCATGTCATGGACCTCACTCCTCCTCTGCCTGCTGGCTCAGTATTCAGTCTCTGCATTGACAGTTCTCCACTACACTGAACTGGTTTGACTGACCTCTGTCTTCTCCTTCCTCTCACATCTGGAACAGATTTGTCAGGCCATCTGCCCTCTGCCAAGGATTCATTTTTACCCCTAGTCTGGATACTGCAATTGACCATGTGGGTCCTGAAATCTAGGAGCTAGAGTCATCCTGTTTCTCTGTCTGAAAGTTTGTCTTACAGAGTTTATGCCGTGATGTAAATCCCTAACACCATGTTTGGTTGGAGACAGCTTTATTCTGTCCACATACCTAATCGATGTTCTTGGTGCTGAACATAAACCTAGCAGTTTTCTTAGAACTGTTTTTTTTTCTTTTTGTTATTTGCTATTGCTGGTATAAATTCTAATGGCATTCTACATCCAGGAGTATTTAAGCAGCTTTTTCCTGTTCCTGGGGAAATGAATAGACCTGTTATTATTAGTGTCAGACACACTCTCATAATCTGATTCTGCACAGGGGCATTTTCTTTAGTTTCAAAAAGTGTTGGCCTGTGCTCCTGAGAAATGCTGTTGAGGTGTTTCAAAGGGCTTCATTCTTTTCTCTATGAATGTTTAGTAAAGCCTGTCTCTTACTTCAAGGCTAACTCCTTAGGGGAGACCTCTAACTGTATCAATTTTTCCATCATGGATCTCAATGTGGTTTTGTTCAGCTTTCTAGAAAGTGCATTGAATTTTTCTTTCTATTCCTTCTATTAAATCTCTGCTTTTCCTCCAAAGCTCTGCTGCCATGTTCTTCATGCTGCTTCACATGTTGGCTCTGGTTTGTGGGAACAAAGAGTGGGAGAGCTGTCACCACTCCTTAGCGGATGTTATTTTGTGGTTGACCCAGGACTTCAAGGACAGTGGTGCATGGTTCTAGAAATCATTTGCTACCAAATCTTGTTTCAAACAAAGCATCTCCATAACAATGATGTAAGAGTTGCTTTTCCTGTTGTTGTGATAAAATACTTGACAAAGCAATTCAAGAGAGGAGGCATTTATTTTGGCTCACAATTTGAGGGTATAATCAATCCATCGTGGTAATTAAGTCATGGCAGCAGGGGCATGAGGCAGCTGGTCATGGTACATCCTCAATCAGGAAAAAGAGAGAGAGACAGAGACAGACAGACAGACAGACAGACAGACAGAGAGAGAGAGACAGAGAGAGAGACAGAGACAGACAGACAGACAGAGAGAGAGAGAGAGAGAGAGAGAGACAGAGAGAGAGACAGAGAGAGACAGAGACAGACAGACAGACAGACAGACAGACAGAGAGAGAGAGAGAGAGAGAGACAGAGACAGACACAGAGAGAGACAGAGACCAGAGATGGACAGAGACAAATAGGAGACAAAGAGACACATAGAGATATGGAAGGAGAGAGACCTCTTCTCAGCTAACTTTCTTCTTTTTGTATAGTATAGGACTCCATTCTAGGGAATCGAGCCACACATATTTACAGTGGGTCTTTCACGGTTAACCCAATCAAGAAAATCTTGAGGTACACTGGCCTAATTACTTCAAGATTATTAATGACAAATATCTAGGTTAAATAAAACTTATTCAAGCATAGGAACAAGAGCTTGCATGTGGGCTATTTGGAATACTGAATGCCAAATATATATGCATATATATGAATATATGTACTTACATTTATTATACTATATACCTATATTTATTATATTATATATGGTGTCTACAACTATATAGGCAGAGATGGGGATGAAAAGACTTACTGTCGTATAAACAAAACCAGAGGCTGGGTGATGACTCTGCCAAAATGTGTTTACTGTGCAAGGACAAGAGTTTGATCCCTTATACCCATGTAAAAAGCCAAGCAAGCACTCATAATCCCAGCAAGAAGCAAAGAGGTTCAGCAACTCATGATAAGTTGTCTATCTATCTACCCACCTATCTATCTATCTATCTATCTATCTATCTATCTATCTATCTATCTATCATCTATCTACCTATATATCTATCTATATTTGTGAGCATGCAAGTGCATAAAACAGCCTGCCTTGTCTAAAAGATGAGATTCAAGTCCCAGTCAAAGATCCTGTCTCCAAAAACAATATTGAAAACAACTTAAGAATGACACTGTACTGGCTGGTTTTGTGTCAACTTAGCACAAGCTGTAGTTATCACAGAGAAAGGAGCCTCAGTTGAGAAAATACCTCCATGAGACCCAGCTGTAAGGCATTTTCTCAACTAGTGATCAAGAGGGGAGGGCCCAGCCCATTTTGGGTGGTGCCATCTCTGGCTGGTGGTCCTGGGTTCTATAAGAAAGCAATTTGAGCAAGCCAAGGGAAGCAAGCCAGTAACATCCCTTCATGGCCTCTGCATCAGCTCCTGCTTCCTGACCTGCTTGAGTTCAGTCCTGACTTCCTTTGGTGATAAAGAGCAATATGGAAGTGTAAGCTGAATAAACCCTTTCCTCCCCAACTTGCTTCTTGGTCATGACATTTGTTCAGGAATAGAAACCCTAACTAAGACCAATTGGTACCAACATAGTGTGGTATTCCTGCAACAACCTGACCATGTTTCGGGGAGGACTATGAAAAGATTTTGAAACTTTTGAGCTAGAGGGGCCACTGGGATGTTAAGAGCTCTGTGGGATGTTTTGTAGGAGCTTGGATGATAGTGTTGAGAACAGTGCAGAAGATGGAGGCCTGTCTTGTGAAATTTCAGAGGGATGATTAAAGACTCTTGTCAGGGCTGTTGCTGTTTTGATTGTGAAGAATCTGTAGTTTTGGTTAGCTAGGGCTGAAGAATCAGCTGTGAATAAGAAGACAGCAGGACTACTAAAGCAAAATCTTTGCATTACTGGGACTATTGATGCTGGTCAGCTGGAGCTAAGAAATTGGTGGTGATTAAAAAAAGTCCTGCGTCGTTGAGGAAAAATCTTCTTGGAAGTGTTTCCTGAGAGCACAAAGAAGCTGTGTTCCAGAGATAGCCAAGGTTGTATTTCATGCTGTGACTGGACTTGGTAATGTGTAAGAGTCACCATGATGGTACTGGTCTTGAAGGAATGGAGGGGTCATAAAGAGCAGCTGAGGGTTGGCACCGTGAAAGGCCATTGAAAGCCATTGGTGAAGATACAGCCTTGGTTGCAATTAGTGCCCCAGGACAGCAGTGTTTTGGAGATGCCAGTGCCATGAGATGACCACCAAGAACAGCAGCAGCAGTGGAGAACAGGAAGCTCGAACCTAGAAGACAAGATTTTTGCTGCAAAGGTCAGAGATCAAAAAGTGACTCATTCCCTTGGAGGACCCAAGAAGCTTATGAGTAGATTGCAGACATTGGATGGTTACAGTTTGATTTTTCTTTTGATTTTGACTGCTCCCTGATTTTTTTTTAAAGGAAGAAGTGGAGCCCACAGTTAAGAGACTTTGAATTGAAAAAGACTTTGAATTTTAAAAGAGATTGAATATTTTAAAAGGACTGAAATTTTACTGTGTAAGATTTTATAAAGAATGTGGGACTCTCAAGGTTATTTACATCTTGGGGATGAATAAAAAAGTAAGGATTGAGGCTTAATAGTGATGTGTTTGTGTGTCAAGTTGATAAGGTGTCATTTGTACTGGCTTGTTTTATGTCAACTTGACACAATCTAGAGTTATCACAGAGAAAGAAGCCTCAGTTGAGAAAATGCCTCCATGAGATCCAGCTGTAAGGCATTTTCTCAACTAAAAATTGAGGGGGGAAGGACCCAACCCATTGTGGGTGGTGCCATCCCTGGGCTGGTAGACCTGGGTTCTATAAGAAATCAGCTGAGCAAGCCAGGGGAAGCAAGCCAGAAAGTAACATCCCTTCATGTCCTCTCCATCAGCTCCTGCTTCCTGACCTGCTTGAGTTCCAGTTCTGACTTCCTTTGGTGATGAACAGCAAAGTGTAAGCTGAATAAACCCTTTCCTCCCCAACTTGCTGCTTGGTTATGATATTTGTGCAGGAATAGAAACCCTGACTGAGACAGACACCAAGCTTGAACTCTGGCTGCCATGTGTATCTGTATGCACACAACTTCACATAAGTAAATAAATGAACATGTTATTCACAATGAGCCTCCAAAACTTCACAGTCCCCAGCCATAGAGAATGATCAACAGGTTCATGACTAAACCAGGAATGGGGCATGCAACTCTTTCTACTCTGAATTTCAAATCTTTTCATGGACTGAGTAGATAAATCCACTCGGCTGACTGTGTGAACTAAATCTATCCTGCCTATTTAAGCCATTTCATTGACTCTCCAGATGACATTAGTGTCTTCTTAGTGTATGCAATACTAATGCTAATGGAAAACAGTATGTGAGCACTATATATTGGTTTTATGTGGTATAGGTGAGGGAATTTGGAATATTTGGTGATTCCAATACCTCTTTCTCCTGATACAGCTGTATAGGCCCAAGTGTTGTTGATTTATTCTGATTAAATTCCTCAGTGGTACTCTCTGACTTCCATGGAGGAAAGGCTTTTCAGTGTGCATCATGGCTCATGGTGGGCAGCATTTGGCTTGTCTCTGGCACAAACAGGTTGTGCTGTAAATGCAGCCAGGACAATCCCAGTCAGAATGGAGCAAACAGTGTTCTGCCAGGTGGATGCTTAGTCTCTCGGAAACCTTTGCTTTGCACGTTGTACAGTCACTTAGAACAGGGCATGGCCTGAACTCACGAGGTACAGTGGAATAGCTAAAATGACTGAAAGTGGTCACACTCTGCCTTGTGAAGCTTCCTGCACACTTGGAGCCCTTTTCCACTTTCAGATCCTCAGCTCTGCATGTAATTGACAGATGATGATAAAGATTGATGGGAAACAATGTACTCGATACAGAGAAAATTCAGAGGAGACTAGAGACAGTCTTTTCAAAGATAAGAACATGCCTCCCTCTTCTGTGAGCTGCTATCATTCTCAAACGGGCCCTTGTTTTTAAGGCTCTTGTTGGAGTAAAAAGCCCAGCACTGGCCTTGCAGATTAGTCAAAGCAATAGCTCCCTATAGACTTGAAAGCCTCCTTTATTGAAAGAAATAAAAGGAAAATGACCCAAAATCACAACCCCAGAATTATAACCTTATTCAAAAGCCATAAAGCAGAGCCAGTTATCTGTAAAATTCACACATACTTAAAAATTCAATAATGACCATGTCACGAATACTAACTTCAAAAATGAACAGACTTATGCATAATGAATGTTATTTTATAAAAGAGGAAAATAAACACCCTTCTGTGGTAGAATGGGAGCTGATTCCTTTCTTCAAAGTATTTGTGTTTTAAAGCACTTTCTCCTACCAGGGTGTATGTCAGGTCTTAGATGAAAATGGTCAAGTCCTATGCAGAAAGGAGCCACAAGCCTTATAGGGTAACCCATCACTGATGTTTAGCTCAATGGGCATGCAATTAAAATGCCTTCTAAACCTTTATGTTTATAACCATCCATTACCTCTGCTTGCAGCCTCAGTCTAAGAATCCTTTTTAGTGGTATGTCATGGTCAAAGCAGGCTACTCAAAAGGTTAAAGATAAGTATAAGAGGCTGGTGAGAAATTCTGCTGCACATTTATGGGGATCTGCTTTTAATCCCCAGAGTCCAGGTCACACTGTCAGGCACAGTGGCAAATGACTGTAATCCCAATGCTGGGAAGGCAGAGTCCGATGGATCCCTGGGATTTCCTAAACTGGCAGTCTAGTCTACATGGGGAATTCCAGACCAGTAAGAAATCCTTTCTCAAATCAAGCAAAAGTGGAAGAAGGTCCCAGAGGAAGGGCACTGAGCTTGACTTGAGACCTCTACAGATAAACATACACATGAGCACGCGTACCCCAACATATGTGTAAACCTGCACAAGCATGAACACACACACACACATCACGAATTAAAAAAAGATTAGTCTACAGGAACCTAGAACAGAGCATTACCAGCTCAGCCACAACCTTTAATGAAAACCTGAGTGAAAAAATGACTCATTACCCCAAACCTGCTTCCTTGGAGGAGGGAAGGGGTTCAGACACACAGCAAAGTGAGTCTCCTTTTATATTCTGGTTACCTTAAAACTCCAAATCAGGGAGTGACTAAACATGCTTAAGAACCTTCAGATTAAAAATTAATGAATTTGTTTTTTTGAAAATTTTAATAAATAGTAAATAATGCAGCCATCATTAAGGATGCCTCTGAAAGGTTAGGCATTGGAAGGCAAGTCTTTAACAATGCCCAAGTATCCCCATCAGCCCTTCCCATCGCTTATCACAGGGTTAAGTGGATCAGATGACTCAACATTTTTTTAACATATAACAGAAACTTGAGGTACCCATGCTTAAAAGTGTTCCTTGCCTGAGGTCCTAACAATATTTCTAAGCCCTTAACTGAAATCCATCTGCTATTTGGGCAGGTATATAATGTCAACCAGATTTCCTATGACAGAATATTTGAACCCAGAACTGCAGGCGAATAGCTTCTTGTCTTAGGATCCTATGAATTCAGTCTCTTCAATCTTTGCACTACGTATGTTTACCTATACTGAATTCAAAACAGAGACTCTTTTGTGTGTTAACTATGACACCACAGAATTACTGGTAATTGGAACCACAGGCTTACTGTGCACAAGGAAGGGAGCAGAGAAACATGCAAATTTCTCTCCTTGGTTCTACAGTTCTGATCTCATCCCTGCCAGAGAAAAATATATGGTTGTACTGGCAGTGTTTTCCTGGAGATCTTATGATTAAATATTCATGTGGTGTTTGCCCCAGCCTGCTCTGCCTAAGGCATTTTCCTTTATATTAATCAACTCATAAGCTGCCGCTCTTCCATTTCTTTCCTTCCTTCCTTCCCCCGTTCTTCCTTCCTTCTCCTCTTCCTTCCTTCACCCCCTCAAAGATGATATCTTACCTTCATACATGAATCTAGATTCTAAAAATGTCGCTCGTAACTAGGAGTTGAAAAAAGAGAATTACTCAACAAAGGCTTGGGAGAATAGAAAAGAAAGGGATGAGGCAAATCCTCACTGTTAGTTGGATGGAATTTAGAATGACATAGGAGAAATGTATCTGGGCATTTGTTGAGAGGTTCAAGTGTGGTGGGTAGATCTGTTCAGAATGTGAGCTGTACCATCCTAGCAGCCAGACTCTCACATGGAATGAAGACTGCCCACCTTCAGCCTCACTGTGTCTTGGTTGGTTCAGAAGTGGCTCCTTATGCCTTCAATACAGGTGCTGTCACAGTTAAGTGGGAGCAGGGCTAATGCACAGTGGGTGACCTTAATGACATCAGACTGTGCACTTTAAAACTCCAAGAAGAATGATTTGGAAGCTCTCGACATAGCCAAGTAATAAATGTTTGAGAAGACAAGACTTTGAAACCAGGAACAAATGGGACAAAACACACTGGCATAGAATGTCATGAGAGCCATTAAATTGCACAGTGTTCAATGATGTTGTCCTTTAAAATTTATTTAAATTTAAAAACAAAGTAACGGGCTATGAAACAAAAATAAAAAGGGTTAAAAAATAGTAGTGTTCTAGGGCCACCCATGCGCACTGAAGCCAGAGGAAGGGGAAGACTGCCTCTCATTCAGTGTGTGCTTCGGTTCACATCCCGAGGCAGCTGCCTTATACAAGTGACACCGAGTGTCTGTTTATTACTGAACAGAGGGACAGTGCTCCCCTGCTCTGATCACTGAAGGCAAGAGCCCAGGTCTTTCCCTATGGCAGACACACAGATAACCAAGGTCAGGGCAGGAGGATGGTCAAGTTACTGCCCTTATTTTCCAGATATAATAGGGGAACCCTGCTGCGTCTGAGCCATTGGGGGCTTCAGAACAGGTCCCAGCTTCTACAGCAAGCATGAGGTCCATGGATCCAGGACCACAGATCACAGCAGTCTAGCCAGGTGGAAGTCTGCACATCAACATTCTCAGATCTCCCTGGAATTGCCAACACACACAAAAAAAGCATCCCACATATGTGGTCTGCTTATTGAAATGAGCTTTGTACTTGGCCCATCCAATGTTGATGTTGTCACATGACCCTGTTTGTATTATGTATATGTTTTTCATAAACAAAGCACAACAAAAGTCAGCCTTTCCTCTTATTTTACACATATGGTTTTTCCTCTTATCACAAAAATAGTTAAATTTATTGATATATTTATAGGACCCATCTGAGAACTCACAATTTTTAAAGGAATATTAAACAAGAATCCTTTAAATAAAGTCAATTTTCCCCCTTGTAAAACTGTGGAGTTTAAAGGCTTTTAAAAGGCAACCAAATATAGCAGAGGAGCATCTCTGTGGAACTGGGGAGGATCTGTTATCCGTGCATCCTGGTTTCAGGGCTGCTGCAAACAGAGCAGGGCTGACTAAAGCTCATGTCAAGAAGCCACCAAGTTCTTCTCTTTCCCAAGCTTCACCCTGGGACTGCCTCCCTCACAGCACAGAAGCCCTGTTAGCTGCACATCATCCCTCTCTCACAGCATGAGTGCCCCCTGCCCCATTCCAGCTGGCCGTGTGACTGAAGAGGTTATGGACTAACATCTTGTATGTGTCTCTTTCAAAAATCTGCCGATGTAAAGTGAATTAGCCGAGCACTGTGCAATAGTACACAGAAGGTGAAAGGGAAAATCCAGACCTGGACATTAAGTGTCATATACTCTCTATACATCACAGATACACTGACCACACACATGCAGAAATATACAGAATACACATGTGCAAAAAACACAGACCACACACATGCAGGAATACACAGACCACACATATGCAGACATACACTGGCCACACATGCAGACATACACAGACCACACACATACAGATATACACAGACCACACACAAACACTTGAATACTACATGTAATTAATATGTGCTCAACACATATATACAGACTTATCCAATCACATACATCAAACAAACACAGGCACTGTGAATATGCCACATGCACACACAACTGCATAAACTATACACACAAAACACACGCCTACAAAAATCACTTTCTAGGGTAGAAGAGTTTTACAAAATTAATAAACAAAGAAAAAAATCTTAAAAGTACCTTAAGAAACTCAGGTTTTGTTGCATGTGAAGTTTTAACTTATATGTATTCTGTTATGATATATCACACATATCTGTAATTATAAAGGAAGCTGAGCTTGCAAAGGCTGTGTGGCTTTTTCAAGGTTCTGCAAAAACATAAGGTCTTTCCAACAAACCTTCGTAGTTTAAACATACTTAAATAAAATGGAAGCTAAAAGGAAAGCTTAGCTAGTTACTATTAAAATATTTTCATTTAATAAGTATAATATATGTGTTGATATGTAAGCCATACTGCTTACATAAATTAATTTGCATCAATAACAAATTTTATTAAGGAAATGCTGGAATTACTTGTACATTAACATGCTCACTTGTAAAGGACACAGCAAGTATTCTTGTGGAGGCAGGAGTGGGTATTAGGTATTACTGCTCTTGAGAGACTGGTCCATTATGGATACAATTCTCAATGCTTCTAATATAGCCATTAACATTTTTAAAGATCCAGGAAGTATCCTCTAAGATCCAAGGCTGCACATGGGATTGTACAGGGGAAAGGCAATTTTCCACCTATAGCTCCTTATATTTCTCCTTACTTCTTCCTTCCCTTTTTCCCCTCCCTCCCTTCCTCTCTCCCTCTCTCTCTTCCTAACTTCCTCCCTTCCCCTGATTCCTCATAAATAGAATAAACTTATTACATTAGCGGAGTGAGTATATCACGCCAGGAATGTATTATTCCCACACACAACTACCTAACCATTCACTTTTGAGAGAAATCCTCCACTACTCTGTAACAGGGACATAGAGATAGCCTCATGCATGGCCCCCGTTTTCCATACATGTATGAGGCAGATATACTACAGATACTTACTATGTCAAAGACCTGAGGTAGGTCGTTTCTCTCTATGGCAACCTCATCAGTTGGTAATCAGCCGTGGTCACTACTCTCTTGATTTGTTCACTAGAATATTTTAAACTAACACTTCTTAGTTATATTAGCTACCTGTCTGGATGTTGTAATCAAACTCATGAGGAGATACAGCTTAATGAAGGGAGGCTTTATTATAGCTTACATCGTGAGTAGATGTTGCCTATCAAGGCAGAAAAGGGTAGGACTGCAGGAAGCCAAGGCAGCTGATGATGTTGCATCCACACGTAGGAAGCCAAGAGTAAAGGGGGAAGTTTCAGATCCTTGCCAAAGAGCATCATCAGCCGGAGAGCAATGTGTCCAAACCAGTGAGTCCGAGACAAGCACATACCATTCAAACCACAAAACTAGTCAGTTGTAGTGTCTGGAAAATTTCCTCCTGTTGCATGCAGTTACTAGATTTATGAATGAGTATCATGGTGAGTATTTGCTTTGACCAATGGAAACAACATGCCTTGAAGCATGCAGCCCTCCACTATTTTAGACTTCACAAAATACATCCTTCATGTGGCGAGTAGGGAAGCTAGGGTGAAGGTGAGTCTGTGGAGCACAGGAATGAATGAAGAGAGCAGAAAGGAAAGTGAGGCCATAGGCCATCTTACTGGGAATTTACTCCTAGGAGCAGACCATGTAGCTCTGTTTATTTTATTTTATTTTATTTTTCTGTTGGTGGGGAAAAGATCTACACAGCCAAGAGTCCTCCAAAATAAGTTCCAAGAAGCATTCTAGTGGATATTGTGTGCTGCTGTTTTTAATACTTAGTAAAAGGTATCAAGATGGTTAATCTTTACTGACTACTTGACTAGACTAAGAAACAATCACCCTGACTCAAATCAATGACTTAATCCACTGACAGACACAAAATTCAAATAGAATTTTGGAGGCAATAGAACTGTGGACTGTAAGGCTGGTTGGAAGAAGTTCCTCATATGAGACTACCCTTTAGGGGGAACACTTCTTGTCTTGGTTCACTCTGTGTGGCTCAATCTATTTCCTTTACTCACTAGAAGAACCCTCATCTAATTGCTCCTGTCAATGTACAATTCTGTCTGAACACATGGCACTGAGAAACTGTGGATCTAACCCTTTAGAAAGCCTGAGGCAAAATCTCTTCTTCCCTTCAGTTGTTTCACTAGGATATTTTATTACGGCTACAAACAGAATGATAATCTAAGTGCATTCTATAGCTGTGCTAATTTGTAGTTGACACATTATATTGCACATCAAAAAAAACAAAACAAAACAAACAAAAAAAAAAAAACAGAGCAATTGCTTAGAACTTAGGTCAATAAAATCCCATTGCAGGGAAAGGCGCACTCTCTGACATCACTTAGAATGCTGATAATTGTCATAGTGCTGTATTGTTGGGCAAAGACATTATAATCACAGCCACTTTTAAAAAGAAAGTCATTTAATTGGGGCTGGTTTACAGCGGCAGATGATTAGCCCATTATCATGATGGAGAGAATACCACCACAGAGAGAGACTTTGTGTTGACGTAAATGAGAGTTCCACAACTGAATTCCCAGGCTGCAGGAAGAGAGAGATACTGGGCTTAGCTTAGGCCCTCAAAACCTCAAAGCCCACCCCCAGTGCCACACTTCCTCCAATAAGGTTATACCTCATAATCTCTCTTAGGTAGTGTCATTGCTGGATGATCAACTATCCTATGTGAGCCTATGAAGGCCATTCTCATTCAAACCACCACAATAAAGAAAAAGAAACAGTCAATTTCGTTGCTACCTGCTACCTACATACCATTTGTACCAGCTGGTTTTGTGTGTCAACTTGACACAAGCTAGAGTCATCAGAGAGGAAGCAGCCTTGATTGAGGAAAGGCCTCCATGAGATACAGCTGTAAGACATTTTCTCAATTAGTAGCCACTGGAAGAGGGCCCAGCCCATTGTGGGTGGTACCACACCTGGGCTGCTGGGTGTGTATTTTATAAGAAATCATGCATTCAAGAAGTGTTAAGCAAGCCAGTAAGTAACACCCTCCATGACTTCTGCATCAGCTCCTGTATCCAGGTTTCTGCCCTGCTTGAGGTTCCTGAGTTCCTTTGGTGATGAACAGTGATGTGGAAGTATAAGCTCAATGCACCCTTTCCTCCCCAGCTTGCTTTTGTGGTCATGGGGTTTTCTCACAGCAATAAAAACCTTAAGACACCATTATCACAGCTTTAGTTTTGTAGTCCCTCCATACAAGGCAGCATGGAATCACAGATCTACATTACGGATTTCTAGGTGGGATCACTGCCCTTTTAGAGAAATAACCATCTATACTGTGTGAGCATGGAGGCAAGAACAGAAGGAAAGTTTTTGTGTCCAGGCCTAGAGGACAGAAGAAGTATTGATGCTTTGTTCTACATTTCCCCAGCCATATCACCCCAGATTGTCTGAACTCCTCATTTACTTGGGAAGACAGGAACAGAGTCAGTTGCATGGTCTCCATGTGGATGGAGCCCAGACTATTACAGAGAAAATCTGCCACCCAATTCCCTGTGACCAAATTACATGTTCACTCACTGTTGGGGACTTCAATAAAACTCTTGAAAATAATTTGTTCCACATACCGAGAAATGCTCAGAAAATTCTCAGATGCAATGCTGGCACATGTCTGTTAGGTCCCACCCAACTGAACCATGTTAAACTACAGAATGGGACAATCACGAGGGGCTGAAGTACCCTCACATTTACAGATGTCACAGGTGTCTCTCATTTAATGTTCTTGATTCCTAGTAAACCTAAGAGATAGCTGTTAGCCATAGTTCTGAGTACAGCAGAAAACATGGGGGCTCATGGAGACCACACAGCAAATGGGGGGCAGGGCAAGAGATCAAACCCAGGAATCTAATGTAAAAGCTCTTTTCTATCCCACCCTACCATCCCCCAAACATGCTTGCTACCACAATCAGATTTTACCCAGAAGAGTTGCCAAGAGGGATCTGAGGATAACGACTCCACCCTCAGGAAAGAAAAGCTATGGTAATCTCCCTATGATTATAGATTTGTTTGTTCATTTATGTCCAGTGGCTGGCATAATATCCTCATTAACTACACAAATGAGCTCTGGGAAAAGATTTTCCTTTAAGAGAAGAATGAGGCGTAGAATTGTCACAGGCTTAGCCCAAGGCACGAAAGTGTTATGCCATGTGATTATAACAATGTTCATGAAGGCTTGGAGCTCTGAATGCTTCTGCTCCCTCTTCAACCATTAGGAAAATCAAAAGACAAAACCTAAGTGAGTAGTAGGTATGTTTGTGTCTAATAGAAAATACAGGGGCCACAAAACATTCTTTCTGGGTAAAAATAGCTAAGTTGCTCTGGTGTCAAAGGACAGTTCTGAAGTTGGGCAATGTAGATGGGAACCACACTTCTCCAGATCTTCAGCTGTGTCAGAAGCCTGGAAAACTGATCCGCCCACACAGAGCTTCCTGTCAAAGAAGCAGGTATAGGATGTAGGAGTTGTTCAGAGTGCTAGGTGACCTAACTTTAGGAGCCATGAGAAGGTTTAGCCCATGAGCTTGGGTCTCACTGTAGTCAGTGAAGCAAAGTAATAAAAAGTTTCTCCAGCTCACACTAAAGAACAAGAGAAAAGGTCCCCAAGTCCCAGCGTGAGGCTTATAGTAGCTAAGAGTGGGTAAAAAAAAAAAACAAAAACAAAAACAAAAACAAAAAACAAAACAAAACAACAACAAGAAATAAAAGGAAAGTTTCAGGCTGCCTAAAATATCTGGGATGTTTTCCTTCCCTAATTCCCTACACAGGCAATTTCACTCTGACATGGATGAGAAATCACCATACTCCTGAGAATTTTATAAATGGAGAAAAACATCTATGGCAAGCTAACAGTTTACAACTTGCACAGTGTTTATTAATGGTAATAATTGCTAATCAGTGTTTAAACCGCAAGGCATTTCTAAAGCAACATTCTCTCATATGATGTTCATCCTATGATTCTCTTTCAGCCTCACAAGAGCACATGTGTATGCTAAAACTGAAACTTTCTTGAAACTCAGAAACTGAATTCAGTATCTTCACTGTATCTTCTACTTGGGCAGAACAGTTGATACTATACATTTTCTTAGCTACCAGAAGGACATGATACAGCTTTTTCCAGCACATAACTGAACCACAGATGTGGTAATAGATGTAAGCACTATTCCTTAATGCTGAAACATCAAAATATGTTTGCTTAATCATTTAAGAAGGAGTCAGAGTGGCTTAAAGAATCAGGGGACCCATCCCTAATCAACCAAGCTCTTCTGTAAAATATAAAAGGCACATGTCTAGCAAAAGGGTAAGGAAGGAATTCCAGGCACATGAATCCAAGACAGGAAGCTTTACATCAGCTGCAAATGTCTTACAAGAGGCCATGGTTAAGTTCTCAACCATTCTGCAAGCCAGATGTCAAGGGCCGTCATTTAAAAAATGATGATAATTAAATATGTTGTAATACATTTAGCAACATGTTCAGCTGCAATTAAATAAATCATATTAGCAAAAAGGTAATAAATACTTAACACTCACTCTCCAATTATTTTCCTAGATTCCACTTCTGTCTGTGATCCTTACATTACTTCTGATGTGTTTCATGATGAGAATGGCACACACCATGTTGCTTACTGCATTTCCTTTCCCAATTCCACATTAAATAGTGGAACATGCAAGTGTTAAATAAGGCAAGTTGGGAAGATCTACAACATGAACAAAGGCTAACTTCACAAATCAGGACTTGTTTTATGGTTCTCTGGATAACATGATTTAAATTGATTAGGTAAATATTAAAACAATGCTGATCACACCTAAAAGTTTATAAGTTGATGGTTGTTACATGGACACACACAGATACAAACACATATATTTATGCATCTGTGTGTATGTATATGTGTGTGACTGTACACATGTCATGGTATTCATGTGAGGTCCTCGGGCAACTCTCAGGAATCTTTATCTCCTATGGGTCTTAGCCATCAAGTTCAGGATGTCAGGCTTGGTGCCAAGTGCCACTACCCACTAAGCCATCTTACTACTTAGTGTTAATAATACATGTGCAGACCTAAAATTTTAAGAGACTACCTTAAGGAAACTAAATACACTGATGAGATCAAGTCATACATTAATAATAATGTAAGGTTACCGTGAAATATTTATTTAGAAATATACTTTTTGTTCTGCTAAAGCAAAAAAAACAAAAACAAAAACAAAAACAAAAACAAAGAAAAACATCCCTTTTCTTACCCAGTAGGAGAACATTTCGAGGACGTGCCTGCTCTGCTCCATACTGTGTTGTGGCAGCTTCCTGCCTCTAGGCAGTTTCTAGCTATGTATTACATATGGCTAACAGGACTGTTAGAACCTCAGTATACTCAAAAATGCATCAGTACATATTTCTAGGTAGCATTTGTAGGCTCTCTAGGGATGGACAGAGTAATGAAGAGGCAAGTAAGGGTGATTTTTAAATTTATTCCAAGCAGCATAAAATTTAGTTGACAATACCTTTATTCAATCATAAAACAAACACAGCAGAGAATTGGTCTTAAAAAGTCAACAGTGAGAACTGGGATCTTGGCTCAGTCGGCTAAGTATTCTCCTCATAAACATGGAGACTTGAGCTCTATCTCCACCATCCATGTTAAAATGAACATGCAGAGCCTGAGTGATAGCATGTATCTTTAATACCAACACATGGGAAACAGAGGTAGGAGGATCTCTGTCAGTTTAAAAACATCCTGGTCTATGTAATGAGTTTCACGCCATTCAGAGCTTTGTAGTGAGACCCTGTATCAAAACAAAGCAAAATACACAAGAGGTACAAGCCATTAATCTCAGGGATGAGTATGCAGAGGTAGAAATCCTATATTTTCCTGGTGATCTGTTATAATCAAATCAATGATCTTCAGGTTCAATGAGACTCCATCTGTGTTAAAATAAAGTCAGATACTGATTGAGAAAAACACCCAAGGAAGTCCTATGACCTCCCCTCCATGCACATTCATGTATGAGCTCACATTCGAGTGTGCGTGCACACATACACACAAACACACAGGCACACCAGTAACTTCTGGAAACATCAAAAGAAACATGCTATTATATGTTCGTCATGCTTTCCCCCCTAGAAACAGAGAAACATTTTGAATTTCCATAGTCATTATCAGAAGCCTTTTCCCCTCCATGCATCTTCTACACATCTATATTCTCATTTGTTTTAAGAATGCATACTCTCCACACTAAGTCTAGACTGGCCTCTATGCCAACTGCCCCACAAAAAGAGGTCCCCAGTGTAAAACTTTGGAACCCTCCATTTTGATTTGAAATAGTAGAGTCTTTGCTTATTCTCTCGAACATATAATATAGCAAAACGCCATTTGTGCTTCTTCCTATGTTCAGATGGTTTGTGTCCAGTCCACATGCACATAGTGAAATGATGTGACCCAAAGTGAGGGAGGATGAGATCATTATGTGGCAGTCTTCTGAGCGGAATGATAGCTACTGGAATCCAATTGCTTTATTTATCCACATGCTCTATTCAGGGAGGATGCTTAGAAGGCATTGTCGGAGAACCAGAAGGAGCCTTCTCACAAAAAGTGATTGTGCTTTGATCTTTTATTTCCCAGCCTTCAGATTGAGAGAAATGACTTTCTGGTTGCAGTTCATGGTAGTGTGTTACCCTGGATCAAGACAGCCTGCCAAGGCCCTTCTGACTGCAGCCTCTTCTCACTGTTTCCTCCCATAGTGGCAATTCAGCAGGAGTATGTTTTACAGTAGCACAAATTTTATTTGTGAAATCATACCTTTACAGCCTTATCACATCTCAAAGGCTTCACCTCAACTCATCAAACTGGAAATACAGACTTCTTTGTAAGCAGCTTAGGTTTCATAGACATTCAGACCATAGATACATCCAAGAACTGTCAGAAGCCAAAGCCATAGATCTATCTTTGATTCTCATTCCTCTGTTTCCTTTTATCTATGTCCTAAAAGTTGACATAGCTATTATTGGTTTATGCAATGGCCCACAGCTCACCATTTTGTCCCACCAAATACATCTTTTCTCTCTCTGACAATGTTTGTTCAAATACTGTGTAAGCAGCCTATCCTGACTCACTTGAATAGCCTCCATTCAGGATTCTAAATACCTCACATGTTTCTCCCAGCTGAAAAACAATAAAAATAATGTTCTTTCAGTATTTCTTCAACTGCATGGTGGACGTGAACCCTAGTTGAGCACCAACCACAAACAATGTCACTGATGGCACTACTGATCTGCTAAACAGGGATTGTCTGTCTATTCTAGGCTTATTTTTAACCATAGATTCTGTGACACATAGAGCACACAGTAGAAATTCATGATATTCTTGGCAGGAAGAACCATGAGTTTCAAGGACTCATCTTTGATTTTTGAACCACCCATGAATACGCATCCCTGTTGGGTATCTCACTATACCTAAAATTCACTTATAATCTGGATATCAACTGCCTCAGTGTGGAACTCATGTTAGAGGCCCCAGTCTGTTTTCATGCTGTACTAACATGGCTATAGAACTCAGACGCACTGAAGTTTTAATAAATAGTCAGCTTACCACAGTTAGCCAGTGGTTTAAACTTTATTAGATTCTCTGTAAGAATCGCTTGAGGCAGGTGTACTCTGAGGAATTTTAAATGATTTTTTTAAGCCTAAAGTTTTGTTTCATCCAAATCCCCAACTACCTTCTGTCAAGTCTAGCTTTTCCCCAGTATACATAACCCAAGTCCCTTCTGTTGTGTCTAGCTTTTTCCCACTATACATACAAAAAGAAACCTGAAAAGTGACTGCTCTTCTGGCTTAGATTGTGTGTGTGTGTGTGTGTGTGTGTGTGTGTGTGTGTGTAATGATTGTTTGCTACTATTAATATGGAATTGAGTTTTGAGTTTCCCAAACTGTCAAACACTCAACACTAAAGTCAGAGAAGACTCAGGCAGATTGGGATTAGTTGATTGCCCAGTATGGTTCTCTAAGAAGCAAACTTCAAGGTGGGATGCGTCCTCAAGGAGCTTATTACAGAGAAGACTGGGGACAAAGTGTAGAGAGTCAATACTGAAACAGGATGGAGAGTGATGGAGTCTATCCTCAAGGATGATAGAAGGTGTTGAATGGAAGCACTCTCGACTTCAGAGAGGGTAAGGAGACTTTTGAAAGATTTGATGGGACAAGACCAGGGATCTATATTTTGTGGTGTTCCCCATGAAGATGCCAATGGCATCCTTGCTAAACCAACCACTGTATGGGTGGGTATAGATTTATGTTCAAGGTGATAAATTATTGGATATGAGAGAGGTAGGTGGGGTAAGGTTCAGGAGCAGAGGTACAAAGAGGCAGAGACAAGATGGAGGCAGACATGCATGAGTCTCTTGGCACATCTCTTCATAAATAAGGTTATTATGAATGGCTTACAAGCAATGGAATTGTAGGAGATCATTTGATTTATCTAGGTGAGCAAATTATATTTCACCAATCGGATCAGATTGTTTTGGTGTGTTTTTTGATATGGCAACTCAATTGAGTTTAAAGGGTGTACTGGTGGAATGTATAAAGCCTTCCACATAGTTGGAGTGTGTGTGTGTGTGTGTATGTGTGTGTGTGTGTGTGTGTGTGTGTGTTTGTGTGTGTGTGTGTATAATAGGCCGGGAAACAACACAACAAGGGGAGTTGTGTGAGAACAATGTGTCTGTGTGCTCATATCCACCTGGGACAGAAGCAACAGGGGTGGTGGAGTGAACCACGCCAGAGTTCACAGAGGTGACCTGGAGCACCAGGATAGAGATTCCAGCAGTATCAGATGGCCCCACAGGAGCCGGCAAAGCTCTGGATTAAAGGTTAAGCAATCTTTTAATATTTACTACAACACATGGGACTATAGTAAGTATGACTAAAGAAGGATAGGTTTAAGGGCGGTTTCTTGATATATAAACCCCCTACTGGCCACATTCTCACAGGAGACACATCTGCCACCTAAAAATCTACAAGGTTCTTTACAAGTCTCCCTCAACACAAGCCCTGATCTACCTTAGATACTCATAGAAACAGGTTGGTGAACATGGGTTTGAATATGGACATGCTCCCTGGGGTCTACCTCCTCAAGTAGACAGGGGCTGAGTTTTTCCAATGTGATAACGTCATCTTCAGATTTTCATTCTTTGAGTCCTTCTGCGATCTGCTGAAAATATGCAGTGCCCTTAAAATACAGAGCACTGAAAACACACGTGGAAACCTGAGTGAGTGACTGACAGCATCTACAAGATTGCAGCCTTCTGAGGGAGGATTCTCTGGAATTCCCACTTTACTACTTGCAGAGTACACAGAATCGATTTAGCAACCATGCCAGGCTTAACTAGGCTTTATGTTCCCTCTTTAAGGTTTCCTATGTATTCATCCTGTCTGCCCTTCCTTTTCCTTCCTCTCTCTTTTCTCTTTGTTCTTCTTTCTCTTCTCCTTCCCCAGTATTCTCTTCCTAAACACCACTCTTAAATAATAAGACATGTTTCCATCTTCCAAGAATTCCTTGTGGTGGTGGTTCTTTTTCTTCAATTGAGAATTTCAAGCATGCTTGTAACACACTACGATAAAACTTCTATCCGTTCCCTTCCAATCCCTCCTCTATTCCCCCTAACTTTCTGTCCCAACCACGTGTTCACTAACAGTCTCTCTCATTTTAGAACGCCACTGAGTCCGTGTAGTCATGCCTATATGTGTACATGGTAGGACTGGTAATTTGCTTTCCTATTTCCAAGTAAACAAATCAGTTCTCCAGAAGAGAAGCACATAAAACATGACTGTTTCTTGGTGGGGAATCTGTTCTGGACATCTGTGTATTTTGCTGTTAAAAGAGCTGGAGACCACCGGAGGGATGGGCTTGGGAAGGAGAAAATAATAAAAGGAGGAAGTAGCATGGAAGGTTTTCTACAATGGATTCTTGCTTTCTACTACACTCATCCTCCATGCTAATAACTCCCCATTAAGCAAGACAAGATAGGCACAGGCACATGCACATAAATTCCTGGTGGAGCTGACTTGGGCTCATTCTCTGGGCTCTCTGTAGGAGGCTAAAAGCTCAGGTCTGGAGATGATCTCCAGGAAAAACCATAACTGATTTTAAACCCCTTATCAACAATCCATTTTGATGTTAAAAAAAAAAGGAAGACTGAGAAAACAGATACTATTCCAGAATGTTCTCCAGAAGAATCACCATAGCAAGATAAACTCTAATGGTGCAGTAACAGCATTCATCTGTTGGTAGAAGGCAACAGCGGTGTAACTTGAACTTATAATTCACTCTACAGGAGAGAAATCCCATCAAGTACTGGAAACCTGGGGCTAGTGAGATTGTGGCTCTTAGAGAAGAACCTACAACCACCACTTTACTTAACCAGTATAATCTCTAACTACATTCTAAATACTTATTCTTACAGCTAAAATAAATACAGTTCCAACTCCTCATCAAAGATGCTTCTCTCTATGGCAGATAGAGACCAGTAGAGAAAGCAATGACTGGTACACAGGACAAATCATGCAGTGTCCCTGCTGCAGTGCATGCAACATTTTAAAATAATTTTTTAACCCAAAGATATTTTCAAATGATTTCCCCAAGTTGCTGAAAATCAACCCTGAGGGCATTTTAGGCAAGGCAGATAAGAGTCTGAGGATTCAGATCCTCAGCCTACGGTCTCAGCAAGTGGTACAATCTGACCAGGACCACAGGGCTGAGAGTGCACTTTTTTTTTTAGTCTTCTAGCCCCACAGCCTGCAGGAAGGCTCTGTCAGCCAGATGGAAGGAGGCATACCACACTGTCAAGGAAGCAGGTAGCAGGACCAAATCTCTTCAAATGTGCTGGAGTTTATCTGGCACATGCTAGTTGAAATCTCGTCCTAAGAATATCTGTTCAATGCCACCTTTGGAGCTCAAAAGTCATTGATCCTCCACACTAGGTTTAAGACACACACTATACATATGAAGCCAAGATGTACCCATGTACATACCCAGTGCATTTAGGAGCAGCAGACAGACTTGTGGTAAATGGCCTGTCTAAGCAATGGCCATTTTGCATTTTATTAGTATTTCTTCCTTCCTGTTTCAGAAACCTCTCAGAGACCATCAACATTTCAAGCATCTGAATACACACTTAGGTTATAGGTCCATGGACACATTGGTTTGCTCAGTATATTACCCACCTTCACAGATTGTATTGTGATACTCCCAAAGTCATCTGCTGGAGCTATGACTGGACTACAGAGGGAACATCTTAGAAGGTGACCACAAGCCCTTTAATATGGCTGCATGGGGTTTTATAGAGGTTGCTTTTCTGAAGTGACAGGAAGATCTTCAAGGAGACTGAGATTTCAGAATAGATAGAAAGAGGCAACTTGCTGCAAGAATGAAAACATTTGCCTAAGAAATGGCTCAGCACCTGGAACTCATTGGCACAGAGGGTAATTTTCTGACCAGAATACTAGTGACTCAGGCTCTCAGATTAATAATTGATAAATGGGACCACATGAAACCGAAAAGAGTTTGTAAGGCAAAAGACACCAGCAAACTACAGGTTGGGAAAATTTTTTCACTGACCCTACACCTTATAGAGGGCTAATGTCTAAAATGAATAAAAAACTCAAGAAGTTAACCTCCAAAACTCCAAATAACCCAATTTAAAATGGGGCACAGAGCAAAACAGAGAATTCACAACAGATGAATCTCAAAAAGCCTAGAAGCACTTAAAGAAATGTTCAAAGTCCTTAGCCATCAGAGAAATGCAAATCAAAATGACTCTGAGATTCCACCTCACACCAACCAGAATGGCTAATATCAAAAACTCAAGTGACAGCACATGCTGGCGAGGATGTGGAGAAAGGGGAACAATCCTCCATTGTTGGTGTGATTGAAAACTGGTCCAACCACTCTGGAAATCAATCTGGCAGTTCCTCAGAAAATTGAAAGTAGTTTTACCTAAAAACCCAGCTATACCATTCCTTGGCATATACTCCAAAGAATCCTGAACATACCACAAGGACATTTGCTCCACTATTGTTCATAGCACCCTTATTTACAAAAATCTGGAAAGAACCAAGATTTCACTCAACCAGAGAATGAATACTGAAAATATGGTTCATTTATACAGTGGAATACTATCTAGCTATTAAAAATGAGGACATCATGAATTTTGCAGGCAAATGAATGGAACTAGAAAATCATCCTGAGTGAGGTAACCCAGACCCAAAAGAACATGTATAATATGTACTCATTGATAAGTGGATATTAGCCAAAAAGTACAGAGTGCCTAGAATACAACCCACAGACCATAAGAAGAATAACAATCAGAAAGACCCACATGAGGAGGTTTCAATCCCACTTATAAGGGGAAAGAAAACAATCACTGGAGGCATAGGGACAGAGGGATCTGTGTGAGAGAGAAGAGGGAGAGGGGAAAAGGGAAAACAAGATCAGGTATTGGGAGGGAGGAATAAGAGATAAGCCCAGAGGGCCAGTAGAATGAATGAAAATGTGCAGCCTCTGGGGTGGGCGGTTGGGAGACCCTCTAGAAAGAATCAGAACCATGGCAGATGAGAGACTCTCAGGACTCAATGGGAATGACCTTAGCCAAAATGTTCAACAATGGGGAGAGGGAAATGAAAGAGTCCACCTCTACTATATAGACAGAGAGGGACAGGTTTACTAACCTACAGTCAAAATTTCTGACAAAGAACTTTTCCTGTCTAAAAGAATTGCAAGGACAAAAATGCAGAAGAGACTGAAGGGAAGGTGGTTCATCAATAGGCCCATCTTGGGATTGATCTCATGGTAGATCACCAAGCTCTGATACTATCATTAAAGTTATGTATCATGACAGTCTAGCACGGCTGTCCTCTGAGAGGTCTAACCAGCAGCTGGCTGAGACAGATACATATACTTATACCCCACCAATGGATTGAAGCCAGGACCCCTATGGTTGAATTGGGAGAAGGTGTGAAGAAGCTAAAGGGGAAGGGAATCTCATAGGAAGACCAGCAGTCTCAATTAATCCAAACTCCAGGGAATCCCAGAAACCACCAGGGCTGATCCAAGGCACCCAACATATAGAAAACAGGACAACATGGCCTGACCTCTGTAGGAGAAAATGCCTAATACTAGAGAGACTTGTGGCCCCAGGGAAGGAAGTGGTCTGGGGTGGGGAAGACCCTTGGGAAGCAAGAGAGAAGAGGAATGGAATGAGAAACTGTGTGACAGAAGATTGGGAGAAGGGACAATGGCTAGAATATAAATACATAAAATATTTTTTAAAAAGAAATACAGAATGAAATTGCTCAGTTGATAGTGAAGAATTTGCTACCTATGCATAAGGACTAGAGTTCAGACCCCTAAAACCAATGTAAAAGCTGTGTAGGCCTGACAGCCAACTGTAGTCCCAACATAAGGGAAGCAGATATAGGAGGTCCTTAGGAGCAAGCTGAGAATCTAGCCTAGTCAAAAATGAAAAAGTTGTTGGTCTAGTTAAAGACCTTGCTTCACTAAATAGAGGGCAATTGAAGACAATACCTGATATAAATTTCAACTTCAGGCCAGCACTCGTATACATTCATGTCAGTCTACAAACATATGAATATATAAGGAAAAATGAACACACAGTAGATACATACATGCAATAAAAATTTAAAAGTAACAAAAATTCTCTTGTCTAGCAAAATCTTAACTGCATACAGGATACTACACATGCAATATTACTGGTAGCTCAGTTTTCCACAGTAAACTATGAGAGAGCTTGGAGCCATCTGTCTGGGAGCTCCAGGGGTCATCTCCTGACTTCTGAAATTGCAGTCTGAAGTTTCCACACCCTCTGCCATTCAAGGATTACAGCCCCCCTCCAACTGTGTCTGTTGGCTTCTTTCCATCAAACGTGTCACCATCCAAATGTGACAACCACACAGTAGATGCTGTGGAGACTGCCAGCAAAATATTTCTACAGAGCTGTGGTTGGCTGCTTGTGATGTGAATTTAACAGGCAGATGTTTTGCTTCAATGTCTTTGTGTCACCCCAGCTCTGAGTCAGTGTGGTGTCTGGTTGACATTTCCACCTTTAAATTAGGAATGCTCTTTTTTTTCAATACTGAGTTCTTTATACTTCTTAGGCCTCACAAACATGTCTGTTTCCTAACAATGTGAAATCTAGTATTTTGGGATACACAAGATGGGCAGCAGAGGGTTAGTGAATAGACCACAGCAAATAGAGGTGTGGCCCAGGATGAATGAGACATCTAACTTTCAGTAGACTGCAATAGAGTTGGTGTAGAAGCTCCAGCTCTCTCTCTTCCATCCATCATGAGTATGGCCCTATTACCAGAGTTGTTAGGGTCAGAGCCTACAATCTATCATCCCAATCAATCAGTCTCAGCCACTCATGCTCAGTAGACTAATTAAAGATACCAATAAATAATGAAATACAGAGAAAGGAGAGTCATTCGACGTGGTCACATTGGAAAATGACCAAAAAGATCTAGGAATACCCACATGCCCCACATTGAGAACCTGAACATAAATAAAGGGTTAAAGGTATGCCTAAGTAAACCTGGTCAAAGCACTGTCCCACCTACCACTCTTGTCTAAGATCCAGTCTTTCCTATAAGGTAACCAGAAATTTATGGCATATCTTCTAAGAAGACAAATTCTTTCTCTGTCTAAAAGCCCTAACACTTTCCTTCTTACAGTAGATTCCTGGGTGAATTACAATCTCATAGAGATCATTGTTCCAATAGTCCAATGGCCAAAAGAAGGAGTACAATGTCTCTTCAGAACATATTTATTCCTGAAAGAATGATTAAGCCCTGACAAATAGTTTGGAATAGTAGAGAGAACACTTAACATGTCTTCATAAAATCTAGCTGGGTGGCTTTAACTGTCAAGTCTAGCCAAAGAACACAGGGAAATGGAGTACAGATTAAGGAACTGCTAGATCAGGTTGGCTTGTGAGCATGTCTGCAGAGGATTGTCTTGATTGTTAATTGATGTAGGAAGACATAGCCCATGGTGAGCAACACCATTCCCTAAGCAGGTGGTTCTGGGTTGTACAAGACAGTAGCTAAGTGTGGCTGGAATTAAAGGAAGGCAGGAACAAGAAAAAATGAGGTCTGTCATTAAACCAGAAGGAAGGGTAGGCAGGAATAAAGTTTTAGAAAGAGAGGGAGGAGCCAGAGCCAAGGAGAAGTAGAGAAGGCAACATGGAGGAAGACACAGATAATCCTCTTTGCATTTCTTTTCATAGATACAGGTTGTTATGAATATTTTATAAGGGATTGATTTGTATAGGATGATTTGTCTTGTCTAGGTGGGCAAATTATATCATATCATTTGGCTCTGAGTTTATGGTGTGGGCAATCTGTGGAGTGTAAAATTTGCTGAGTAAAAAAAACTGAGATAAAGCCATTAATAAATTATAAGTTTCTGGAGTTTTGAATTTGCCGGGCTGGTTGGAATGTGGGCAGAGTTCAAAGATACTAGAGAGGCAGCTGGAAGAAATACTAACCAGCAGGTGGCTGCAGCTGAGATAAATATACCATAGTTCTATATGGCCCTCTGGTGCCAGAACTAAGGTGGGAGAGGCCTCTGCCGAGATGAATCAATGTTAGTTCTATATGGCCCTCCAGTGCTGGAACTAACATGAAGCTGTCTACCCAGGTCAGAGAGAATAGGGACCAGTGTGGAGCAGTGGCATGCTGAAACTTGTTGCCTTTTTTGGGGTTTTTTGTTTTTGTTTTTTAATATTTACCATAACAGCTAAGCATGAGCATGCAAGTGATCCAGCAAGGTGTTCCTTTACAGTTTCTTAAAAGTTACAACTTCATCTCCTGCCCTGACTTCCATCAGTGATGTGCTGTAACCTGGAAATGCAAGCTAGATAAATCCTTCCTGCCTAAGATGCCTTTTGTCATAGCCGAAGAAAGAAAAGTCTAAAAGTGACTTTTAAAATATCCAACACCAATGGCCTCCCATGGGAAGTAATGAACAATGTCACAGGAGACTGTGTGAGGCTCTTGTAAAGTGACAAGTATATTTATATATTGGTGACTAATTATTAGACATAAATATAATAAATACGTAAATAGAATATAAAATCTGCAGTGATAGCTTGCTACTTTTGTTGCTGACCAACGCACAGCTTTGGAGTTTTCCAGCATCAACCACCTACTCTTTTCCACTCAGACCTTCTTCCGTTTCTCCACCCACCCATTGTACCTTCTAGGTCACAGTCCCACAATCTCTGTCACTAGCACTTGGAGAAAAATCTGAGAAAATATGTAGAGTCTAAGCTCACCATTGTTCATTTCTGTGAATCAAAAAATGCTACATTAATGCAGATTTCTCCAGAAATTCTAAAAATGTGAGTAAAAAGGTCTGGAGTGTGTAAGATATTCACCCTTGGATAAAAGAATGTGAATAGAAAGGAAATAATGACTGAGTGTACAATGTATCCAAAGAAAACATGGTGTGATATGCACACAAAGAGCAGCCCAACTCTGTAAGTTCTGAAATATACCACACACACATACTCTGAGTGCAATGGATGTTCTCAGTGCAGATAGTTGTAGTGCTGTTGACTCTGTTCCCTCTCTCTTTCTCTCCCTCTCTCCCTCCCCCACCTCTCTCTTCTTCCCTACCTCCCATTCTTTATCCCTTCTTCTTTTCTATGCAATCTGCAGCTATTTAACATAGGTTAGTTTTCAAGGAATCATTTCTACCATTCAGGCTAAAATTAGTGAAAATTGGGAGAAAGCCATCGGCTGAGCATCTCATCACACAGCTATCCCTGTAGTGTTGTGACGTAAGCTTTGAACCTACCATTAGGTCTGTTGTTCTAAGAGCTGCTGCAATGCTGCTAACATAGAGCAGAAACACTTTCAAAACCTCTTGGGGAAAATGACTTTCAGAGCAAGGACAAGGCAGTCACAGGGAAGGACAGAAAGGGACTTAGCATCCTTACCAATGGAAATGGATGCAAACAGCCAGAGACTAGCTCTGAAATGAAAGCTGACTTTGAACATGTAGCAGAGACCCTCAAGACTTAGCTAGATTATGCAAATGTACAATCCAGGGGCAACACAGCCCAAATGAGAATAAAAAGGCTTTGATGAACTGGAAAATGCCAGTCCTACCTTAACATGGTAAAATCAAGCAAAGAGCCCACCCAATAGCTTACTCCTACCTGTTTGAGGCTGCTGCTCAAAGACCCTTTCATTTATATTAGCGTTTCTGGTTCCTTTCCACTCCTCTATCCACTATCCACCTATCTACCTCCCATGTTGATTTACAGTTTTTGATCTTTCCTAATCTTTTGTTTCATATAAGCCATATACTCACTCACTTCCTGTTTCATATCAGGACATTATTTTCAGCACACAGTGCATGCATGTATTTTTCATAACCTGCTTTAGTAAGGGTTCAACCTCCCCTGTAACCTACCACCCACCAGAGGTAGTGGAAAGAAAGGGTTATTAGGGTATGGGTGAAGTGGATCTGTTTAGAAAGATCTGTGGGGGTGACTCCAATCTTTGTTGTTTCTAGTCCATTCCAGTTGGCAGACACCACACATGTATCAGCAACTGCAGTCCAGTCTACTCAGTAGACATGACACACGAATCAGTAAGGGCAGTTTTAATCCATAAGAAACCCCAAGACTCACCAATTAGCCCAAGTACGTGAAAGTGGCAAGAAGCCACAGGAATCTAATAAGAAGGCCTTTGGTGTGTTTCTCTCTATAAAGTTACCAAAAGGAAAGCTCAGCAATGCAATGTAAGGCAAACCAATACATGAGTGTTCTCAGTGAAGAATAGCAAAGAAAAGCAAAATGAACCAGTGCTTGTCTCCCACTCTCTGTGAAGTCATGTTTATATTTTTTCTATGAATCCTTTCAATTTGCTATAGCAAAACATACTTTTACTTGTGTTTGCTTCATCAAAACACTCTTTCACCTGTCTGACCCCCCCCCCCCAACATCATTATAACCGAACTGAGCCTTCAAAGAAACCAGAAATTCATCACTTTAACATGGTGTCTTATTCTGCTTCTGTTTTCACCAATAAGTACAGCTTTCACTCAGATCATGAGGGAATCTAAAAATATTTTCTGCAGTCAAGTACAGCTTTCCATCTTAGTTTCTTTCCCTGCTACAGTGAGATGATACCCTCACAAAAGTAACTTAGAAGGGAAGCATTTACTGTGACATATAGTTCCAAGAAGATACTGTCTACCATGGTACAGAATACATGCCAGCAGGTGGGGAATACTTGGCTGCAGTAACATGAAGCTTGTCCTTCACAGTGTATTGGTATATAGCTAGACTGGTCACATTGCATTAAGGAATCAGAGATTTATCAAAGAATAAAGCAGAGCGTGTAGTTCCAAGGTTAACCACTAATGATTTATTTCCTTGAGTGAGGGTACACTTTCTAAAGGTTCCAAGTGCAACCACTGGGGGACCAAGTGATCAAACATGTAAGCCTATGGAGGTATTTAATATTCAAACCACAGGTGGCTTGGTTTTCTGAAGGCCTCGGCTCCTTCAAACATAACAAGAATACTTGAATGTCATCAAATAAAAAATTATTGCCCAAGACATTAAATAGAACAGAATCAAGGTGTTTATGAATGGCTACTCAACCAGAGAATGAATCTCTAAGAAGCATTATAGTATGAATGGTGACTTTGGCCTATTCCTGGGTATGCAGTGGGACTGGGCAGATCTTTTCTAACTATATAAAGAAGGCATCCAATCTTTGATTCCAGTGCAGCTTGCTCTCACAGTTAGCATCAGCTGTTACTGTGACACAATCCCAGAGTCACCTGGGAAGAAGGACTCTCAACTAGAAGATTTCCTTGTTCACATTAGCTTATTTCTATACCTATTAGGAGTTTCTGATTTGCAATTGATACAGGAGGATCACACCTATTGTGGGCATGTGATGTCATTCTTGGGCAGAGGGCTGTTTTGTGTAGGACATGTGTCTTAGCAAACCATGAGGAGCAAGCCAGTAAGCAGCATTCCTCCATTAGTTTCCTTTTAGACCTTATAGCTTGAGTTCCTGTCAGAGCCTCCATGGATGATGGATCATAAAGGTAAAATAAAATAAACCCTTTCCTCCTCAAATTGTTATTTACAGTGGTGTTTATTACAGTGACAGAAAAACAAACTTGAACATGAACAAAGTTATATAGCATTTTATTCTGAATGTATTTAGTAAAACATTCATGGTTCTGTATCTTTTTTTGCATTACAATAATGCAAGCACTTTTGGAAACTGTGAAAATTTCAACCCGAGTCCTATCATCCTATAACAAGTTGAGTCATGATACATATGAAAATTCCACATATGTGCATGAAATTATACAGATTATTACATGGTCATACAGATTGCTACAAAAGGGTTATCAGCATTAAAATGGGAATGCTGCACAGAGCAAATGCTTAAAGTCCATATATTAGACATTAGAACACTATGGCAATAAACAATCAGCTGGACATAGTGGCAAACTCTGATAATTCAACCACTCAGGAAGCTTCAGTAGAAGGATCATGAGGCCAGATCATTACACACCAAGATTCCATCTCCTAAAGCACAAAATTAACTAATTGAAAATATATAATTTATCAATGTTGGACATTTATTTAAGATTTCACAGAATTGTGGGGCATAACTCACTGTTCTATGAAGCAAAGCAACCATATGTCTGTAAGGCATAGTGGTGCTAAGTAAAAATTCAGCTGCCAATGGGTGTGCAGGAAACCACCCCTGAAGCCCTCATTGCCTAACTGTATAGGAGTCAGTGTGTCTGCATGGTTGGGACAGCTCAATGTGTCTCTTATTAACATTTGTAGTTGGATACCTGTTTTAGGATAAGAATGTTCCAAATGTCAGAAAAAAAAATAACCCTAGCCTGAATTCCAGACCACAGGCAATTGTAGTCTAGTTCCAAATTGTCCATTTTTTTAGTCTAAGTTACTGAACAACTAACAGGCTCTCTCTCTCTCTCTCTCTCTCTCTCTCTCTCTCTCTCTCTCTCTCTCTCTCTGTGTGTGTGTGTGTGTGTGTGTGTGTGTGTGTGTGTGAAATTCTATATTAGAGGCTGTATAACCTCACTAAGTAGCTGTGAATTATTTAAACTGCTTTGGCTCCATGTTAGTTATGCGTTTGATGCACCCACCCAAGAGTTCTCTTGAACAAATTAAAGTTCTCCAGCCCTCTCCCTCCCCAACACACACATGCCAGCTAATTTTGGTATGCCTTGAGAAGCTCAATGGCTGGACACTCTTAAACCTCCCCAGATCAGCAAACATTCCCCTCGGTATTCTTGAGTTAACATCTTTTAAAATTTTTATTTCATCTCCACTACTCCAGATCCAATAGGGAAAGTGGCTTCTCAGGTCTGAAAGTGGCTTGTGAGAGCTGAATTAAGACAAAGCTATGGAACCAATTTCCAATATATACTGGGCAATGTTCTCTAGAGAAACAGAACCAGTAAAACTAATTATTTACATATGTAAATATATTGTATTTATACATAGAATACATACATAGACATACATGTATAGATGTATAATCATACATATATGTACATATGCATATCCATACATATATATACATTCATACACATATATACACATATGTACATATGCACATATACACATATGCATGTTATTACACATCTATATGTGGGAACTTATAGATTGCCTTAGAGAGTGGTGGCCTTGGTAACTATATTCGTGCCTTCTGGAAAGGATAAGAACACAGTATCTACCTATTCTACAAACCTGGATACTTACACACTCTCAGTCTATCTCTGAAGGCCCAGAGCCCTCTGAGGAGGTGCTGGTATGGAATCTGCATTGGAAAGATTAAAGAACTGTTGTCTAACATTGGTGAAGGACAGCATCAGCAGAGATAGATGAATGTGCTGAGGCAGGATTAAAGGCAGGCTGGTGACAGAGCCTTCTGCTGAGAGCCCTCTATATCAGGGCTGCCCATTGGAAGTGTTACCCACGTAAGGACAGTTCTTCATTCTTCACACTCTCAGTAATGTCCTCACAGATACAGCTAGAGGTGTGCCTTTGGGGATTCTATACACAGCCAGATTGACAATGAAGACTAGTCCCCACTGTATGATATTGCTCCAACAGTGCAGAAATGACAGAGTTAAGAAGCCATGATTCAGAAAATCATAATAATGTACTAGTCAAAACAAGATCAAATAATCACTAAATAATAATTTTATGTAACAGGTGCACTCTATTTCACTTACAAATTTGCAGTGACCTGCTCCAGCATCCCCATATTCGAGGTAATTTCAACATTGACTTTTTCTGTTCCGTTGTCACTCAATCCATCTTTACAACATGTTATAAACCCAAGAACTGAAAATACATGAGCATGTATCTGCCACACAGCACAGATATAGATTTAAAATTCTAATACTGTAAATGGCATTTCACAAATTAATTCAAAAAGTCTGGAACTGTTTTCAATCAAGAGAAAATATACCTCTAACATTGAGAAAGCTTTGCTAAATTACCAATCAGGAAATAGATCCGTGCTAATTTAAGATTAATATTCAAATGAGAGATATAATCAGCTTCAGGCTAAATTCTGTGTCAATCTGGATTAATCATTCCTTCACATCATGTTTTGAAAAGTTCTTTCATTTGATGTGCGTAGAGATTATGTACTCTGTCATGTCCATAATGACTGGTTTTATTGAACCTGACAGGTATAATCAACTAATTTGATTTTAAGTTTTAAGAAGAAAACTGGTGTAAAGAATGTGTAACTCAAATATAATCAATCTTTAAGCTTGGCGCTTAGCTTATAAAGCTTTGGAGAGAGTACATCTCAAAATTTGTTTTACTTGGCTTATGGCTTCACGTTATGAATTGTAGCAGTGTGAGATTTTTTGAACTCATGATACTTTACACCAAGCAACTAAAGTGAAATAAGAGAGATGAATCCTTCCAATTTACTTAGTTCATTGTGTTTTTTAGTATCTACTCTGATTTGGTATTAATACTAGGTATTAATGATTCTTTTGAATAGTCATTTTCTTAGGAAGCCCAGATGTGTACAGTAAGAGCTGGAGCATAAATAAATGCATATGTCATCTGTTGGGTGCTCTAAGGGATGAAGAACAGCCAAGCAGAATAAAGAAGGTCTTCAGGGTTTGTCTCATATCAGGATTTTTTGTAATCCAAGTTTTAGACATAGAGGTCATAGAAGGAAGCTGAGATTCAGAGTCATTTCTTGAGCCATTGAAAGAGGACTGCCTAGTTTGATATATGTGAGCAGAGTTGGGCTAGGAAGAAATCGTGGGATGAGGATGGTCCAGCAGGCATCCAAGACTTAAGGGCAACTACTGTGAGCTACAGGAATTTGAGACCCTCAAATGAGCCTAAAAGACCTGTTGTGTTTTCTCTAGGGGAACAAGATGTTGGAAGGAGGCAATAGTGTGAGCTGGGTCTAGCTGACATTCCCCACCCCCCTCTCTTTTCCTTTTTAATAATCGGGATAGGGAGTTATGATTTTGAATGAAGGTTTGCTCTCAAAGGGCATGACACGTGACCATAGCTTGTATTTTGAAGGTACATATTTCCAGAGTTTGACAGTGTGTTGTAGCTGAGTTTTGTGAGAAAGGATTGAAGGGTAACCCTACCTTTCAGATCCTAAAAGTCTCATGAAGGACAGACCAGCAATGCAGCAGAGGTAGCCATTGGTTGGACTGCCAAACCCTTAAGGATATTTCCTCCTCAGGCTGATGAGTCCAGATAAGGTGTTTTAAGCTTCATTGTAATCAGGCATGAGCTCAGAATAGGAGATATAACTGCATGTATATTTGTGATAACCTGTCATATTGGGAGCCTTTAGACCAGATAGACAATGTTCCTTTAACTTCTGAATATGTTTCTGTATGAGACTTGCTGGGTGTGTCCACTGTAAGACATGTGGGCATATAACTGTGGCTGCAATTATCACATTTTTTGTTTCCCCAAATATTTCATTGTGCAAAGTACACCGAGTTGACCCCAAAAGGAATGAATCCTAAAATTAAAAGCAACAATAAAAATACAACTATTTCCATTCATTTGTACTGCTAATTTTTCTCACACATTCACTCTGTGTGTGAATGGTTTTCGGAGAAATTTCTTATTTTGTTGCGGTTGTGTTCATTCATATCCTGTGAGTCCCTGTAACTACACAACACTGCTTTCCTGTTACCACACTGAGATTCCTGTGTCACAAATACATATGCTATCCTCTTCTCCTACTGGCCCTCTCTGTGGAGACTGATGATTTATTGCATGCTCTCACTGAGCAGCAATGGAGATGAAGGACACATGCACACAAGTACTCTTCACTATGGGAAACACTGACAGAAGTAACTGCAACAGCACCCCAACCATAGTTCAGCCAACCATGAGACCACCATCCCCACCCTCCCTCACCCCATTTCTTTAAGAAGCAGAGAAATTGGGTTGGTCCTTTTGTCTTTGAAGTCTCAGGTTATTCCAACTGGGAAGCTATCACAGGTCTCTTTGTAAATAAGTTAGAATAAACAAATCTTCAACAAATTCAAATTCAATTCAAAACCATCCCAACCATCCTCTTTACAGCAATTACATCTCATGTTCTCACTAGCTTTCCTCAACTCAGCTTCCTTCACCAAAGAGCGCATCATTTCAGTCCAGAGGAGTCTACTCTAAGGAAAAGTTTGGGATAGGGGTAAAAAAGGAAGAATCCAAAATAAATGTACAATGAATAATAATTACAGGAAAAGTAGACATATATATATTTCAAAACCTGTATTTGCAAAATTTCATTTTGGAAAGAAAAGCCTATCAAAGCATATCATTTTAATTATACTTCTATTACCAGGGGACTATGAAAAGTGTATATTAAATTAATGAAATGGATTGCCTCGGTTCCACAGTGGTTATTAGCAGGAAGCGTTCCCAGTTTTCATATTATGTACATCACTAACTTTAATTGCATTAGGCTGAGCTGGGAGAGCTATTTTTAGGAAATATTTCATCCACAAAACAATTTCTGTTGGCTGTCTGCCTACTACAGCTCTGGGATGGAGCTCTCTCATAAATGTTAACTTATTATTTCTGTCAGCCATGCTGAAGCACGTATGACCTTATTAAAACTACCCCAAGTGGCTCTGCTCTCAAGACCATTGGGTCAGCTACCCCATGAGGGTAAAGGGTAGTGGCAGAGGAGGTTTGGGCAGCAAGCAGACACTTGTGACCCAATGGCAGAACATAGACAATCATATGTGTAGAGGTCCTGAATTGTCCAGAATATGAAGATCTGATGAGATCAGATTCATAAGTACTTGGTAAGTGAGTTCCCAGGTTTGCATGTCTAGCCGTTGACTGAGATGCCTGAATCCAGATTCAAGCTGACTCCTGACCTAAAAATCTCCCAGACTTAGCATTAATGTTATAACACTACCGAGGCAATATTCCTACCTAACCTTAAGAATTATAAAATAGGAAGATGACATAGAAATCATAGACCCGAGGTTTCCCCCATGACAGATAAGCACACTATGGCCAGTTGACAAAGTCTTTAAGGACTGGAAACCTAGTAATCTATTGACACATAAAATATCCACAGTGCCTTCCTGAGCATTGTCTGGTAAAAAATATTTTTTAAAAAATGTATGTTCGTTATGTGGCCGAAGACATGGGAGGTACTGTGTTCTACCTTGAGTTACTTTGATACATCGTAACCAGACACAACTTAGGGGTGGAAAGAATTTATTTGGCTCACACCCCCAAGTAACAGTTCATCACTGAGGGAAGTCATGGCTGAAACTCAAGGCTGGAACTCAAAGTAGAAACCATGGAGGAATACTGCTTGCAGGCTGACCCTTAGACTCATGCTTAGCTAGCTTTTGTATACAACCCAGGAGCAGCTGGCCATGGAACTGTGCTACCCACAGTGAACTGGGCTCTCCTACATCTAATAGCATTGGAGACAATTGTTTGACAGGCAGGGCCATGGGCTGTTCTCATTTGGGCAAACCCTCAACTGAGATTCCCTTCTCAGGTGACTCCTGGATTTGTCAAGTTGAAGACTAAAGCTTGAATACTCTAACAGTGGGCATATAGGTAAATGTTTTACACTCACAGTGTAAACTCTGGCCTTCTTAAAATATGAGATAGACCAGGTGTATATTGAATTGCATCTCATATACTAATTGAGAAAAAACACATATGAGACATAATAGCTCTCCATATATGAAAATAAGCTGCAATGTGATTTATAACTACAATATACAGGAGTGCACTAGCTCCTTTCCTTGAGCTGTGATAACAAGTCTAACATAACTCTCCACTCTATCAACCAGGGATTCTTACTAAACCTAGAGCTGCCCAATCTCCTTGTTCTTAGAATCACTGTTGCTGTTCAAGACTGGTAGGATTTTAAGTGGGTCACTTTGCTTGCCTGGCTTGTAGAGTTCTGAACTCAGGTCCTCATGTTTAGACAGTAAGTACTTTATCCATTGAGCTATTCCATCAGATCTTATATTGAATGATTAAATTCTTTTACCATGCCCATCATTCTTGGACACAACTGAGCAGCAAAGGGGACAATTTGAGTTATCTGCAAATCACTTTGTTCTGTGATCCACATGGCAGTGTTAAAATATGGAAATGTTTATGCTGTCATTGGAGGTTCGAAAGATGGTGTAACCTATTCTGGTGGGTGGATGAACCTGACCCTTGCTCTACACTTCTATTTTCTTTAGTTTACAGTGTGTCCTTATGTCTAGTCCAGTTTAATGGCATATCACTTAGCTTGTGATTTATTAGGTGACTTTTGTTGACCTTTATTTTATTATGTTTTCCTGGATCATCACTTCAAGTTGGCTAGATAAAAATCATGAAACAATAAGGTGGCTGGAGAGATGGCTCAGCAGCAATTCACATTTGCTGCACTTGCAGAGGACTGAAATTTTGTTCCCAGCATTCATGTTGGGTGACATACACCCACCCGAAATCCCTGCTTTGTGGGATCTGACATCCTCTTCTGGCTACTGAAGCACCTCTCTGTCACCCATACACACATGCACACAGACACACATGTATATACGTGAGTAAAAATTAAATCTCTTTTAGTTGCATGAGGCTTTCCTTGATTTAACACTGTAAAGAAACACATCCCCCATATCCCTGGTTGCTTCACCAGAGGCAACATGGGCATCTACCCTCAGTGGACTCATTTTTCATCTCTGAACCATCAGCATAACATCTCTAGGTTTACACTTTCCAAGAGTTTCCTCTCTTTGTTTTCTGCCAAATACAATGCCATCAAATTTTGTTTTATAACAGAAAAATCTATCAGTGGTTTGGAGTATACTTTGCTAGATAAAAAAATTCTCAGTAGACAAACCTGTAATATCAGTAGAGAACACATTCCATTTTCACTATAGATTAGCATAGGAAGTCACAGTTGCCACAACACAGCAGATTCACTGTGTAAAGACCATGGTGTCATTTGGCAGTGTGGGCAACTGCCCTAACCTTCGTGCATTCTCCTTACTCATCTTGTAAAACTGAAGAAGTAGAAGGCCACCTAGTTGTAGCTTAACTCAGGTTATACCCATCTACTTCACACCCTCCAATTTAAAAAAAAAAAAAAACAGGTAGATATGAGTTTAAACACTCAAAAATTGTAATTAAGTTCAAAGGAAAAACCATGAATGCTGCTCTTAAGAATGGGTGTTAAAAATCACTTGTTACCTAAAAGAAACACCTTTAAATGTAAAAAGGAGATAAAAGTTGAAACCAAAACTGAAGAGAGAGGAACAGCAAGATGGCTCGGAGGATAAGGACACTTGCTATCAAGCCTTATGACCCGAGTTGGATACCCAGAATCCACATGGTAGAAAGACAGAACTGATTCCCACAAGCTGGTCTCTGATCTCTTTATGTGTTCTTGCATGCATGCGTGTGCGTGCACGTGCTTGAGTGTGCCCCCCAAAATTAATAAATATAATAAAAATCAAAGCTAAGAAACTGTGAAAACAATACACTTACAAATTGACCAAAAGCACTCCATGTTCACTAGTTAAACCCAAGCACACTCTATAGCAAACCTCTTGAAAAGTGTGTGGAGGATCTTCAAGGATGCAGCAGGAAGGGCTGGCCATGCAGAATGAGCACTTACAAACTCAATACACATAAGAAGAAATGTGATGAAGTACCAGTGAGTGAACAGATGACAGTCCAGCATAAGTGAGATGACACACTTCTGCCATTTGTAATGTCACAGGGGACACGAAGAAACCTCACATGCAGTACATGAAGATGGGCCTGTGTGCGAAAACAGTGAATGACCCTCTTAAGTAAAGTCTGAAAAGAGCTATGCTAGTCTGAGTCTGGACTATGGTTGCTCCTGAGGAAGGAGCAGGGCAGGAACTTGGAAGACAGCTAGAGGGAAGATCTTCTACTCCCTTAGCTTTAAATTTATGGACCTGATATCTATCAAACTATATTCTCACCAATATTTACACACTCCTATACACTTATGATTGTCACAGAAAAGGGGCATTGTTTATCCAATCTCCCAAATTTTCCACATAAACACTGAATCTATTTGAAGCAGTGGGTAGTTATTCCAGTGTCCTAAACTGTCAGCTCTCATTTCAGTGAGTACAATGATTTATCTGATTGACAGTTGTGACCAACTTTCTCTCTCCACTAACACCAATCCCTTGTCAGTCTCTGGGCAAGTCAAAGCAACTCCCTACTTAGAATATATGTATCCATTCTTTCTTCCGAGAAAGCTTTTTCTCAGACTCTGCTCTCCTCCTCTTTGGGCCACTAATGTCACACTGTCAGAAAGACATTCCCTGATCTGAGAATCCAAAGTCACATGCAATGCTATAACTCCTGTGGCTTCTTTAATGTTCTTCATAGAGTAGAATCCTCTCTAGAGGAATCTTTCCATCTGTTTGAGTTCTTCGCTGTACTTTATCTATTGGCAGCTTTTCAGTAAAGCTTGTTCAAAGTTAGATTCTCAGAACCTTCCAGGCTTTAAGATATATGCCATGTTTAATGAAGAAGAGGGTAGGCATCCCACTTTTCCCAGCTAGCAGTTAATAACCTGCATCTAAATTAATATTGTATGCATATTGCTTAGACACTAAGGTAAAGTCTAGAACTAAAATTGTATGTGTTGAGACTTGGCCTTGTTTTTTTTAATGAAAGGCTGAGAGGTGGGCATATTCCCTTTATCCTTACTTGTTGCTGTTGGATCAGCAGCCATTTTATTGGTTTTAGTTTTAAAACTCAAAATAATTTAAGAAGTCAAAAATAGAGTTAGAATATTATGCTCTATTACTCTTGGTCAGTCTTCTGTCTTTAGCTGAACACCTGGGTTTCAGGTTTGTTTGTTTGTTTGGTTAATTGTTTGGTTGGTTGGTTGGTTATTCTTTTGGTTGGTTGGGATTTTATTGTTGTTATTGTTGTTTGTTTGGTTAGTTGTTGGTGATTTTGGTTTTTGTTTATTTTATTTTATTTTATTTGCTAGATGCAGTACCATAGGAGTCTTTAAAATGCTGAGGTCCTCTTGAACCACACTAACTCTGATTCCCCAGTATGACTGGTCTGACCCCAAAGAAGAAATCTGTTTTGGCTATAGTAGAATTAATTCAAGAGTATTCCAGAGAATTCCCCCTGAACAACTAGCAAGGGTAGACTAAGTTATTGGAGACTTTAAGGCTAGTGAGAAGCAAATGAAAGTATACTGAGGTTCTCTAGATCCTAAAATCTACACACAACAGAGTTTTCTGTGGGCAGCTCAGTACTCCAAGAGAACCCAGTGTTTTCAGCACATAGATATAAAACCAAAATAACCTGATAGTCTTATGTAAAGAATGTACGAATGTATCTTCTGTAAAGCAGTCCAGAAGTTTCCGGCATAGTTCTCACCTAAGCAGACCCTATTTCAGTTCAACTCCGTCTACACACACAAAAGAAAACAAACAAACAAACAAACAACAACAACAACAAAATCTGCCTTGGTCTGTGTGTTTTGTTTGGCTTCATGCTGAAGGTGGCATGCATGTAGATTTAAATAATACACTGGGTCTTTCTTTACCTTCTGTGTACTTTTGATGAGATTTTTTTGGGTTTTGTGTGTGTGTGTGTGTGTTTGTTTTGTTTTGTTTTTTACAATATGGGATAAGACTGAACTATAGGTCATAGTCCAACAGGATAGAAATCAATGCGAACAGATACAACTGAATATTTTCTTTAAGGAACATATATTGGATCTTTGCCATAGCTTATAATATCTCCAAACCCCCAAAGAATCTGGATACTTTTTCAATAATGCACATGAGCATCCTTTGTCAAAAAGCATTAAAGGCATTTCCCATATTGGGCTTCACTTTGCTGATCAAGGAATGGGATACAAACCAGTTTCATCAACTGTGCCACTCTCAACAATGGCCACTCATGTTCCTCTCAGACACTCAGCAAGGAGTATTTGACTCCTTTGAGCATCCCTGGCTCCATTTTCTCCCAGCTCTTGGGCCATCATTTCAGCAGGGTGTTGCTTATGTGATCAATTTCTCTATAAAATTGGCTTCTCAAATCCTACCATTTCATTCCGCTGTCTTCAGCAAACAGCACGGCCGTTTCTTTCTATCTTTCTTTCTTTCTTTCTTTATATATATATTTATTTTTCTTTCTTTCTTTCTTTTGTCTCTTACAACTTTATTTTAAAAAAAGAGGGATACATATACAGATTTTTAAAGGCATTTTGGCACAACACTATATGAATATTTTTTGTCAGTACTTAATTCTTTTAGAGGTTTGATCGCATGCATTGAAATCCCACTAGTTACCATAAGCATGTGGGACAGAATGTAACATGGAAACAGATTTCTTGGTGAGTATGGATTAAGAATAATGATCTGTGAATACCAAAAATTGCCACAAGGCTATATTCTTAGCTCTTGGATTGTTAATTATTTAAGGTCGAGGTGTACCACACTCTGAGAGGGTGCTCCTGTGTTTGTTTCCTTTGCTGGCTTTGCTCTCTGCTCAGATTTACACATCATCCATGTCCATTCTCAGCAGGACCTCATGCCTAGGTCAGGGTCCTGGGTCTGTCTGCTGTGTGAATGAAGGAGAAGGAAGATTCATGCAGATACCGGAATGGCTGCTGGCACTTGACCTACTAAACACACAACCAGCTCTCAGATGTTTTTGACTGTATCACATCTTTTAATAGCATCCCCATTTCTCCTTCACGTTACCTCTCTCATTTCATCCCATACACTCTGGATAAGTCGCAAGAATATCATAGGTCTTTTGTCCTAGGAAACAGGTATGATGTGGCAGAACCAGAACCCGTTGGTCTGTGACCCCATTAACTTCTTTTCTTATATCACCCGATGCTGCCTTTCCCAGGTGAGTACTTACTTGTTCCATGGAAATCTTGTGTAAGCTTTGTCAGTGTTATTGTTTTATTCTGAAATGTTCTCTATAGGTTTATGTTTGGGGCATGGAGTCACCAGTAGTATTGGCTCATGGCTACGTGGTGCTGTTTGGGAAGGCTGTGAGATCTTTAATGGTAAGGTCTGGGTGGCATGGGACAGACACTAGAGTCCAGGGCAGCAGTGTATGAAATTCTCTCACTTGTCTCAACTTCCAGGAACTCCACCCACACCTTTCCTGCTATGATCAATGTGAACCATGAAGCAGAATAAATCTTTTTCCCCCCTAAAGTTGTTCCTCTCAGGTATTTTATCACAGTAATGAGAAAAATAACTAATCTAGGCAGCCTGCTTTGTTTACAGAAATATCAATATTTATTCAAAACCATCTGAAAAAAATCTAATAAAGACTCATTTTTTTTAGGTGATTTACCCTCCCCGTTCCAATGACTTTTGCAATATGTGATGGTATTTGGCCAAAAAAAAAAAGTATTACTTGGAATTAGCACTTATTATATATCAGTCAAACACTGAGCTATATTTAAACATGAGTCATTTGTGCCTGGATCAATTAGAGATAAAATGTTTCAAATGGATGCATTATCATCTCTCAGAAGACTAGACATCCTCATAGGCATCCCTGACCTGAATAATGATCTCCTATAAATCCACAGAAGGGAGGAAGCCAACTGGAGATCTTAGGCATGACGTGTGAATGAAGAAAGATGGCGATCTGTTCAACAATGTGGACTATGGAGACACATAGGTGTGATGGAGCGTGGAAAAGCTGGGGCTGTCATATCCCTCAGGGTGACAGTGTGGACCGTGGAGACCCATGGGAAGCATGAGAGGCTGCAGACTTGGTCGTGTCATGACCCTCAAGGTGACATTAAAAACTCCCAGCGCACTACTATAGCACATGAGAAAGGAAATGCTTTGAGAATCGGTTTGTATAAACCCAGAGATGCTTCTTATGGCACATGAGTGATGCATGTGCATGTGCTAGTCATGTGCATGTGCACATGCACAGCTCAGGTGTGCTCAGAGAAAAAGCTCTGGTGTCAGTCATCAGACACATTAGCCCTTTGTTGTTGCTGATGTTGGGGACAGGTTCTTCCTTTAGCCTGGAACTTTTGTTAGAGTGCAGACTGCCTGGCCATCAGCTTCCAGGAATTCCCCTGTCTCTGCCTTCTGTCTATCAGTGCTGGGATTTCTGACATCTGCGGGTGCCCCTGGACTTGCACATAGATTCTAGAGACACGAACGCCAGGGTTCCTATTTATTAGACAAGTGCTTTAGTGACTGAGTAGCACCCTGAGCCAAAGAAACACGCCTCCTTTTGGGCTCCCACCCACCCATAAACATACACCACACTCAGTGATAAGGGTCCCTCTTCTGACCACAGGGGCTCTATGAAAAGCAACCCCTCTCCCAGGGGCTTGACTATACCCACTTTCCTTTTGAGAACCATGGGATTCTGACAGCAAGTCACTTAACTCTGTCCAGCAGCAGCTGTGTGGGTTTTGCATAATTAATTATTTATACCAAGGCAGACACAGTAATTAACATCCAGATGAATATGATATTCTGATCAGAAACACTTTGCATTTCAGCCATCCCTCAAGCAAGTAACTGTCAAAACCGGACTGTTTGACAGAGTGGGGCCTGCCAAGCCCCTCACAGACATCTGCTCTGTAACAAAAAGAACAGATTCCCTGAGCAGAGTGTACACACTGATTTCAGTAGGCAAGGAATAGCTCTGATTGCCTTCTCCCAAAAGCTGGTCGATTCTGTCTGCTTCTGAGCACATCTCCCAGTATCTCCCAGAAGGACTGAATTTTAAACGGAAAAATCTGTGTTGCTATGAATGCCAGCCCTGCAAGTGTAGTCAGATGCAGGACCCTGCTAGGTTACTCTTCAGATGTGTGAACGGACATGTTAGGAAATTACTTTCTACCCTACTGCTGCTAGAGAGCCAAGACTGTGTGACAGTCATTCTTAACAACCAAGCAGTTATTCAACACCACATTTCCCTACCATTTGTATTAAAAATGGAAACTCATCAAGCATAGGAAAAGCTGAGGCTTTTCTGGAAATGGTGGAGAACCACCCCCTGTGAGTAGCTTCAGCATGCTCTGCATCTTAATACATGGCCCCTAACACAGGAGCAATGGAGGCAGGGCTGCTTCCTAGACACAGTTGGATGGAATCCTCCACAGCCATTTTTTAATTCAAAGCAGAGTGGCTATTGCCAAGAAATATAATTACTGCTCTGGACCTGTGATTGTGACCAAGATGGGTTAGGTTATTTATAATCCAATTAATTATTCTGATGTCAGTCAGCAAATACGGATGAAGAATCAAAGGGTATGAATGTCCTGACACTGCCCATCAAGACTGCTTTTACTGAAGTCGATCTCTCCAGCTACAGTTTCATCATACACAAAAAATAAATAAATAAAATAAAATATATAATTAAATAAAAATATAAAACAAATAAACAATGTGGTGTTGTTTGCCTATATTAAAAGTAATATTTTTAATACCTTCATGAAATGCCTGTTATATTAACCACCAATGAAGGGAAAGAGGCCTAATTGCCTAAAGGACATACTTTGCTTTGTAGAAACACTAAAACTTTTCTCTCTGGCTTCAGAACCACTTCTAGTTCTTAGATATAAGCAGTAAAAATATATATTTTTGGTAAATAAGTTTTAGCATACCACATATTGTATATGAATTATATACAAACGTAAGACCCACCCAATGACGTAAAAGTGTTTGTATGTAATTTATTTCTTATATCTTTGTAATTTAGAATTGCTTGTCTGCATTAAACTTGTAATCATTTATTGTGAAGGACTTAAAAAATGCCACCTAACGGTGCATGGGACAGGTCTGTGATTCCCTTCTCTAGGTCGAATGAACAGGTGTCTTTTCATTACATAAACACATACTTATAAATACCTCAGTTCACTTGTTTGACACAATGCCTTCCTCTACCTGTATTGTTCTAGCTGATGCTGGAGGTCAAGAAGGAGTTGTGATGGGAGAAAGCAAGGACAGGTCTGAAATGTATCAGAGAGAGATTTCAAAAGTTGTCAAAACCAGATACACCTTTGCTTTGAATTGTACTATTTAAGCACTAGTTAGTACTATTGATAATGAAGAAATGGGTACAGGTGATTATATATGGGAAGCCCCAGCTATTCTTAAACACTAAAGAGTCAGAATCATGCCCTAATTTTTCCTTCCATCTAAAGCTGTATTAAGATCAAATAAGCTCAGAAACTAATAGAAACAGGAGAACCAATTATTCAAATTAAAATCAAGATTTTATTAATAGCTGAGGAGATACAGCTTTCTTTTAGAAAGATATGGGTTGCAGATGAGAAGACTTTATTTCAAGGAATGCATATGGAATATTTATAAATACATATCTCCAAAGCAGCAAAAGTTCCCTACACAGACAGGCATACTATTTTAGCCTATTAGTATTGATAGTGGATTAGTATTGAGATGAACTGAGGTATACACTGTGGAATAAATAAATTATACTATGAAATAAAAAAATACCAAAGTATTTTGCTAAATAAGACCTCTGAGAGGAGATGTGTCAGTCTCAGTCACTTGGAGTGGTTGTACAACTGTGTGTCACACTTGGGGTGGGAGATGGGGACAGGCTGATGAAATGGCTTCTGGAGAGGTGTCATGCAGATTTTGTTCTTACAGGTACTGAACAATCAGAAAACAGGCACAGATAATTCTCAGCCCCACTCCTGCTGAGCTTGGCAGCAAATGGTGGTTGAAAAAGTAACGAAGGTGCAGGAATGACCTCCTGCTGCCTCAGTTTTGATGAACACCCACAAACGATTCCTTCTTTACAGTCATCCATTTTTTTTCTCCTGTAACATGAAGCCATGTGTGAAAGTTTTCCATGTGTGAAAAAGCCATGGTTCTTTGATCCTCACAGTTCTAAACTTCTCATTCACGTGTGGAATCCCCATATGTACGTATCATCCCGTCTCTGAGTGTGGATACCACTGACAACCTCCAGAGCAGGAGTAGGAAGCCCTGAATCAAAATACTTCTGCCTGAACAGACAATCGTTAGCCAATAATGAAGCTCAAGGAAAGAGAGGCCCGGGTGAGATGACACCGGAGCTCCTGCAAGCCTCGTGCTGGGAGACTATCCAGAAGGTATGGCGTTTGATAGATCCACCCCCCTCCCACCCCTGAACCTCTGTCGATGCTCCATGTATTAGAGACAAAGTCCATCTGATCTTTTTGGCTCTTCTTTCTGTTCCCCTTCTGATACAAGCTTTTCTTCGGTTTTTTGTAGATAGTCCTTTCCATCAAGATTTCCACAGATACTTGTTCTAGAATCTCCTGCCAGGCCACTAAGACAAGAGACTAGTGACCGACAAGCTTCACTGTCTCTTTGTCTACTAGCCATAGAGATCCTGGAATAAAGCTTTCTGTCCTGTCCTGCTGACATCTCAAGCACTTTGCAGCCCCATGTAGAGATGGAGGATGATTAAGGGAAGACTGGAGTCTCGAGAGCTTATCCCTGGTTTCTCTCTCTTACTGGCCATTTGACCTGGAAGCCAGAGCTTTTCTTTATCTTTTCCATGTTCCTGCAACATGAAAGTAAGTAAGCTCTCACACTTCACTCACAGGGTGACAAAATCATTTACAAAGCCAACTCTTGGCTATTCTTAGCCTCCAAACCTTCGCATCAAAGACCTCTTGCTCACCTTGTCCTAGGTTAGAGTAAAATCCATATGAAGGATACTAAGATACCAAGTTGAAGAATGAACTGAAAATATAGACTTAGTTCCTCTGCCCTTCCAGCCTCCCTGCTTCTTTTTAATTTACCCTTCTGTGAATATATCTCCCTTATATGGAGTTTCCAAAACGTGAGTCCTGCTGGTCATTGCCATTTTTCTTTTGAACTTAATGGTGGCCCAGAGGAAAGAATGAACAAACACAAGAGGGCCCTGCCTACTCAGCAGCACTGCCCCTGCCTGGTGCTCATCACCAGTATCACTGCCCTCAGTGGGTCATTTTCAACAATTGATTTCCACCACTGGGACTGAAGAAAACACTTTAGTCATATATTGCCAATAAAGTATAAGGTATTGAGTTGCAGCCACGAAAAATAACATTCGGTTGTGTTCTTTCTTGGCGTGACATTTTTTTTTTACAAAGTTCTTCGAGAACCCCCTGATGAAGTGGACAGCCACCACAAGGTACACAGAGCACATGGTACCCAAAGAGATAACTTGGCAGGAATGAAAGAGGGGTTTCTGAGCAGCGTCTGGCGTCTTCACAAAGCACTGCTTTCCCTACTAATTTAGGAATATAATCTAGTGAGCACACTTTGGAGACTAAAACCTGTGATCTGAGAGACATGTGACTAATCCTCTCACATGCAAATAAACACATGTGCAGGGGATAGAAGTGAGTCTTGCAGCCCAGCCAGCCTGTCTGTGGGTTGCCTGGATGCATCATAGGCTGGCTTGCTATCTCTGTTGGGAAAGGCTTCTGTGCACTGAGTCTTAGATCTATGGGAGCAAAACCACATGTCAAGTGCTCATTGCTAACCGCTGAAATGGGAACCCTTTAGGTTGGGTCTTCAATGTAAATTAATTAGGAAGTTTTTAACAATGTCATCTTGAGAATAAAGGAAAAAGAGAAGTGATTCCTAAGAACTTTAAGTTCTTATCTGGTTGGGTGGGAAAATTACTCAGAAAAGTACAAGCTGAGATTCTAACAAACTTTCAATGCTGTTTTGAGCCATCAGTAGCTCACACACCTACTAGAGGTAAATATCTGTACTCCTTGACTTCTTTCGTTATGGAGAACCCTGAGACATGGCTTCCTCCCTTCCCAGTTTTTGCGACATGCTTCGAGTACCAGATACCCTTATATCTCTGTACATGCAGGTTGGAAGGTTTCAACTGCACTAACTGTATCAGCCAGTTTGGGCTGTATCATAACTGAACTAATTTGGTATGAGCCACCACTACCTTAATCTGAACTAGAATGTGGTGTTATCTCCTAACCTTATAGAAGACATAGGATTTGTTGTCATAAAACAGTAAAGGAGTTGGAGAATTAGACACACACACACACACACACACACACACACACACACACACACGAGGGGGAGCTAATCACAGGTAGGATTAAAAAGATATTGATCACTAATTACTTCCAACAGGCAAACCTCGATGCAGTGCAAATGTTTGTACGAGTGGCATTCCATTTAATGCCTTATCAGTTAGGAGGAGAGAGTGACATTCAGTTGAACAGCTTGTTCAACATCTAATCATTACTAAGCAGATACTTTACAGTGACTCTACATCTGCTTGGCTTGGAGGCAAAATGCATTTCATCCCCTGACTAGTTCAGATGCAAGATATTATATTCAGCAGTCATTCCATGATTGTTTATGTGCAAGCATTTTCTAAAGACTTACTAAGTGCCAAGAACTAGCCAGTGAGACACGATTATTCTACATAGGCATGATCTAAGTTTGCCAGCCCCTTGGTTATGAGCTACTAACCTTGGGGTTCTTGAGTAGAAGATTGATTGTAAAAATGTATTATATTAAATATATAATAAGCACATATGCAGTACGTGTTTCCACTCTTAGTCTACCTCTATCTCTCTTGAGCTTACTGTTTTGAAAATGGGTTGTTCATTGATCCTGGAGCTTCCCTTTCAATCAGGCTCAGCAAGCTGCAGAAGTTGTCCTGTCTCCACCTACCTCAGAGCTAGTCTTACAGGTGTATATAACCACTCCTGGCTTTTACATGGTACTGGGAATCAAAACTCAGGTGCTCATGTTTGTATAGCAAGTAATTTTCCCATTAAGCCATCTCCCCAGTCCCATGATAAGTATTTTTAAAGAACTGTTCTATCATATTTTTATTTTAAATATCTTTCTATCCATCACTATTAGGCTCCATGCCTGACTCACCAGGGTGCCGATCAGGGAAGTCAGAAAACAATCTGAGATGGGGTGCCCCATGTTTCCCCAAGTAAAAAACAGAGGGCCTGGAATGGATACTGTGGCTCTCAAGATCTGTGTACACAGACCACTGGGGAATGAGAAGAGTTGGGAACAGAAGTGTGTGTGTCATCTCTTCCCCTACAGGGCAGGCGAGAAGGCATGGCTGAGCCAGGCCAGGGCAGCATAGGGTCTGGCTCTGAGTCAGTGCCAAATGTATGAAGGGTCTGGAAGAGAGAATTTCTCTAAGAGATTTAGGCAGTCTTTACAATGAAGTCCTCCCCATGCAGTGATCCTTGATAAAGGAGACAGTCCTTGCTCGTCCAAACTGCTTTATTTATGTTGGATGTAAATGTCTTACTGGGGTGAAGCAGGTATTAAATACATTTTGCAGCAAGGGATTCTCAAGAAGAGAAGCTCACTGGTTAAATACTCTCTGCCTATCTAGATACTCTCATCATCATGGAGAATTCTGGATTTTTATGCTACCTGTGACCAGTTGTCATGTCTTCTTAGTTGGATGCCATGATTACGTGTTCCAGAACAGGCAGAGCCTGGCTGGGAGCTGGTTCTAATTATGAGAATTCCCAGGGTTTTGAACCCGCTTCAGCTTTATCAGGTTTTCTGTCTGGTGGCACGGTCCACTCGCCTCACACATCACCTCAACATCAAAATTGTGGAAACTACAAACACAGGTTGCAAGAAATCCTGAGGCACTAAAGAGTGTTACAGTTTGTCCAGCCAGCACATACTTGAGTCTAACCGAGGGCTGAGCACGTACCTTCTTTCTATGTCTGCTTGAACAGGGCGATATGTGGTATGTGCAGAGCACAGTGTTGGCCTATAACCTCCAAGTCAGAATTTCACAAAAGATCTAATGTCAGTCTTCTAAGGGGCTTTTAAAAATACAGACTTATACCTTGTTTGTTTGTAATGAGGTCCTGTACGAGGCACAAACTCCTGATTGATTATCTTGCCTTGGCCCTCAGGCTGCCCGCGCTGCAGGTGTGTATTATACCTTGCCTAAGAACACACACTTTTAATAACTGCCTGCCTTTACAGTCACACTAATCTGCAAACATAAGAAACATGTTTGAGTATTTTCAAATATCACCTCATATCCAAGCCCCCTTGAAAGCCACTACTTTTCAGGGTCTCTGTGTATGCTGTCACAGAGGGATAATCTCAACCAGCACCAGTAGCTAATGACATTCACAGGACATTCATAGGGAAACAATGGTTGTAAGGCTCTGAACAGATGAGTCCTGAAAAATACAGGCTGTGGTCATCAAACTGCTAATTAGAAAGATGAAGTGTGGAGCTATTTGGGGGCACACTGAGGTATTGACCCTGTCAGCTGGGCTCTATAGTCCACTTGGAAAGAAAAAGAAAAGCATGGAAAAGTGATAACATGTGACACATTAGTCTAAGCAGCCGGCATGGTAGTGGTGTTGATGTGTTGTGCAGGTACAGACAGTGGATATGCATTTGAGCATCAATGGATGTACCTCACAGAGATGACAAGAAGAAAAATATTTCAGCCATCACTCATACATTCACTTATATGAACTTCTAATATTCTATCCACAATAATTGTACTATAGAGATTTTTGCTGGGAATTTTTTTTTGGGGGGGATAATGTATATGTGTGCATATATAAATATATGCACATTTCAATATTATTTTTTAGATTATAACTTGATATTGCTGCCTAGCTTCTGACAAATAAAATGTCAGCTGATATAATTAAGTTTGGGTTTGTTGTTACCCAGTGAGTGTTCAGATCCTCTAAGTCATTGCATGGACTAGACTCCCAGAAGCCGTGTTTCCCAGAATTTAAAGGAAAGTGTTATTATGCATGTACAAACGAACAGTGATATCAACAAAGTAATAAAAAGCAGGGGTGGTGGGACACCACTCCAATATCTAAAAGAAAAATATTTAATCAATAAATTGTGTTATGTTTCTAAGGCAAATTCTTGCACAAAGGAGAGACAAAGAAATAAATGTATACACAGCAAAATAAAAAGGTTTTGATCCTAATATTAGATTAAAAAGATACAAGCTAAAGAATAACTCATACAACACTAATTTATAATGTTCTAAAAATAATTTCTTTTAAGATATCATTAAATAAAATAAGAATATAGAAGACAGGCGTGGCTAAAACAAAGTCAAGTCTTGTCTGGTTTCACAAGAGAAACAGTGAGTAGGGCATGTGGAACCCATTTATACAAGATGCTCTTCTGTTGTTTAGCCTTGCTGGTATAATCTGGAGATTCTGTTTATCAATGTACCTTATTCATATGAATACATGTGCTACAATACCCCTTTAAAGACACTGTCTATGTTAACAAAAGTCAAAGAATAAAAATTTTCTTCAAGTGCCAACAGGTCATAGTAAATGCCCTACTTTAGAGATTATTTGTCTAGACACTTACACTGTTGTCAATGAAATAAGTCATGGTGTAAAGATAACTACATTCATATCATCAAGACAAATATCAGGGTTTTTGCTGAGGCTGTATAAAAATGGTCGTGATCATAGATAGATGAAGTAATTCATCTGTTCACATTTATCCCTCTTAACGGTAATTAAATGCATGCTTGCTCCTAGAACCAAGTCTTCTCTCACACATTCGCCAACATGATGCAGAGCTTGGAATCCAAATGTTCATATTAAATGTACAAATAACAACAAAACTGTATTTTAATCATATATATTTAATTAAACATATTCTAGTTAACAACTAGCATAATTAGTTGCACATTGATGCCTTTAAGTATCTTCTAGGTATTTATTGGTCACTGGCTTGACTCCCATCATCTCATTAGGGATAGAGTTCCATACAGAAGAAATACCCCCACATGTAAATTTCCATATAAAGTAAAGATACTAATGGGTATTGATACCCAATGTTTCAGTGGGGCTTGTGGCTAGGAAGAAAATATTCCTGAGGAAGGCCATAGCTTCACCAGCTTAGTTTCTGGGCCAGAGAAAGAAACTGTATACCCCTGAGGAAAGGAAGGAGTCTTGAAAGTGAAGAAAGAAGAGGAAGATCTGTCTAGGAGTAAAGCTGCAACTAGAAATTCTGCGTTTTAAGAATAAATACTGAACATTGAGTGAATATAAACTAGTGAGCTGGTGAACAACAGCACAGAAGGACTCTAGAAAGGCTAAGGAAAGATATAGCTAAACTTTCACGATGTAAGCTTACAGAGAGCTATGATCATAGACAAATGATCACAAAAGAAAAATCGTAAGACACAGGAGCCATTATCACAAGAGGAAGTGGGTGTCTTGGTTAGTTTTATTGCCAAGTAAACATAACCTAGTTTCAACCAGGAAGAGGGAATCTCAGTTGGAAATTTACCTGGATCATACTGGCATATGACCATATCTATGGGAGATTGTCTTAACTGGTGATTGATATGAGAGAGCCATCCACAGTAGGTGGCACCATCCATAGGCAGGTGGTCCTAAGCTGTATGAGAAAGTAAGTTAAGCAAGAGCATGTGAGTGAGCCAACAAATACTGTTTCTCCATTATTTCTTTCACACTCTCCTCTTTGTGTGTTTATCCTGAAACCCTTAAGTGTTGGACTGTTACATGGAAGTGTAAGCCAAATAAACCCGTTTCTTCCCATGTTTCTATGGGTCATGGTACTTATCACAACAATGATAAAAAATATAGAATTCAGGTTCAAACTTCATGAGAAATGAGTGTCAGAATGTCACCTGTAATAAAAGAGTGTTTAAGAAGTGGACACATTAAATCATATGTACCAGCTGGTGCTGAAAGGTATCCCTCACACCTGAATGACCTGAGTGTACAGGCCAACGGGTAATGGCACTTCTCGAGTTGCAGGCTAATCTACCCAGATAGATACACACCAAGAGAATCCCAAGACAGAAGAAATTCATCATGAGCTTCTGGGGATCTATAACATGAATAGAAGATGCACAAAGGGCACACCCAAGAATCTGGATAGAAGTAGAAGATGACCTGCCATTAAATTCTACAGGGAGTGTTAGAGGTAAGGTAGCCTCATGGAATCCTCATGCTTGAAGATAAGGCATAGAGATCAGAGTCCTACCATATAACTCCCATACTGCCTTTATGTAGAATGAATGCAAGTGTTTTCTTCCCAGTGTAATGGGCTTTTTCTCTCCGGAAGTATGGTGGCTTTAATATGCTTGACCAATGAAGAGAGTGACACTATAAGGAGGCATGACTTTGTTCAAGAAAGTGTGTAACTTTGGGTGTGAGCTTCCTTGGAGACAGTCTTCTTCTGCCTGCCTTTGGTTCAAGATGGAGAAATCTCAGCTCCTCTCGTGCCAAGTCTCTCTGGACATTGCTATGCTCTTGTTTTGATGGTAATAGACTGGACCTCTGAACCTATAAGATAGAACCAATTAAATGTTGTCCTTTATAACAGTTGCCTTAGTCATGGTGTCTCTTCCCACCATGAAACCCTAAGTAAGAGACATTAAAGACAGTCAAGACATGGAAATTCCAATTTAAAGATGAGATGAGACATCTTCTTGAAGGTATATGCTTTAGACAATAGTAGAAAAAATAATCACATTAAACTATCAAACAATTCAACAGATGATCAAACTGGAGAAGAAATAAATGAAACATCATAGAGATATTAATAGAGAATCAAACAACCCTATTAAAAATGGGGTACAGAGCTAAACAAAATGTACTCAATTGAGGAATATCGAATGGCGGAGAAGCATCTAAGGAAGTGTTTGACATCCTTAGCCATCAGGGAAATGCAAATCAAAACAACCCTGAGATTCCACCTCTTACCAGTCAGAATGGCTAAGATAAAAAATTCAGATGATAGTAGATGCTGGCAAGGATGTGAGAAAGAGGAACACTTTTCCACTGTTGGTGGAGTTGTAAAGTGGTACAACCACTCTGGAAATCAGTCTGGCAGTTCCTCAGAAAAATTGGACCTAGTACTACCTGAAGACCCAGTTATTCCACTCCTGGGCATATACCCCAGAGATGCTCCAACATACAATAAGGACACATGTACCACAATGTTCATAGCAGCCCCATTTATAATAACCAGAAGCCGGAAAGAACACAGATGTCCTTCAGTAAATGAATGGATACAAAAATTGTGGTATATTTATACAATGGAGTACTATTCAGCTATCAGAAACAATGACTTTAAGAATTTCTTAAGAAAATGGATGCATCTAGAGAATATCATCCTGAGGGAGGTAACCCAGTCACAAAAGAACAGAGTTAATATGCAGTCACTGATAATTGGATACTAACCCCAGAAAGCTCAGAATACCCCCAGAAACAACTCACAGACTATATGAAGTTCAAGAAAAACAAAGGCCAAAAAAAAAAAAAAATGAAAAATCATTATGGTTAACCTTTACACACCAAGAAAACTTTGACCATTTCTAGGTTCCATCTTGTTTTACGTGTACTTTATGCCCATTGTAACTAGTAAAATTTTAATGCATACTATCAAACCTTTAAAAAAAAGTACTGACAAAAATATATTCACATACAGTTATGCCAAAATGCTTTTAAAATCTGTACATTTATCTTTGTTTTTTTTTTAAAATAAAGTTGTTCAATTAAAAAAAAAAGATATTTAAAGAGTATAACTTCTCAGACTTCACCTCTCTGAGGAAGACAAAGAACCAAACACCAAGGAGGGAAACTCATTAAATTGCTTAAGAACACCAGAAGGAAAACTTAAAGGCCATAAAATCTTCTAGATTCAAAGCTGGTATTTACAGAGCAGATTTAGAACCCATTGACCTAGGGACTTCTTCGATGCCAACCCTAGAAGTCAGCTTTTGCTGCAAAATCATGAGACGTTATAAGTGCAGATTTATGTTTTCATGTCTACCATAATTCTCAACATTAAAATTAAAATGGTCTTACAGCTGTTGTTAATAGTCAACTTGATGGGCTCTAGAATCAATCACCTAGGAGACAAGTGTTTAGGAAGGCTTGTGGGAGAGCATGTAGATTAATGTTAGCCTGTGACAATGTCTGTAAAGATTGTCTTGGTCACAGTACTTGATGTGGAAAGATCACACACCTTATTAAAGAGGGACCATGCCCTGGGTGAAGATTCTGGATTATGTATGATTAAAAAAAATAAACATGGGTAGCTGTATTCATCTCATAATGCTCCCTGACTGTTATGTGATTTGATCTGCTGGTTCTAGCACCTCACATTGACTTTCCCAACATAGCAGACTGTATCCTTAAATTGTGAGTCAGTGTAAGTCCCCTTTCCCTGACATCACACTTATCTAGGTACTTTATCACAGCAACATGAAAAAAAGTTGAAAAAATTGGAGACTTTTCCAGATCCACATTTGCTCAAGAACTTATATATTATGCTCATATAGTCTATCAAAATGAGAGAATAAACAAAGAAAGCCACAAGGAGTAAGAAATGTAGATACAGCCTAAAGGGCATGTTAGGAACCTGGAATGACCAATAAGGAAAGTTTACAGGTCTAAGAGTTCTATGGTGTGATAACCTGCTGGATCCTAATAAGAAAAAAAGGGTTCCTTTGGTACATTTGTACAAAAGACAAGGGAAATTGTTTTTCTGGGACTGAATTTGTAGGCAAATTAAACAACGAATGCCTAAGAACTAAAAGCAAAAGATCAAACTCAATCAATGAGAATATTATGGACCTCCAGGGAAGGGCAACTCCCATATAAGAAGCAAAAAATACTCTAAAGGCCTCCAGTGGTGTTCTCAGATAAAAACTATGTTAACTATTGGTTTCACAAATATATTAGCTTAAGGAAATGGAGTAGAAGAGTAAAACCCTCGGCCAGTAAAAGGGGAGCCTGCTATTGTTGCAATCCTGTGTGTCCTACAAAGGGTTTGGCCACTAACATAGCACCACTGTAAGAACTAGCAGATGGTCCTTAGGGTACTTGGAGATGTGTCTGTGAAAGGAATTTGTGTTCCTGGCCATGGTTTCAACTCCACTCCTACCCCATTATTCATACCCACAATGACATTCTGTTTCAGAATTGTGATTGACAGTAAAATTTCTACAAGTGTGTTATCTCTAACATTTTTGTCACAGCAATGGAAAGGGATGGCAATAAATACAGGAGAGCCTAGTTCCTGCTGAAAAGCAAAAGCAAACAGCCCTAGGATGGCCAAAGTTCTTTCCATGTGCTATAAATCAGTGTATGACTATGTGTGACATGTGTGTTTGTGTGTGTGCACACAAGTGTGTGTGCATGTGTCTCTCTGTGTGTGTGTGTTTGTTTGTGGGCACGTGTGCATGTGTATGTGCATGTGTGTGTTTGGTATAGTTACAAGCTCAGACACTTGAGGCTGTGGATATTATTTTTAAAATCTGGAATGATTAAAAAGAGCAGAAGACATGATTAAGGATACTCTCCAAAAAAATTATATCCATGGCTTAATCACTAAAACTTGTAACTATTACCCCATATGGCACAGAATTAGGATTACTTTAGGATCTAGAGGCATTTATCCTGTGCTGTTTTGGGTGGGCTCCAAACACATTACACATGTCCTATAAGGAGTATAAAAAAAGTGTTCAGAAAGATGCACAGATGGCCATGGGAAGACCCAGAAGGCCCATACCATCAGAGGAAAGAAATGAAGAGTGTTGTTGATTTTAGGAGAGACAGCAAGCAAGTTCTTCTACAGTTTCTTGAGAGCCAGTTCAGGCTGAACCTGCACTTCAATTTTGACTTCTGTTCTTCCAAACTCAATAATCATAAAATACACTTTGTTTTCAGCCATCCTCTTAGAAAATGCCTTATGTTATATTTTATTACAAAATAAAAAATTTTCAAGCACTTCCTCTTGAAGTCCAAGCCAACAGGTGTCAAGATACCCATGGGCAAAGCTTGAATTACGACTGTCAGGGGTTATCCATGTAGCTCAGCTTTGTCACCAAGCATTCAACCCTCTCCTGTGCCACATAAAACCGGGAATGGTAGCAAATGCCTGTAACTCTAGCACCATGGAGATAGACATAGGAGAATAAAATAAAATAAAATAAAATAAAATAAAATAAAATAAAATAAAATAAAAGTTTAAGGTCATTTTCAGCTAGTTCAAAGTCATCCATGAGCAGAAAAAAGGAACATAATGAAATTATTTATGACCTTTATTATGGACAGATGTGATGAAGCAGTAGGTAGATGTAGCTTGAGATTAGTAGTTAGGTAGAAATTTAATAGAGGAATTTTAAGTGACCGTTGATAGCTTTAAAATCAGTATATGGAGTAAAATCAATAATTGGGGGAGACTTTTAATGACACTCAGAATCAAACCATTACAAACTCTAATTGGAAAATTCAATCCCCAGTGGAATAAAGATCAGGTAAGCAGGCACATCTTGGGTGAGTGAAAACTTTGGATCAGAGCACTAGCTCCTCTCATCAGCTCAGAGCCATATTTGAGACTTAGCTCTAGAATCCTTTCTCATGTCTTCTGTACATAGAGGAGACTGAATTTTCCTTGGGGACATAAAATTATTAAGTTTAACGATGCCTGTAACATGCTTGGCATGCTGCCCACCACATGGTAAGTCCTTATCCTAAGAGTGGCTATGTTTCTCATTGTAATGTTTGTTAGTAGTTTTATCTGAATAAGAATTCAGACAAGTTCACACAGCTGGTATGGAGAGATAGCTCCTTAGATATGAGTGCTCACTGTATAAGTATAAATACCTGAGTTTGCATCCCAGCACCCCATGTTAAAGCTTAACATGCCTGCATCCCAAGCACTGGATGGAATGTAGACAGGAATATTGGTGGGGCTTGCAGGCTGCCATCTTAGCTGCAGTTCATTTAGAGATCTTGATCAAGGGAATACACTGGAGAGTGAAAGAATCTGACGCCTAGAATCTGCCTCTGACCTACATGCTCGGATATGTGTACATGGCATACACGTGAAGCTTCATACACAAACTTATACACAAAAACACACAAAAAGAAAGACATATTAGTGTTGCAGTAAATATTAAAAAAATAAATTACTTTTCTCTTTATTGGACCTGAGGTCTCATCCCCCAGCCACCACTTCTAGTATAAAGCTTTGCGCAGACTCTGTTGCTCAGTCTGAGCCTCACCACCCCCATCTCATTCTGTCTGCACAACTCCCTTCCCTTGGTGGTTTACTCTGCCTGTTTACTGCCTCTGTCCCTGGGTGTTTCTTTATCCTAAATCCCAACTCAAATACAACTCTAAGGCCCTATAGCTTTTCATATAATTTTATATATTCAATTCTCAATCCACTAACCCACTACACAACAAGATTACATCAAACAAAGATACTAACTGCCCTTCTATATGAAATATTAGACCCATAAAATCCTTAAATGTTCATAGCTACTTAATGCTAATTAAGCCCACCTGGATCTAGTTCACCCTTCCTGAGGTCCATCTTGGAACTTCTCTCTCAGTCCTCCTCTGTCCTCTAACATCTGACCCTCTCTCTCTCTACCTCCCTTACCCTGGCTTCAGCCTTTATTTTTCTAATTAAAATGGGAAGGTTTTGATGAAGTCCAGAGTAAGAGATTAGGCAGCACTTCTTGAGGAAGTGAAATTAACATTACAATGCAAATAGCTCTACATATTAGGTATAAAAGCTCCAGACAAAATAAGAAATTTGTCAGTAAAACTGCAGTTTACCTCAGTAGAGGTAACTAATGTGTGTGTTAGGTGGGAGGCAGGAGTAAAATAATGTGTTACTGACAGTAGTTAGTCCACAAACCATCTTTAGTAACAATCTCACAGGAAACCTTTTGCTAAGATAAACAGTATTAATTGACAGCTTGACAGGATTTGGAATCACTTAAGAAACAAGCCTTCAGGCTCCCTCATGAGGGATCCTCTAGCCTCTGGTCTTGCCTAGGAGAGATTTTGCTGACTAGGTTATTGGAGTGGGAAGGCCATCCCTAAAGAATGGGCATCAACTTCTGCTGCAGCTAGGCTGTCCTAGGAGGAGGAAGGATTCTTACCCCAGGACTTTCTACACTGTGGTCATGTCTCAGGAAGAAGTGTCTGTGCCAGGCAGTAGAACAGAGATGTCGAAATGTCTACAGAAATAAAAGGAAATTGGTTTTTCTTATTAGACAACACAAAATGTTGGATACACACTTGTAGACGCTACATTAAGCACATAAATTCATGTCACTGTTGCTTTCTAAAAGCCTGATAATTTCTAGGCAGCAATAAGTAGGCTTTGAGAAAGCATGGAAAGGTGTTCAAATATCTAAGGGCAATCACAGAAGACATGGATTACATACTTATATACATACATACATACATACATACATACATACATACATACATACATATGCATTTAGTGATAGGCAGAAAAGAAAACTGGGGACTAAGCTATCCAAATAAGAGAAGAAAGGCCTTCCTACATTTTCCCATATTCCTGGGCAGGCACAGACTATGGAGGGCTCCCTAAAATAGAGCATGCTTCTTGTGGTGACATCCTGAATTCTTCAGAGTATCTAACTCAAACCAATTAAGGAATGGAAATTAAATCTCTAATAGAATTAAGGGCTTAAAATATACAGACTTCCAGAACAGCCATAAATAGTCTCAAATATGGCCAGTATTGAAAAGGCTAACATATTTCCATCAGTCCTTTTGTAAGTGACCAGCCGTGTGTCCTGTGAGGCTGCAGCAAAGACTGCAGAGATGTGATACACCACTGAGAGAAAGTGCAACCAAGATCCAATCTAGTGAGCAAAGTCAGTAGGAACTATGTATAGGGATGGGGTGGGGCAGCGTATGTAGTTGGTGGAGTGCTTGGTTAGCATCCAAGAATACCAGAATCCCATTCCCAACACCACACAAAGAGGATAAGGACTTATGGATAATTGCTTCCTATACAGAGACTTTGAGACCAACTGAGGTTTCATTGGACCTTGGAGGTTGGGAGAAAGAACAATGTCATGCACAGCCCTCAAAACTTGGTAATGGCTTTTCTTGTCATATAGGACAGAGTATTAAAGGAGATAAGTTATTGGGTTCTTGAGTTAAGTGTTGTACAGGTACTAATCAACACTCACCTATCCTAGGAATCTATTGAAAGGAATTATAAATTTGCCAAAACCAAAGAAATAATTAGTGAGAGAGTCAAGAGGCTTAGAGCTTTCAAGTTATCAAGCTGGTAACTAATATGTGTGTGCTTGCACATGCCCCGCCCCCCCATACACACACACAGAGAGAGACAGAGAGACAGACAGAGAGAGACACAGAGGGGTGAGTGTTGCTGAAAGCAAGAAATGTTTGTAAAAGATCACAGTCAGACCTTACATTCAAGAAGAAAACAAGCTTATTATAACAGCAGCAACAACAACTCAGAGCAAATAAAAGTCCATTGAGCCCCCTGTTGAATAACTAAGGTAAGTCCACCAAATTCAATGACTTGGGAACACTAAGGGTTTTAGTGCTTAGAGGCACAGCTGGTACACAGACGGAACAAAGAAGCCTAAGCCCCCAAGTGATAGTGATGCCATTTAACTTCAGGTCCATAGGCACCAATATTCCCTGCAAAGCTTCAAAGTGACCAACTGATCCAAAATTTTTTTCTGGGACCAGCAGTTGTAGTTTTCTGCTGTTGTGTGGGTCCTGTTGCAGACAGAGGCTTGAAGCTGGCCCAGCATCTTTCCCCAAATTGTTTGTTTATTTGTTTGTTTTAGTTATCTAGAGGAGGAGTCCTCAATCTGTAGGTTGTAATCTCTTTGAGTTGCAAATGAGGATCATATATCATAAATCCCACATGGCAGATGTTTACATTTCTATTCATAACAGCATCAAAATTAAAGTTATGAAGTCCCAATGATAATTTTATAGTTGGGGGGTCATCACAACATGAGGAATTATATAAAATGTCACAGCATTAGGAAGATTGAGAATCATTGATCTGAAGAGATCTGTGCCTTGCTAACTTCCTTAGAGGACAGTTAGCATGTGTCACAAGTTTCTACGGTCTGTGGGATGTCAGCAAGCAAAGTGAGCTCCGCATGGCTTTCCAGAGGCTTACCTCCTAAGGCTGATAGGAATCGAACCAGTGCCCAGGTCTGAATATGGGTTTTAGAGAACCTGCCTTACATCCCAGAAAGCAGCAATCAGAAGAAGTAAGATACAATCTAGCAAGCAAGAGTTCCTGACTCACTCTTGTCTGTTGGGCCTTTCTACTGCTCTTTAAGTATAGGTTTTCTGTTTTGCCCACTACTTCTTAGTCATCTATCAAGAGAGCTAGGGTTCCATATGACCACTGGGCTAAGCATGGGGGTGGGTATAAAGTATAGACATATCCGTAGGATTTAGAAGGCACCTTACCACTGTGAAAGCAGAGAATGTGGTGGCCAATTTTAATGTAAGATCACTGATGACATTTTGTACTGAAGCAAATGTGAGACTATTCTATAAAGATATCAAGTTCTTAGTCAAAATATAGAATAGATTTTTTTTAGTGAAAAATCTAGAACATAGTCCTGGATGTTGAGGTGCCAGTCCCAGAGGAGCTTTGATCTCATTGCATACGCCACAAATCTTTCCTGAGCCATCACTGATGCCTCTGTCTCCCCAGGAAAGACTGAGCTGACCAAACAAGGATGAGGTGGGGATGAAGGACATCCCATCCAAGGTTTGCTGACAGAGGGTCACCATCACTGACCTGTTCCATCAGCACCATTTGGGAAACTCTCAAAGAGTTTCTTACTTAAATATCTAAAAGCTTCACTATAAAAACACACAATAAATCTGTGCACATTTCTACAGCACAAACATGCAGGAGTCTTTCCACATATTATATCTGGCTCTTGTTTTTCTTTTAGCAGCGGTGTACAGGAGTGAAAGCAACTGGAAGTCTTAATTTCAAGACCCTCTTTCTCTTGGGATCCATTTGACATCATCTTTTAGTGATGTGGGTATTAGTGGCTTCAAGATACAAAAGTATGCAGAAATCATAGACCTGAACGTTCAACATACTAATTTTTATGCAAAAATATAAGGAGGTAGCTAGGCCCTCAGCTCCTTGTTATTATGTAGAGGCAGAAGATCAGAGGCTGCATCAGAGAGAAGCCTTGGAATCTCCCACCACAGAGCACTATGATTGCAAGGGTTGGAGAGTCACATTACCTTGATGAGCCTCCATTTCCTGTTTGAAAAATTACTGTTAGTCTGACACATGCAATCCTGCACTGTCCCCACAAAAAAGGACCCAGAGAAAGGTACTTAACACATCAAGGCTATAAAACAGTAGCTTCCAATTCCTAAGCCACTATACACACACACACAAAGTACCCTGACCATTGTCCTATTAAGTCACAAAAATCCCCAATAAGACCCAACAAATGGATTAAATTTTCTTATTCTGTTTCAAAAAACATTCTGAGCATGGGGTGCTTGATCTGAGTACCTTTGCATCCCTTGTAACAATCACACAAAGTCAATATAAGAACAGTCATGTCTTAGAAAAGGTGGGAGGACTTGGAGACTCAGAAACAGAGTCACAGAGATTAAATGACTTGACAACTACATAAAACAAATGGCTGGCATCAAATCTAAGCCTATCAATTCACGAGAAAGCCCCTGTTCCTGCTGTACTTCTGCACAAGCTTACGTTGACAGCCTTTGGGAATTTTGTGTTGATCAGAAACCTTGATTGACAGTTATATAGGTTATGATGAATAAAACATGAGATAATAAAAGTGTTATTGCTTTTAAGATGAAGTTGAGTAGGTAAAAAATTCCAAATGAGAACCTGTCAGGGAAAAGAGAATGCACCTTCCTGGCAGAGGCTTTGGAGTCCCACTCATTACACTGACATTGGCTTTGCATATGCCCACCAAAACCATCAGGGGAGAAACACCAGGAGCCTATATTCATAAATGTTGGCGTAGACATTGGTAACTTAAGCGATACATTGTGAGCATCCTGGATTGACAAGTTCCTCAAGTCCTGGAATATCTCTCCCACTTAACTTCTCTGCTGGCTCTGTCCACTGTAGGCTTATTTGATTTTATATCATAAATTCTCTGAGTGCACAATATTAGTGCTGGTTGGTTCTCTATGTCAGCCACTTGTCTCAGAACAATTATTCACTGACCAAGTACAAGATGGTTTCAAATATTATATTTTTCTAGAATTATTTAAAAGAAACCCATGATTAGCTGGTGCTACTAACATAGTCCCCTGGTTTCTAGTCAAAGATCAAAAAAAAAAAAAAAAAAAAAAACACCTAACATTTAAATTTTGTTGTCTGTCTAGCATAATAGATTTTTTCAGTTTCTGCCACACCAGGGAGAAACCCCATCACCTACTACCCTAATCTAGATATTCTATTTATTACTCAGATTGAGACTAGCCTTTTAGCTCAAGAGGCAAGATTACAGACAGCACTAATTCTAGACAAAGATGTGTGTTCAAATCCTACTGTAGGAAAAAATATCCCCATAATGAAATCTCTCTGTGTTTTTTTTGTAATTTGGAGCACAAACAAAAAACTAAAACTAATACAAAGTCCATAATTCCAATCACAGAAACTAAATTGACACAGAAAGAAATCCAGCTTGCAGTTAGAAACACAATACTATGTGATTCTTGTTTTGAAACATGCATGCTCTACAGAAATTTTTGTGATTAATTTCATGCCAAAAATAATGTCAAAATACCTGCACTCCACCATCCCAGGCCACCTGGTGATTGGGTCATCTCTCAAGACAACACAAGGAGAATGTATTTCCTGGCCACCCTGTTTCTAGGATCCCTGGTAATGAGGTGGGACCCAGAGGCTGTGGTATCATATGGAAGTGGGTTTTGTAGTAAAGAATGGTAGTATAAGCCCCATGTGAGGCTAATTATAACTTCAGTAATTGCATGCAAACATGAGGTAATTATTTACTAATCTGTACTTTTGAGAATACTAACTGTATGCACTATAAAGTCAAGATGGCAGAGGGGTGGATAGAGGGATGAGAAAGGCAGAAAAGGGGGTGGGAAGGAAGGAGAACAAGGAGGGATGAAGGTGAGGGAGGAAAAAGGCAGGGAGGAGAAAAAGAGAGGGTTGTTGTTTCTGGTTTCTATGGAAGCACAGAACCTGACATGTTTCTCATGGGTAAATTATGTGGCTGTTTGGGGATGTGTGTTGATGGAAAGTGACATCCCTTGTGTGACTTTCTGTGTTACTATAAAATCAATTGAACAAATGCTTTGCTCCTCTTGTGCTGCCATTACCTCTGCCTTGTGTCTCTGTGTCCTTATTCTTGGTTTCACATCGATGGGGTGGGAGTTGGGGGAGAATAGAGATATGTGGAAGTAGTCCCCATGGGAAATCAGGCCTTCTACATCAACCACATACTGTCCCTGAGCATTTGGAGAAAAATCGGACATTAAAAAAAAAAAGCTAACCAAATAATTTAACTGAGAAATAGAAAGATGGGTCTTGGGTAAAAGAAGTCAAAGGTGAGAGGGCACCTGACAGATGCCTCACTAATAAAAAAAAAGCATAAGAAATATGGACAATTATGGAGAAGCAGGTAGATAATATAGAACAAATGAACAGACGCCCCAGAAATTCAGTTTACCAAGACCAAATCACAAAGGGTTAGAGTCAGAGAAGGACAAATGACAAGTAAGGAAATGGAAGTAACACAAAACCTTACAACAAAGAAGCCCAAGATCAGATGGATTTCAAACTGACTTTTATCAGACAATCAGAGTTATCAAACAAGCTAACACCAATCCTTCTGAAATTCTTCCAGGGTGGGGGATTAAAACAACAGCAAAAACTTCTAAGCCCTGATGGGAAAAGCCAGAGATACCATAGATTAATAAAAAGTGCAACCAATGTTTCCACAAACTCAGATTTAAAGATGCTTGAAAAAATATTAGCCAACCAAATTCAAACACACAAATTTGATTAAATGTGGTTCACTCATGTGAAATAAGATTAGTTTTGCATATCCAAAATAATGGATGTGACCCAACACACTGACAGAATAAGACATAAAAACCACATGACCATATCAATTAGCTATAGAGGGCAATTTCCTCAATGAGATTGGTTTAGTTGGGATTACTATTGCTATGTTGAAACGCCATGACCAAAACAACTCTGGAGGAAAGGGTTACTTGGCTTCCTGTCATAGTTACTTCCACCTCATAGTTCATGATCTAAAAGAGTCAGGGCAGGAATTCAGTCATGGCTAAAACCTAAAAGTAGGACCTGATGCAGAGGCCATGGAGGAGTGCTGCTTACTGGTTTGCTCCTTATGGCTTGCTCAGCCGGCTTTCTTATAGAACCAGGACTACCAGCCTAAGGGGTGGCACCACCCACAGTGGACTGGGTTCTCTCCTATCATCAATTACTCCTCAAGGAAATATCCTACAGGCTTGCTTTCAGCCTGATGTTATGGAGACATTTTCTTAACTGGGGCTCTCTCTGTTCAAATAACTCTATCCTATGTCAACTTGGCCAAAAAAAAAAAATAGCCATCACAGAGAGACATGCACAATCAGAGGGAGAAGTGTCACACTTGTTCCGATAAACTGGTACCAGATAAGGACCCTCACATGCAACTTCTACTTAGCTCAGTTCAAGAAGCAGGAGTCATAGCAAGCAAGCACAATTGCAACCTTGGCACTAATGAACAGATCAGTAAATTCACAAGATTTAAAAGTGATATATACACACCAGTAGCGGGACCAGGCATGATGGCACACGACTTTAATCTCAGCACCCAGGAGGCAGTAGCAGGTGGATCTCTTTGAGTTTGAGGACTGCCTGGTCTATATAGCACGTTCCTGTCGAAAATCTCCATCCACAATTTAGAAAGAAAGGGGGAAGAGAAAGAGAGAAAACTCAACTGTAGACACACAAAAAGGAAATGTGGTACAAGGCAAATCATAAAAGGAAAGCATCCTTGTTTACAGTACCATACAAATAACACAGCCGGAATAAATGTAACCAAATACCCCAAAGACAATCTTTCTGCTACAGCCTGTCAAACAGGAAGCAAGTTTGGGATGATGCAAAGCACAAGGAAGATTCAGATTCCTGATTTGGAAGAATCATTATTTTTAGACATTCTTATTACCCCCAAACAAGACAGTTTTACCACGATCTCTATTAAAATTCAGTCATAGGGCTGGAGAGATGGCTCAGAAGTTAGAAGCACTGTCTCTTCTTCCAGGGGACCCAGGTGCTGAGAACCCACACGAAGGCTCTCAACCCTCTATAGCTCTAGTTCCAAAGGATCCAAGGCATGTTTCTGGCTTCCACAGCTACTGAATCCACAGGTGCACAGACAGACATGTGGGCAAAGCACAGACATAAAACAAAAGTAAATCAGTCTTTTCAAAACCTAGGGGTATTGTTCAAAGAAATACAAACAGCAATTCTAATATATACAAGGAACCACAAAAGACCGTAAGAATGAAGGCAATCAAAACAAAATAATGCTGGAGACACTACACCTCCTGATTTTAATGATATTAAGATACAAGAGCTACATACTCCATATATCCAGACCCAAGCCAATGTTACAATTTTGTCTCAACCATGAAATATAATTTATAAAACGAAATCAAAATTCTGGTGATAAAAGAATAAATCCGCAACTCAACAATGGCCTCTGGTAGCCTGAGATGTCAACCCTGGCTGTTACATCTGGAGAGAGACTTTAGCACACGAAAATACCATCTTCCATGTCACCGGCTGCAGTGGGAGTCACCTGTATCTCCCTGCCTTTGAAAAATTCAGCTCCATTTTCGGTCTCTGAGCCACTGACATCTGTGGTCTGTGTATGTTTTAGGCTTTCCAAGGTGCGTGGTAACTTCTGTGTCTAAGGCCAAAGTTTTATGCATCACTCTAGTACCTGTGTAGATGTTCCATACATTCCTCATCTCTGTCACCTCCTCCTGTATATGAAGATATAGGAGCCACAGAAATAAGCCCAGGACCTTTGAAGCAGAAGCCACAGAGAATCCTTAGATTAGGTCATAAAGGAAGGTCCAGGTTGCAAGCATAACCAATGCTTTAATATAGGCTTCCCTTGCAAGAGCATGAAGCATGGGAATTCTCAGAAAAGTAAGAAAAGCAACACATGGACATAGAGGAGTGCCACAAGAGCCTACAGAAGACAGAGCTGTAAGAGTTAATGAGCTGGCATCTGGCTGCCAAGGGCCCAGAATACAGTTCCCTTACACTGGTTCCACCCAACATCCTTACAAAGTCAACAACACCATAGCAGAAGACAGGTGCCCAGGAGTATAGAGCCTCCAGAATGTAAAGGCTCTGCTCCCACCATCAAAATTATTCCAGTCATAGTCAAGTACAATCAGACTAGAATAAGATCTCCCTCTCTCCTCTTCGCTACAACCACACCGGTGGTAGGTGTCTTTTCCTGTGGCAGAGAGGAGGAAAGCTACAGTCTGCTTCCAGCTAGTATCCCAGAACACATCACAGAGTGGCCAGAAACTCATCCTAGAGGCATACAATTTTTTCTGATACCATTTACTATGATGATAGGTTTAGTTTTGAAGTAGAAACCTTTTCTGGTGGACAGAGTTTTCTCTCACCAAATCACTGTCCTGTGTCAAGAATCCAAACCTCTCCAGTGCCTCTGAGGCTTTGGAGTGGAACTCCAAATAATTTCCAAAAGTTTTGTCATTTTCAATAGCTGATCCCTAGGACTGTACTGCTGTGTGGCTGAGAAAAGCCCGTCTGTGTTACCATGACTTAGCACTGGTGTCCTGACAATGATTCTGAAGCCCACCTGTCCTTTCTACCCAAAGGAAAGTTGATCTGTGAATGGTCCAAATCACCCTACGTTGCCTTGAAAAGTGGAAGGTGGAACAGACTCACACTTACTGAGCGCCCTTTGTTTGTGATGTATGGACAGTATTGAATAGTCAGTGGCGTTCTTGGAGCCCTCACAGTACTGAACGTGTGTAAATTCACACATTGTTCCATATGCACTTCACACACGTGTCGGCCAAGTCTTGGGTAATTTTCTCCTTAATATTCATATGCAGTAAAGAAAGAAAGCTTATTTGATATAAAAATGTCTTATTTGTAGAAATTCTTTGGATAAGAGATATAATTCTGAGTTTCAATTCCCAGGGAACTTGAAAATAGAGATCTTAAAATACTTTTCAAGTTGGAGATTATTTCTTAACTTTAGCCTAGCCTATCTATCCTTATTCTCTCTCTCTCTCTCTCTCTCTCTCTCTCTCTCTCTCTCTCTCTCTCTCTCTCTCTCTCTCTCTCTCTCTCTCTCTCGTGTGTGTGTGTGTGTGTGTGTGTGTGTGTGATGTGTTCTTGGTTGTCAGTTTGATTGGATATAGAATCAACTGGATCAGACTGGGAGAGGAATATTAACTGAGGAAAGAAGGCACTACCCCAGAGCAATCAGCACCTTCCTGAAGTTTCCCACAAGAAGGTCCAAGAAAAAACCATCACATCTTTGCCTGCTTGCCTTCACTTCCAGATAGTGAGTTCATCTACTCTCCAGCTGTGCTTGCTGTTGTCTCGATCCCCCACTGCAGTAGCTTCATCACCTTCCAGGATGGACAGATTTCTCTCCAGGTATCTTTCAGGCCTTCAGCTTCAGATTAATGCTGTTAAGACGTCCTGCCTCATGGGATGAACCACCACCAGTTCTTAGCCTCAGTCTCTCTCATGTTCAGACAGCCATTTTTGTATCACCCAGCTTGGATCATAGAAGTCACTATAATGAATCTTCTTCATAATATATGTATTCATTCTTTTGGTTCTGTTCCTCTGAAATAATGCTAAGCATATATAACAAATGGGCTTGTGAGTGAACAGCTTTTTAGCTACTGGAGGCAGAAGCTTCTTAGACTCATGCACAATAATCACCACATCCATCAAATCCTGTGATCATCCTCCTCAATTTCTCTGCATACCAGGGTTGTGCTAGCACCCTCAATAACAGTTATGATGGTCATGGTGTTATATTACACTGTTATCTTAGTTATTGCTGTGAAGAGACACTGTGACTAAAGCAACTCTCATAAAGAACAACATTTAATTGGGGCTTGCTTACAGTTAGTTTCAGATGTTTAGTCCATCATTTTACTGGCTGGAAGCATGGCAGCATGAAGGCAAACATGATGCTGGAGAAGATGCTGAGAGCTCTACATCGTTGTCTGTAAGCAGCATGAAGTGAACTGGCTTGAGCTTCTGAGACCTCTTCCCTCAGCACCACACCTACCCCAAGGCTATGCTTCCTAATAATGCCAACTCCTTATGAGCCTATGGGGGCCATTTTCTCTCAAACTATCACAATTGTATTATCACATAGACTATATAGCATGTGTTATATTATAATTGATTGAATTAGCTGATGCCTGGTATGAGGACTACAATGACAGTGAGCATTTCCTGTTAGATTCACAGCTGTCATTGTCCTAGGCATCCTCTTACCTTTGAGAAGACTATAGAGGAACAAGGGAACTGTCTGTTCCCAATCTTCACCCTCTGGTGTCTTCCCACAAGATTGGGGAACAGCTTGTCTCTCAGCACTACCCCTCCATTCACCTCTGCACACAGGGCACGAGCCGGGAAGATAAAAAAAATCAACCACAGCGAAGTCTTCACCTGCTTTCCACCTTGCTTCAGAGAAAGTGTAAGGAGTGGTTTATCTGCAAATCTCTGAAGAGGAGCCACCTCCAACAGTCAGAAACTACAGCCCTAGGGGCCCAGATGCCTTCTCCCAGGCAGGGCTGCTTGCCGACATGAATCTCTGTCCTTGCTGACTTTTGACAAAGAAAAATCCTTCCATGTACTGGTGTGGAGCTTGGAATATGATAGATATCTTTAATTATATGACAATCAGGGACGAACTAATTAGATACCACTTGATAACCAATCAGTTGCAACATTCATGAAACTGGTCCTCATTTCCTCCCCACATCAGTTTAACAGATGGTGCCATCATGAAGGGCAGCACTTGGAGGCGGAGCAGGAAGTGCGATGATGGTTGAAGGATCAAATATTTGGTGCAGGCACTGGGGAGCCAACAAGGCTCTGAGGCTAGGAAGCAGGAGTGATTTACTACTGGATTTAATGTGCTCAGGAAAAAAAAATCAAGGAAAATCAAATGCCATCAGCAAACACCTGAATTCCTCAGCACCATCTGTCTGCAACATTAAACAAAGCCCAGGAGGGTCTGGAAGAAAAAAAGGCGAAGTATAGAGATGAATGTAACCTCCTGCATCACATGATAAATGCTTTTTCCACAGCCAGTCATAGGCCAGCAAGTCCGCAGCACCCCTTCCAAGGCTTTGGAGGCTGTGTAGCTCTCTCTGGGTAGAGCTAACCAGCAGGCATTTGGGTGAAGCTTTCTATGCTGAATACTTTGAAAAACTAGTTTTCATGGGCCCAACTTCATTCCCTCCACTCTTCATGGGCTACTGTTTCTTTTTATTATTATTGTATAAATCTTCAGTGTGCCCTTTCATTGTACAGGATAATGGGTTTCACGAGATCAGTTCATACAGCATTTAGGTAGGTAGGTAGGTAGATAGATAGATAGATAGATAGATAGATAGATAGACAGACAGACAGACAGATAGATAGACAAATAGATGATAGATATGCTGCATGTCATTGTTTAGAGTACCCCATAATTTCCCTCTACCCCAACTCCACCCTGGCCTCTCCACAAGCTTCATAACAGGTAAATCCAACCTTTGGACTTGACATTATGGCATGAAACTGTTTGCTTGCAAAGTTTTCTCTTGAGAATCTTGCAGAATTACAAAGAGAAACAAAAATTACAGGCAAGCCAAGTCACCAGTGTTCTAAGTTAGTTTAGGATTTTGTGTTGGGTCACATTCTATTCTGGGGACATGAGGCCTATGGTGCATGGGCTAGACACTCTTAATATCTCCTTCTAATATCATGTGATACATACTTTGGATGCCTGGCACCTACATAAAAGCCAGGTGCCCATGAGAGTATCAGAACCCCAGAGCTGGGATAGACTGGGAGACCCTAGAGACAGTCCAGTTGAAATAACAAGCTCCACATTTATCTAATAAGGTGGAGGGCTGGTGAAATGGCTAAACTGGTAAAAGCACTTGCCATGAAAACCTGACAACTTGAATTTGATCCTCAGAGCACATGACAAAGGCCAGAAGCGTCTGTGGATATCTCAGCCCTCCATAGTGAGATGGGAGGAGTGGGAGGAATGAACCAACTCCTGTGGGTCCATGCTGTTTGCAGACCTCAGGAGGATCGACCTTTCCATTATTTTCAGCATCCAGATGAGATGCATTGACACTATCTTACACTATCTTACTATCTTATGAATCTTTCTGAACCTCAGACATTCATCAGGGAACATTTCTGCACTAAAATGGTAACCTCGTCTCAATGGGCTTTGTGAAAATTATAAGATAAACATGTCTAAAAGAACCAACTTTACCATGTGCTCCATGTGCTCCCAGTATTTTTATTAATTTGATGTGAATACCTAAGCTATCTTGACATGGTTTCTTTAATGTGTCTTTCAGTAGCTACTCAGTGATAGAAGATGATACCTATCAAGCCTTCCTTGGTCACTTGTGGTTTAATAAAGTAGTCAAGTGTGTATAATGAACATATTGCAATGAGGTGGAGATTATCAAGTATTTCCAGAAGTTTCCAAACATCCTAGCAAGGACTGAGATATATCTGAAGGACACTAGAAGTCCAAGAGACATTCCAGACTAAAATGTACCCAAACATGGATAAATATAAACTAAACACTTAATTATTACACTTACTTATCATGGTGATTTAAATAGAAATGCCACACATAGACTCCTGTGTTTGAATGCTTGGCCCATGGGGAGTGGCACTATTAAGAAATGTAGCCTTGTTGGAGAAAGTGTGTCACGTAGGTGTGAGCCTTGCAGCCCTCTAGTGTTCAAGCTCTACCTGGCTTGGAATTTCAAAGTACATTTCCCCCCACCCCCCAGCCGTCTGGAAAGACAGTCTCTTCAGTCTCCTGGCTGCTTTTGGATCAAGACGTAGAACTCTCATCTCCTTCTCCAGCACCATGTCCACCACCTTGAAGCTGCCATGCTTCCCACAATGATAATGGACTGAACTTCTGAAACTGTAAGCCAGCCTCAGTTAAATGTTGTTCTTTATGAGAGTTGCCTTGGTCATGGTGTCTTTTCACAGCAATGAAATACAAAGACACCTAATTTATCTAGTGTTTGTGGGCTGTATGAGTGTGTGTGTGTTTGTGTGTGTGTGTGTGTGTGTGTGTGTGTGTGTGTGTGTGTGTGTGTGTGTGTTGATAGGTCAAAGCAAGTGAACAGCTTGCAGGAGAGTCAGGTCTTTCTAACCACATGGGTCCCAGAGACTGAACTCAAGTCCTCAGACTTTGTGGCAATTGCCTTTACCCACTGAGCTCACTCTTATCTCACACCTCCTGAAATTATGGGGTTTTTTTATAAGATTTTATTTTATTTATTTTAGTCATATGTATACATTGTAATATCTTCAGACATACCAAAAGAGGGCATCAGATCCCATTACAGATGGTTGTGAGCCACCATATGATTGCTGAGAATTGAACTCAAGGACCTCTGGAAGAGAAGTTGGTGTTCTTAACCACTGAGCCATCTCTACAGCCACCATTTTCTGCTCATTGCAGGACTAGCATCCAGCCTTATAAAGCTCCTCATATCTTCTGACTCTCCACTAAAATTACTAATTCTCTTCTTTAAAAGATTTGCCCTTTTAGAAATTGGCTATGACAAAAATTACATTAGAATCTGTCTCCATGTTTATGAGATCAGTTCACAGTGGCAGACTGAATCCTGAGTGGTGTCCTACACTCTCTTATGAAGATACTGTCTAATCTTTCTGCAGAGGGATGGACACATAGATGACCACTGAGTTTTTGGTTGCTAAGTATGGTGATACCATGAATACGCGTACCTGTCATTGGACAGAACTAAATATGATTTGTGTGTGGATCCCTAAGTCTGTAGCTACTAAGTCACATTTTATATGTGTGGTACATCTAAAGAAGGGCTAATCCTTCCTCCAGAGTTGCTTGCTTTCATAGCTTATCCCTGGCAGGCTTGAACATTCCACTTCTCCATGCTAGAGTCAGTGCTGCGATTGTCAGGACATTTTAACGCAGTCGAGGATTCTATCCGGTTTGTAGAGAAATCTCACCATGGTTTTCTTCATCATTCCTTCAAGGACTAATGGACCAAAGCAGAGATTGAGTGGTCATTTGAGGGCAGCTGAAGTTTCTAAACAAACATTTTGTCCATTTTCAGCATGTGTTACCCCTCTTCTACGAATTTGAAGTTTACATTCTGAATAGACTTCTTTTATGGCAGATGTGTGTGAAAACTCACACCTTTAATTCCAGTGCTAAAGAGACCAAGGTCAGTGGATCTCTGTGTGTTCAAGGCCACATTGGTCAACTTATCAGGGCCTAATCTAGTCAGGGATACAAAATGAGATACTATCTCTAACAAAGGAATGAAAGTCCTTTGTCATATTTATGATAAATATTTTCTTCCAATCCATGGCTTGACTTGCCACTTCAATAGTAAGCTTCAGAATACAAGACTTTCATGCTTATTTATTTCATTAATTGTTAATATTATGCTTATTTATATCATATCTAAGGTCTCTTTGTCTTCTCTAACATTGACCAAAACAGTAGGCACATTTGCTTTTAGATAAATTGTGGTTTTCATTCTAATCCTCAAGTCTATGTCTGTTTGGGATAGAATCTATTACAATCAGAGGTACAATTCTAACTTTGTATTTTAACTTGGATATTTGTGGCTAGCACATTGTGTTTGCAAGACCGTCCTTTTCATATTAGCTGTCTTAGATCCAATTTCCTCATTATTACTGCACTTCCTTGCTGCGTGTGTCTGTCCTTAATCAGGAGACACTGACAGGGTCTTGATCATTACAGATTACCATTATGAAAATGCATAGCAAATTTCCCTAATTTTATTTGTTTACAATTTTATATGATTCACAGTGGTTTTCATCTCTACATAAATATTGCAAAGAGCTTGCAAATTCTCACGTGAAAATTTGGCTAGAGTTTTCTCAAGAATCACCTTGACTCTGAAGATCAGTTGATGGTAATTTGAAAACTGTGAAATTGAGTCTAATTTATATCTTCTCAGATTTTCTTAGAAATACTTAGTAGCTTTCAGCATATAAATCTTACTGTATATAACGTCTTCCGTTAAACATATTCTTGGTATTTATTCTTAGAGTTTTATTGTGAATAAAATTTATTTCCTTATATTTTATTGCTAGTATGTAGACATGTAATTTACTTTATATATTGATTTTGCATCTTATGAATTGGCAAATTCATCTGCTTGTTGTAGTAGAGTTTAGGGTATAATCTTTAGAATTTTATGCAAATACTTTATGCAAATACAATACACACCATAGAGTGATTATTGCAAACTGTGACAGTAGTCAGTAAATTTATGGTTCTAGTAACTTTTTAAATATCTTCTTTCAGATTTCCCCATGTATTAACAGGCAGTCTGCAATAAACACAGCTTTTTTCTTTTCCTCGGTGTTTGGCTTTATTGAATTCAATAGATCTCTATCAAAATCTTGACTATAAATAGAAAAGAAATCTTTGTTGCATGACTTATATTAAGGATTGTGTAAGCATCAATCTTTCTCTGTTAAGAAAGAGTCTACCTAAAGACTGTCACTCACAAGGAATTCTCCTTGTCTCCATGTGGAGGAAGTTCTTAACATGAGTGTGTGCTGAGCTCTGTCAAATGCTTTTCTGATCTCTTGAGACAATCTTTGTGTTACTCAGCTCTCTGTCCCAGTGCCATTGTGACAGATAGAAAGTAAAACCAACTTTGGACTCTCAGTTGCAGAGGCTTCATAGTGAGGTTGGCTGGCCACTGCTTTGTGCTTAAGGTGAAGCCAAACACCATAGAATCAGGAACATGGGGACAGGAAACCCTATAGGCTTCATCAGCATCAAGGACATAGATGAGGCAGAAAGGAGGGGAGATAGGCTGATCCTGTTTCCAAAGATTATCTTGTTCCCAGATGCCCAGGTTCTAGGAACCCATTAGCATCCAGAGTCCCTAGAAGTCCAGAGCTGCATGCGAAATGCCATTTTATCACTCCAGACTTTGTCCTCTCTTATCTGTGACAATTTCCTTGGGATTCAAAAAAGGTTTCAGTCCTGTCATTGCCCTGCCTTCTCCATGGACACCCCTTTACCAGGTGACATTTCCAGACCCATGTAGATGGGGTCCCGTGAGACTCAACACCTATATAACACTCCTGAAGCATTGCTCTTCTCCCTCTCCTCAGTATCTAAGGGTGAGCAACATAATTTCTTGTAGGCAGTCAAAGAACTGGAAGGTAGAATGACTTGAAAAATTTTCCATTAGGCTAAATGCTATAAATAAAGATTTAAGGGCCATCCAACACAAACACAATACAGTAAAGCACAATACTGTAAGTAGCAGCATAAAGGATCTGAAGAAACTGGCACAATAGTTAGACAGAGAGGGTGCTCACCTTAAAACAAGAGCATTTGAAATGTTGGCTTCCTACTAATTCCAGCCCTATTTCTAGAGGCATCTATTTTCCAGGTGCTTTGAATTAAAGCAATGAACATAATTCAGGCCAGGTCCTGAGAAGGTCAAGAGAGTCCAGTAATGAAGAGATGGTCATGGATGGGTGAGATGAACACTGCTGCAGACACTGGACATAGCAGTGTGTGCTCAGACTTATGTGGGGGGGGGGCAGTGGAGGCAACTCCCGTGACAGAAGCCTCTCGTGGAGAATGGAACTTGTGACTTGGAGAGATGAAGGAAACACACAAGAGAATTCTCAAGCCCAGTAAGGCTTGACTGCTCAATGTCAGGCTTCCATAGAAGGGGCTGGACAGAACACCATCACTACATTGTGAATCAGGGCCCAATAGCAGTACAGTCAAGAGTCCAAGGCCACACTCGACTGCTGGATACAGAAGACCTGTGAGGAAGGTGGGTATGTTCACCTCCTATGCAAAAGTATGGTCCCAATAAGAGATCATGATGACGGCAGATGTATACCTCCATGTACGCACTCCTTTTTGACCATAATTGTCAGGCTCAACAGGAAATTGCAAACTATACTGTGTCCTCCTCTCTGTTTCTGAGCATCACCTATGGATACCTACACCTCCTTACCACTATACTAGTTGCCTGCCTTTTCTCTATAACTTACCTTCTGTAAGTACCTTGCCCAGAAACCACTGCTTGGATGAACACGAATTGGCCATTCCACTGTCCCATTCATCCTAATTTTAAAGGTCTATACACTAATGCTTAGCATTCAGCAGTATGAACAGCTCTTATTCTGACCTCAGTGGGGAGACATACACCTATCCCCTCCATGTGTGTGACATGCACTGCATTTTGCCTTTGCCCGCACACAGGCGAATTTCACGATAAAAATGCATTTATTTTCTTTATCAGGCGTGTAGCACCTGCTTGTATTTCAACTCCAGTCATATGTCACCTCTTCCCAATGCTTTCACAGTCAGCCACTGACTGACATAAATGACTATGGGACTGCAGGAGACCCAGTTGTATGCGGACGTTACAGTTTTACATTCACTAATGCATTTGTCATAATTTCCCCTTGATGTTTTCTTTAATAACTAAACATTATTTTCTGTCATCAAGATACATAATCTGTATGATAATACACTTAGCAGAATAGATTTTCAAAAATAAAATTTTGGGCAAGCCAGCTAGACAGTAGATAAAGTGTTTGTCACCTGAGCATGATAATCATAGCTCACATACCCAGCACCCACATAAAAAAAAACGAGGCAAGCACAGTTACCTGCCTGCGACTCCAGTGCTCTGGAGATGGAACCAAAGGAGGGAAAAAGAGATCTCTGGGGCCAGCTGGCCAGTGGAACAACTGGATCAGACCAAGAGTGATTGAGGAGATTCCCAACATCAACCTCTGTTCTGCATATACATAGTGTACATGTACCATAGTCACACATACACTATAAGTATACACACACCACACAAACCCACTCAACAAATTACTAATAAATAAAGATCTTGTTATCTTTCCTCCCTTGCGCTGTTGTAGAGTTTTGGTTTTGACTTTTAAGTTTTTAACTTGAATGGGGTAGGGGGTATCATTAAATAAAAGCAAAAACAATATCATTAAAAGTGAACACAGCAACTTTGCCCCAAGGATCCTGCCCTGTTCAGGAGAGCTTATTGTTTGGAGAACATGCTGATATCTTTCTCCAATAGCTCCCTTCCTTCAAGAGGCAGACTGACCACATGGGACAGTTCAAGTCAGCCAAGGTCACAGGGAAAAAATATATCATTGTCATCTCAAAGGATCTTCAGTTTAGTTGAATGAAGCTGCCACTTTACACACTGGGCTCATGTAAAGCCTTTTTGAAATAAGAGTCCAGCATCTAAATTGCAGCCCAGTGTGAGTGTAGCCCTGCCACAGCCTGAAGACTTTTATGTGTAAGTATTATCTCAAAGCATGCAGAAAACCAAAGCTCCTGTTTCCACACCCTGAACTTCACAGACTTAGAGGCTTCTCCTGTCTCCTAGGAAGGTGCAAAATCCTAACATCCATTTCTCGGAAATGCACATCCTGTCAAGCATGTAGTGCGTTTTAGCAAGACCTTCACACCACCTTTGTTAAAGCCTCACTGGCTTAGGTTGTATTCAGATTACTGAGAATCCGTAAAACTGTCGTCTATCTGGGCAAAATCTGGAGTGAGTCGGACATAAATGGTACAGAGATGTTAGCAGTGTGGATATCTTTGGGTATCACTGCTTATCACTTAGGGAAGCTCTCTGACCAGAGCAGATTTAGCTTAAAGAGCAGAGGAGTGGAAAGCCTCAGCTTGAAAGGAGGAAGTTATACTGAACTTTCCTCCCTCCTTTCCTCCCGCTCTCCTTCCCTCCCTCCCTCCTTCCCTCTCCTTCTTCCTTCTTTCCTTCCTGCCTTCCTTGCTCTGCTCATGCTCTAAAAGTGCTAAGATTACAGCAAGTGCTGTACCCACTAAACCATATCCTCAGCCCCTGAGTCGTAGCCTAGAACAAAACAACAGTAATAAAATGAACACATCAAAGCACAGAGGCATGTGTGCACAACAGTCTGCTCAGACAGTGTCAGAGCTAGAAAAGCCTGAATTCTACTCGGTGTCAGATCAGTATCAGTTATGGGTTGTCAGTATGGTGAACTCTAAGAGCCTAGCTTTCTTAATTTAAATAGTCTGTTTTTAAATTTTTATTTATTCATTTATTTACATACCAAACACTGCCTGTTTCCTGGTCCCCCCCCCCCCCCAGAGTCCCTCCCTCATCCCTTCTCCTTTGGCTATGAGCAAGTTCCCCTCAGGTATCCCTTCCACCCTGGGCCATCAAGTCTCTGCAGGATTAGGTGCATCCTCTCCCACTAAAGCAGGACAAGGTAGCCCTCTGTTATATATGTACCTGGGAACCTCCATCCAGCCTGTGCGTGGTAGCTCAGTCTCTGAGAATCCCAAGGGTCCAGGTTAGTTGATACTGTTTGTCTTCCTGTGGGGCTCCTATCTTCTTCAAGGACTTCAATCCTTCCCCCATCTCTTCCAGAAGGTCCCCAACCTCTGTCCAGTGTTTGGTTGTGGGTATCTGCATCTGTTTCAGTCAGCTGTAGGGTAGAGACTCTCAGAGGACAGTTATGCTAGGTTTCTGTCCATAAGCATAACAAAGTATCATTAATAGAATCAGGAATTGGTGTTTGCCCATGCATGGTATGGGTCTCAAGTAGCATCCTTATTTGGTTGGGTTTTTGTTTGTTTGTTTGTTTGTTTGTTTGGGTTTTGTTGTTTTGTTTTTTAAAGATTGTTTTATTTATTATATATGAGTGCACTGTAGCTGTCCTCAGACACACCAGAAGAGGACATCGAATCTCATTATAGATGGTTGTGAGCCACCAGGTGGTTGCTGGGAATTGAACTCAGGACCTCTGGAAGAGCTGTCAGTGCTCTTAACCACTGAGCCATCTCTCTATCCCAGCAGCCTTATTTGTGTTAGCCAAAAACTGGAAACAACTCAGAAGCCCCTCAAATAAAGAGTAGATACAGAAAATGTGGTTCATTTGCACAATGGAATTCTATTCAGCTATCAAAAACAAAAACATCATAAATATTGTAAACAAATAAATGGAACTAGAAAATATCATCCTGAGTGATGTAACTCAGACCCAAAAGGACATGCTTGGTATGTACTCACTGATAAATGTATATTAGCCATAAAGTGCAGAACACTCTTGCTATACCCCGTAGACCCAACGAAATGAAACAAGAAGGAAGGCCTTAATGAGGGTGCTTGAATTCCACTAGAAGGGAAAAAAATAGTCTTGGGCTGGAGAAAATGATGGATGGATGGAGGAGGGAGGGAGTAAGGGAGGGAGGGAGAAAAACACATGGGTAGGAGGAGGGACGGGGAGGGGAATAGGTGGGAGGATTCACATGTGCAAAGAGACTGAAGAGAAGCCCTGAAGGCCAGGAGAATGGATGTAAACGTGCAGCTGCCAGGGGAGGGGGTGGGGTAATCTCTAGGAAGTCCCAGAGAGGACTGAGAGAGGCTCCCTGTGTTCAATGTGAGATGCCTTACAGTGAGGACATGGAACCTGAAGAAGTCACCTCCTATACCCAGGCAGGACCTCCAGTGGAGGGATAAGGACACCAACCCACAAACAAAATTTTTGACCCAAAATGCTGTTATTCTACAAAATGCTGTTTGGGTTTATGTTGTATCTGACTGTAATTTCAAAAGAAGAGAAAATAACTATTTCTGCAACACAAAACCTTCTTAAAGTTGAAATTTTTTCTGCCTTACTATTACTATATAAGCTTTGCACATCAAAATATTGTCAAATATTTTTATTTTGTTTGTACTTTCCTTTTAGAAAACATAGGAGCCTGAAATACTAGCAATTCATCAACTTTTTCTAAATCACAAGTTGTTGTCTAGTAATAACGTTCAAGTTCACTGCCCAGAAGACTACAAAATCCTTCCTAAGCCAATAGAAATGGACTCAAAACTGTACAGAGCCAAGCAATGACTCATGCCTATAATCAGAGCACTTGAGAGAGTAAGGTGGAGGGTGGTGAGTGATCCAGATTACTGTCCAGAAATTACAGGCAGAACTAAAAGGAGCTTAAACCTCATCTAGCGAAGGTCCCTTTCCTATAGGTAGGAAGGGCCACTAGTATAGCAATTTGTTCTTCTAGCTTAACAGCCATCATTGTCCCCATTAAAGCAACTACAGCTACTTGCAAGATCAGGTGATTTATGTTCTTTCATAAAAGGAATGGTTGGGGACTGTCTTAGTCAGGGTTTCTTTTCCTGCACAAAACATCATGACCAAGAAGCAAGTTGGGGAGGAAAGGGTTTATTCAGTTTATACTTCCATATCACTGTTCATCACCAAAGGAAGTCAGGACTGGAACTCAAGCAGGTCAGGAAGCAGGAGCTGATGCAGAGGCCATGGAGGGATGTTACTAACTGGCTTGTTTCTCCTGGCTTGCTCAGCCTGCTTTCTTATAGAACCCAGGTCTATCGGCCCAGGGATGGTACCACCCACAATGGGCTGGGCCCTCAGCCCTTGATCACTAATTGAGAAAATGCCTTACAGATGGAGGCATTTCCTCAACTGAGGCTTCCTTTCTCTGTGATAACTCCAGCTTGTGTCAAGTTGACACAAAACCAGCCAGTACAGGGAGAGTAGTGAGACCCTCATCTGAGTGAAATTCCAGCTACTCCTTCCCTGGTATATGTGATATTGCCCTAGCCATACATATCTCATAATCTTGACAGGTGGTGGAGGATACAGTGCTATGGGGGGTTAACTAAAGAAAAGACTCCATATATGCAATTGGGAGGGTGTCAGCATTTATTCTAGGGTGAGACATGTTGGTAGTGTGGCTGCTTCAAGGTCACACATGCTCCTGTACAAACCCCTCACCATACTATTATAAGTGATCCAAGTAAACTAATTGGTTCACCAAGCTAGGTTTGGAGGAATGCTCACTTTTTTCTGCTGTGGGTCTCTTATTTGGACAGATGATGATAGATGGGGTTCTTCAAGAAGTTGGTGGATATACAGACTCTGACAATTCTCAAGATGAATCATGACACATGCTGTCAACTCTCTTAGCTTGAGTTTGCTTTCTATCTCGAGATCATAATAGCAATTGTTGAACAAATAGTCATTGTCATAAATGACTGTGAACTAAAGTCACCCACTTGATGCGACTGTTTTGTTTCTACAGGTCAACAGTGCCTCATTCAGCATGAATAATGACTTGGAATTGCAAACAGAGGAAGTGTGGCATTTAGCTAGCTTTATTAAGGGCTTAGTTATTCATTATAGATGAACTTTTGAACATGGTCACTGAGAGGAAAATCATGTAGCATATATTCAAGAAGCATAAAATCATTAATATGACTGCAATCCTCCAGCTTCCTCCAGTGTGACTGTCTTATTCTTCTTTGTGTCTTGCAAAAACTTCCTGAGCCTCTTTGATTCTGGTGACTTCTAGAGGCTGGGCCATCAGAGATGGAGTCAAGTGAATGTGAGAAAAAAAAAAATTCCTTTCTAAAGATACTAGGGCACACAACTCATTCGCAGGTGTATGTGAGGTTCTACAAAGAAAGAGGACTGTTACATATTTGCATGGTCCTGTTGAGTCCTACTCAAGTCTTCAAGGATGTTTGGGATTTCAGCAGCTTATTGGGAAAAATGCTAACTGTGATTTTTTTTTTAAAAAGCATTGATTACAACAATTATATGCTAACACCAATACTCTTTCAACAGAAGATTCAAGAATAAAGGAGTACTTTGCAGTGTACTTACTTTGAGATGGAACCCAGAATATGGAACTCTTTATCCTTGGTATTGAAAAGGTTCCCCAGCATTTCAGAAGGTCAATTTTAGACCATCTCTGGAGAACAGCATTGGGTGGGAACAGCTGAGAGGAAGTCGTATGAGCTGTGGTACTTAAAACCAGAACCCAGATCACATGGCACCAGATGAAAAATCTCTACCAATGTAGGGATTAGGCTACAGAGGTGTCTCATTTAAACTTTTATTGCTGGGATAAAACACCAACCATGACAAAAAAAAAAAAAAAAAAAAAAAAAAAAAACAGCTTGAGGAAGAATGGGTTCATTTGGCTGAAGTATCCTCAGTTACAGACAACTGAACGAAACCAAGGCAGGAACAACTCAAATAGGGCAGGGACATGAAGGCAGTAGCTGATGTAGAGGCCACAGAAAAGTGGTGCTTACAGATTTGCTATTTTTATAAAACCAGAAATGAATGGTACCACCCACCATGAGCTGCCCCCCCCATCAATCACTAATTAAGAAAATGCCCTACAATTGAATCTTATGAAGGCATTTTTTTTTCAACCAAGGCTCCCTTCTTCCTCATGAATCTAGCTTGTGTCAAACTGACATAAAACTAGCCAGCACAAGAAACATGACTGAGAGCATCATGTGGAAATAAAGAGTCATGCAAGCCTCAAAGAGTAGCCTCAAAGATCTTAATTTCAAATAGAGCTATGAATCATTCAACCAGCTGTGGCCTCCCTCTATACTCTCCATCTTTTTTCTTGCACTGAATATAAATTATGACCAGAACTAAGAGTCCATGGTATTATCTTGAGATCTCAAAACCTAGCTGAGTATCAGTGTAGGACAATCTTATCTCTCCTAAATACGCTCACTTTTTCATTGATATCTCTTAGTCCTTTGTCATCTTTTACTACCTACCTAAGTGTTAACTACTATAGAGATGGAAGGGTTTGGGAGAATGGATCCTGGGTTAAACAAGGTGAACTAAAGTTTCTTGCAAGAGTCAACTTTATTCACAGCATTGGAGAATTTAGACTGCGGAGGGTGGTTAGAGGAGTCACGTGAGTAAAGTGTCCAGTCACAAAAACTACACATGACAAAAACCTGTGTTTTTTGTGGAGGAACATAAACAATAATAGCCAGTTGTAATGAATAATTTGAACTAAATTCACTCCTGTCTGCTATACCTGAGAGCAGCAGGGAAGCACATTCCAAAAATAATTCTGTGTTTTGAAAAGGTCAGAAGACTCTTGTCTTGTTTTCTCACAAGCACACAGAATTCTCACGTGAATCCATTTTTGGAACTGTTCAAATACCAACAACTTCCCCTCCCAGTAGTAATCATGGGAATGCCTAAGAAAACAAACTATTTTTTTTCCTTTGAGCTTACTATATGTAAGTTCTAAAGAGCTTCGAACACACTGTCTCATTTAGCCCACACAGTAAATTCAGCAACTACTTAGTAGGTCTCATTTTACTCCCACATCTGCCCAAGACAGCTGAACAGAAAGCTGGCCTTCTGATGGTGCAGTCTGAAGTTCTAGAGCTGCATTCAGCTTCAGGATAACTGCTCTGTAGCTCTCTTATCCCCACAGCTCCAACCTGCCATAATTGCAAGTCATACCAAGCTGACCCCAACAGGAAATCCAGCTACTCTTTCGACCACACAGCTTCTAAAAACTCCACTATGGGTGGTAGAGGTAACTCAGTCTTTAAAGAATTGAAGATATATATCCATAGCATGTGGGGCTATAAGGATCTACACAGGGCAGCTCCACAGAGTTGATTAAATGTATACATTCTCTGGCACCTGTCTTCAACTACTGGTCTTCTAAAGGCAAGAGCAAGCCCCAGATTGAGACAACAAGAAAGAAGGAGAGAAAGGGGGAAAAAGGGGAAAGGGGGAGGGACAGAAAGAGAGATTATACTGCCCATTTGAAAGATCGCTGTGATTTTATTGTGATAGCTATTCTTGGTTGTCAACTTAACTACATCTTAGAATTTTAACTAAACCCAAATGTCTAGGCACAGCTGTGAAGTATTTTTTCCACTAATTAAATCACTGGGAGGGGAAAGCCCACTTCAAATCTTTGAGTTGGGAGGATGCACCTTTAATATAGAACTTTTGAGGTAGAAAGATCTGCCTTTACCCTGGGCCATGACTTCTGCTGGCAGCCTATATAAAAGACATGAAAGAAAGAAACTAGCTCGTTCTTTGTTGTTTGCTCTTGTTTCTTCACTGACCATAGAACCTACTTCTTTAGGATTCTAGCATATATTGAAGACATCCAGTCTCCTGAACTGAATAACTAATGGATTGGTAAACAGCCATTGTGTTACTAGCTGAACCACAGCCTGAAAACCATTCTACTCTATACATACAGTGATTCATTCTATAAGTTCTGTTCCTCTAGAGAATCCCACTAATACAGTCATTAAACAAGCATATTCTAGTAGGAAGTACACAGTAGAAAGTAGGCTTCAACAACAGTTCTCACCTGGACGGGCCACCATGGTTAAGTCCCTTGCTGTCTTGAGTCTGAATCAATTTCATAAAAGGTGGTAAAGATGGTTGTGTTAAACACTTTCCATGTGTGGACAAATTACGCCAACGCTAAGGTTCAAAGATGCAACATGTATGCCCGAGCCTTCTCTGGCAGCAACCCAATCCCAGAACAAGTGTATCTCTGAAACTTACCCTCCTGGGTTTAAAATGGAAACATTCAAGTTATCATTCGTACAAGACAAGGATGTTTGGATGCTCATCTGAGATAAAAGATACAATAGGCCTGGTGATAAACCTGACACAGAATGAAATGTTTAATAAACATGAACTGTTTAAGGCCTTTTAGATGTGGGAGCCAAGGAGCCTTTGCTGGAGTAGCTTTTGCCACATGGCTTCTGAACTCTCCCATTGAGTGTTGCCTGAAAATGCATTCACAGAAAAAAAATTTCAACGAATCAATTAACAAATATTCACCAATACTTTCCACACACAGCAAAATGCTCCAGGCTCTCAGAATAATTAGACAGGGATAGGGTTTGGGCTTCCTTCTTTTTAAGGACATAATTTAATTAAGAAGATAATGCAACATGTATGAAGAGAACCAGACATTCAGGCTGGTAATGATTTCAAAACAAGGACAGTAAGTACTGAAGCATCCTGGTGAACTGTGTGGAGTGTCTGCCAGCTCAGGAGGCTGTGGAGAGCATCCTGGGGGAGGGACTACACCCAATAACAACTCCAGTCTTCACTGTAAAGACTACCATATCTCCCCTCCCACCAATTACAGTCCAAGTGTGACAGAAATAATCTCCTCTAGATACTGTCTCAGGAAACTGTTTTAGAACTGTGGGGTATTTGAAATTAAAATGGCCCCCATTGGCTCATGTATTTGAAGACTGGATCCCAATGGGGTGGTGGTGTCTGGTGTGGCTTTGTTGAAGAAAGTCATGGGGGGTAGTGCGGCTTTGACAATTGAAAACTATCTTTACTTCACTCTCTCTGCTTCCTGCTTAGGGTTAGAGATGTGAAACTTCTCTCATTTTCCTGTTTCTGCCATTACTGTTTAGCCCACATCGACTATTTATCTATTTGAGGCTCCCATGAATAAAACAAGAGATCTGGGGTTGATGCAAAAGCAAGAGGTTTATTAGTCCAATGCACTGGGTTGGCCTATATCCAGAGGAGATGTGACCCTGAAAGGCTGTTACAGGCAGTGTTTATACTTTTTAGGGATACAGGTTACATCAGCAAGGTTACAGTTTAAACTTATTGGCTAAGCGTATTGGCCTTTGAATCTATTGGCTAGCAAGCATGTGACAGGCTTTCAAACTCTATGTGGGACTAGAGGGGCAAGTGACTATCACTCAGTACATTCTGTGGTGTTTCAAGAATGTTCCTGCTCCTACCATGAACTGTGGGGTGGAGAATGGAACTTGGCCTAGCCTTGACCTGAAGCAGTAAGTGTAAGGCTGGCGAAAGCCCTAGGGTTCTTCATTATGTCTTAAGTATGCCATTTCCTTTTGGAGCTATTGAGACAGGCTAACTCCACGACATGTTTCAAACTGAAAGTCCAGGAGACTAGGCCTAAGGACTGAGCAAGAAGAGGGAAGTCCAGGCAAGTCAGTTACTAGGAAAATCCCAGGCCCCGGGCAGCTAATCAGAAACTATCCTGCCATTAGACGCTGCAGAGCCACTTGGTCTGAAGCAAGCGCAATCAGTCACCAACGGTTTCTAGCCTCCACGCTCTGGTAATAGAATGTCCCTAGAAATAAACTAAGATAAAGGTCACCTACCCTGTAATTCTCTAATATGCTTTAAAACAGGCCTGTGAGCCCACTTGATTATCTCTCTATCTTGGTAGTGGGAGACCCCAGCATGCTGGACTTCTGCAGAATAAAACACTCTTTGCATTTACATACTATTTGAGTCTGGGGTGTTATTTTTCTGTGATCCATTGACCCTTACACTGCAAACACAGATAAAATCTTCCAAAAGTTGCCTTGGTCATGGTGTTGTATCACAACAACAGAGAAACAGCAAATATAATCACTTAACAGAGGAGTTCTGTGTTCCGATTCCTCACCCTTAGGCAGGGAAGGGAGGGTTTGTTTTAAATCACAGTTCTTGTTTAAGTAGAGGCAGGTACTTTAAGAGCTAGTCACATCACAGTCACAGTATCTTAGGTTTTCCATTGCTGTGAAGAGACACCATGACCAATACACATCTTATAACTTGAGGCTGGCTTACAGATTCAGAGGTTTATTCCATTATCATCACAGCAGGAAATATGGCAGCATCCAGGCTGACATGGTGCTGGAGAAGGATCTGAGAGTTCTGTATCTTGATCTGAAGGCAAATAGGAGTTACTGGCATCCTCGGGCAGCTAGGAGGAACTTCTTTTCCACCATGGGTAAAACCTGAGCATAAAAGGAAACCTCCAGAGCCCACCCCTATAGTGGCCTACTTCCTCTAACAAAGTTATACCGCCAGCAGTACTACTCCTTATGGCCAAATATATTTAAACCACCACACAGAGTCAAGAGCAGAGGGAAAGGACCACACTTGTGTTAGCTGCTTCTTATGCACAGCTGTAAGCTTTCTTTACTCCTTTACAGTTGTGGTCCAGCTCAGGAAATGGTGCCACTCAGCCTGGATCTACTACCTACATCAATTCATACTCAAGATTGTCTTCATACTCAAGACAATCCCCCAGTGATAAGTCCAAAGACCTACCTGATATAATTTTCTAACTGAGACTCTCTTTCTAGGTGACATAAGTTGTGACAAGCACAACCCTCTTCTTGTCATTCTGTTTGATTCTGGTCATTAGTGCACTGGTGATCACTTGGTCTGATTCAGGAGTTCCTTCCCAGAGTGGCTTTAAACCCAAGAACTAAACTTATTTCTGCCCCCTAATTGTGTTTGGCATTGCCCATGTTTATATGACTTGCTTTTAAAAGTGTCTGTGTAGGGATCAAGCCCTGAGTCATCCATTTCTCACCTTCTGTGTTCGCTTCCACAGGATCTCACTGATGTGCGACCTAAGTGTTTGTGTAAAATAACCTAATGGGTTGAAGATGCAGCTCAATTGATAAACATTTCATTCAATGGTCACAGATCCTGGGTTTAATCCCCAGCACCTCATAAACCAGGCATGGTGACACATAACTGTGACTCCAGCTTTCAGAAGGTAGAGATGGGAATCAGGATCTCAAGGTCATCTTTAACTAAATAGGGAGTTCAATGCCAGATTGAGCTGTGTGAGACCCTGCTTCAAAAGATGGGTGTGTGTGGGAGTAATGAACCCTGAATAATGAATAAAATTTGACCAAATTGGCCATTTTTGAAATACACACACACACACACACACACACACACACAGGCAAACAAACAGGAGCATGGATGCATGCATACACATGCACACAAAACCTAAAAAAAAAAAAAAAAAAAAAAAAAAAAAAAAAAAAAAAAAAACCAAAACCAACAAAAAATTTTGAAAAAAAAGTAGACAGAGACATGACAAATGACAAAGAAAGCCTCTTTCCAAGATTCTAGGCATCCTTAGGGATATAACCATGACCTATATGAATACAGCTCCATCTGCCAAGTGATTTACCACCATAGCCCCAGCGATCCAGAGTCTGAGGTAGATGATCACTTGAGCCTACTAGTTTGAGACCAGATGGAGCCACATAGTGAGGCTCTGTCTGAATAAGTCAATTAATCAATATGTAAGAAACAGTTACTCCAGTCCTCCCTGCTCTGACAGATTATGAGTCAAGCTGCCTGTCTGATTGCTAATCTCCACTGAATCCTTTTTCCACCTCAGCACCCCACAGCTCATAGGGAAGTCTGGCTTATGGCAAGTCCCCAGTGCACAAGACAGCCCTTTCCTCTGCTAAGGATTTAAGGAAGCTTTGGGGGAAGGGAGGGTATTCAGCCATAGTCTGACCATTGCTACTCCTTGCCATGGCTCTTAACAAATAATTTCTCTAAACAAACACTATAAAAATGTAGCATGAGCAGTGGCAACAGTGCATCAGTGAAGCAAGCAGAATCTTTGGAAAAGTCTCTATATAAAAGAAAATCAGCTGCTGGCCAGGAAAAAAATTGTATCTGTAGTATTTTTTAATATCAGTTTGATGAGATGTGGGTTATAAACAGGTCCAGTGCTGTGTAATTTGCAGCATAATTCCACTGTCTGTTTATCTATCCATCCGTCCACTCATTCATATGTATATAACCCAGGCAGGAAATCTGGTGTCTGTTGCTAGTTCATAAATCAGTGTCTGCTCTCAGCAACATCTGAATACAAATGTGATTAAATTTGATACCATGCCCATTTTTCACTTATCAGATTTCAGAATGTGGTGCCTCGGCAGCTGTCCTATGATAATGTGTTTTGCATTTAACCCCTTGAGTCCCACCATCCACTCTAGGAAACTTCTAGCAGAGACATTAGAAATGCCCCGAAACCCAACTGAAAGTCTGCTCTGCACATCAAGAAAAAAAATTTTTTGACACAGCAGAGAAAAAAAAAAGGCAAGGAAGAGATATAGTAAATGCATTAAGAGACAGAATGATGCTTCAGTGGGGTTGGTTTGAGCCTGAAAGGGCCTTAGATGTCCCCAAGCCCTGAGATTCTCAGTCTCCCATACCCTGCAGACCAGCTGGGGCTCTGAGCATTTTCTAACAGTTTCTATTTGAAGACCAGCCCACACACTGAGCATTGGGCTAGTTGGTCACTACATTCCTCTGTTCTAAAATAACTTCCTAAGAATAATGTGACAGGTTGTCCTAGGAAAAGGGAGGGAGGCATAGAAAACTGTGAACAGACAACACATATGCATGACCAAGCCTGAGAAACTGAGGCTCCCAAAGCTGGGATTCAGCACAGATTCCTAAGCAGGGGCTTTCAACTAGCATTCATGGAAAGGAGACAGAACAGAAATCATAAAACAATGCAGAACAAGTAAAAGAGGATCTAGAAAATAGCTTCACAGAGATTGGATAACTCAAAACTGCCAAGGTAATTAGAATTACCCACACAAGTCTAAGAACAGGCCCTGCCCAGCCCACTGCCAAAAACCAAAGTAAACACCATGAGCTACCCCACGATGATCTGAACAAAATAAAGAAAGCCTAAAACCCCCCTTTTCTTTTTTCATTTACTAGTATCTGCCCTAGTTAGTTTTGTCAAATCGGCATAGCCTAGATTCAACTAAAAAAAGGAGTCTCAATTAAGGGATTGCTCAATTGTGGGATGTCTGTGAGAGACTGTCATGATAGTTCATTGATACAGGAGGTCTATCCCATTGGGGACAGTTGGTCCTGGGCTGTATATAAAAGTTAGCTGAATGTAATGGTAAGAGTGAGTCATCAGCATCCTCCATGGTCTGTTTCAACATGTTTCTGTTACTGTTCTTCTAGATGATGCATTAACCACTCAGAGGAACATGGATTTGTGAGGTTTGTGTGTTAAACTTCAAACTCTTAAAGATGAGTGCACACACTTAGCAGAAGTCAGAACATAAGCCAAACATCCCAGGTCCAGAGTTCCATCCTTCCAGAGTCAGGCCATCAACAGTGATCCTCCTGATAAACCTTCAAAAGGTCGAAGAAGCCTAGGGCTGTACTGCTATGCCGAAGGCAGTCACCATACCTTCACAAGTAAGAGTTATCTCATCAACTCAGGAGGGGACTGCAGGGGAGGCATGAGAATGGGGCAGAAGGTAAATTCCAGAAGAGCTTTCCCAAAACTTTATAGAACTGTCTATGTACAAACCAAGTTAGCCCTTCAGAGGAGGCCAACTAAAACCCGCTTGGGATACTGGTAGAGGTATTGGGAATCTCAGAGTGTCTGAAGATGGTGTGTGACCATGATAATATTAAAATACCCCTAGGTGCAGACTCAACACACTAATAATGCATGCAGTATGTACAGTTGTATGTAAAACTATGTTCAGAAGATAGAGCCTGTGTGAGGAAATCCATGTTATACAATCCAGCCAGAACACTATGCCCACAAGCCACAAACTACTTCCTGTGTGATTTAAAAGCCCATCCTGTGTTCATTTGGAGCTACTGAACCTGCTCTAGTCTGCTTCCTTCCTTGAAAATGGATCTTTAATAAACTCACTTTCTTGCTAACATATGTCTCCATCCAATTGTTTGATCTGGGACACAGGAACCTGGAGCCTCTCCAGCGCTATTCTCCAAACCCCAATATCAGTGGGTGTCACACCCCATAAGATATTTTAAGAAAGCAAACGTTAATATATCTTTCATTTTGGCACCTTCCTGTAATTGTTCTTATTGGCAGTTGTCACCAGTCCATTGCTGCCCTTGGGAAAGCATCATGCAACCTGTACTGCAGTGGGATCTACGTTCCCAGGCATTCACTCCAGTCTTAGAATACCCTGTAGACAAGGAGGGATGGCTAAGCCACCACATCCTTTTGGAGAATAGAAAACACACTTACTACTCATCTTAAAGGGCACAAAACTTTTTAAAGTGCTTGTACTATCAGAACATGTAATATTATTCAGTCAGATTTTCCAGACTGCTGGCAGAAAGCTGGCCTGAAAAGGATAGCCAGTCAAATAACAATGCTTTGGGGATGAACCAAGGGCATTTTGTGCACCCTGGGTCTGTTGGAGAGACAAGTGCTACATTCTTGAATATAGTGCAGCTCTTACGTGAGGTTAGGTTTGGTCCAGGCAAGGACTGCCTACATTATCCTTCATTTGAAGCCTCTTGTGATTTCCCATAATTATTTGGCATAGGTATCATGAACCTCTAGGATTTTCAGCACCTGGGAAGTTCCTGGCAACCAGACCTAGGAGAAGAATGACTTGTAGATGCAAAAGTTAGTCAAAGGGCTCCCTCACTTACAAGACAAACCCTTTACAGATGCATAAATACCCAAACCTAGAGAAACAGCTAGGCTATCACAATAGGGCACCGGAGTGTCATCCTCTACCAAGGAGCTTCCAGCATCGTTATGTAGAGAAGCAAGAACACAGATTGCACAGATGTGACATAGCATGTGAAAAAAAAATCACAGAAAAGGGACACTGAAAATAGATATCCAGAATGTTTGCTTGTGAGTTACTTGGAGAAAATCAAAGTTACATTCTATGGCAGTTTGTGAGGAGCCCAAGGCGACCATGTCCCCTTTTAACAAAGAGAAGTCAGCACATACCACTAAAATTAACTAACTCTATCAACCACCACAATTAACAGTTCTGAATGGGGCTAAAATCTATATTTTATCTCCAATTATTTTGTTGTTGTTTCCATTAGAGTTTTATGAAACAAACAATATTGCTTTGGGTAACAGAAACGTTATTAATACTATTCTCTGAAATGATTGGGGATAGCAAATATGGCTTTTTTTTCCTCACTCTGTTCCCCTTTCTCTGCATCCTGGAGATACTGGCAGAACCATGTTTGCCCTGTACCAAATTCCTCCAGCATTCATGGGGTTAAGAGCCAGCATCCAGCTCCACCCCCACACAGTGTAATCACCTCCCTGGCAAGTCAGCCTCAACCAATCCTTGAACACAAAAGCACAGCATGAAAGGGGGGCTGCCTGCCTCATGGTTTCCCTCTGATTTCCAACATAAAAATGAAAAGAAATAAAGGAAATGTTGGGCTCCCCCACCCAGTCCTAGTAAGGATCCTTATTAGACAGGGATTGGTTAGTGTTAGCGTCTCGAGAGAGATACTATTTATTGGGTTCACAAAAGCAGAAAAAGCACAGATGAGTTACTCTGTCACTCTTGCTTATAGGAGAATATACAATTCCTGCAGGAGGCTCCTCCTCTCCTAGTCCCAAGTGTTTGTCAGGAGGCCTAAAATCCATATGTCATGGTTATTGGTTTATGAGGGAAGGGGCAGAGTATGTTAGGTACTGGGGGTGGATTGGATAGCAGATGGTGGTCTGCTCCCCCTACACACACACACACACACACACACACACACACACACACACTCACACAAACACACATATGCACATACACTCACACACACACATACACACATATAACACACACTCACACACACATATACACTCACATAAACACAAACATGCATACACACATATACACACACATACACACACAAACATACACACACACATATACATATACACACACTCACACACATGCACACATATACACACACTCACACACACACACACATACACACATATAACACCCACTCACACACACATATACACTCACATAACACAAATATGCATACACACATATACACACATACACACACAAACATACACACACACATATACATATACACACACTCACACACATGCACACATATACACACACACACACACACACACACACACACACACACACACTATCCTGTCCTTTGCACTACCCATTTCTCTCTCCTCTGGTTAGTTTTCAGTGGCCCTGAACCAGCACATGTGACTCTGGATTGCACATGTGACATGACTTTCACTGGGCCCCTTCTATTTTTAGCCACATGAAAGAAACCTAGAATCTGTAAGAAAACTATCTCACCTTCAAGCTTCCCTAGAAAGAATTTAAATTTCTATTCAAAACAGAGCTTGTTATAAATGGGATGGGGACGCTCTTCCCTGAGGCACCATGAGTCAATTAATTGGGTTTTTTGAAGTGTTAATGGGGAAAATTTTTTTGACCTTTTCCAGAGTTTTTCCATGGAAGCTATTCATGAAAATTGCTAAGCTATTAACTAACTGATTTTGGAGGACACAAAGCTCCATGAGCTGTGTAGGTTTGGTGTGGGGGTAGGAATAAACATCCAGCATGGGCAACTTCTTTGGTCATATCAAGAAATTGTACCCATTTGATTAAAAATATTTTTATACAGAGGCATAAATGTGATGAATAATTTGAGAGAGGGGGAGGGGGCGAGGTAGAAAGGAAGCAGTGAAATTGATTCTACAAAGCAATCAAAGCAAAAGCAGGACTTGAGGTCCTGGGTGTAGTTGGATTTTCCTAGGCATGGCCTAGGAAAAAGGGAAGAAAACTATAGAGAAACCATTCAGGAGAAACAAGCTCAGAAACAGAATTCCAGCATATAGATACTATGTAAAGAATCTTCTAGAACTCTGAAGATCTCCAGTAAGCTTAACAATAAGCTGATCTTGGTGGGCAAATTCATGTCAGCAAATGCAGTCAGTTTAAATTTTAGCATCTTCTACTTTACAAAGCAGTAGGATTAATTTCAACTTACATCTATGGTTTAATTTTGCAGGTTGCTAAAAAAATCTTAGCATCATTTTTCTTCTGTGATAAAAAGACACAAGCAAACAAACAGACTAGCAAAGACCACACCAACCAGCCACACACTTCACCTTTCAGTCCCCTTCAGTTCTCTAAGCTCAGGTTTCTGATTGTGTTACTGAGAAAAGAATCCCACAGACTAATGGAATAAGCGGTTTTGCCAAAGCTGTGCAGGTTTCACAGGGCATTCTGTTATTAAAACAGATAGATAGCCACATGAATAAGTGTTTGGTCAAAGAATGGGGAAACTGTCCCATCCTTTTCCAGGAATTGGGAATGGGGTAGTTGGATTAATTAAATATTCTCCTAAGCAGCGAAGCACTATTTATACACAATACAGTCCTACTTAAATATAGACAATACTACTGTCGTGAATAAACACATTGTGAATGGCCTAAGGGAACACAATGTGGTTCAGAACTGCTCTCAGACTCATCAATGCATCAAGGACTGCTTAAATAAGTGAGTCGTGTGATGAATTCTTGAGGTTCTTTGCATCAGTGTAGAGAAATCAAGCACAAGAATAATGTAGGACAGCCTCAGAAAGTAGAGGCACCCCCCCACTCCCATAAAAGAGCTCAGAATACCCAAGAAACCATTTACAGAACTTATGAAGCTCAAAAAGAAGGAAGACCAGAATATGGATGCCTTAGTCCTTCTTAGAAGGGAGAACAAAACAGGGGAGGAAACACAAGGCCAAATAGAGGAGCAGGGATTCAAGAAAAGATTAACAGAGACTGCCTCACCTCAAGAACCACTCCAAACTCAAGCACTATTGCTGATGCCAAGAAGTGTTTTCAGACAGAAACCAGACATGAATATCTACTCAGAGGCTCTCCCAGAGTCATGCAGATACAGATGAGGATGCTTGCAGGTAAACATCAGACTGAACACAGGGATCCTAATAAAAAATCTAGCAAAAGGACTAAAATAGCTGAAAGATTTACACTCTCATGGGAAAAATAACATCATCATCAGCCAAGGCACTGAGGTAGAGAGGGTGATTGGGCGAGGGAGCACCTTCATGGAAACAAGTTGAGGGGGAGGAGGGAGGTGTATGGGGGGAAGGGTATAACATTTGAAATGTAAATACAGAGAATATTCAATTTTAAAAATACAAAAAGAAGCAGAAGAAGAAGAAGAAGAAGAAGAAGAAGAAGAAGAAGAAGAAGAAGAAGAAGAAGAAGAAGAAGAAGAAGAAGAAGAAGAAGAAGAAGAAGAAGGAAAGTAGAGGTTGGTAAGAGGAGGAAATCCACGGGGAAAGTAAAAACTGAATTCTAGTATCTACAGATCCCTTCAGCCAGCACCACAACCCAGAGAACCTAGACACATACAGATTAAAAGAGGACAAAACTGTCTCCTCTTGCTGTTTTTTAACTTTGTGTTAAAAACATAGCTAAGGTGATCAGACAAGAAAGTGAAATCAAAGGTGTATTGGCAAGAAGGGAAGAAGTAAAACTGTCTTTGTTTCCAGACAGCAAGATTGCCTGTGTAGACAATCTCAGCCAGAAAACTCTCCTGGAACTGATAAGCAGTTATAAGACAGTTTCAGGATGCAAGGTTAACATACAAAGTCATGTCTCCTGTATCAATATCAAACAAGTGAAAGACAAACACATGTATAAATATGCCTGAAAATGTATGTGATATGTATCTTAGCTTTGGTTGTTATACTTAAAAAAATACTATAATCACACAACAAAACATAAACTGAACAATTCTTTTCTCAGTTGAGAAATTTTTTAGATCCAACAACCAGGTCCCAGCATGTTCAGCTTCTTAGAAAACTATAGAAAAGCCTATATCATACTGATGGCATATGACAGAAGTAAGAGAACTCTCTAGTCTCTTTTATATAGTCATTTAAGGTGAATTACCTTTAGCAAAGGTATTACCTCAAAAGACATAAATGTAGAATATCTACATATCAGTTGTAGAGACACAAAAACATCCAATCCAGACATGCCTGTGTGATGAAACTATAAAACTCTGATGGGGGAAAAATCAAAGAAAAATTAAACAAATGAAGGGATATATACCACAGTTGTAGATCAGATGGTTTAATATTGTCACAAATCAGTTTTTCACAAGAACTATATGTGCAGAGCAGTTCTCCTCAGTGTCCCACAGGATGGAAACAGAATGACTGCAAAAGTTATAGAGAGGAGAATAGATCCAGAAAGGCCAATTTGGTATTTCAGGAGATCAAGAGTTGACAACACCTAGATGTCAAAATGTATTTTAAAGGTACCCTAGTTAGAATGGGGAAGCTCTAGGGAAAGCACATAAAGAGAATAGTGCAACAGAATGGAGTCCAGAAAACAACTATAAGAAATGGATAGTCATTGGGAACAAACACACTAGAGCAGGGCAGAGAGAATTTTAAGAAGAGATGCTGATCTAGCCATTTTAAATGACATGAATTGTATAGCCATGCATATATACACTCTGGACTTTCCATATAGACTAATACAAAATGAATCACAGGCCTAAAAAGAAAACACAGAACTAGGGCTAAGTGCATTGCTCAGTCAGTCACAAGTATAGGAATCTGAGTTTGAGGCCCAGAACTAACATAGAGATGCCAGGCATGCTGATAAATATCTGTAACCCCAGGCAGAGGGTAGAGAATCTATGGGGCTTTTGGTCATCCAGTCTGGTATAATTAGTGAGTTCCAAACCAGTGAGAGAAATTATCTCAAATGAAGTGAAAGACATTCCTCATGTCTTGGTCTCCACACACATGTACATAAACACACTCACAGGCACACACAAGCATGAATACACGCACAGGGTTATAAATTCCTAAGAAGTTAAAATAACAAAAGAGGTTAGATGTCCTTGAGAATGGTAGTGACATTTAAAGTACCCCCCCCTCAAAGGCACAATTCATAAAATAAAAATAAATAGATGGGGTGGACCTCATTAGATTTTAAAGTACCTATTTTCTGAAAGAATTGTCAATAGGATAAGAAGACAAAAATTTGCAAAATACAGACATATCTTACTAGAAACAACACAAAATAAGCAAATAAAACTATGCACTTTGCACGATAGTTCTTTGCCGATGTTGCCGTATGGCCAAGGAAGTCTCTGCATATGCTAGGGCAGAGAGAGGAAAGAGGGATTTTCTTGTGTCTTCTACTTAGTTATGTAGAGAACGTAGTAATTCCTAAAACCTGGAGTTCATGAAAACAACGATGAGACTCTTGCTATATCTAGCAGGATACAGGAAGAGATTTAGGAGGGCAGTCATGATTTACTCAGGAAGGCTCCTTTGGATATGGCAAGGCCTGAGTAGCAATGTCCCCAGAGGGTTTCAGCTGTAAGGGAGTGCCAGAATACATAGGGACACTCAGCTTAGGTTCTAAAGGTGGGTATAGTTGCACCTCCCCATCTTTTCTGGAATGGGAACACTTATCTAACCGATTTCTGCGTCTATAATGAGGATTGGTGCCATGAATGATCCCTATCATGATCTGAAGGACTGATCATCTTGATCCTGAGTGTGCTAGGGAGGTGCCTGAGTTTGACTATCACTGACTCCGAGTGTGTTAGGTGGTATGAGGGTCTGACCACCATGAAGTCTGATCTTGTTAGGAAAATCTGAGAGTATCACCACCAGAGCCCGTGAGTGTGATATGCAGTCTGCTTGCATTGTAGCTTCCTTATCAATAAAAGGAGGGGATGGTGCAGAACATTCAGTAGAGAGCAGTCAGAGGCTAGAGCACAGTTAGAATACACAGCAGCCCTATGACTGAGAGGGTGCTCAGTAGCTGGCATATGCACTATTATCATCCACCTGCAAACAGGATATGAATAGCTTCAATTGTAGGAAAAGGATCGTCAGTCCCTTGAATATATTGTGGTGTTGAGAATGTTCACTAGGCAGCCTTTTGGGACAGCTCCACTTCTCAACTTGACACCTGTTCTTTAAAAAACTACTATTCCTCAACACTGTGTTACCACTCATTCTTACTGGGCTGCTATCTTCTTGCAGAAGTTACCATCTCCTGAAGTTGGGCTTCGCGAACAAAGCTGGCTTGGCTAGTTTCTTTTCTTCATTCTTCAGTTTACCTGCTAACAGCTGGCGAAACGGACTCTACTCTGGGAACTATCCCTGCCCCGTGTAAAATCTTCCCTTGGAGTTTCATTTTGAAAACCACATGCGTTCATCCTGCACAACAGCAAATAAAACAATCTCAAGATAATTGTGATCATGGTTAGCATACTTCCACTGAAGAGATGCAGAAACAGAATTGGAGAAAGAAAACGAACCTGTCTAAGATCACAAAGCCTGGAGGGACAGAGCAGTGTTTGAACCAAATGGATTTGTCCCCCCATGTGATACCCTGCCTGCAAATGAGAGATGCAGTATAGTTCAAATGCCAGTTCAGTGGCTGGTGTCTCTGATGGGTTATCACTGACTCCTGGCTCTTCTCAGGAGCTCCACAAGTGCTCCCCTTTAAGCCCACTGGCATGCTGTCCAAGTCAGCTCTCAGCTGGCCTATGTCGAGTTGAAGAAGGGAGAAAAACAACAAAGAGAAATGGTTACGGTGAAATATTCCTCTCTACTTTTTAATAGCATGTCTATTAGCCATCCATCCTAGCAGTAATTGATCATAAAATCCCACTGCTGGCTGTCCTCATGTTCCTCATCATGACAAAGCTGGGGAAAAGAACAAAATAGTCTTTTGCCAGCCCTGTAAATCCCTTCCGCAGTACCAGAAAAGAGCATCTCATAAAAGGTGAGAAACTGTGGATGCTTACGAGGAAGAAATAAGCATGGGAGGATTGGAGGCAGAGAGGTGGTTGTGCTTAAGCAGCTGTAGTAGAAGGGAAGACACAGGGCTTTCAGGCTCTCTTGTATCTGTCATCTCTTTAGCCTCATGTTTTACTCCAATCTATATCTGAAAACATTGGTGATATTTCATGAAGATTGCTAAAGGTCTTCTCAACAGATCTTTCCGATTGTTCAGTATTCCAAATGTGAGCCAAAGAGAACAAGAGGAGATGTGGGAGCTGTTGGAATTTGTACTCAAAGCTTCTGCTAAAACCCCTGAGTCAGCTCACACAGAAAGAGGGAAGCCATATTGCTGAACAACAGAGAATAGACAAGATGTCACAGGCAGAAAGGAAGACCAGGCCAGGGAATGCAAGTGGAAAGAAACTCTTATTGAAGGTAAAATAATGAGACTACGTTTAAGGATTGTTGACGGTTGACTCTAATTGTCAACTTGACACAATTTAGGATCACCAGAGAAGGGTGTTTCAGTGAGAGATTGTCTAGACCCGGTTGATCTGTAGGAGATTTTCAAGATGGTTTATTTGAGGTAGAAAGTCCGGACCCTTGTGGGTGACACCATTCCCTAGGCATTGAATACTCAACTATAGAGAAAACAAGCTGAACACAAGCAGGAATGTATTTATTCTATGGATTTAATATGACTAGCCATCTCAAGATTCTATTGACATGACTTCCCACAATGATAGACTATAACCTGAAACCTTGAATCAAATAAACCTTTTCCTTTCCCACATAATTTTAAGAGGATATTTTATAACAGAAGGGGAAGCAGAAGAAAGGAAATGAGATCAGCAATCATTGCCAAGGTTCATACTGATGGATAAAGAAAGGTAGGAAGGTCATCATAGTGGAGTCTGACCATCCATCTTCTGACCCCTGTCAGACTGCTGTTCTGCAAGAACATTGACTCTATTTGCAGTGAATGTTTCCACAAAATTAATAGCTAGTCAACTTGTGCAGAAGTGGGGAATGTGTTTTCTACTCAAGAGTAGTATAGGACTCTGAGACTCATTGTAGGCAGGACTCTGCACGAAAATATCTATGTAGAAGAAAGGAATTCTTGCCAAGTTTGCAGTTCATGCAGCCCTCCAGTGGAGCTAGAAAGAGCCAGTTAAAGCATAAAGAATAGTCTATTTGGTGTGAAGCAATATGGCTTTGCCAAAGGCTAAGGGAACGTCTGCCATGCATCCATCACATCCCCATCCCAGGGAGGCCATTAGCAGAAATTCAATTAAAACCCACGACTTTTATCAAATCTCAGTGGCCAGTTTGCAAAGACTTATTCCGAGGAAGTGCTGATTCTAGCACTGTCCAGCTTTAGCTGGGATGCAATGAAAAGACTATGGCAGCAAAGAAACCAAGGTCCATGTTTTATACTAACACAAATCACAACAGCTCAATACTGCCCCAGTAGGTAAAAGCTACCAACTCCAGAGCCACTTGTTCCTCTCCCCTGTTTTCCTCCAGCTTCATTGTGAGTAGAAACCTTCAAAATTCAGACTTCCTTTGAAACTGGTTGTTGAAACATTAATGGGATAGTGTTCAGAGAGGAATATCAGAAATGTCAAGGCTAGGCTTTTCTAATCTGCATTCTCCACAAGCCAAATGTCAGGAGACTACATAATGCAGCCTGTGGTGTCAAAGAGAGCTGAAACCTAGTAATTAGGGAGTTAGGGGACTTCAGGAACTATCCACTTCTCCTGGTACTTCCTGGTTGTCGAAAGATAAATCAGAGAAGAAAATATTGAAAGTGTTGAAGCCAGGATGTCAAGGATGACCCAGAACATATCAAATGCTCTTGATACCTGCTTTACTCCTAACTTTTTGTGTTTAGTAGGATTCTGAAGCTCAACCTGAACTCACTGGAACAGACTACTATGACCAGAGCACAATGAGTGATGTAAAAATGGGAGGGCAGAGAAGATGAATGTGAGTCTGGTATTAACATTTGTCTTAGTCGGGGTTTCTATTCCTGCACAAAACATCATGACCAAAAATCAAGTTGGGGAGAAAAGAATTTATTCAGCTTACACTTCCACATTGCTGTTCATCACCAAAGGAAGTCAGGACTGGAACTCAAGCAGGTCAGGAAGCAGGAGCTGATGCAGAGGCCATAGGGAAATGTTGCTTACTGGCTTGTTTCTCCTGGCTTGCTCAGCTTGCTTTATTATAGAATCCAGGTCTACCAGCCCAGGGATAGCACCAACCACAATGGGCTGGGCCCTCCCCCTTGATCACTAATTGAGAAAATGCCTTACAGTTGGATCTCATGGAGGCAATTTTTGAACTGAGGCTCCTTTTTCAGTGATAACTCCAGCTTGTGTCAAGTTGACACAGAACCAGCCAGTAAAACATTCTTCATTCATCTATGCTTATGTAAATAATGTGTACAGTACCTTGAGAGACCCACCCATCTGTCCACACTCACGCAGACAGAGGCTCAGTTCAATGACTCAAATATTGGTGACAGGAAAAACAAACCAAGATGTGCCTTATTACATGCCTGACATATCCTGAGTTTGGAAGTCCTAAGTAACTCTAGCTTAATGCTTTATGCTTTATGATGAGTTTAGCAAAAGATGGGAGATGTGACTTTTATGTGAGAAGCCAGGAATCTAAAAGAGGAAACACTGGCACTCTCAGGGCTTGGACTGGGCTTTCCATCATGTTCCCTTGATCTAAGTTAGTCTTATGTCTCAAAGGCCTGTGTTGGGATGAGAAAAGTGAAGGCATATTTGCTGCTGATACCTTCACTGTGTTGTTGCTTAGGTGTGTTATTCATTATATATATATATATATATATATATATATATATATATATATATATATTCATTAATATATAAATATATGTTATATCAATATAATATATAATATATTAATTAATAATATAATTAAAATATAAATATGCGTGTGTCCATCTTTTATTCATTGCACTAGGATTCAGACCAAATCAATAATCAACATGTACCCATCCATATCTGTATCACAAAAACCTCACTGGGTGTTAGCACCATTATCATCGTTTTGCAATCCATGGTGAGCTAGAGAGCCTAAGATTAAATGTGGCCACAGAGGCAGGCTAGGAACCTGGTATGCCTAAGTTGACCAACTATGTCCTGATTTCTCTGGAAGATGAATGTTACAAGAGAACACTCCTTCCAGTTCCATCATCCCTGTCAAAGTCCTTGACTGCTGGTAGGAACTTGTTCAGACAGGTCTCCTGGATGCTGTAGAGCAGGTCTTAGGGCTCTAAAAGCTTCAACGTGAAAGGAACAAATCCTCATGTGTGGTGATTGACAGTATCTGAGAGTTTGCGCAGAAACATGGTTCTGCCCGCCCTAGGCACTTTGCATCTGTGAAGACCTGGATAGCGCATAATGAGCTCTGGTTTTGATGCCCTGTGACTCTGGAGGAGACTGGACTTGACATTCTATGCATAGACAAAGAATGTGAGCTGTGTGTCAACTTATAGTTGGGTTGGTCCAGGATTCTTGGGGCTGCATGCTCTGAAATTCATGAGCTGGGGAGATGCTCTCTTGCCGTCTCAGGGAGACAATGACAGATACCCTTAATTTGTGAGCATTAGGAAAATGAGATGCCGTCGCTGGGAGTGTGACTAGATCCTCCTCATATTTTGTGTCATCACATCTCAGTTCAGCTAAGGGGTGGCACTGAGTGCTTGCAGCCTCCTGACATCAATGCAAGAACTGCCGGGGGCCTGACAGATAAACGGCAGGATCAGCTTTTACTGTTGTATGCATGAGGTATGTGTGCTGCATATGTGCACGCCTGCGTGTGTCCCGTGCATGTGTGAAGGAGGGGGCAGGGGAGAGGGAGGGGGATAGCAGAGAACACTTTTCCAAGGTGCTAGTCATTAAGTCAGAGAGCTTTAAGATCTGTTGAACAGCGTAATGGCTTTCAAACCTTTCTGACATTAAAATGTTCTATAATCACCATCCATTAGCAAAACGAGAAAAAGCCTGGCTTTGGCATAAATGCACAAAATTCATGCGCCTGCCTTCCACCCCCTCCGTGTCCTTGTGCCTAAAATACCCCAGACTGTCAAGCTCTCGTGAAAGAAGATCAGTGGGTTTTTTTATCCCAGGAAAAAAAGGGTCCAGATTTTATGGCTATGCTTGGAAAACAGTTAAGTTTTTCATAATTCAGTTATATAATTAAGACTGAGAAAGATGAAAAAAAAACCCAAACCCCCCTACCCTGTTCATTTTATTCATAAAGAGACAGGGCCGTTTTCCTTTGTCCAAACCAAAGTGACTCTAGAATCTAAATTGAGTTCTGATTGCCAGATGGTAGGAGACATGTAACCAGACTAGCCTGGGAAGTCAGATAATAGATGCAGAGATGTTTAGCAGAAGAACTAAGGGGGGTGCCTAGGGAGATGGATTTATAGGTAAAGTGCTTTGTTATCCCAGAACTAAAGATGCAGGAATAGGTAGCTTGCAAGCATCTGAAATTGCTCTTTCGCCATCAAGGAACAACCCCAAACCTCTGGCACCAACTTCTGTCCTCTTCACAGCTTGCAGGATGGGTTTTGCCAGCATACACACTTGCATATATAATAGGACAGACACACGTGTGCCTGCACACACACTCACAAGCACAGGCATACATGTGTGAGCATGTGCATACATACATCACATGACAGACACCACATACACTCACACACACACACACACACACACAAACACACAGGATAGACTTAAAAGGGTTGGGTTAGTAAGGACGTGATTATCAGACAATACAACTTAGAAAGATTAGAGACTTGAGAAGTTACAGATTTCTGTTTTCAGGGATAACATGTAAAATCATAATTATTTTATCCTAATTGTCTTACTTTTTAAAAGATTTGTTCATTTTATGTCATGTGCATGAGTGTTTTGCCTGCATGTATATCTGCCTCATGTGCATATGGTGGATATGGAGGCCAGAAGAGAGCATCAGGTACCCCTGAATTTGGAGTTACAAAGGGCTGAAACCCCCCATGTGGATGCTAGGAATTGAACTTGGGTTTTTTTTTGGAAGAGCAACGAGTTTAACCACTGAACACAGACTAGCCTTCTTATCTGCCTTTCCATCAAGAGGACAAAGAGCATGTGTGGCAGTACGCCTCCAGAGATTCTCATGGACAACTTGGGTCCTAGAGGTCGTTATTCATTTGGACAGATAATGATACAGAGACAGTTTGGCTAAAGACTTTAAGCATCAGATGGCTGGTTCCACATCTTCTTTATGCATAATGAATAACAAATGTATTGGTTCAACAGGATTCAGACAAAGATAAACTAAGTCTTCATTATGCAAGCATTTGACAAGTTTTATTGAACAAATATGGCATCAAGATCACTCAAAATTTTAAAATTACATATTATTTCAATAATCTTTGAAACCAGAAGTTTATTGCTCCAATAACTCCACACATGGTACTTTCAGAAAGAGAAAAGGCAAGGAGCCTAAAGATCACCTTGGTAAAAATAGCCACCTGTCAGAAAGCCATACTGCTCACCTGCTCCAACCTTAGGTGGACCCTAAGAAAGGAAGACATTTTGCTTCTGCTAGATAATCAAGGACCAACTTTCCCTTCTGTCAGAACTACACTAGGTGTGTAAACCTTGAATTTGCCAGTCACAAAGAGTCAAGGTTACATCTGCTTGAATCTATGCTGGTTCTCTAAGCATGTGTCTTGGTCTATTCAACAGGCTGGGATGTGTCTGTTTGTTTGAATATTTGCACTGTATTCTGCTCAAAGGGCCTCTGGCCACTGTTTCTTGCTTAACCGTAGCTCTCCTTCAAATATGCCTCAGCTCACTATTCTGTTTCCAGACCTTTGCTGACCATACCCTGGCCAGGTTTCACACTCTTGGTCCTGGTTCTCAGCTGTTCTATATCCATTGTTCTAAGAACAGCTGTGGCTCTAATTCACTGGCTCCATGGCTCCACGTCTCCCTATCCAGGCTGAGACATAGGCCATTTGATCTCTGTGTCTCTAGCACTAACTGTAGGTCACCTGAAGTAACTGAGAATATTGGCCCTCTATGACATCCCTGAGTCAGTCAGGAGTATGGGAGTATGTCTATACCCCTAGTAATGTCACCTGCAGAAGCCAGGGTGAGTGACACCATTCTTCAAGGCAAAGGACAGCTTTGTGCATTTCTCAGAAACATGGCAAATATTGCTACTGTACATGTTCTAGTAAGCTAGCTGAGAATTCTCAAGCAGTTTGTGTGTGTGCGTGTGTGTGTGTGTGTGTGTGTGTGTGTGTGTGCGTGTGTATGTGTGTGTGTGTGTGTGTGTGTGTGTGTGTGCGAGCGAGCACGTGTGGTGTATGTACTCATGTACTCGTGCATGCTCGTATGTATACCAGTGCCTGTCTGTCTGTCTTTCTGCTCCCTCCATTGTCTGTTATCTTTGTGTGAGTATGGCTTGTGGGTGTGTCCACCAGTGTCTCAGTCTCTTTTCCATCTCTCACTGTGAGTATATGTGTGTGTGTGTGTTTGTGTGTGCATGTGTATGTGCACTTGTGTATATGTGTATGTAACCATTCTGCCTACTCTATTACAAGTCACTGAGTACCTGACCGGGGCAATATAGGCTGATATCAACTCTTCGTTTACACCCAGGAAGAAGTGGCGCTGTTGTCCCAAGCCCTTGAGCAGGGACTGTACCCTGAAGGTTGGCATATGTCACTGGTTACAGAGCACAGTGATTTTTTTCTTGTAGACACCCAAGTGTAGCAATATCCCACCAAACTGTGTAACTTGAACAGTTTCATAAAACAATCTTCCTGGTGCAGCGGGCCTCTCACTGTCTTGCTTCACTTGTTATAAGTGGATTTCAATATGTGTTTAATCAAAATACCCAGCTGCATTTATTTAACAGTGAAACCCACAAAAGCATCTCAGTGGGCCCCTTTACCTCCCCACTAAGAAAACGCAGGAGAGATTTTTTACCAGAATTTAACTTGGCAGAAAACAAAGAGGCCCTGAGAATTAGCCTTTGTCTAATATAAATGTTAGCTCTGTCTTCATTGGGAGAAGCCAACCAGCTCATGTCTTGCTCATACCCACACAGATGAGAGGCAGCTGTAAAGTGGATGGGCAGGAGGTCTCCTGAGCTTACCCACCTTGGACTCTAGCAAGCTATATTCCACTGAAGCTGACTCAGAAAGTAACACCTTGTAGCACATACTTTCATAAAGTCCAAGATGAAACTCAGCCTCAGGGTCAAATTCAGGAGCTTGGTGGCCTCAATGGTATTAGTCTCCACAAGGGCTCTTCATGGTCATCTTCAATCTTCAATGTGTAGATGACAAAGCCTACTGTGTGGGCTTGTTGGGCACCCCACAGTCATCTTCAACATAAGTTGAAAGGTCACAGAACCTCTGAATGTGACCTTACTTGGAAAGGGTCTCCATGCAGATGTAATTAGCTACAATGATGTCATAGAATTGGGTGGTCTTCTTATCCAGCACAAGCCATCTTTCTTCTTCCATCCCCTAGAACAATCTCGTGTTGTGTCACACCAAAAAGAAGATATTAAAATAGCCAAAATGACTTTTCTCTGATAATTTGGGGGACAAGGATTAAAAACATATTTCTAAACACGTGAAATAGCATAGAAAGAAAGAAATGTTCACCCTGTTTCTAAAGCTACAGTGGGGCTACCCAGGCCAGGAGAGAGGAGCAGTCCTACTCAGCTGATCAGCTCTGCCCTCTGTAGTTTCAGGAGTGTGAGCTTTGCCTTACTCTGCTTTGTGGCAGGAAGAGCAACTCTGCCTTGAAGGACTGGACAAAGCAGCACTCTGCAAACCCAATAGAAACTACAAGGATCCACACACCCTTCATGAGAGAGAACACCCAGCTGTTTTAATGGAGTTTTTGTTGAAAAGACCCAATGAATAACTACCTGCTATATTTCCCCTTCATTCCAGAATTTTCTGCTCTTAATTATTTTTATGCTCTTATAATTTGAAATTAAACCTGACTTGGAGAAGCCCTTTGAGGGAGCCCACACTTTAGAACAGGTGTCTCTCAGAACTCTTCCATCACCTAGGCAGAGTTAGCTCACATTCAGATGCTGCCAGCAGTGTCTCCCTCTAAGTCTCTTCCCTACATCTCTACATTGTCTATATTCCTTACATAGAACCAGAGCACAGGCATCATCATCACTCCATCCTTTGCTCTTGGCCTTAAGATAGAACACTTAAAAAATAACCAGAGAGGTAGCCTTGTGAAAGGCAAGCTCTGCCAGGAAAGGAAGACAGATGTATGGCTAATGTTCTACATCCTTATATCTGAGGATCCTGATTGTATTCTGCGGGTATGGGGTGTCTAGTCATAGGAGAGGTTTCCCATGGCCTCCTGCCCAACAGCTGCTCTTTATGGACCATAGATTTTACCCATGACCACAGTTTTAGCACATCCTGTGTGTACCACATTTGCTTCTGAAAAACAAGTTGCTCCTTGCCAGGGTCTCAACCTGTTTAACTATAATAATTCCTGATGTGCCCTGGCCCATATGATACTGACAAAAGAACACGAGGAGCTTCATTAAAGAATGGTGGTATTAGGAAGGCTCAGAACCATTGTTTTTGAGAGAATCCTTTCTTTACTTTCTTAATGTCTATGCACAATTTGATATACAGGTTATTATATCAGATGTATTATGGGAAGGGTCAAGCACAGCAGAAAGAATAATTCATTGACTTTATCTAGTTATCAAAATAGAGAGCCACCCAAACCATTTACCTTAATACATAAGTGTAGAGTTTGGGAGTCCACTCTGCCACAGGGTATAGCCAGATACTGCAGATGTTAACCACACTTACCCCATGATGTTGTTGGGTTGGCATCAGGCTATAGAAAAGCCCCTGGACACCACTCCAGAGGTGGGGAGGCACAGTCTGAGGCACAAGACAGCCGGAGCTGGTTTGGGGGTCCCCAGGCCTGCAAGGAGGTTGGGGCCCTCTGGTTCTCAGGTTTTTGGACTCCCAGGTGCCACTGGATGTTGACGAAGAGCTTAGAATGGAGTAGGGGCCCAAGGGCTCCATCTAGCCCTGGGCCGAGGGGGAAAGGGGAGACATTCTGGCTTGTCCAGAGGGGAGTTTTCGGCTTGACTTGGCGGTTGGCTTGCTCTATAAGTGAAGGCCTTCTCCATCACTTCCCACTTTGGATCCCGATGAGAAGAGGTAGTCCATGGTTTTAAGGCATTTATTGTCATGGCAGAAAGTGAATGAGTAAAACCACATTCCTCTTCTCAGGATGGACCTAAGATTAAATACATTTTTCAGGGAGAAGTGTCTGATAACAAATGCTTTTTGGCTAAGCCCTTCAGACAGTTAGCTACCTCGTTAGAATAGAGATCTGTTTTGAGCCAAATTGATCACAGGTCACATACATGTAGCAGGGCTTAACTGATAGTCACAAATCTACGGGGGGACTGTGGCTACTGACAGGTGCCCAGGAACAAGTGAAGCAACTACCATTCCTTCAGGGTTTCGGGGCTTCAAGCTTCATGATATCACACTTAAGCCCTCACTCTCTTATAATTCATAAAAGGAGACCTGAGGCTACATCCTGGTGTGGTCCATTTTAATCTGTATTATTGCTTTGCTCCAATAAAATTACCTTGATTCTTTTGCAAATTTGTATGAACTCTTATTTTCAATTCTTTGAATAAGAAGCAAGAACCTGGAAAAATCCAGCTCAGGCTCCAACAACTGTTAACACACACACACACACACACACACACACACACACACACAAACACCATGAGTAGATGTAGACTGTGTGTGGTGGAATATGTGGAATGGCTAACAGCAACCCCCTCTCCTCTTTGGAGAATCAAAGCTCTGAGATGTACCAATGTTGCTACTGACTGGCTCACCATCCTCTGCCCAGGGCTTCCCAATCTCAAGTGGCATTCCTCTGTGTGTATCTGTAGATAACCCAGCACCTACTTAATAGCTCTGCTGGGAAACTGAAATGAGAAACAGTATAGATGTTAAGTATTTTAGACTGTGCCAGATGCAGAGAAATAAATGTAGTTAGCTTTATTATCACCAATTCTTACAACAATCCTGCAAGATAGTATTAAGTTCAATTTATAGATTAGAAAACAATTTCACAAAGGTTGTGCAATTTTTTTCTGAGGCAGTGCAGATAATAAATGAAAGATATGGATGTCAAGTCTATTTATTTCAGATGCCAAAGCCCATGTCACTTTTTCCCCAGCATTCCTCTATCTTCAGTGTGCACACAAATTATTTAAGAATCTGGTTGAAATGCAGATTGTGGTTCATAAGGCCAGGGTGAAGTCTGAGTGTTAGTAGTCCTAGTAAATGTTCACAGAACAGCAAAACTGCCAGACTGTTGAGCATTGTTAGTAGTGATATTCTAGAACATCCATGTTTTTATCGAGCACATTGCTCTAGGGAATACTTGATCCAACCAAACTCTAACATTATCTCTAACAAGCTCTATCTACAGAAGGGGCGTGGCTAATTGATGATGAGAATGATGATGATGAAGATGGTTGATGATCATCCTCATCATCATCATCTTATCATCATCATCATCATGATTCAGAATCAGAAATGGAGGAGGAAAAAGAATCTGGAGAAGAAGAGGAAGAAATGAACTAAATGTTTCAACTCCTGAGGACCAAACATATATCTAAGTAGTAGCTAATGCTTTGGAGATTGCCAAAATCACATTCAGAATCACAAAATTCTTAGTCCCTGTTGCTGAAGAGATGAAGACACTAGCAATGGCTCTGTCATTCCTGTCTCCAGCACCCTGCCTATAAAAGGGTAGCCAAACTTCCATTACAAGGCCATTGGTCTAGAGCATGTTGGCAAGCCAGCAGTGTGAGATCTGAGCTGCTTTTGTCAACCTCATACTTCAGGCCTAGTCTCAGCTAATCAGGAGGCCCAAGTTCATACTCAATTTAGATTTGTTATCCAAAAAAAAAAAAAAATGCTTTCCTCTCCTCCAGTATGCCTGAAGATCAGATTGAGTTAATAATACGTATGCAATAGTTGGAGGACATCCACTGAGAAGGGGGTTCTTAGTACTTTTAGTGATGGTGTTGTAAACACGAATAGAGCAGTGATCTCTGTGTCTAGACCAAGGAGAGACAATAACCAATAAAATTTTAAGTGCTGACTATGAACCAGGTGTTGAACCAAATGCTTCACACGAACCATGGAGTAATATGCCCTCTGCTTCTGACACATGTTCTATTCTTTCACAGACTATTTTTATGTAGAAGGCAGGGGAGTTGCACAGGGGTTAAGCTTCGTAGCTCAGGCTCCACAGGCAGAAGGCGGCATCATGGTTGTTGGAAGCACATTCAGGTGCCTTGGATTCAGAGTCTTGCTGGGTACCAATGATTAGAGTGACTACATGGAGCTTCTTGGCAGTGACTGTGGCTGCTGGATATAGTTCTGGATGGAGGAAACTCCCTGGGCTCCTCTAATTTCTGTCAGGCCAATTGTTCTCAACTTGCTGGCTGAGGTGGTCCAGCAGTTCACACAGAGGTGATGCTTGCCAGTCTGATAACACACAGAAGGACCCGTGTGTGCCCTGAGACCAGCCTGCTAATGGCATTCCCGTGTAACGTGTGCTGGCGCTCAGCCGCAACCCCGCTGCTGTCAGAAGTGATTAAGCCCAACACGATGTCAGTTATTCTATTCAAAGACTTTCATAATTGACTGCATGACAAGAGCTGCACACAAGCAACTGAATTAGCAGATCTACCAAATCCTCTTAAACAAAGAGCCTGGGAAGAAAATGGACTAATTATGCACATGCTGTCCAGACTGGAGCAGGATATGAACAGAGATGCTCAGTTCTTACAGGCCAAGCAGTTCCTCTCATATGTGCAGAAAACTGGGAGTGTGGGACTATCAGAGGTTCTTGTGGTGTACTACTCCATTCCTTTCCACAGTGAGGAAATAGTTGGGGTACTTTGAAGAACAATGACTAACACATGTCCGTGCTCGACAAACATAGAGAAGTATCAGTGTGTTGGGGCTGATGCTATGTCCCCCACTGAATTCCTACATTGAACATCTGACCCTTCAGTGATAATCTATAGGAAACATATTTTGGGGAGGTAATTAGGTCAGAAAAGTAGAACCCTAGTGAACGGGATCAGCTGGCTGATTAAATAGAGTCAAGGAAGTGTACATTCTGTATGTTACTTTTTCTGTTGTGATGACCAAAGCAAGCTAAAAAGGGTAGCATCTATTTTGGCTCCTGGATCCAGAGGGATAGACTCCATCGTGGCCAAAAATGTATGGTGTGGTCACAGAAGCAGGAAGGAGAGAAATCATATTCCACCCACACACAGAAAGCCACGAGAGAGAATAGAACAAGGCTATGAACTCTCAAGGCTCACCCTGTGACATCCACCTTCCTGCTCAGCTACACCTTCTGACAGTTCCAGAACCTCTCAGACAGCAGCATTGTGATGAGTGCTCACTGTGTGAGCCTATGAGAGGTTATGTCTTATTCAAACCATCCCAGGTACCTTTCGTAAGGACACAGAGAAAGATGACCTCTGTGAGGAAGCAGGCCCTCCCAAGATTCCAACTGTGCCTTTATCCCCGTAATTGTAAGGGTGTGGGGAAAAAGCATATTGTTTAAATGGTCCAGCCCATGGTGTTTTGTTATCCTGGATGAATAGTCTAAAATATAATGAACCTGGGTCTGGTTGCCTACGTCATATAAGGGTTCCCTCTAGGCTATACATATATCCACACCCATTGTATGCAGACATGTATGAATTACAAGCTAATTGAGAGAAAAACAGTATATGGTTTAGAAAGGGACCAAGAGAGGCACTGAAGAAGGAGGTTGGACGAAAGGACACATGTGACCCACAAGGAAGACTCAAGGGGGAACTGGCTGCAGGGTGAGTGGGGAAAATAGTCAATATAAACACTTTGCTTCCATAACATGGAATACCTTACATGCTAATTATGATTTAAAAAGAAGATTCTAATAAATGATCTTCTTACTGAGCACAAAATGACCATAATTTTTTGTTTTTCCTAAGTGTGTTTAATCTCAAATAAATCAATAAAGCCTCTGGAGGCAATTGCTCAGCTTTGCATGTGGAATAGTTCAGAGCAGAGAATCAGCCAAGATCATAAAGTAGGGAGAGTCTTCTGTCTGGTGCAGCAGATTAGGTGTTTTTCTTTCCACATTGTGGGCTTCTTCTCCACTCAACCCCACCGGCTACATCAAACTCACAAATGACTCTCCGATGCCAGAGAAAAGCCAAGAAAGTGGCTCCAAGGCTGTTTGCAGGAGGAAGCTCTGGGGTAGAGTTAGGAGATATCCCTATCTGAAGACAACCATGTTCTACTTTAATCCGTGTTGTACTTGGGCTAACGGGTCTGCAGTCTTGAAATTCACAGGGTTTGGTGCTCAGTCCCTCAACTAGACCAGGGGCGTGTGAGTGTCACTTGAAACCTCACCTGTGAGCCTCATCATGTCTACTTCTTACAGTCACATTCAAGTTTGTTCATATGACAAACTAGTCCATGTTCTAATTACAACTTAAGAAAGGCTAAGAGTCTCATCCTCAAAATTCCCCCATGAATCCTTAGACACCAGCATTTATGATGAGCAAGTTTCTACCCTCCTGTTCTTACAGGAGTGAGATAAGTTCTCAATGTGTTTTAGAAAAATGACAGGGACTTTGTAATGCTCTGTGTATTAGCCAATCACGAACGTTGCTATGGGAAGGGGGAGAGAGAAGAGGAGGAAGAGAGAGAAAGAAGGTGTGTTCACAGAGAGAGAAGAGAAACACCCACAAAGAGAGTATCTAAGTGTTGGATTATATAGGGAAGAGCCTCTGGGGAAAGGGCAGCTTAGCCCTTGATCTGGAAAGTTCAGGCTTGTAGGCAGGGTTTGCCAGGTAGGGACTGAGGGATACTGGGAGAACTAGGAAACCAGGTCTGTGTGGTATGAAAAATATGTACCTCAACTCCTTATGCCAGGGTCTGAAACTAAGCAATGATCACCCAATAAACACACATATGAAAACACACACATATACAAATACAACATACACACATACACACACACACACAGAGAGAGAGAGAGAGAGACACACACACACACACACAGACACCTCTGTTCCTGGGGATTCAGTGATATTATAAGTTTTGAGTACATCTTGATGACCTCCTTGCAGCCATGACACCACTTACCACCAGGTACACAGTGGCAGTAAATAAATGCACACAGAAATAATTATGGATTTGGTGTCAAAACTGACATAGTTATTGCAATGTGTGAATTTCCTTTTTTGTTTTTTGTTTTGAATATGACATCTCTAGGTCCCTGAGTTGAAGCTACAATGCAAATCTTCTGCCCAGGCTAATGTTTTATGACGAACTATTTAGAAATAGAGAGACATCATCTCAGGATCTAGTCTGCACCCTGCAGATAAGAAAGTTTACAAATCCCCAAGTCTGGGTAAATTTGAGCTCTGATTTCCACTAGGCTGAAAGGAAACAATACTAGAGGCCGTTTTTCTTGCTCCAAGTCCAGCATCACAGGAGGGAGTCCTGAAGGGCAAGCCTGTCACCTCTGCAGGGTTAATTTACTCCAGGTGCACACCAGTAATGGGCACTGCAAACCTGTACTATCTCACATCCCAGGCCTAAGAAACAATGGTCTCCTCAAAGCAGGCATGAGTCACACTGGTTAGAATAGATGCCTGACCTTCAGCAACTCACACTTCAGCACTGCGTGACTAAGTTCTACATTACACTCACCTATCCTTGGCTATGCATGTGTAGTCACATACATGTGGGAGAGCAAAGGACCATTCTGTGTGTCTTTCCTCCTCAGATGCCATCCACTTTGTTTTTCTTAGGCTTTCACTGGTCCAGAGCTCACAATTAGGCTAGCTGTATTGGCCAGCAAACTCCAAGCATCCAGTCTTTGCTTCTCCAGCAGTGGGTTTACAAGCACAACTCTTTCCATTTAGCCTCTTATATGGGTTCTGGGAATCAAACCTGGCTTTTCATGCTTGCACTATAAGTCTTCTACTAACACACACATCCCCCAGCCCCTTGGCTAGATTTTTTGTTCAGTTTTTGTAGTCAACCAAACCAAACTGCTTCCCACACTGAATCCCTTCTAAGAAGCAAGATAATTAACTCCTAGATGAAAGCTCAAAGGCTCTCTGGATCCTTTAGTTAGTGCTTCCCCTGTGCCCTAAGAAGGTGTGTTTGTTCCCAGCCCCTCCATGTGTACTGTTTTGTAATTTTCTAGGCAGACACTCTGGGATATCTTCTTTTCTCAGACAACAACGCAGCAAGCTTCTGTGGCCTATAAAGCCTAGACTACAGAGAAGCTGTAGAGAATCATGTTAAGCGCACACTTATACACCCATCTCCACAAACCCCTATGATGCTCTTTTTCTGAGATCCTAAGGCTGTGACTGTCATTAAAAAATAATCTTGATGTGATATCCTTCATTTAGCTTTCTCCTTCACACTTTCACATTAATGCATTAACTTGTCCTCTGGAAGATCAATGAAAGAGTAATAAGATGTGGTATCTGACCCCAGCCCACAGTGTGTTCCTAAGTCTTCATACACACACCAAGGGCATCTGCCATTGCCGTGGAGTAAGCACGAAAATTAGATGAGTCAAAGTCCACTGTCAGAGCCAAGTGTCCCCTGTGAGCTGCTTTACTAAAGCATGAACATATCACCTAAACAGACATTCCTGTGAGCAGAAAGGTAGAGAGGAACAGGACTACAGGCCTGAGCTGTTACTTTCTTTAAAAAAAAAAAAAGAAGAAGAAAAAAAGTATTCCTGTGAATTCTACTCTTGGACAAATCTGTACTATCTTTCCTTTGAGCTTAAAATCAGCAATTATGGAGAGCAGTGGGCAATAAGATTCTTAGTGAAAACATGTGATATCCAGAGGCTCCACTTATTTGGGGGCTGAGAGTTCTGGACCTCTCAAAGTATCCTCAGAGTTTTGATGTCCCTTCCCTCCCTTGTCACACTGGTGCTCTAGAACAGAGCACAGAGACACAACTAGACTCTGGAAACTTTTAAAGCTGTCAAGAACTCATGGTTTACTTCATTTGGGCTGTGACTGCAAAGTGCCACATGTTGGTGTCTGTGAGCAACACGATCTCTCACAGTTAGAAGACCAAGTTCACAGGGTTTTCAGATTTGGTACCTGATTCCTGACCAATAGATTTCACCTTTCCACAGCATTTTCAGATGTGGAAAGAACTAGGAATCTCTCAGATCTCCTCCTGAGCACTAAATTCATCCAGGAGGGTTCTCCATCATCTAATTGCTTCCTGATGAGGCACCTTCCATGTAAGGGACATTAACACTTAACTCTTAGGGTGTGAAATAACCCATCTTGTGCTCATTTAACAAATGACACAGGGATCATCAAGAATGTGACACAAGACAATGTCTGACTATAAGCAGAAACAACAACCCTAGAGAAAACTGGATTAGATGCTCTCATGCTGTGTGGTGGAAAAGGTCAGGACTTTTCAGACACCCCTCTGAGGTCTGTTTGACCTTGACACAAGGACCAAAGGTTGTTGGTAAGTTGTTCTGTCTTTATTTTGCTTTGTTCTGTTTTTGGTGTTGTTGTGGCTGTGCAGTAGCTTGCCACAGCTGGGAAATGCTACTATTCTCTGATAATGGGACCAAACTTTGATCTCAGCTTGTGAGTCACTGGGAGACCTTGTGCCTGTGTGTAATAGGAACTGCAAAGGAACCTAGGGTCGTTTGCTTTAGAAAACCAGCTGATGCCAGGTGCATACCAGTCTGCCAATAAACAGTTATGCGGCTTCTTTAGACATTTTACTTTTAAATAATTTGAAGCAGGAGCTAGGGAAATATCTTAGCTAGTGAAGTACTTGCTTTGAAAGTATGAAGAATTGTGTTTGATTCCCAGAACCCACTTTTAAATAATGGTATTAGATATTTGTAATTCTAGAGTTGGTGAGGCAGAAACTTAAGGATCCCCAACATTTCCCTGAACAGCCAACCTAGCCCGATTGACAAACTCCAGGTCATGGAGATACCCTGTCTTAATTTTAAACACAATTAGACAGTGTGGAGGTCTGGAGAGATGCCTCAGTGATTAAGAGTCCCCACTCCTTCGATGGAAGGTTCAAGCTTCTTTACTAGCTCCCACGTCAGACAACTCACAGCTGACTGTAAATCCAGCCGCAAGGGACCCAACACCTCTGTTCCAAGGGCCTGTACTCATGCACAGCACATTCCCACAGAGAGACAGACAAGTACATGTAATTGCATTTGTTTAAATGTCTGTTAAAGGATGGAAGAGGGGATGACACCTGACGAGAAGAAACATCTGAGGTTGTACTTTGGCCTCCACATACACACATAGGGATATGGATAGACACATGTGTACCTGTAGATATATGTGCATATGTGTGCATATTGAATGCATGTAATAAATACCTGTCTAGAGCTGCACACATGTAGACATAATCATACAAGTTCCTGAAGGAAAGAAACAATTCCACACTACAGTAAAAGAGAAAAATGAATAAGAGACCTGCTTTTTGAAAGTCAAAAACTCACCTGAGTTTGTGACTGAAATCAGATCAACTGACAAGTACCGGACAGAGGACAGGATGACAGTCACTATAGGACAGAGGACAGGGTGACAGTCACTACAGGAGAGAGGACAGGGTGACAGTCACTACAGGAGAGAGGACAGGGTGACAGTCACTACAGGAGAAAGGACAGAGTGACACAGTCACTACAGGACAAAGGATGGAGTGACAGTCACTACAAGACAGAGGACGGGGTGACAGTCACCACAGGACAGAGGACGGGGTGACAGTCACTACAGGACAGAGGATGGGGTGACAGTCACTACAGGAGAGAGGACGGGGTGACAGTCACTACAGGACAGAGGACGGGGTGACAGTCACCACAGGACAGAGGACGGGGTGACAGTCACCACAGGACAGAGGACGGGGTGACAGTCACTATGTAGCAACCATCAGAGCAAGCATCTCAGGAAAGAGTCTTTGGTTTGGGCTGTTTGTCCAGGTTTGGAAAACAGAAGATCCACATATTCGCACTGTGTCTCATTGCGATATTCCGTGAAGGAAAAGATAATCTGCTCTGTCAGCACACACTAGCTCAACCAGGATGGCACAGGTAACACCGTGTGCTTCTAACTGGCTGGTAGCAGCATGGCCTGACAGGTCTTCTCTTTGTTTACTTGGTTCCACCTGAGCTGGCGCTGACATTGTCAGCTGAAGTCCAGATCCTCCACCAGTCTCGGCTTTGGACAGTGGCTTCTCTTGGAGCGAACCCTGAACATTGTAAAAGGTGTTCATTCCCTGGACACTCACATTTTTTCTGATTCTGAAGATGGAAAACACACGTGCCCTTTGTTCCGACACAGCAAGAAATGAAGGTGAATCCGGCCTAACTAGGATTTCAACTTCATCTCCGAAAAGAATATGAACTTTCTCCTATTTGAGGAGGAAAAAAACAAAACAGTTTCCCAAAACTCAGTGTGTGTGGACCAACTTTGCCTTTTCAGATTAGGAATCTGGAGCCCAAAGCAGAATATACATGTCCAAAGATCAGCATCTCAAAATGTACCAATCTCACTAAAAAATGTAAGGCCTTCAGAAGGGTCCAGGAGAACAGAGGTATATGCAGGTAGATTCGTCTATAAGGAGACAGAGTAGAGGCTGCAGCTTTGGCTCCCATGCCTGCATTTGATAGCCCAATAAACCATTTTTATTACAACATGCATAACAGAATTTCCAACCATCCCCATGTTTACAGATGGTCATTAATTTTTTCAAGCATAATACATCACACACATACACACACACACACACACACACACACACACACACACACACACACAAATCCCTTCCTGAGCATAAATTGAGAGAATGGAGAGGCAGCGTTATGGTTACACACTGTGAAATAAATGCTCATTAATCTCTCGTTCATTAATTTTTTTGCTGAATTTGATACACCCTAAAGAAGACCTTTATAAAAGTGATTCATAGGTTACAGATGTTAAAGGTGTGTAGGATGGTATCAGCTAGGCAGCCCTAAGGAGAGCAGGGAAGAGGTGTCAGAACAGAGGAGATGCTCTACTGAAGTTCCGAGCCAATGCACCCCTGGAGCTTGTCCTCTACAAGAGAAAACCATCTGGTGATCACAGAGAGTGCCAAGGATTTCTCCCATAATGTGGCCACCCACATTTAAATTTGCCAAGTTTTAGGAAATTCTTTAAGAAAGCAGCATGAGTAATTTTATATGGCAGAAAATGATTAATACATAAAAGATTATTTTTAAATCAACTCTGATATTGACAGATATAATCCAGTAAATAAATAAATAAGTTTCTTGGTTAAACAATCATTTGGCTTTGTAGCTCCTCTTCCTCTTGTTTCTTCTCCATCCTTCTTGTTGTTGTTCCTCCTCTTTCTCCTCCTCATTTTCCTCCTCCTCCTCATCTTCCTCCTCTTCTTCCCCCCCCCCCAACAAGGTAAACAATTCAGTTAGTTCTTTGGCAGCATGTTTTGCAATATGATGTTTAAAAGAATTCTGTATGTTCAATTTTGAGAAGAGGAAAGTCATATTCCAAAAATAGGTTGCAGCCAATGGTCATGATACATACCTTTAACACCCCCCCCCACCAAGGAGTCAGGAGGCAGAGGCAGGTGGAGCTCTGTGAATTTGGTGCCAGCCTGTACTATAGAATGAGTTTCAGGTCAGCCAGGGCTATCAGCAAGTCTCTGTCTCAAAGAAATAATATTTTCTTTAAAATCCCAAACAACACCAGCAATTAAAAACGAGCCCACAACCCTTCCCCAAAAGAGCTTGAATATTTACCCCCAAACTTTTAATGGCAGTCCGACATTGGCAGAAATCAACTGTGTATTCAAGTTGCTATTCACCCATTAGATCAATGCTTCTACAAATATATATTTGTTGAATTCTCACATACAAAGGCTACATGAAAGACAGGGTTGGTGCTAATTCTGATGATAAGAAAGATGACTTAGCAGGCAATAAAAGTCAAAGACGTTATTGCAGTGACCAGAGAAGAAAAAGAGAGAAAAGCAAATCCCTGCAAAAACATCTGCAGAGGGACCTCCAGACCTGGGGCTTAAACATGGCCACTGATTACATAAAAGGTCTCACCAGCTCCCCACAAGTTTTAAGGAGCTGTGAGTCCAAACACATCAGGATATAAACAGGTTCCTGGTGACCTTTGTTAGGTAAGGTTTTTCTCCTATGAATCCCACAGGGATCCAAGAAATGTCTCATTAAATAAGCATCATTTGTGTAAAAGGAATGGGAATTGGAGGAAAGAAGATACTGAATGAACAACCAGGATCTTTTCTTGAAAGAGAACTCCTATCCTGTCTTGGGGGTGGGGCAGATGTGCAATTTCAGAGAAGGCACAGTATTGAGGATGGAAAGAGGCTTGGCATGAATAAAGCAGAGAGGGGAATGCTGGACTGAGAAGTCAAAGAGGGCTGTGTGTTAAGAGAGCATTTGTGGATGACCTTGGGATCCAAGAGAGTGGTCAGACTTAGAATACAGGAGAAAAACCAACAGAAACCCAAAAAGACAGACCAGAGGAGGACATGCTGAGAAACTGGAGACTTACTGTTTGCTGCCTGGCCTGCTCAGAGATAATTCCACAAGTGATGATAACTGGGGGAAGAGTGTGTAGAGAAGTTCTCTTGTCAGCGAAAAAGCCCTGTAAATTGCATTTGCAAGCAGCTTTAAAGAAAGCACTTGAAAACGTAGTCCTTAGTTCTCATAAAGTATAATGGAATAAGAGGCAGAACCTAATGCAGACACATTCCTTGACGCATTTCTAAGAAGAACAAAGCATGTCACATAACTTGTGATAAAGCCAGACTCTCTCAGTAGAAGAGGAGAGATGAGCACGTCCTCTGGAGCCTGACTGGACTCTCTGACAGACCCAGCAGCCACCACAGAGAGTCAAGCAGAAACCCAAAGGGTGCACTCATAACAAGCAGTTGAGTTCAATTTTAAAGCAGGTCAGCCTATCCCTGTATTTTCTGCAGGTCTAGCTGATCACATGACAAACTTCAACATTATGATCTACTTGTCTGCCCTGGTAGGGAGTGTCTCCACTTCTCACCCCTTTCCGTAATATGCTAGACACCAACATTCTTAGACATGATTACCTGAAAGAGTGCAGGATTCTAGTGGGGTGATCTTTTGAACGTGTGATCATCTGCTATTAACTTTCACCTTCACATCCCGAGCAGAACAACAAAGTTCATGGCTAACACTCTACTAAAATGATCTGAGATGCAGAATCTCCTCAATGACATTACTTCTTAATTTCGTGCTCTTTTTTCCATTCTGTGTCATTGAGAGAGCCAGGCATTGTGGTCCTCTACCTCAAATGATGCTGGGCAAAGGCCTAAGAAGTAAGGTTGAAGCAGAAACAAAAGCCAATGGTAAAGAATCCCAGGTGCTACAAGGACTGTGAGTGCACCACTAGGTGAACCATGGTCCTGTGGCTTGTTTTTTTTACAGGAAGAGCACGAGCTAAAGGACATCTGTCTAGGGTTCAAAGAAGCAGAACTCAGAAGCTAGCTGGGTCTGAATGCCAAGGTTCTTGTCCGTGCTCCAAACACTGAAGAGTCACGCAGTTGAGTAGTCTTACAAATGGGAAGACCTTGAGCAGCCACGTTGTTAATAGTCGCCATGAGGAATCACAAAAATCCCTTCCAGAGTTTTCCAGTTGCCCCATAGCTTTCTTAGCTTTTGTACAGCCCAGAGAAAGAAGAACCCCAATGACTCATGAGACTCAACCTGAAGCACAGGCAATTAAAGCAAGAATGGGTTTGAATGACGTTTGCACAAGTGGATCCTCTGATTTTCAAAGACAGCTTAACTGTGCTCCAATTATTAAAAATATACTTAGTACCTCAGAGGGGAAGGTGGGGAGTCTTTTAATAGAAAAAGTTCAAAGGGGATAGATGACAGGTACAGAGTAGCCTCAAGCATTGTCTGTCTTAAAATTCCACAATGGGAAGCCGGATCTTTGCCAGCTCTCTGCCCCTTCCTAAATATACTACTGGACCTCTAAGGAACACAGCTGCTGTGGGCAAACAGGCAGGTCCACCCCAGCTGATAGGTTTATAGTCTCAGTGAAGAGTCCAATAAGTACTAACAATGGCAAAGATCTCCCAACACCTCCTTGTTAGTAGGCCTGTGGGTTCTGATGCCAATTTGTATGATGTCCAGAGAGTCTTCCAGAGTGGCTCACATTATAAAGACCTGGAAGCCTTTTTTTCTGTTGGAAAGGGAGTTTCATAATGCTGAATCCCATGTTCCTATCATCTTGGTATCATGTACACTTGGAGTCTGGTTTAATTAGATTGAAAGAACACAGTACAGGATTGCAAGGCTTACAGTGCCTACTTGATGATTCAGACTCATCCCCACTTCAATGCAGTAAGATTTTTAGATTACTACAAAACCCATGACAACATTAACTGATTCGCTACAGCCTTGGCAAGCATTTGCTGGACCCTTTACAGTCTAGAAAGGAATTACTGCACGTCAAAGGCAGTTGAATTTTGAAGTTTCATGTGGGAGGGTGGGAGGGTTATAGTCTATGATTAATCCTCTGGGGAAAACAGACTTGGACCACAGCATAAGATAAAGCATATAAGCAGACAAGTAAATAAATAAGAAGTCCAAGATATTTTTGTTACTTTGTTTTATGAAATAAACTGTCCCAGATGTGTCACAGTGTCTCTGAAATTCAAATAATATAAAAATCCCCTTTCAAGGAAAGAAATGTCTCTAGACTCCTGGAGTCCATAGTCATATGAATCCAGCCTTATTATAGGGATGTATAGTTCCATTAATAGCTATTCCTGCAAAGCAGACCTTTCATTCCCACAATGAGAAAATTCTTGTTGAGGCATCATCAAATACTGCCAGGAAAGATGCTATTATTGTTTGAGCTCATACCTGCAGGTCCCAGGGAGTCTGTAATTTTTATTATCACTTGTTCGTGATAAATATTCATAGTGCACAGGCAGAAATTTCAGGGCATAAGGATCTCTGGAGTGAGAATGGTCACCTGCATGGGCACCAGGAGGGCCTTCAAGAACATGGCAAGCTGAACAGTAACCTCTTTGTTGGTGGTAACCTCCCTTTTCCGTGTTCCTTCTTCACTGCCCATTTCTGTTTACTCACTAACATACTGCTGGTGAGTGAGAGTACAGGTAAAGGGGTCGGGGGAGGGCAGAGTTTGGCCTGACTGTAGGTGATGTTATGTGCACAGTTTTCACCTCCTCCTTTGTAAAATTAACAGGTGGGTGAGGTGTTCATGGTCTCCCCCTCCCTTACCACCCCCTCTGTCAGTCAGTCTGCCTGTCTATCTGTCCCTCTCTTCTCTTCCTTCTTCTCTCTGTAGTAACTAATGCACTGCTTCATGGATTGACACACACTAACATTCCTCCTCATTAGGTCCTTGGGACGCCTGGTGATTATAACTTGTGTTTTACTGGGGAAAAGATTCATGTTCAGCTCACTAAGGTCAAAGCACTACGGAGGAACCTGAGAAGTGGGTTAGCTGTTAACAACTCGGGTTCTTCCAGAGGATTCTGGTTAGATCCCTAGTACCCAAATGGCAGCTCATGCTTATTTTTACCTCCAGTCTGTTGTCTAGAAGATGCAATGCCCTCTTCTGGCCCCTGCCAGCACTAGTAATACACATGGAGCATAGACATATATGGAGGTATAATTGCTCATACACATGGGACTTACTTTAAAAATAGAACAAATCAAAAGACCCAGAGAGGGATGAGGTGGTGGAAGAGTGAGTCCCGCCACAGCCTTCTTCAGAGAGGGACTTTGGGATGACAAGCTTCAGCAGAGCTGGGACTCATGGGCCAGGTGGATACAAAGCAGACACAGACATGTCCATGCTGCACCCTTCTTTGTCAACCTGCCCACCATTTTTTTAAAGCACATCTCCACTTCTGATCTGAACCACCCTGTCTCTCTATAGCCATGTCTTTGAAACCCACAAGCTTATTCACAACTCAGCGGAAACGCTGGGAGTGTTTCCATTCCTCTGCTGCATTCATTGAATTTCTCCACTCTCTGCCCCTCCTTCTTTCTCTAATCTCTACCTATTGTTGCCCTCCTCTCCCTGGTGGCCAGCCATGACAGAGGCCTGTGGAAACAGGAGTGTGTGCTCTGGAAGACAGGCCCTATTGCAGGGCTAGCTAACTCATTTCTCAACTGTGAGATCTCATTAGGATAGGGACAGGATGCCTGCCAGTGAGTCTTCACAAAGTCCCTTTCTCAATACCCCCCATAGCTGGTGACTCTAAAAACCTATTGAGGGGCAAGCCTCAATCCCATGAATATAGATTAGCAGAACACAGTAGTGCACAATCTGAGTTCCATCTAAGCTGGTTTGTAAAACTCCACTGAGCAATCCTATCTGAGCAGAAAGCTTTCAGCAATGTATTCTTACAGTTCACTAAGCCAAGTCAGCCTAGCACAGTTATTCCAAATACGGTTTTCCAAGGATTTACTTCATGTCAGTCATAAACAAAAAAAAAAAAAAATAAGACAAAAAATGCTGATATTTTGGCTGATTTGATGAGCTTTCAGTGCATGCAGAGTCACTACAAAGAAAGCCACAGTGAAGAAACAAAATCTGGTTTTCATTTCAACTAACATTCTACACAGTAACAATAAACCTAGGTTTAATGATTCTCCAAGAGGCAGCCTGCAACTCACCCAAGTACTGGCAAGAGTGTGGACTCTTCTGAGGGAAGGAGAGACATAATCTGCACTCCCTGGGCCTTTAACTTGTTGATTTGAGCCGTGTATCTCTAACATACTCTGAACCCAGTGCCCTGGAAACCATGGCCAAAAGAACACTCACAGAATGACTCTGGAACAAGAAACCAGCTAAAGGACCCTTGACTTCCTTGACAGAAGAATGGAGTCAGCTGAGAAAGGTACATCATTATGGTCTTGTATTAGAGTTTCTATTGCTGTAGTAATACACCATGCTGTTTGCACAGAGGCAAATCAGAGTCTAAATCTGGAGACAGAAACCAAGGCAGAAGCCATGAAGAATCACTGCCTTCTGGCTTCGTCAGATCAATTACTTTTACAGTGCAGGACCACCATCCCAGTGATGCCACTACCCAAAATGTGGCTAGATTTCCCCCCACATCAATCATTAGTCATTAAAACACCCCTCAGGTTTGCCTATGGGCTAATCTACTTACAGCATCTTCTCAGCTGAGGATAAGTCAAATGACTGTCTTATGGATGTCAAGTTGACAAAGAAGAAATAAAGAAAGAGAGGGAGAGAGAGAGAGAAAGAGAGAGAGAGAGAGAGAGAGAGAGAGAGAGAGAGAGAGAGAGAGAGAGAGAGAAGGGAGAAGGGAGAAGGAGGGGGAGAGAGAGAATCTATCTAGGACAGGTCCACTTGACAAAGAAATGGATTTCCCTTGTCCTACCTCTGTGTAGAACCAGAAGAAAGGGAGATAAAAAGGAAATTATGTATTTATTGCATATCTCATTGGTTTGAGTAGTTGTTTTGTTTATTGTTTTACACTAACTTCTTTTTTGTCTCTAATTGTATGTGTCTTAGTCGGGGTTTCTATTCCAACACAAAGAATCATGACCAAGAAGCAAGTTTAGGAGGAAAAGGTTTAATCAGCTTACACTTCCATATCTCTGTTCATCACCAAAGGAAGTCAGGACTGGAACCCAAGCAGGTCAGGAAGCAGGAGCTGATGCAGAGGCCATGGAGGAATGTTACTTACTGGCTTGCTTACCCTGCTTTCTTACAGAACCCAGGTCTACCAGCCCAGGGACAGCACCATCCACAATGGAATGGGCCCTCCCCACTAGCCCCGCCCCCCCCCAAGTCACTAGTTGAGATAATGCCTTACAGCTGGATCTCATGGAGGCATTTCCTCAACTGAGGCTCCTCTCTCAGTAATAACTCCAGCCTGTGACAAATTGACACAAAACCACAAAAATGGCACACATATAGAAGTTGTAGTACAATGTGGTGATTCCATTCTTTCTTATCACCATAGGGATGCTGAGACTTCAGCTCAGATCTTTTGGATTGGCACCAAGTGCCCTTAAACACTGGGCCATCATCCTTATCTCCTTATTTATTTTAAAAAATTATTTTGTCCCTCCTGGCATATAAGCATCCCATTATCCTGTATCTGTGTATATCATTGCCCTATCTGCAAACTGAAGTTATTATTATCAAACATAGTCACCACTGCACTGAGCAATAGGTTGAAATTTGCTACAAAAATGAAATTTTAAATTATCCCAATCTATATGCATCAGAATAACTAAATATGTTCAAAGAAGAAAATAAAGACATCAGCTAGGGCCTATCTTGGCAGACACAGCCACTGGAGTGCTTTCCCACCACTGGGGAATTTCCAAGTATATAACCAACTGGGAAACAGCTTAATGGTCTTTTCTTTTTCATTTCTTATTGGATATATTTTATTTACATTTCAAATGTTATTCCCCTTTCTGGATTCCTTCTTTATACCCTATACCATCACCCCTCCCCATTCACTCCTGCCTATCCACCCTGACATTTCTCAACACTGTGGCATCAAGCTTTGGCAGAACCAAGGGCTTATTATCCCATTGATGCCCAACAAGGCCATCCTCTGCTACATGTGCAGCTAGAGCCATGGGTCCATCGATGTGTGCTCTTTGGATTGTGGTTTCATCCCTGGCAGCTCTGGTTGGTTGGTTAGCATTGTTATTCTTATGAGGTTGAAATCCCCTTCAACTCCTTCAACTCCTTCAATTTTTTCTCTAACTCCTCCATTAAGGACCCTGGTCTCAGTTCTATGGTTGGCTGTGAGTATTTGCCTCTGCATTTGTCATGCTCTGGCAGAGCCTTTCAGGAGGCAGCTCCTGTCAGCAAGTACTCCTTGGCATCAGCAATATTGATGATTTGGTGACTGAATATGGGCTGGATCCTCAGGTGGGGCAGTCTCTGGATGGCCTTTCCTTCAATCTCTGCTTCAAGCTTTGTCTCCATATCCTGAGAATATTTTTGTTCCACCTTCTAAGAAGGACTGAAGCATCTAAACCTTGGTCATCTTCTTCTTGAGCTTCTTGTGGTCTGTGAATTGTATCTTGAATATTCCAAGATCTGGGCTAATATCCACTTATCAGTGAGCGCATATCATGGGTGTATTTTTTGTGATTGGGTTATCTCACTCAGGATATTTTCTAGATCCATCCATTTGCCTAAGAATTGAATGAACTCATTATTTTTAATAGCTGAGTAGTACTCCATTGTATAGAAACAAAAACAGATTTACTTTTAAAAGAAAAAATAATGAAACCAAACTAACCATGCATCAACAAGTGAATAAATGCACTCTTAAGAATTCACCTGTTGAAATCCTAGTCATAAATCAAAAATTATAAAAGTTGTATATTTTTAATGCTTATTACCACTTGGGTGAAGAAAAGAAGAGGGGGGAGGAGAAGAAGAAGGAGGAAGAGGAAGAGGAGGAGGAAGATGAAGAAGAGGAGGGTGTGGAGGAGGAAGAAGATAAAGAAGAAAGAGGAGGAAGGAGGAGGAGAGGAAGGGGGAGAGGGAGAGGAAAAAGAAGAGGGAAAGGGAGAAGGAGAAGAGGAGTAGGAAGAGGAGAGTGAAAGGAAGAGGGAGAGGGAGAGGGAAAAGGAGAAGAGAAAGAGGAGACACAAGACAGTCCAAAATGCTTGTTCTGCTTGGAGGAAAATCTAGGATGACTTTGGTTCACAAGTAGCAACAAACAGCAGATAAGTCTTAGAGAGGCCTGGGTCAGAAGTAGAAATGCTAAGGCAATATTTGTGTGATATAATTTGTTTATATTAGTCAAAAGTACATGAATTCCCAGAAAAAAGGAATCCTATGAAGGCCTGGGGCCCTGGAGTCCCTAATTATTCACCAGACCCAAGAAAGAAAATTGCACTCCCCTCTCCTACCCTCAACTGCTGTTATGTACAAGAACAGTGTCAAAACTAATCTCCACCTTGATGAATACCTTGGGGGATACTAATTATTACTTTCAAAAGGAAATGAACAAATAGGTTGTTTTCTCAATACAATTAATAAGGCCATCTCAATAATTTATATGCTGCACTCTCCTATGCATGGGTACACACACACACACACACACACACACACACACACACACACGCATACAGGATAACACAATAAAATCTAAACTTAAACTATATAAAAATCAGAGTCTCTAACTGACATCCACTCTGCTAGTGCATCTACACTAACAGCATTCACCAGCCATGGATAAAACAGAACAGAGGATAATAAAACAGAACAGAAAAGAGGATTAAGATTCTGAAGAATTGGTTTGAGACTGTACTCTAAAAGTTAATGCTAGATAGGCTGGTGAGATGGCTCAGTGTTGATTCAGAGTATACAGCTCATGAACAGGGTCAACGTTCAATTCCCAGAATCTATTTCAGGTGGCTCATAGGGCGTGGAACCAGCCCAAGAGAGAGACATTTGTTGTAGTCAATGAAGATGAAAGGAGTTGGGAATATGAAGAGTGCTTTGACATCAGACGTGGAGATGCAGAGCTTGCAGTTTTCCCAGCTGGTTTCCTCTCTTGCTTTGGTCCAGCATTTCCTTACTGTGACTTTTAGAATGGTAATGTATACCTGTAATGTTGGTAGTATGTAATCTGTTTTCTGATTTTTACTGTATAGTGGATTGCAAGTTAAGAGATTGCATGGATCTCAGAAGAAGCTTTGGGCTTTAGACTTTTAAACATTGTTGAAACTGTAACAGACGATGCAGACTTTAGAAATGTGGTTAAATGTACTTTGCATTATTCTACGCTATTAGGATATGTATGGCCCCCATAGACTCATGTGCTTAAACTAGTCTGTGGAGGCCAAGGAGTGAAATGTAGTGGTTTGCATATTCTGGTCCATAGTAAGTGGCACTTTTAGGAGGTTGGAATTAGTGTTGCCTTGTTGGAGGACATAAAATTCTCCTGGTGTTCAAGGTCTGTTCAGTCCACAAGATACCTTCCTCCTGGCTGCCTTCTCATCAGGATGTAGAACTGTCAACTCCTACAGCACCATGTATGTCTGGTTGCTGCCATGCTTTCCAACATAATAATAATAGACTGAACCACTGGAACTGCAAGCCAGCCCCAATTAGATGTTTGCCTTTATAAGCCTTGTCTTGGTCACTGTGTCTCTTCACAGCAATAAAACCCCAACTAAAACACCAGCTTAAGCAATTTAATATATTTTTGAGTGGAGAACCAGCATCTAATAGTCTTAAAGAGGAGGATATTGTAAGCTTAACGCTTCCTGTGGAATGTCAAGTTACAGTCATTGTTTCCAGAAGGGTCTATTTTTGTATGAAGTATCTCTTAATGTCTGTTGTCGTTTTCCACTAAAGTGCCTATCAGGTGATTGTCAACTGGGTTTTGCTTGTCACTACGTCCCACAGAGTGCACTGCCCTCCTTGTAGAAAAGACTGAGTAACTAACTATTAAATGGATGGAGCATATTGTTTATTACTGTCTATAAGATTATTGGCCACTAGTCCACTATTCACAAATATATTACGTTGCATAGGCTGGTATGTGGTAAGTTACATATCCACAGAACATTTGCCTTTTGAAGGTGAAGAGAAGTTATCAGGTTTTTCTTTTCAGTCCCTTTCCATTCAAAGTGACAATGAGTTATATAGAGAGACCTAAAGACAGTGTTGTCTGCGAGCAGAGCCATCTGACAAGCCCTGGGTTCTTCATGTCACAAGACAAAGCAAGGTGCTCGCTGCTGTTGAGCAATGCTTTGCTGAGACTTAAGTAGAACAAAACTTGCCGGTGAGCCCTGGCTGAATTAAGGTTCTGGTTGCATAACATCACCCAGGAAAACGAACTCAAATGCCAGTATTAAAGCTATGAGCATAATTACGGCTTATATTTTTGTTCACCTGGTTGACAGACAGCAAGCGAGAACTACCTTATGAAGACAATGTCTTAATTGTTAGAACAGTGTCAGAGACTTGATGACATAAAGACATAAAACGAAGACCAGACCAGCTTCTTCTGTTTCTGTAAACTTGCTCTGTTTGGTGGTAAAGATATACTCAGACTCAATGTTCAAGGCTTGAAGAAAGAATAAAGATTAGTCAGTAACTCATAAACGGTGACCCACTAGAAATAAACCCCAAAACTACAACATTGACCTTAGCATAACACAGATAGCTCTCCCTGCCTTCTGTGTACCAGAAGGTTGTAGATACCAGCCACACAGCAATGAACAAAACAGGGGGGGCAGGGGGAGGGATGGAAGATTCCACAATTTTCAGAAAAGCAGAATGTATCCAAACCCCATGTGCTTGTTTTAAATCTGCTTTAGGGATCAGTGGCAAATGAAACTGGAGAAAGGTGAGGGAAAGAAATGACTACAGAAACAGGGAATCAGCAGCTGAACTTCCCAAATATTCTACTATTGCTGACTTCATTGCCAACACGAGCACTATCCATTTCCAAAACTTCAAATAAAATTTTAAAAGGCCTTCGCTGAAAAACAAATATGGTCTTCTGTCTTTAAACTGGGACCCAGAGGCTAACTCGAAGTGGCTCCGTGTGATGCTTCACATACTTTGGCCCAGGGAGTGGCACTATTAGAAGGTGTATCCTTGTCGGAAGAAGTGTGTCACTGTGGTGGTGGGCTTAAAGACCCTCCTCCTAGCTACCTGAGGATACCCAGTCTGTTCCTGGCTTCCTTCAGATGAAATGTAGAACTCTCAGCTCCTCCTGAACCATGTCTGTCTGGATGCTGCCATGCTCCCACATTGATGATAATGGACTGGACCTCTGAACCTGTAAGCCAGCACCTATTAAATATTGTTATTTATAAGACTTGGCTTGGTCATGGTGTCTGTTCACAGCAGTAAAACCCTAACTAAGACACAGGGGTCTGGTTGTTCAATTAAATACTTAGTCCTCAATTCTCATGTTTCACTGACCTGGCAGCCCCCCTTTGAAGCTGTAGGTAATGCCTTTATCTGGACACTTCTC